>NC_058080.1:466216186-466817959 GCF_014858855.1 Bufo gargarizans
AACCACTCGTCGGTCTGTTGTTCAATACCCCGCCACAACTCCTGTGCGGTGTGGGGCCTGTCCCCCAAACATATGAGTTTCAGAATGGCCTGCTGACGTTTACCCCGGGCTGTGCTGAAGTTGGTGGTGAAGGTGTGTGGCTGACTGGATGAGCAGGTGGAAGAAGAGGAGGAGGAAGCCGAGAAGGAGGAGGTGGCAACAGGAGGCAAAGAATGTTGCCCTGCGATCCTTGGCGGCGGAAGGACGTGCGCCAAACAGCTCTCCGCCTGGGGCCCAGCTGCCACTACATTTACCCAGTGTGCAGTTAGGGAGATATAGCGTCCCTGGCCGTGCTTACTGGTCCACGTATCTGTGGTTAGGTGGACCTTGCTACAGATGGCGTTGCGCAGTGCACACTTGATTTTATGGGATACTTGGTTGTGCAGGGAAGGCACGGCTCTCTTGGAGAAGTAGTGCCGGCTGGGAACAACATACTGTGGGACAGCAAGCGACATGAGCTGTTTGAAGCTGTCTGTGTCCACCAGCCTAAATGACAGCATTTCATAGGCCAGTAGTTTAGAAATGCTGGCATTCAGGGCCAGGGATCGAGGGTGGCTAGGTGGGAATTTACGCTTTCTATCAAATGTTTGTGAGATGGAGAGCTGAACACTGGCGTGTGACATGGTTGAGACGCTTGGTGACGGAGGTGGTGGTGGTGGTGTTGGTGGTACATCCCCTGTTTGCTGGGCGGCAGGTGCCAACGTTCCTCCAGAGGCGGAGGAAGAGGCCGAGGCGGCAGCAGCAGAATAGGCTGAGGCGGCAGCAGCAGAAGAGGTAGCAGGGGGAGCCTGAGTGACTTCCTTGGTTTTAAGGTGTTTACTCCACTGCAGTTCATGCTTTGCATGCAGGTGCCTGGTCATGCAGGTTGTGCTCAGGTTCAGAACGTTAATGCCTCGCTTCAGGCTCTGATGGCACAGCGTGCAAACCACTCGGGTCTTGTCGTCAGCACATTGTTTGAAGAAGTGCCATGCCAGGGAACTCCTTGAAGCTGCCTTTGGGGTGCTCGGTCCCAGATGGCGGCGGTCAGTAGCAGGCGGAGTCTCTTGGCGGCGGGTGTTCTGCTTTTGCCCACTGCTCCCTCTTTTGCTACGCTGTTGGCTCGGTCTCACCACTGCCTCTTCCTCCGAACTGTGAAAGTCAGTGGCACGACCTTCATTCCATGTGGGGTCTAGGACCTCATCGTCCCCTGCATCGTCTTCCACCCAGTCTTGATCCCTGACCTCCTGTTCAGTCTGCACACTGCAGAAAGACGCAGCAGTTGGCACCTGTGTTTCGTCATCATCAGAGACATGCTGAGGTGGTATTCCCATGTCCTCATCATCAGGAAACATAAGTGGTTGTGCGTCAGTGCATTCTATGTCTTTCACCGCTGGGGAAGGGCTAGGTGGATGCCCTTGGGAAACCCTGCCAGCGGAGTCTTCAAACAGCATAAGAGACTGCTGCATAACTTGAGGCTGAGACAGTTTCCCTGGTATGCATGGGGGTGATGTGACAGACTGATGGGGTTGGTTTTCAGGCGCCATCTGTGCGCTTTCTGCAGAAGACTGGGTGGGAGATAATGTGAACGTGCTGGATCCACTGTCGGCCACCCAATTGACTAATGCCTGTACCTGCTCAGGCCTTACCATCCTTAGAACGGCATTGGGCCCCACCATATATCGCTGTAAATTCTGGCGGCTACTGGGACCTGAGGTAGTTGGTACACTAGGACGTGTGGATGTGGCAGAACGGCCACGTCCTCTCCCAGCACCAGAGGGTCCACTAACACCACCACGACCATGTCCACGTCCGCGTCCCTTACTAGATGTTTTTCTCATTGTTATGGTTCACCACAACAACAAATATATTATTTGGCCCAATGTATTGTATTCAAATTCAGCGGGATATAAATTTGAGGCCTAGTATTTAGGCGCTGGGTGACCGGTATGGATTTAGTGACAGAATTAGACTTGGAAATGCACAGAAGCGTGTGTGTGTGAAGTTATTCTGAATGACCCAATGTGCACCTTGAATATTATATACCCTTTTAGGGATAGATTTCAAATAGCTCTGATATAGCAGAAACCACTAAATTATGAAATTGCTAAATTGGGAATTGTATTTCAACCCAGAACAAGAAATGTGCTTGAACGGACACTAAATAACTCGCCCAGCTACAGCACTAACGAGAGATTTAGCAGGATATAAATTTGAGGCCTAGTATTTAGGCGCTGGGTGACAGGTATGGGTTTAGTGACAGAATTAGACTTGGAAATACACAGTAGCGGGTGTGTGTGAAGTTATTCTGAATGACCCAATGTGCACCTTGAATATTATATACCCTTTTAGGGATAGATTTCAAATAGCTCTGATATAGCAGAAACCACTAAATTATGAAATTGCTAAATTGGGAATTGTATTTCAACCCAGAACAAGAAATGTGCTTGAACGGACACTAAATAACTCGCCCAGCTACAGCACTAACGAGAGATTTAGCAGGATATAAATTTGAGGCCTAGTATTTAGGCGCTGGGTGACAGGTATGGGTTTAGTGACAGAATTAGACTTGGAAATACACAGTAGCGGGTGTGTGTGAAGTTATTCTGAATGACCCAATGTGCACCTTGAATATTATATACCCTTTTAGGGATAGATTTCAAATAGCTCTGATATAGCAGAAACCACTAAATTATGAAATTGCTAAATTGGGAATTGTATTTCAACCCAGAACAAGAAATGTGCTTGAACGGACACTAAATAACTCGCCCAGCTACAGCACTAACGAGAGATTTAGCAGGATATAAATTTGAGGCCTAGTATTTAGGCGCTGGGTGACAGGTATGGGTTTAGTGACAGAATTAGACTTGGAAATACACAGTAGCGGGTGTGTGTGAAGTTATTCTGAATGACCCAATGTGCACCTTGAATATTATATACCCTTTTAGGGATAGATTTCAAATAGCTCTGATATAGCAGAAACCACTAAATTATGAAATTGCTAAATTGGGAATTGTATTTCAACCCAGAACAAGAAATGTGCTTGAACGGACACTAAATAACTCGCCCAGCTACAGCACTAACGAGAGATTTAGCAGGATATGAATTTGAGGCCTAGTATTTAGGCGCTGGGTGACAGGTATGGGTTTAGTGACAGAATTAGACTTGGAAATACACAGTAGCGGGTGTGTGTGAAGTTATTCTGAATGACCCAATGTGCACCTTGAATATTATATACCCTTTTAGGGATAGATTTCAAATAGCTCTGATATAGCAGAAACCACTAAATTATGAAATTGCTAAATTGGGAATTGTATTTCAACCCAGAACAAGAAATGTGCTTGAACGGACACTAAATAACTCGCCCAGCTACAGCACTAAGGACAGATTTAGCTGGATATAAATTTGAGGCCTAGTATTTAGGCGCTGGGTGACAGGTATGGGTTTAGTGACAGAATTAGACTTGGAAATGCACAGTAGCGGGTGTGTGAAGTTATTCTGAATGACCCTATGTGCACCTTGAATATTATATACCCTTTTAGGGATAGATTTCAAATAGCTCTGATACAGCAGAAACCACTAAATTTTTAAATTGCTAAATTGGGAATTGTATTTCAACCCAGAACAAAAAATGTGCTTTGACGGACACTAAATAACTTTCCCAGCCACAACAGGACAGCGGTAACGAGAGATTTAGCGGGATATAAATTTGAGGCCTAGTATTTAGGCGCTGGGTGACCGGTATGGATTTAGTGACAGAATTAGACTGGGATATGGCCAAAAAATAACCACACTATTGCTGGTTAAATGCACTTGGTGATGGGCGCAGCTTGCCCCTGATGTAGTATATGGCCAAAAAATGAACAGACTATTGCTGGTTAAATGCACTTGGTGTCACAGCTTGACCAACCACACTACTGAGGGTTAAATGCACTTGGTGACGGGCGCAGCTTGCCCCTGATGTAGTATATGGCCAAAAAATGAACAGACTATTGCTGGTTAAATGCACTTGGTGTGATAGCTTGACCAACCACACTACTGAGGGTTAAATGCACTTGGTGTGACAGCTTCACCCTGATGTAGGCTTTAGCCAAAAAACAACCACACCATTGAGGGTTAAATGCACTTGGTCGCAGCTTGTGCTGGCGCACCACAAGACACAAAATGGCCGCCGATCACCCCAGAAAAATGTGACTGACAAACGGTCTGGGCAGCCTAAAAACAGTGAGCAATTGAGGATCAGCAGCTCAATGATCCACAGCTGCAGATCGATCAGTTAATCAAGTCCTTTGGAGGAGTTAATCTGCCTAATCTCGCCCTACTGTCGCAGCCGCAACCTCTCCCTACGCTAATCAGAGCAGAGTGACGGGCGGCGCTATGTGACTCCAGCTTAAATAGAGGCTGGGTCACATGGTGCTCTGGCCAATCACAGCCATGCCAATAGTAGGCATGGCTGTGATGGCCTCTTGGGGCAAGTAGTATGACGCTTGTTGATTGGCTGCTTAGCAGCCTTTCAAAAAGCACCAAGAAAGCGTCACAAAAGCGCGAAGAAAGCGACGAACACCGAACCCGAACCCGGACTTTTACGAAAATGTCCGGGTTCGGGTCCGTGTCACGGACACCCCAAAATTCGGTACGAACCCGAACTATACAGTTCGAGTTCGCTCATCCCTACTGCTGAGCCATGATGGCATATCACATGCAAGATTGCATCATTATCATCTATTGTTGAGCAGTATAGTATGTAGTGAGGCCCTATCCCCTCACCCCCTTAGGCAGCTCTGCAAGTGTAGGCAACCAGTCCTGCTTGTATTCTAGGACAGGTTGCTAGCGGCCATTTTAAATCATTACTGGAGACCCCTTTAAGTTTTTGTGCAGGCACACACATTGGGGTGTATAATTATTGGTTTGATTCTGGACATAATTTTGTTAAAAACAACAGTTGTGGTTTACTTAAAGGGATTATCCAAGTCTGGAAACGGCCCCCCATATGCCCGGGCCCCTCACACTGATTTTACTTATCTGGCTCCCAGCTCCCTGCACATCTCCTGGCCTCCGCACTGCCACAGCTGCTTCTGCCCGTGAGCGGATAAAAACATCCGGTGTTGGGGTAGAGCAGCCAACAGCAGGCGGGGACGGGGACGAGCCTCCCTAGCATTGTGGGAGACCCTAGGGAGGCTCATCTGTCATCGCCTGTCATTGGCTGCTACCCGTGCACGAGGAGAAGCAGCTTTGGCAGTGCGGGGACCAGGATTGGTGCAGGGAGCGGAGAGCCAGGAAAGTAGAATCAGTGTGAGGGGCCTGGGCATATGGGGGGCCATTTCTAGCCTCGGATAACCCCTTTAAAGATGCAGTTTAGAAAGGGTCCTAAAATTGTTTCTACAGAAACTGTGTGGTTGTGCTTCAAGTAAAAATTCTGTTGATGGTTTTTATATACAGTTCATTTCAATTGTTGCTTTCCTCATTGATGGGCAGGCTACGATTTAAAAAAACTAAATAAAATCCTAGAAGCATATGGTATTGGTCAGGACTTTTGACCCATTATGGATCTATCACATGTTGGACCAGGTTTACTAATCCTAAGGATGGAGTAAGCTAAAATAATTATTTCTGAATTTGTACGTAAATCTGTTATTTAGAATTTTTCTGGAGATGGAAGCTGTCCTTTACAATACTTCTTATGCAAGAGCTTGCTGAAATTTTCGTACACCTGGTAAAATAAGATAGAGCTGCTACCCATCGGAACTCTGGCCTCATTGTTGGTAAGTCTTATTTTTATAATTGGACTTGCTATTAAAGCAATTCCTTGCTTTTACTACTCTCATTGTCTTTCCAATTTCTGATTCTTTTGAAACCTCCTTCCTATTTCTCTGAAAAGGCCCTTTCTGTCTAGGAAAATAGGGACTGGTAAACCTTTTTCTTATCAGACGCCTTTTCTAAAAGATCAGCGGTCCAGGGAATGCTCCCTGACAAGGAATAGGACACAGTTTGGCTTTAGATCCTGTATCTGCAGACCACCCTTTCAGCCACAAAGCTCTTCTGGCTGAATTAGAAAGTGCTGCAAACCTAGCATTAAGTCTTATCGCATCTGCTGAGATATCTAAAATAAAATCTACTGCCTTAAAGATAGTAGGGAAAACGAACACTAATTGCTCTCTAGAAGTTTTATCTTGAATGTTGTATCTAATTGTTGTAGCCAAAGCTTAATGGAGCAGGCTGCTGAAGTAGCTGTAATATTGGGATTAAAAGCAACCACTGAGGCTTCCCACATCTTTTTACACCTCAGCCCTACGATCCATAGGGTCCTTCAAGGCACCCAGATGCTCAAACAGTAAAGCAGTTTTTTTCTGAGAATTTTGAGGCATCTACCTTAAGGGCCCTATCCCAGGAGGCCGACTCCTCCTCATCAAAATTATATTTACGTTTAACTGATCTGGGAATAAAAGTTTTGCTTCCATTCCTTTTGAATAAAGGATTTGATGTTGTCATTAACTGAAAATAGGTTTTGTCAGGGAAAGGTCATCATAATGGCCTGTACTGACCATGAGAGCTCACATAGGCTGGTACTTTTTCCCATAGTATGCAAGCCAGGCCACCGATTCTGGATTGCATGGTCATAACTAGAGATAATTCAACTGGTTCACCGAATTTTCTAAAAAGATTTGATTCAATCCGAATTTATTTGTGGCGAATTGTGTTAAAAAACAGCTATTTCCTGACTGCAGACCTGTAAAGTGGTGTAGAACACTGTGCCTTGCAGTAACACGCACAGGGAGTCTGCTTTGATAGTGAAACAATACTGTGAGTCAGTATGACACGCAGGTGACAGGCGTTGCTCTTAGAATCACTGCACACTTCACTTATTTGGGCAGTTACGGGGCCAAAACTGACCAAATAAGTCGTGTGAACTCTGCCCTAACCCCTGAAGACGCCGTGGTACGGCGAAACATGTCGGGGGCAGCGTGAAGCTCTGATTTTAAACTGCTTATCACTGTAGCCTAATAGAACAGTAATAATGAATCACACCATGCCCATATAAATACAGGCAAGCGTGCAGCCTGTTACGGCAGAAGTGTGATCAAACCTAGCAACAGGTATACCTAGTCAGGAGACAATCCTGACAAGGTGTCCTAAGTGAAACACAAAGGCCAGTGATACTGGAAATTTTAATCTTATATCTAGTTACTTACACCAGTCATATTATCAATAATGAATAAAAGTTAAGTCTTAGGCAATTAGGTAGGTGTAGGATTACCAGGTGTAAATTAGTCCTAAAAGGACATTAGTAGTAGTGAATTTTTCACAACACATGACTGCTCAAAGGTTGGCGGGATATGAAGTTATCCTTACCACCACCCCAGAGCTCCAGGTCCATTATTGCGCACCAACAACTGCACCAATGCTGTTTTTGGACTCTCTTCTAGGGCTAAAGGGCCCACAAGATGAGATTTCAGAACAACATGAATGTGCAGAACGAAGTCACATAGCTCCCAGCCCCCACCCACCCTACAAAGTGTTCCTTTTCCTGATGCAGAAGATGTTTTTGTAGATGGCTTCTGCACCCAACCAGATGATCACACATTTCATGCTGGTCATGCAGTTGTACAGTTGTCCGATAGAGTTCTTGAGGCCATGCCAGCCACTGTCCCATCAGCACAAGCTGCAGAGTTAATCGCACTTGCTAGAGCTTGCGAAATTATGTCTGGCAAGCGAGTAAATGTGTACACGGACTCTAGATTCGCATTTTCGGTGTGTCATGATTTTGGGGTAATATGGCAGCATAGAGGGTTCACTACAGCGACAGGCAAACCAGTAGCGCATGCACAACTCATTTCAAATCTCCTTGCAGCAATTCAACTCCCAGAGGTGATTGCAGTGTCAGGCACACACAACTTCAATGATACTGGTTGCCCAGGGGAACAGGTTAGTAGACAGGCATGCAAAAGCAGCCTCCTGTGTCACCAAAAATTTTTGCATCCGAAGTTTTTGTAAATTCCCCGCTAGTATCGCTCACGCCTGAAAAAAACATAATGTTGTCCCAGCTCCAAACATTTGCAACATCAGCAGCCATTGCTTATTAGGAGGTTCAATGGTTGACCAAAGATGCTAACCGTCTATGGTCAAAGGGAGGAGTAGTATTTTGATGGGGAGACCCTTCCCAACCCCATGGACAATGAGTCCATTAATTCTGATGCCTGGAGACTTGCAGCAGATACAAGAGGAATATGTGGCAAAACAGATTGAGAAATTAAACAGTGATTATGATGATATTTCGTTTCCTTTGCCAACAACTGCATCAACCCAACCCTCATCCTACAGGAAAAGCTGGTGCTGGATTATCTTTTTTTTGCTTCTAAGGGGGGTTTCTGTGAGTTTATAGGAGAGGACTGTTGTACTTGGATCGCAGATACCAGTGATAAAGTCCAGGCCCATATGGATAAGGTCACTGTAATTCAGGGCAGAGCTAGGGCTATTGCTAATGAGGGATGGAATCCTTTCACGGCTTTGGGTGGTTTTGGAGTTTTCCATAGGTAACTGGTTGAAGGAAATAGGAATCTATATCCTCATGTTGTTGTTTTTCTCTTTATCCTATATATGCTGGTGAGATGTTCTTGCTGTTTGATCAATCGGATCGCCCAGGCACGTGCAGTGGATCACATCCTCATCGCAGCTCCCAGATATACCACCGATCAACCTATGTCTTTGATGGAAAGGATGTCCAACTAAACGTTCATCACCACGCCACACCTCCCCACATCAGGACCTCCCTCAGAGTCAACTCCCCGAAGAATCGAGCCGAAGGATGGAGCATCATCATGGAGGCAATGACACCCAAGGAGCACCACAATCGACGAGGGCAAGCTGAGGAAACCGAAGATTCAGCAAGAGATTCAAAGAACACAGTAGACATATGACAAAGAGGAGGGAACTGTCGTGAAAAATGTTATTAAGCATAGGATGACTATAGTGGACTTTCCTTTTAGCTTAGAAATGTTATGTAGGTTTATTTATGTATATGCCTCCCTGTGTAGGGTCTGACCGGATTACGGTTATAAAGGAGCATGGTCGGGTCACGACGTTGCAAGGGAAATTCTATAGATCAGCACTCTGGTAATAATGTGAAAGTCATCACCGTTGGTTTGAGGGGGATCTAATGGCTGCTGGCTCTGAGAGCAATGTTCTTAGTGAAAGCTACCAGCGGGTCCTCATCAACAATGGTGGGGTATAGCACACTGATGCTGGTCTCACTGAACCATGGGCGCCCCAACATGAAACATTGGTTGGTGGGACTGGTGTCTATGTGAATGCTATATCACCTTTCTTGGTCGACCCTGTTTTAAAAGACCTTCCTAAGGGACTGAACCCCCCTTTCGGAACCATGTCTAACAGAGGTTCACTTTGGGTCAGTAGCATATTTATACCAGATTAAATGAATGTTGTCCGATTAGGGCCATATCTGTTTAAGAAAAAGGCTGATTCATTTGGAAGCATTTGCACATGTTCTGGGTGTGGTAGCGGATGGTGAGCATGTTTGAGCTCCACCCACCGCCACTCTCGGGAAATGTGCAATGTGTCCTTTCCAGTTCTAAAATGTATTTCTATTGGTCAAGGCATGAGGTGGATTGTACCTGCCTACCTGTAATATTACTGGGCGGCCATGTGCCATGGAGGGCGGGGTAAGCCCAGTAAAAGGTCTAACCCGAACATCCTAACTATGTGTAGAGCTTGCATGCCTTATGTTTTGTATGTTTTGTGTTGTTTCTAACTTTTCTTTCTTCTCTCTTTTCCAATATGCAAGATATTTTTTTTCTAGTGTGCGCCAAATCACACAGAAGTTTTTTTTTTAAATCTCCTTCATAGTCTTTAGTGTCTTCATGTGTCACATATATATATATATCTATATATATGTAAAAGTTGGGATCAATGGTTGGTTTGAAAGGGATTTTTCATAATTTGACTATTTAGACATCATAGATTATGCAAGATATACAAGCCTCATCTCTTGTGGAATACAGTACCCCAAACAATAGTAGTCTCCCTTTAAGAAAGGCTATTTAAAATCACACCTCACATACAATGACAGCGACCTATGACAAGTCATTCAACTTATTAGCATTTAGAGTAAACCTGTTCAATATGTAAAATAACCCTTTCATGTACTGTATATAGCAGATAGCAGTATTGTTTAACAAAGTTTCAGTTGTATCTTGCCAAACACTATGTTCCCACCCACAAAAAGCCCTATAAGTATGTGCTGTGAAATAAAGATTTCAGGTATTGACAACCCAAGTTCAGTCTGGGCTGATGTTCACCTCCTGGCCAGAAGCAAACCGGATATTCACTGTACAGGGAAATATTCACGGGTTGGAGCTCTGATGCCTCATCATATAACCATAACAAACCTGCCTGAAGAAAAACCGCTAACAGTGATGCAGCGGTTGCTGCGGTAGGCTGGACCACCACATCGGAGCCACGGTTCTCCCAGGCCACTTTACAGTGACACTGCATATGTTGACGCAGGGCTGTGGTGCCCACATTGGCACCCTGGCCTTGCTTAACCTTCTGCCCACACATTCTGCAAATGGCCATGTTCACCTCCTCCAGAGGCTTAACAAAAAACTGCCACACTGCCGAGTAGGTGATTTTACCCCCAATACTCCGCACTGACTGACTGCTACCGCCGCTGCCTTTGTGAACCCCTGCAACACTACTTTCCTAGCAGGTAGGCTCCTGCGAAGCAGGTGGTCTACCCCAGGCACATTTGGCTCCCGACCTCCCACTGCTGCCACCTTGCTGACTCCCGGCCACGCTGCCCACTTGCGGGCTTCGCCGCTGCCTCACGTGCAAGCTGCCACCCTCTTCTCCCAATGATGATGATGAAGTGCCTTCGTCACCTGGCTCCCAATTGCGATCGGCTACATCATCATTGAGCGCTGTCTGCACGTCACTGATGTCCTCCTCAAAGGAACCTGACCACCCGCAACACCAGCTCCCACACCACTCTCCTCATCACGACATACCTGTCTCCCGGAGGAAGCGGCGGATGTCTCCTCCAGATCTTGGCAGGCCAGTAGATGCTGACTGTCCTATAATAGCTCTTCCTCGCTGTATAGTGAAGCTGAGCCCACAGCATATAATTGTCACCGCCATATATCTGAGAAGCTCTGACAGACGTTCTTCAGAACCTCCTGCTTGAGGTTCTTTTGTTTTGCTTTCATTTTGTTATCTCGTTTCCCTCTCTCAGCTGTGATCTAGTGGCACTGATTGTATCCCTTTGAATCCCCTCCCATACTGCATCACTTTTCGGTTTATCCAACTACCTGGATTGTGTGCATGCTGGATTCTGCAACTGATGCTTCTACAGATAAGTCTGTTCCTTTATTTGTGTTTTCCTGTTGGCATGAACCTAGGTGACCCTGACTCCCTCCTTATTAAGTGTAGGGAGCCGGTGGTCGTGTCCCCTCACTATTATAGGGTGTTCAGGTGTCATACAGTCGAGGCACGAGGGCATGCAATTATCTATCATAGAGATCTTTGCATGGGCTGAGAAGTCAGGGAGAGCGCGAGGGCTTTTATAGGGCTCACCCTTATGTTCCTTAGTTTGGGATCAAGTCAGTCGGATCTTCATTTGTTGTCTTCTAGTTTTCTGCAACACCATCCGTGACAATAATACTTGTCTGGCTGAGGTAACAGAAAAGGACAGAGGCAGGTTGAGGACAGGTAATGGCACAGGGCCTGCTCCCGGGCCATGCCAACTAAGGGTTGTGTCTGACGAACCCACCAACTCTTGGATGGGGGTGTCTGATGTCACTTGGGATGAAGTGGATGACCGAGTCAACCATTCAAGAACCGCTGGGTCAAGACACGACCGCTAGATGACACCGTGAGGCCTCTCAAAGTCACCCCTGCTGGCACACCCCCTTACTCTGCTGCGACCTGTGCCTGCGCCAGAAACATTTAGGCCTCTGCCCCTCCCCTGTGCTGGGCCTGTCACTTCTCTGTCTGACATACTGTTAGATCAAATAAGTGAATAAAAAGGAAATTAATACACACCAAAATAAGGCTGTAATTTTGTCACTTCTCCGCACAACGGCTAATAAGCCTTTTTGTTTTTTAACTAATACACCACAAAAAAGGCTTTAGAACATTTAACTGCACCGCTGTGTGAGATTGAGAAACAGCTCCCATTGTTTAAACACTGTTTGTGTGTGGATTAAATTAAATGCTATGGACTGACGTTCTGCTGTTTGGCCACAAGATGCTGTTGTTTCTCAGGCACAGCTGACTGACTGCATATATATTTCCATATTCATGAGAGGTGTGGTTTGAGAACTTGCTAGAAGAATCTACAGCCATCTTGGGAGCTAAGAGCTGAGGAGCAGAGAAGCTATGGATCCAGGAGAAAAAGGACCCCCTGTCCAGGGAAAGGAGATCTGTTTCCAGGAAGGCTGACAAGAGCTAAGGAACAAGCTGCATACTCTGTGGGACCTCATGTTTGCTGGGAGACTGTTTGTTCGGTTCAGAGATATCAGTGGATAAAGAGCAGACCCGGGTCGGTAAGATCGTGCACTCCTCTCACTGCAGTTTGGCGCCTAGGGACTTAGACCAGGACTATAGTTAGATAGTTAGGGTCTCTGCTTTGTGTCAGGCCTAAAGTGTTGCTACTGTACTACAAAGACTTAATTTCTAAAAGGGACATTGCACATTTGAGAGCTGATAAATACCCCCACGAACTCTATCCAGTTCAGCTCAGGAGAAATAATCAGGCACCTGCTACCGGACTAGTTATGGGAGGGCGAATAATATAGAGCACGGTAAGATTATGAACGGCGAGGCAGTTTTAGTTGTGCCTGCCAGTAGGTAAATTACTGCAAAATTTCTGCTGGCATCCATCAGGGGTCGCCGTGCTGTGCAACACATGGCTCTTAGCCTTTGGGCTGGGTGTATGTAAATTTATTTTATGTTCTCAGCATTTGTGGTTGTGTTTATCACGTGTTGGCAAAATTCTGTTTTTGCAAAAGCTGGTGTCAGAGTTGCTTTCCTCGTTCGTGACTTCGCTGTATCCTGGGGAGCCCACCCCGATACACAGCTTGCAACTTGGCGTAGTCGGCAGGATACAGCGATCGTTATGGACGAGAATGCGTCGGGAGACCTTCCCCCGGCGCCAATGACACTGGTACAGGACCCAGTTCAGGGTGCACCAGTGCAAGGCCAGCTTAGCCCAGCCATGCCCGCCCCAGTAGGGTACATCCCGGTGGGGAGGCTGTTGCATCACCTGCCAAAATTTTATGGTAAAAACATGATGTTGCAGGACTGGACTGAAAGGGTGTGAAGTGCGGTTAGAATGTGTAACCTGACCCCCGAGCAGCTGGCAGAGGTTGCATTGGGGGCTCTAGAGGGTGATGTCAGACGGAAAGTGATGGTAAGGCCCGAATCCGAGACAGACACTCGAGAGAAAATATTTTCCCTGCTGGAGAAAGCGTGCTAAAGTAATGCAGTTGAGGAGCCACTTCTTTAACCGACTACAGCTAGAGGGTGAGACCCTGCAGTACTCCAATGCCTTACAGGAGATGCTAAATTAAATACAGCGGTGAGACCCAGAGACCATGGGAGCCTTTCGGGAGGTGAACCGGCTACTAAAAGACCAGTTCATAGTGGGGCTATCCAACAAGTTCTTACAGGACAAATTGCAAGAGATGACCCAGCCGACGGCCGACATGACATTATAAAGAGTCTACCTAGACACCATGGAGAGAGAGGAAGAGCACCTGCCTGTGGCGGCAAGGGTAGTGAGTACCACCCATGCTACAGGGGACCGGTCGGGGTCTGAAGACGCAGAGTCATTAAAGGATGTGGTCCGGACCCTGCGGACAAAAATGAGAGAACTTCAGCTGGAAGTGTCCTAGATTAACCACTTCAGCCCCGCTAGGTGAAACCCCCTTCATGACCAGGCCACTTTTTACACTTCGGCACTACACTCCTTTCACCGTTTATCGCTCGGTCATGCAACTTACCACCCAAATGAATTTTACCTCCTTTTCTTCTCACTAATGGAGCTTTCATTTGGTGGTATTTTATTGCTGCTGACATTTTTACTTTTTTTGTTATTAATCAAAATGTAACGATTTTTTTGCAAAAAAATGACATTTTTCACTTTCAGCTGTGAAATTTTGCAAAAAAAACGACATCCATATATAAATTTTTCGCTAAATTTATAGTTCTACATGTCTTTGATAAAAAAAAAATGTTTGGGCAAAAAAAAAATGGTTTGGGTAAAAGTTATAGCATTTACAAACTATGGTACAAAAATGTGAATTTCCGCTTTTTGAAACGGCTCTGACTTTCTGAGCACCTGTCATGTTTCCTGAGGTTCTACAATGCCAAAACAGTATAACTACCCCACAAATGACCCCATTTCGGAAAGTAGACACCCTAAGGTATTCGCTGATGGGCATAGTGAGTTCATAGAACTTTTTATTTTTTGTCACAAGTTAGCGGAAAATGATGATGATTTTTTTTTTTTTTTTTTTCTTACAAAGTCTCATATTCCACTAACTTGCGACAAAAAATAAAAAATTCTAGGAACTCACCATGCCCCTCACAGAATACCTTGGGGTGTCTTCTTTCCAAAATGGGGTCACTTGTGGCGTAGTTATACTGCCCTGGCAATTTAGGGGCCCAAATGTGTGAGAAGTACCTTGCAATCAAAATGTGTAAGAAATGACCGGTGAAATCCGAAAGGTGCACTTTGGAATATGTGCCCCTTTGCCCACCTTGGCAGCAAAAAAGTGTCACACATGTGGTATCGCCGTACTCAGGAGAAGTTGGGGAATGTGTTTTGGGGTGTCATTTTACATATACCCATGCTGGGTGAGAGAAATATCTTGGCAAAAGACAACTTTTCCCATTTTTTTATACAAAGTTGGCATTTGACCAAGATATTTTTCTCACCCAGCATGGGTATATGTAAAATGACACCCCAAAACACATTCCCCAACTTCTCCTGAGTACGGCGATACCACATGTGTGACACTTTTTTGCTGCCAAGGTGGGCAAAGGGGCACATATTCCAAAGTGCACCTTTCGGATTTTGCAGGGCATTTTTTACACATTTTGATTGCAAGGTACTTCTCACACATTTGGGCCCATAAATTGCCAGGGCAGTATAACTACGCCACAAGTGACCCCATTTTGGAAAGAAGACACCCTAAGGTATTCCGTGAGGGGCACTGCGAGTTCCTAGAATTTTTTATTTTTTGTCACAAGTTAGCAGAAAATGATGATTTTTTTTTTCTCTTTTTTCCTTACAAAGTCTCATATTCCACTAACTTGCGACAAAAAATAAAAAATTCTAGGAACTCGCCATGCCCCTCACGGAATACCTTGGGGTGTCTTCTTTCCAAAATGGGGTCACTTGTGGCGTAGTTATACTGCCCTGGCAATTTAGGGGCCCAAATGTGTGAGAAGTACCTTGCAATCAAAATGTGTAAAAAATGCCCTGCAAAATCCGAAAGGTGCACTTTGGAATATGTGCCCCTTTGCCCACCTTGGCAGCAAAAAAGTGTGACACATCTGGTATCGCCGTACTCAGGAGAAGTTGGGGAATGTGTTTTGGGGTGTCATTTTACATATACCCATGCTGGGTGAGAGAAATATCTTGGCAAACGGCAACTTTTCCCATTTTTTTATACAAAGTTGGCATTTGACCAAGATATTTTTCTCACCCAGCATGGGTATATGTAAAATGACACCCCAAAACACATTCCCCAACTTCTTCTGAGTACGGCGATACCAGATGTGTCACACTTTTTTGCAGCCTAGATGCGCAAAGGGGCCCAAATTCCTTTTAGGAGGGCATTTTTAGACATTTGGATCCCAGACTTCTTCTCACGCTTTAGGGCCCCTAAAAAGCCAGGGCAGTATAAATACCCCACATGTGACCCCACTTTGGAAAGAAGACACCCCAAGGTATCCAATGAGGGGCCTGGCAAGTTCAAAGAATTTTTTTTTTTTTCGCATAAGTTAGCGGAAATTGATTTTTTTTTGTTTTTTCTCACAAAGTCTCACTTTCCGCTAACTTAGGACAAAAATTTCAATCTTTCATGGACTCAATATGCCCCTCAGCAAATACCTTGGGGTGTCTTCTTTCCAAAATAGGGTCAGTTGTGGGGTGTTTGTACTGCCCTGGCATTTGAGGGTCTCCGCAATCATTACATGTATGGCCAGCATTAGGAGTTTCTGCTATTCTCCTTATATTGAGCATACAGGTAATGAGTTTTTTTTTTTCCGTTCAGCCTCTGGGCTGAAAGAAAAAAATGAACGGCACAGATTTCTTCATTCGCATCGATCAATGTGGATGAAAAAATCTCTGCCAAAAAAAAAAAATGGAGGGGAAAGGCGTCTGCCAGGACATAGGAGCTCCGCCCTACATCCATACCCACTTAGCTCGTATGCCCTGGCAAACCAGATTTCTCCATTCGCATCAATCGATGTGGATGAATAAATCATTGCCGGGATTTTTTTTTTATATATATATACATACAAAGTGCTTGCCAAAGCATAGGAACGCCGCCTCCTCCTCAGCTCGTATGCTTCGGCAAACGTATCTGTTACTGCAGAGTAGAAATCTCGTCTTGCAGCGCCGCATACACCGACTTGCGTGTAATCTGACAGCAGCGCAATGCTTCTGTCAGAATGCACATCGGTGCTGCAGCTAGTAGATCGGTTGGTCCACCTGGAAGGTAAAAAGACAAAAAAAAAAAAAAAAAAAAACAGGCCACAACGCAATAATTTTATTAACTTTGGAACAGAACATGTAACTTTAACTTTTGGAACTAAACATTAACCTGTTTGCTTACCTGTTTTTTTTTTTGTTTTTTTACCTTTATAGAACAAACCTCTCCTTCCCCATGGGTCAATGTGCAAAGCGCAAATCGCCCAAAGATGTGGCGAAGTGCGTTATGCACTTTGTCCCATGTGAAAGGAGACGTTTGCAGCAGCAGTGAGTGAATGGGCCCTAATAGCCCTGTGTGCCTATCCTGGTGAGATGATCCCTATGCTAATAGTGTACCTGTGAGTGGTACTTCCGGAAACACTCTCCAAAGCATAGGGCAGGGTGGTCCGGACAGTCAGGACAGAAATAGCGGGTGTCACGCCTTATTCCACTCCTGCTACAGACACGACATCTTTTTCGGGGTGACTGTTGGGTTGAGGTACCAGGAACGACATTGGGGAAATGTCGCTCGTGTAGACGGCTAACTACACTGGTGGTTGGGGCCACGGAACCTCCTGGATACAGGAGGTTCTCGATGATCTCTTCCTGAAATTTGAGGAAGGATCCAGTTCTCCCAGCCTTACTGTAGAGAACAAAACTATTGTACAGAGCCAATTGAATTAAATATACAGACACCTTCTTATACCAGCGTCTGGTGCGTCGGGAAACTAAATACGGAGACAACATCTGGTCATTGAAGTCGACCCCTCCCATGTGGAGGTTATAGTCGTGGACTGAGAGGGGCTTTTCAATGACACGGGTTGCTCGCTCAATTTGTATTGTCGTGTCTGCGTGAATGGAGGAGAGCATGTAAACGTCACGCTTGTCTCTCCATTTCACCGCGAGCAGTTCTTCGTTACACAGTGCGGCCCTCTGCCCCCTTGCAAGACGGGTGGTAACGAGCCGTTGGGGGAAGCCCGCGCGACTAGTTCGCGCGGTACCACAGGCGCCAATCCGTTCTAGAAACAAATGCCTAAAGAGGGCCACACTTGTGTAAAAATTGTCCACATAAAGATGGTACCCCTTGCCGAATAAGGGTGACACCAAGTCCCAAACTGTCTTCCCACTGCTCCCCAGGTAGTCAGGGCAACCGACCGGCTCCAGGGTCTGATCTTTTCCCTCATAGACCCGAAATTTGTGGGTATAGCCTGTGGCCCTTTCACAGAGCTTATACAATTTGACCCCATACCGGGCGCGCTTGCTTGGGATGTATTGCTTGAAGCCAAGGCGCCCGGTAAAATGTATCAGGGACTCGTCTATGCAGATGTTTTGCTCTGGGGTATAAATATCTGCAAATTTCTGGTTGAAATGGTCTATGAGGGGCCGAATTTTGTGGAGCCGGTCAAAAGCAGGGTGGCCCCTGGGATGGGAGGCGGTGTTGTCACTAAAGTGCAGGAACCGCAGGATGGCCTCAAAACGTGCCCTGGACATGGCAGCAGAGAACATGGGCATGTGATGAATCGGGTTCGTGGACCAATATGACCGCAATTCATGTTTTTTTGTCAGGCCCATGTTGAGGAGGAGGCCCAGAAAAGTTTTAAGTTCGGAAACTTGGACTGGTTTCCACCGGAAAGGCTGGGCATAAAAGCTTCCCGGGTTAGCGGTGATAAATTGTGTGGCATACCGGTTTGTTTCGGCCACAACTATGTCTAAAAGCTCCGCAGTCAAGAACAGCTCAAAAAATCCCAGGGCCGAACCGATCTGAGCCGTCTCAACCCGAACTCCAGACTGGGCAGTGAAAGGGAAAACTACAGGTGCGGCTGAAGTTGGGGACTGCCAATCAGGGTTTGCCAGCACCTCTGGGATTCTAGGGGCTCTACGGGCACGTCTTTGCGGTGGCTGCGACGGGGTCACTACTGCACGTGCCACCGTTTCAGCTTCAACTGCCCTTCTGGTGCTCGCTACTTCACCAGGTTGTACGGCAGTGCTGGTACTAGGTCCAGGGAGGGCTGGGCTGCTGGTGTATGCCTCACCACGTAATCCGACAGCACCAGCCCCACTCTGCTGCTCTTGAAGCGGATCCTGCGCAACCTGCGGTCTAGCGACACAGGGCCGGGTACGCCTGGTTCTATCAGGGACCTCAGCCTCCTCGTCCGAACTTTGGGTCAGAGAGCCACTGCTTTCTACAGGTTCGTATTCTGACCCGCTGGATTCATCAGATGAGGGTTCCCACTCCTCATCCGACTGGGTCAGAAGCCTGTAGGCCTCTTCAGAAGAATACCCCCTGTTTGACATGTGGGCAACTAAATTTAGGGGTATTCCCTGAGACTACCCAAGAAAAAAAAAGCAAGCCTGTCTTACAAAGGGGAGGCTAGCGAAGTACCGGAGGCCGCTGCGGTTGATAAAAAATATCAAAACTGATTTTTTTATCGCCGCAGTGCGTGTAAAGTGAATGTGCAGTGATCAAAAAAAAATTTTTTTTTTGTCACTGCGGTGGGGCGGGTGTGGGCGAACGCACGTGTGGGCGACCGATCAGGCCTGATCGGGCAAACACTGCGTTTTGGGTGGAGGGCGAGCTAAAGTGACACTAGTACTATTATAGATCTGACCGTGATCAGTTTTGATCACTTTCAGATACTATAAAAGTACAAATGCTGATTAGCGATACGCTAATCAGCGAATAACGGACTGCGGTGCGGTGGGCTGGGCGCTAACTACCTAACCAAGGGACCTAAACTATACCTAAAACCTAACGGTCAATAACAGTGAAAAAAAAAAGTGACAGTTTGCACTGATCACTTTTTTCTTTTCACTTGTGATTGACAGGGGTGATCAAAGAGGTGATCAAAGGGTTAATTGGGGTTCAGGGGGGTGATCAGGGGCTATAGTGTAGTGTTTGGTGTACTCACTGTGAAGCCTGCTCCTCTGCTGGATCCAACCGACGAAAAGAACCAGCAGAGGAGCAGGCAGCCATATAACAGATCATATTTACAAATATGATCTGCTATCTGGCACTTTGATTGGATTTTTTAAAAATCAGCAACCTGCCAGCCACGATCATTGGCTGGCAGGTTGCTGACGAAATACTTCTCGAAGAAATGCCGGCGCGAACTGCGCACGCGCGGGCGCATACTCGCGTCATCTCGCGTCTCGCGAGATGACGCGCATATGCGTGACTGTGCGCCAGCCTGCCACCTCCGGAACGCACATGTGCGTTAGGCGGTCCGGAGGTGGTTAAGACAGAATCTCCTCGGCCTCCAGAAACGACTGAGCGCCCCGCGCCACTTCATCCAGGATAACTCAGGTGCGGGGACACGTCAAAAGAGGTCCCCTCTGCTGGGCTTGTCGACAGTACGGCTATATGGCCCGAGAGTGCCCCGAACAGATGAAGTCCGAGCCCACGTTAAACCTCCGACGGCCGCACTGCTGGGCGTCCTGTGGCAGTACACCAGAAGCTAAGCCCTATGCGCGAGGAACACGACCTGTATGCCAGCAGCCCCGTTATGTAAGCCGAGTTGGAAGGTCAAAAGGAACGCTGCCTAGTTGATACAGGGTCTGAGTGCACCCTTATGCCTCTGGAGTTCTTCTAAAGAAACTTTGGACATATGATGGAGCCAGAAGACGGGAGCATCATCAGCCTGGCGGCTGCCAACAACAGAGATATGGACGTCCAAGGGATAGTCTGGATGCAGGTCTGACTGTTTGGGCAAGACATCAGCAAGAAGGGGGTTATGCTGGTGGATGATTTGTCCCGGAAAGGAATGGACGTGACACTAGGTATGAATGTGCTGAGAGACCTAGGCCATCAACTCTATGCCAAAGAAGGGCCGAAGTATTGGCAATGGGCCACCACGCACCGGCCAACCCAGAAGGTTTTACAGATGATGGTGAGAAGCTTTAGTCTGCAAAAGAGCAACATGTCCGGGTGGCCCATTGGACACATGAAGGTGCCGTGGAGGACCTCGATGAAGATCCCACCTCAACAAGAACAAATCTTGAGGCTGCTGGTGGGGGCTGAAGGACAACTGAATGGACTGGAGGTCCTGATCGAGCCCGCTTACCAAGAGGAAACGCAGACTCGCCCACTGGTAGCCCGGGCCCTCACTATTGTGAAGGATGGATGTGTGCCCGTACGCTGTCTCAATGTTGAAGACTGCGAGTTAACCGTTCCTGGAAATACCTTTCTGGCCAAAGTTTGTGTCCGAAGGGGACATCCTTCTACTTAGGGGCTTCACGCTACAGCCGTAAAGGAGATCAGCCTGGACCTACGCTGTAGAAGTCCATCAAAGGAAGACCCCAACAGTGAAGTGGAACAGGTGGGGATTTCGTACTCGATGGCGGAAGCACCCCCCAATCAGGGAACGTTACTGGCAAATCCCGCCTAAAATGTACCAGGAGGTGAAGGACATGGTGGATAGCATGTTGGAAAACCAGGTGATCCAGGAGAGTCAAAGCCCTTGGGATGCTCCAGTAGTCTTGCTGCAGATGGGGAGTTTCCGGTTTTGCGTGTATTATCGGAAGCTGAATGCCCAGACCCCCCCTTCCGCGAATTGTGGAGTCATTATCTGCCCTGAGTTATGTGAAGTTCTTCTCGACTCTTAACCTGGCCAGTGGGTATTGGCAGGTACCGTGGCCAAGAGGGACAAAGCGAAGACGGGCTTCATCCTACCTATGAAACTCTACGAGTTCAATAAGATGCCATCCGGCCTTTCCAATGCCCCGGGAACATTTCAGCGGTTGATGGAGCACTGTCTGGGAGATCTCAACTTCGTGTTGGTATCAATATACCTAGACAACATAGTAGTATTTGGGACCTCCTTTAAAGGATCACCTTCAAAAGCTGCGATGGATCCTAAGACGGCTGTGAAACCATGGGCTCAAGATTAAGCCCAAGAAGTGCCAACTGTTTCGACAGCAGATAGAGTATTTGAAACATTTGGTCACCCAGGAGGGGGTAAAGCCGGCCCCCAGCAAGGTGGAGGCCACCCAGAAGTGGACCCAGCCGAGTACAATACGAGAGGTGTGGGCAATTGTGGCACTGGTCGGCTTATACCCAAATTTGTTCATTTGGTGGGCCTGTTAAACGAGTTATTAGGGGGCCCAAAGAATCGTCCCATCAAATGGGGGCCCCGGCAACAAGAGGCTTTTGAAGCAGTGAAAGAGGTGCTGACCAGTAGAGATGGTCTTGCGGTTCGCCCGGCAGTTGTTTCGCTGAAATCTTTGCTCGTTCTCAATTCGCCGAACACCCCCAACCAAAGTTGTGCTATTGATAGGTGTGATACACAGAGGGGTGTGATATACTTATAATATACTTTCTAACGTAGAAAGTATATTATAGTGTATTTGTATTGTTCAGCAGTTGTGTGTGGTTCTGCTGCGATACCGTAGCTAGATAGAGGAACAAACGCTATTGGAGTAACTAATTGCAACAGGTGTGATATACCTGTTGCCCCCCCCAAAAAACTGCTTGAGGGCTGCGATATACCGTCTTCCACAAAATCCTGGTTGAGGGGTGCTATATACCTGTTTCCGCCAAATACTAATTGAGAAGTGCTATATACCAGTTTCTGCCAAATACTGATTGAGGGGTGCCATATACCCTTTTCCACAAAATACTGATTGAGGGGTGCTATTGCTATATACCTTCTTCCACCAAATATTGATTGAGGGCTGAAATACACCTGCTTCCACAAAATACTGATTGAGGGGTGCTATTGCTATATACCTTCTTCCATCAAATACTGATTGAGGGATGAAATACACCTGCTTCCACAAAATACTGATTGAGGGGTGCTATTGCTATATACCTTCTTCCACCAAATACTGATTGAGGGCTGAAATACACCTGCTTCTACCAAATACTAATTGAGGGGTGCTATATACCTGTTTCTGCCAAATACTGATTGAGGGGTGCTATATACCTGTTTCCGCCAAATACTGATTGAGGGGTGCTATTGCTATATACCTTCTGCCACCGAATACTGATTGAGGGCTGCGATACACCTGCTTCCACAAAATACTGATTGAGGGGTCTTAGCCTTTGGGCTGGGTGTATGTAAACTTATTTTATGTTCTGTAAAGATACAGGAATAATTAGAAACCCAAACTATAATCAAAATAACTCGATAACTGTGTGGGAACATAACTAACGAACCTATTCAAAACCACCACACATATAATACAAAAAACATCTTTATTGGTGTCTGCAAGAAGACATACAGATAATAATAAAAGAGAAGAACTAAAATAACATAAAATAAAATATAATGATCATAAAATTTAAATACACCAGACAGAGGAGCACACAGGGAACTACAAGAAGGAGGCAAAGCTATTCCCTTAATTTAGACCATGTGGTGTGACGGTATTTAGGAGATAAATCCATCTCGTTTCCTTTTGACTAAGGCATTTCTTCCAATTACCCCCTCTAGGGGAAATGATCATCCGATCAATACCCCTAAAGCGGTGAAGGGAACTGTCCGAATCATGTCTCTCTTTGAAATGTCTCAGAATAGTTTGTAAGTTCGCACAGTCCTGTGATACCTTGGCTGCTTGGATAGCATAATGCATCGTTTAAGGGGGCGAGATGTCATTCCCACATAAATCAAATTACAAGGGCAAATTGCCCAGTAAATCACTCCCATAGTGGCACACGTTATATCATATATTATAATATATTATATTATTATCTGTATGTCTTCTTGCAGACACCAATAAAGATGTTTTTTGTATTGTATTTGTGGTGGTTTTGAATAGGTTCTTTATTTTATGTTCTTAGCATTTGCGGTTGTGTTTATTATCACTTGCCAGTAAAATTCAGTTTTTCAAAAGCTGGTGTCAGAGTTGCTTTCCTCGTTCGTGACTTCGCTGTATCCTGGGGAGCCCACCCAGGTACACGGCTTCCAGCTGAACGGCAAGTAATACTTTTTTTCCACTAATACACCCCAAAAATGCTATATTTTGGTCACTTCTCTGTGCAACGGCTAATAATCCTTTTTTATCCACTAATACGCCACAAAAAAAGGCTTTAGAACATATAACTGCACCGCTGAACGGCTAATAAGCTATTTTTTCCACTGATACACCACAAAAAATGCTTTAGAACATGTAACTGCAAAGGTATCATCTATCGCAAACCTGAAAGCAGCAGTATAATGGCAATTTGGATCCCCAGTGAATGCAGCAAGGTGTAATAGAATCGCTCCTATTACCCAGGCTGTACACCCCCCCTGTTGGACCCTGTTCTCCTTTTATAGTGTGGAATAATTCCTTTCTATCCTTTCCCTACACTTCTAATGATCTTTCCCTGAACTTCTATTCAGCCAAAAGTTTTAAAGGGATTCTGTCACCTCCCCTCAGCCAAAAAACGATTTAAAAGCAGCCATGCAGCACAGCTTACCTGGATTAGGCTGTGCTCTTTTATCTTGAAATCCGTCCAGCAGTTACTGCAAAAAACGACTTTGATCGATATGTAAATGTGTCCTGAAGGTGCCCAGAGGGGCGTTTTTTTTCTTCTTAGAGAGCCCAGTACCGCCCCTCTTTCAGTGCCCAGCCCGCCTTCCTTGTACTGTCTAACCGCCGCCTCCAGCCTGCCACAGCCTCTCCTGCCTCTCCTCCCCCTCCCTCACGCCGAACGAAGTGTCGCACAGGCGCAGTACCCACTGAGGGCTGCGCCTGTGCGATCATCAGGAGACTGAGGGCAGCAGCTTCATCTTCGTCACTGGGCATGCGCCGAGCCCAGTGACGTCCGATGCTCGCTCTTCCCTCAGTCAGCCTGGTAGGAAGCGCAGAGGATTGCCGATCGGCTGCTGCACCCTGCGCTTTCTCCAGTCTGCCTGCCACAGTGAAGACGGCCAGCGATTTCTTTCCCCACCCTCCCTTCAGGAAAGAAAAAGGTATTTGTTGGGGTGAATTAGGTATTATTATATTAAGTAAAGGCAGGCAGACTGGAGAAAGCGCAGGGTGCAGCAGCCGATCGGCAATCCTCTGCGCTTCCTACCAGGCTGACTGAGGGAAAGAGCTAACATCGGACGTCACTGGGCTCGGCGCATGCCCAGTGACGAAGATGAAGCTGCTGCCCTCAGTCTCCTGCTGATCGCACAGGCGCAGCCCTCAGTGGGTACTGCGCCTGTGCGAAAGTTCGTTCGGTGTGAGGGAGGGGGAGGAGAGGCTGTGGCAGGCTGGGGGCGGCGGTTAGACAGTACAAGGAAGGCGGGCTGGGCACTGAAAGAGGGGCGGTACTGGGCTCACTAAGAAGAAAAAAACGCCCCTCTGGGCACCTTCAGGACACATTTACATATCGATCAAAGTCGTTTTTTGCACTAACTGCTGGACGGATTTCAAGATAAAAGAGCACAGCTTAATCCAGGTAAGCTGTGCTGCATGGCTGCTTTTAAATCGTTTTTTGGCTGAGGGGAGGTGACAGAATCCCTTTAAAGTCTTTTCTACCACTCTCCCTAGCGCTGGCTAACGTCTCTCCCTGCACTAAGTACACTGGAAAATGTCTGAATCCAAGATGGCTGAGGCAGTAGTGTGCCTAAGGTGTTTGGCACCCGGGGCGGGTCCTTTCTCTGGCACCCCACCAATATTTGACCACATACCTCTTACATCCAGGGACATCTCCTGTCATGTAGACCTTCTATTTTCTCTTCTCCTCAGTTAGACTGCCATGACAAATTCTTTCAGCCGCATCTCGTCTCTACAGAGTTTGAAATACAGACACGTTACATTTCTCCGATTTTCCATCAATCTCCCCATCCTGGTGTCCCCACAGTGTCATCCTGCTGCCACCCCCAATACTGTGCCCGTTGTGCTCCCCAATGCCCCAGGTATTATACTGCTGAAAAAATAGTGACCCCAGTAGACATAATTGGAGCCATTTATCAAACTGGTGTAAAGTAGAACTGGATTTCCAAAAGAGCTGTAAAATATGAAAGGTGGAATCTGATTTGCTGCTATGGGCAACTAAGACAGTTCTACTTTACACCAGTTTGATAAGTTACCCCAAATGTCCCTATAGTGTCCACAGCAGTTATAATGTCCCCTAGAGGGCCCCAAGTAATAATAACACCCTATATTGTACTCCAGGTAATCCCTGTATAGTGTCCCCAGAAATAATAGTCCTACAGTGCCTCCCCAATAGCAATGCCTCCCACGCTGCCCCCATAAAGTAATTTCCCCCACACTGCCCCATAGTAATTTTCCCCCTCACACAGTAATTTACCCCACAATGCCCCCACAGTCATTTCCCCTACACTGCCCCATATAGTAATTTGCCCCACACAGTAATTTCCCCTACACTGACCTCATACAGTAGTTTCCCCCACACTGCCCTATATAGAAATTTGCCCCACACAGTAGATTCCCTACACTGCCCCCATACAGTAGTTTCCCCCACACTGTCCCCCCCACAGTATTTTCCCCACACTGCTCCCATACAGTAATTTCCCCCACACAGTATTTCCCCCCACACAGTAGTTTCCCCTACACAGTAGTTTCCCCCACATTGCCCCCACACAGTAGTTTCCCCCACACTGCTCCCCCACAGTAATTTCCCCCACACATAATTTCCCACACACAGTAGTTTCCCCCCACACTGCCCCCACATAGTAGTTTACCCACACTGCCCCCACACTTCCCCCACAGTAATTCCCCCTACATTGCCCCATATAGTATTTTTTTCCCCCACATAGTAATCCCTCCCATAATTATTTCCCCCCACATATTAATCCCTCCCATAATAATTTGTCTCCACATAGTAATCCCTCCCATAATAATTTGCCCCACACAGTATCCCACCATATTTTCCCCCCACATGTCCTCCTGTGTGTCCCCCATGTCCCCCAAAGTTGGCACTTAAAAAAAAAAAGATAAAATAAAAAATAAATAAAATAAAAGCTAAATACTCACCTGCGCTTGCTCGCAGAGGAAGGCGCGCATACTTCACTTCATTTAATTTCACTGATGACATCATCACGAACGCCTGCGCTGGGATTTCACTACCGCATAGGCCTCAGGCCTACTAGGCCTGAAGCCTATGGCGGTGATCGGCGGCGGGGCAGGGAACTATGCGCTCTCGTGCCACGCCGCAGTATGTGGGCACGTCAGCCCTCCAGCAATGAGCGCTTCCATCTGTATTGATGGAAGCGCTCATTGCACCCCCCTGAGAGCCGGGACCTGTGGCGGTCCGCCATCCCCCCTCCCGCCACCCCCTAGGCACGCCACTGGGCTGAGGCTATTTATACATCACAGGGCTGGCTGGCTGCGGATTGGCTGCATGCATGGCACTGTGGGTGATCCCTCGTTCCCAGAGTTCTTTGCTCCATGTCCTACCACACGTGCAGCAGCCATTTTAGGAAAAAATGCGATTCGTTACCATGAACCGTGAGGAAATTCGGATTCGATGCAAATCAAATTTTTCCTGAAATTGGGATCAAATTCCACTTCGTGAACTTCGATTCGCTCATCTCAAGTCATAACCATGGAAACGAGCAGTGTATAATGTGATGGAAAAATTAGTCTAACCAGCAAAGGAAGCAATATGGATAATAACAATACATTAGTAACTGCCTTGTAGTAACTTTGTCTACATCATAAATGCTGTTTGCTGAAATGACAAAACCCCTTTAAATAAGTTTTATGAGAACTGTAAATTGGCTTTAAAATGGGAAGTACTTCATGCACTGTATAAAAGCTAATGAGGTCAGTTGACCTCATTACATAACTATTCTGATTACAATGTTAATCACCCAGGAGTGGTGAACATGCAGATGCCAGCTGGTGTTTCTGAAAATAATTCCCTATATCTATCAGTGCTGTGGTCTTTAAACAGTTTCCTGGAACTAGTTAATAATTATTCAGTTTAGGTAAATACTAGAGATGAGCGAATTTCATATTTTGAAATTCGTTCATGCTTCGTTTGGTGTTAAAAGAAAAATTGCGTTATGGATTCCGTTACCATGGACCATAACGCAATTCTATGACGGAATGCATTCATCCCGCTATAATATAAATCTATGCAGGGAGGCCTCTCCTGCATAACGGAAGCGGGACGGATACGTTATGCAGGCCATAGACTTTTATTATGATGAAATGCCTCTAAAGGCATTCCGTTATGCATTCCGTCATAGAATTGCGTTATGGTCCGTGGTAACTGAATCCATAACGCAATTCTGCATTTACCACCAAACGAAGCGTGAACAAATTTCATAACATGAAATTTGCTCATTTCTAGTAAGTACATACAGGTGAATTAAAATAGACCTCATTACTATGACAGTAAAATGTAACAAATGTAACACCTCTTTATTACAAACTGGACACAAATAAGACAAGGGTGCATAAAGGAAAATGTATTATGTCTGTTGTTTTTTTATTGTATTTATTATTATAAATAATAAAATATTATATTTTGCATTCAATAAAATTATATTGATGATGTTATAAAATGATTTGTCATTCTTTATTATATCCGGGTAAACATGAATGGATAATAACTGCACAATGATTTATAGCACTCACAGGCTACAATTAGGGATCCAGAAGCAGCCTATATCTATTGTGATATGAACTGCATATACAGTACATCCTGTACTGTAGTGGTCTTAGGGTGGCTGCACACGGCTTTGTTTTGTTTTTCGCATAGATTTTCTTGCGGAAAAACTGCAGAGTCATGAGTAAGGATGTGTGATCCGAAACACATAGAGGTGGTGTCTGAATTGGATTTTATATTAGCACATTGAATAAAAGCTCTCATGTTTTTTGGAAGCTGGACCTCCCTTTTTGTTTTTCATTGTGCTTATGGTGCCTTGTTCCTAGCCCAGCCCATGCTTCCTCTGAGACTGCTGGTATTCAGGTAAACAGGGGAGGGGGTACCACCTTTAACTCACCTATGGCCTCTTTACCCAACCTTGACCCATAACAAACAACACTGATAACTGTGTCACTATTGCTGGGTGGTGATCGGCCACAGCTTCTTTATTAAGGCGGCAAACCTTAATAAACCATAATATAAGAGTGGTATGCCAAAAGCTGGACTCCCAGCGGGCAAGTTAAACTGTAATCATCAGAGCGTTATGCCAACTGCTGGACTCCCAACAGGCAAGTACGCCATCTGCTACCACCATATCTCCTCTGTACTCAAATGCCGCAAACAGAGGAGACCGGTTCCGACCACCACCCAGCAGAACCGAGTCTGTTTAAACCCTTCTTACAGGCCGGAAAAGGAATTGTCCCGACTAACATCCAAGCGGAAGACGCCATCAGGTCCCATTAACCACCTCCGGACCGCCTAACGCGCCGATGCGTCCGGAAGGTGGTTGCTTTTCTCCTCCTGGACGCATCGGCGCGTCATCTCGCGAGACGCGAGATTTCCTGTGAACGCGCGCACACAGGCGCGCGCGCTCACAGGAACGGAAGGTAAGCGAGTGGATCTCCAGCCTGCCAGCGGCGATCGCTCGCTGGCAGGCTGGAGATCCGAATTTTTTAACCCCTAACAGGTATATTAGACGCTGTTTTCATAACAGCGTCTAATATACCTCCTACCTGGTCCTCTGGTGGTCCCTTTTGTTAGGATCGACCACCAGAGGACTCAGGTAGGTCAGTACAGTCCCACCAAACACCACACTACACTACACTACACCCCCCCCCCCCGGTCACTTATTAACCCCTTATAAACCCCTGATCACCCCATATAAACTCCCTGATCACCCCCCTGTCATTGATCACCGCCCTGTCATTGATCACCCCCCTGTCAGGCTCCGTTCAGACGTCCGCATGATTTTTACGGATCCGATCCATGTATCCATGGATCCGTAAAAATCATGCGGACGTCTGAATGGAGCCTTACAGGGGGGTGATCAATGACAGGCGGGTGATCACCCATATACACTCCCTGATCACCCCCTGTCATTGATCACCGCCCTGTCAGGCTCCATTCAGACGTCCGCATGATTTTTACGGATCCGATCCATGTATCCATGGATCCGTAAAAATCATGCGGACGTCTGAATGGAGCCTTACAGGGGGGTGATCACCCATATACACTCCCTGATCACCCCCTGTCATTGATCACCCCCCTGTCAGGCTCCATTCAGACGTCCGCATGATTTTTACGGATCCGATCCATGGATCCATGGATCCGTAAAAATCATGCGGACGTCTGAATGGAGCCTTACAGGGGGGGTGATCAGTGACAGGGGGGTGATCACCCTGATTACCCTGATCACCCCCTGTCATTGATAACCCCCCTGTAAGGCTCCATTCAGACGTCCGCATGCGTTCTGTGGATCCGATCCATGTATCCATGGATCCGTAAAAAATCATGCGGATGTCTGAATGGAGCCTTACAGGGGGGGTGATCAGTGACAGGGGGGTGATCACCCTGATTACCCTGATCACCCCCTGTCATTGATAACCCCCCTGTAAGGCTCCATTCAGACGTCCGCATGCGTTCTGTGGATCCGATCCATGTATCCATGGATCCGTAAAAAATCATGCGGATGTCTGAATGGAGCCTTACAGGGGGGGTGATCAGTGACAGGGGGGTGATCACCCTGATTACCCTGATCACCCCCTGTCATTGATAACCCCCCTGTAAGGCTCCATTCAGACGTCCGCATGCGTTCTGTGGATCCGATCCATGTATCCATGGATCCGTAAAAAATCATGCGGATGTCTGAATGGAGCCTTACAGGGGGGTGATCAGTGACAGGGGGGTGATCACCCTGATTACCCTGATCACCCCCTGTCATTGATAACCCCCCTGTAAGGCTCCATTCAGACGTCCGCATGCGTTTTGTGGATCCGATCCATGTATCCATGGATCCGTAAAAAATCATGCGGATGTCTGAATGGAGCCTTACAGGGGGGGTGATCAGTGACAGGGGGGTGATCACCCTGATTACCCTGATCACCCCCTGTCATTGATAACCCCCCTGTAAGGCTCCATTCAGACGTCTGCATGCGTTCTGTGGATCCGATCCATGTATCCATGGATCCGTAAAAAATCATGCGGATGTCTGAATGGAGCCTTACAGGGGGGGTGATCAGTGACAGGGGGGTGATCACCCTGATTACCCTGATCACCCCCTGTCATTGATAACCCCCCTGTAAGGCTCCATTCAGACGTCCGCATGCGTTCTGTGGATCCGATCCATGTATCCATGGATCCGTAAAAAATCATGCGGATGTCTGAATGGAGCCTTACAGGGGGGTGATCAGTGACAGGGGGGTGATCACCCTGATTACCCTGATCACCCCCTGTCATTGATAACCCCCCTGTAAGGCTCCATTCAGACGTCCGCATGCGTTTTGTGGATCCGATCCATGTATCCATGGATCCGTAAAAAATCATGCGGATGTCTGAATGGAGCCTTACAGGGGGGGTGATCAGTGACAGGGGGGTGATCACCCTGATTACCCTGATCACCCCCTGTCATTGATAACCCCCCTGTAAGGCTCCATTCAGACGTCCGCATGCGTTCTGTGGATCCGATCCATGTATCCATGGATCCGTAAAAATCATGCGGACGTCTGAATGGAGCCTTACAGGGGGGGTGATCAGTGACAGGGGGGTGATTACCCTGATCACCCCCTGTCATTGATAACCCCCCTGTAAGGCTCCATTCAGACGTCCGCATGCGTTTTGTGGATCCGATCCATGTATCCATGGATCCGTAAAAAAATCATGCGGATGTCTGAATGGAGCCTTACAGGGGGGGGTGATCAATGACAGGGGGTGATCAGGGAGTCTATATGGGTGATCACCCCCCTGTCATTGATCACCCCCCTGTCATTGATCACTCCCCCCCTGGTAAGGCTCCATTCAGCCATTTTTTTTGGCACAAGTTAGCGGAAATTTTTTGTTTGTTTTTGTTTTCGTTTTTTCTTACAAAGTCTCATATTCCACTAACTTGTGTCAAAAAATAAAATCTCACATGGACGCACCATACCCCTCACGGAATCCAAATGCGTAAACATTTTTAGACATTTATATTCCAGACTTCTCACGCTTTAGGGCCCCTAAAAAGCCAGGGCAGTATAAATACCCCACATGTGACCCCATTTCGGAAAGAAGACACCCCAAGGTATTCCGTGAGGGGCATATTGAGTCCATGAAAGATTGAAATTTTTGTCCTAAGTTAGCGGAAAGTGAGACTTTGTGAGAAAAAAAACAAAAAAAATCAATATCCGCTAACTTATGCAAAAAAAAAAAAATTCTAGGAACTCGCCAGGCCCCTCATTGAATACCTCGGGGTGTCTTCTTTCCAAAGTGGGGTCACATGTGGGGTATTTATACTGCCCTGGCTTTTTAGGGGCCCGAAAGTGTGAGAAGAAGTCTGGGATCCAAATGTCTAAAAATGCCCTCCTAAAAGGAATTTTGGCCCCTTTGCGCATCTAGGCTGCAAAAAAGTGTCACACATCTGGTATCGCCGTACTCAGGAGAAGTTGGGGAATGTGTTTTGGGGTGTCATTTTACATATACCCATGCTGGGTGAGAAAAGTATCTTGGTCAAATGCCAACTTTGTATAAAAAAAATGGGAAAAGTTGTCTTTTGCCAAGATATTTCTCTCACCCAGCATGGGTATATGTAAAATGACCCCCCAAAACACATTCCCCAACTTCTCCTGAGTACGGCGATACCAGATGTGTGACACTTTTTTGCAGCCAAGGTGGGCAAAGGGGCACCTTTCAGATTTCGCAGGCCATTTTTTACACATTTTGATTTCAAGGTACTTCTTACACATTTGGGCCCCTAAATTGCCAGGGCAGTATAACTACGCCACAAGTGACCCCATTTTGGAAAGAAGACACCCCAAGGTATTCCGTGGGGGGCACGGCGAGTTCCTAGAATTTTTTATTTTTTGTCACAATTTAGCGGAAAATGATGATTTTTCTTTTTTTTTTCTTTTTTCCTTACAAAGTCTCATATTCCACTAACTTGCGACAAAAATAAAAATTCTAGGAACTCGCAGTGCCCCTCACGGAATACCTTGGGGTGTCTTCTTTCCAAAATGGGGTCACTTGTGGCGTAGTTATACTGCCCTGGCAATTTAGGGGCCCAAATGTGTGAGAAGAACTTTGCAATCAAAATGTGTAAAAAATGCCCTGCAAAATCCGAAAGGTGCACTTTGGAATATGTGCCCCTTTGCCCACCTTGGCAGCAAAAAAGTGTGACACATCTGGTATCGCCGTACTCAGGAGAAGTTGGGCAATGTGTTTTGGGGTGTCATTTTACATATACCCATGCTGGGTGAGAAAAATATCTTGGTCAAATGCCAACTTTGTATAAAAAAATTGGAAAAGTTGTCTTTTGCCAAGATATTTCTCTCACCCAGCATGGGTATATGTAAAATGACAGCCCAAAACACATTCCCCAACTTCTCCTGAGTACGGCGATACCAGATGTGTGACACTTTTTTGATGCCAAGGTGGGCAAAGGGGCACATATTCCAAAGTGCACCTTTCGGATTTCACCGGTCATTTTTTACAGATTTTGATTGCAAAGTACTTCTCACACATTTGGGCCCCTAAATTGCCAGGGCAGTATAACTACGCCACAAGTGACCCCATTTTGGAAAGAAGACACCCCATGGTATTCCGTGAGGGGCATGGCGAGTTCCTAGAATTTTTTATTTTTTGTCGCAAGTTAGTGGAATATGAGACTTTGTAAGGAAAAAAGAGAAAAAAAAAATAAATCATCATTTTCCGCTAACTTGTGACAAAAAATAAAAAATTCTAGGAACTCGCAGTGCCCCTCACGGAATACCTTAGGGTGTCTTCTTTCCAAAATGGGGTCACTTGTGGCGTAGTTATACTGCCCTGGCAATTTAGGGGCCCAAATGTGTGAGAAGAACTTTGCAATCAAAATGTGTAAAAAATGCCCTGCAAAATCCGAAAGGTGCACTTTGGAATATGTGCCCCTTTGCCCACCTTGGCAGCAAAAAAGTGTGACACATCTGCTATCGCCGTACTCAGGAGAAGTTGGGCAATGTGTTTTGGGGTGTCATTTTACATATACCCATGCTGGGTGAGAAAAATATCTTGGTCAAATGCCAACTTTGTATAAAAAAAATGGGAAAAGTTGTCTTTTGCCAAGATATTTCTCTCACCCAGCATGGGTATATGTAAAATGACACCCCAAAACACATTCCCCAACTTCTCCTGAGTACGGCGATACCACATGTGTGACACTTTTTTGCTGCCAAGGTGGGCAAAGGGGCGCATATTCCAAAGTGCACCTTTCAGATTTCACCGGTCATTTCTTACACATTTTGATTGCAAAGTTCTTCTCACACATTTGGGCCCCTAAATTGCCAGGGCAGTATAACTACGCCACAAGTGACCCCATTTTGGAAAGAAGACACCCCAAGGTATTCTGTGAGGGGCATGGTGAGTTCCTAGAATTTTTTATTTTTTGTCGCAAGTTAGTGGAATATGAGACTTTGTAAGAAAAAAAATAAAAATAAAAAATCATCATCATTTTCCGCTAACTTGTGACAAAAAATAAAAAGTTCTATGAACTCACTATGCCCATCAGCGAATACCTTAGGGTGTCTACTTTCCGAAATGGGGTCATTTGTGGGGTTTTTCTACTGTTTGGGCATTGTAGAACCTCAGGAAACATGACAGGTGCTCAGAAAATCAGAGCCGTTTCAAAAAGCGGAAATTCACATTTTTGTACCATAGTTTGTAAATGCTATAACTTTTACCCAAACCATTTTTTTTTTGCCCAAACATTTTTTTTTTATCAAAGACATGTAGAACTATAAATTTAGCGAAAAATTTATATATGGATGTCGTTTTTTTTGCAAAATTTCACAGCTGAAAGTGAAAAATGTCATTTTTTTGCAAAAAAATCGTTACATTTTGATTAATAACAAAAAAAGTAAAAATGTCAGCAGCAATAAAATACCACCAAATGAAAGCTCCATTAGTGAGAAGAAAAGGAGGTAAAATTCATTTGGGTGGTAAGTTGCATGACCGAGCGATAAACGGTGAAAGTAGTGTAGTGCCGAAGTGTAAAAAGTGGCCTGGTCATGAAGGGGGTTTCACCTAGCGGGGCTGAAGTGGTTAAAAACCAAGGCCAATAAGATAACGGGTTGCATGAAAAGGGCATAGAGGCCCGTGATGAGAACATAGTCCAACCACTTTTAAAATCACTGGTCAGACCACACATGGAGTACTGTGTACAGTTCTGGTCTCCTGTGAACAAGGCAGACATAGCAGAGCTGGAGAGCGTTCAGAGGAGGGCAACTACAGTAATGACTGGGATGAGGAAACTACAGGACCCTGAAAGATTATCAAGTTAGGGGTATTCACTTTAGAAAAACATCACAGAGGGGAGATATAAATATATCAGGGGTCAGTACAAAGATCACTCCCATCATCCATTAATCCCCAGGACTGTGACAAGGGGACATCCTCAGTGGCTGGAGGAAGAAGGTTTCTACACAAACATAGAAGAGGATTCTCTACGGTAAGAGCAGCGAGATTATAGAAATCTCTGCCTGAGGAGGTGGTAATGGTGAGTTCACCAAAAAGCTCAAGAGGGGCCTGGATGTATTACTGGAGTATAATAGTATTTCAGGCTATAGCTACTAGAGAGGAGTCGTTGATCCAGAGGACTGTAACCACTACGCTAAATAGCTGCATCTTCCCAATAACGGTGACAAACTACCACCCCTTGATCTATACCCTTGTATTGCATTCATAACGCCTTCCCATATATGACCCAGTTTTGTTTTTGCTTTTTTGCTGGAACAACCCACCCGGGAAATAACCACCAATCACCCTACTACCAACTTCCTGAAAAGACCGGGATCATCATATGTAAGGACACATGAGGGCCGGAGCTCCAGAAAAGACAAGGGGCATTACCACAGCGCGGGTCATCAGCATCACCGCGCCCCTGGTGCAACTCTATACCAACAACCTCCAGAAGAAGTTATGACCACCTGAATTTCTGGATCCTTTTCCACAAGACTTCCGCCTCCTGAAGACCAAAGAGTGCCCACCGGACCTGTGGTCCTCTCTCCGCCCCGCACAGAAGATATACGAAGAGCCAACCATCCAATCGCTGAACGCCACGAACCTGGAAGAAAAAACAATTAACCCGAGGCCCAACACACAAAAGAGGATCATATAACTAGCCATAAAATACTTATATTTCATCCAAAATTTTATTTTTTTATTTTTTTAAACCAAGGTACATCGTAAAACCGCAAAGGGGAAAACATGCTGATGAGAAAAGAATTGGAGCACCACCATGCGTGAAATTCATAACCGAATACCAAACGAACCGGCCAGACCGGACCGAAACCGGACGGAGGGAAGGTACACACCCCTTTACATTAACCGGATTGTCATGTATAGACGGACCCCTCCCAAGAATACTATTACCCCGTAAAAAATTCTGGAATAACAACCCCCCACACAGTGCGGCCTTGAATGAAGAAACAAACACCCTGGAGGAAATATCAATCAGCCAAAAAAGAAGCCTGAAGGAGACGAGACATGGCTTTCCAGACTAATTACTCCCTACTATACCCATATCGCCTACCGTACAACGGAATGATATGCGCAACATGATCCTTGGAGGGTCACCATGGCAACCCGTGAAGTCCTGCCAAGGGACCAGCCAGTGTGTCTGACCCGCATCAAAACCTAGATCTGAATGGAGAATGAAAGGCTGCATTTTTACTGTGTCACACCCTGAATTGTGTTTGTATCAAGGATCTATCCTGAGCAACATCTACTAACGGACCTGGTTATCCACTTCTAGCTTACGATTTGATTATACCTGCGACTACTGATCCCGCAAAATCCACTCAACTAGGGGCAGTCCCGCTTCGTACAAACCTTGCGGCAGCTGTATCCCAATACCGCCCTCCTTGGTGACTAACCCAGCAACACTAGAATAAAGTCACTTGTACTGCTTACATCGTGGACATCTCCCTTGGATTCGGCCCTACTGGATCCCACCACACTGTAACACCTGTAACACTGAACATGAAGAAAGTGCATTACCACCAAGCTGCCAGCCTGCATAGACCTGTTAGAAGCCCGGCCGAAGTGCCCAGTTATTAACCATACCGACGGAACCTTGGTCCGGCAGACCAGTACCATAGTCTCCAGCAGGAGAAACACCGTAAATGTGGCTTTGATGATATGAACTCACAACCATCTACGTTAAAGGAAGATCCCCAACTATGGGCTATAGAGCTAAATGCTAGAGGAATTACTACAAATGCCCCTTGCCTCCTTATATATGAACTAATCATGTCATATATATCATTATTGAAAGCCCAAATAGGACCAAATGTATTTATTTATTTTAATTTTCATAGATTACAATGATGCTGTGGTCGTTGATCTTACGAGTGCAGGACAATAGTCCCGTGGGCGGCCTGGCATGCACAGCATCATTGTAATCTATCATGCTGTGTGCTCCTGTGCGCATGATCAATGCCGCTCCGGGACATATGACCCGCTCACGGACCATATATCTCGGAGGGCTTTTTCTGTATTTTGAGGTCCGTTTTTCATGGATCAGTTTTTTGTTTCCATTGTGTTTCCGTTCCGTAGTTCCGCAAAAAATTTTCGCATGGTTTCCGTATGCGATCCGTTGCAAAAAGAAACATAACATTTTTAATCATTAATGTAATGTACAGTAATGTGTTTTAACAGTATACACATGGACAAAGTGGGCATAGATCCGAAAAAAAACTGATGACATACGGATGTGTTCCGTATGCATTCCAAATTTTTTGCGAACCCATTGACTTGAATGGAGACACGAATCGTTATTTGTGGGCAATAATAGGACAAGTTCTATCTTTCAGCGGAACGGATATACGGAAATACCGAAACGGAATGCACACGGAGTACATTCCTTTTTTTTTTTGCAGAACCATTGGAATAAATGGTTTTGCATATGGATCGCAAACTGAATCCGCAAAAACGGAACAGAAACTGAAAAAAACCCTTTGTGTGCAAGAGGCCTTAGGCCCCTTTCACACGAGCGAGTATTCCGAGCGGGTGCAATCCGCCTTCACTCGGTCAGCATTTGGTCAGTAATCCATCAGTATTGCTAATGCCCAAAAAAAAGGAGTGGATCCAAAACAGAGATGACACGTGAACGGAATAGTTGCATGTCTTCTGTCTTTTGTACCCACTCCTGCTTTTGGCTACCAAATCATAAGCCCATTCTGATGGGACCATACAGGCCTTACAGCTGCTACACAGAGTCTGTAGTTGGTGGCAGTATCAGAAGGCTAAGGCTACTTTCACACCTGCATTAGGTGCGGATCCGCCTGGTATCTGCACAGACGGATCCGCACCTATAATGCAAACGCTTGTATCCGTTCAGAACGGATCCGTTTGCATTACCATGAACAAACGGATAATGAAGAAATGATAATGCAAATGGATCCGTTTTGACTTACATTGAAAGTCAATGGGAGGCGGATCAGTCTTCAATTGCACCATATTGTGTCAGTGAAAACGGATCCGTCCCCATTGACTTACATTGTAAGTCAGGATGGATCCGTTTGGCTCCGCATCGTCAGGCGGACATCAAAACGCTGCAAACAGAGGCAAACTGATGCATTCAGAATGCATTAGGGCTAAACTGATCTGTTTTGGGCCGCTTGTGAGAGCCCTGAAACGGATCTCACATGCGGACCCAGAAACGCCAGTGTGAAAGTAGCCTAAGAGTGGCACAATGACATAGTGTGGAGGTGGCAGCAGCATCAGGAGACCACAGAGTGGCAAGTTAACATAGTGTGCAGGTAGCAGCAGCATCAGGAGACCACAGAGTGGCACAATGACAGGGGGTAGAGGCGAACTCTGTTCAACAGAAATGCTGTGGAATGGTTCCTTCCTATCCTTTCCCTACGCCTTGAATAATCTTTCATTTTTTTTTTTTTTTTTTGCACAATGACATTTTTTCTATCACTGTCCCCCAGCGCCTGCAGACACATTTCTCCCTGCACTAAGTACGCTATTGAATGGCAGAATCCAAGATGGCTGCCGTATTTATAGGGCTGTGACATCCCAGGGCTGGCTGCTGACTGGCTGCATGCATGTCAGTATGGGTGGTCCCGCCTTCCCAGACTTCCTTTCTTCATGTCCTCACACGTGCAGCAGCCATTTTAAGATAAATGCGATTCGTTACTACGAAGGACGAGGAAATTCGCATTCGGTGAGAATCAAATTTTTCCTGAAATTCGGAAAGAATTCCACTTCGTCAGCTTCGATTCGCTCATCTTTAGAAATCACTGACCAAACACTCACTGTGTGAATGAGGCATTAAAGGGTTTTCCCATTTCTATAATGTTCAATCCTCAGGATAGGTCATTAATATCACCCAGCACACCCACGATCAGTCATTTGTGACTGCAGGTGGCACTGGAAACAACAGCTCTGCCCACTGTGTAGGGACCATGTCAGGGAACTCAGCTCCCATAGAAGTGAGTGATAGCTGAGCTGCAGTAAACTGGCACACAATCTACACAGTGGAGTCTGTTGTGTGGAGCTACCACAGATGCCCAATTGCAACACAAATGCCCTGTGTGAACCCAGGTGTGAACTTCTGTTCTGTCCTTGGCTGTGTCTTCAGAATAGGAGCACGGATGAGATAAGTGCCATTTTTAGTTTCCATGTGTTAGTTTCTTATACTATAACTTGTGCAGGATTGGTGCGGTTAATACAAAATATCTCTGGCTGCATTGTGTTCCTTTTCCTAATCCGAAGGCAGATCATTTAGGGTTTATACATATGTCATTCTCTTACAAAAAGCGTACATGCTGCTACAAATATAATCAAAGTTCTATTTTTTCTTTTATTATTAGCCAGATGTGTTTGTAAATGTTGGCACTTAGATTGAAGAATCCCGGTTTCCAGACATACAATAAATAATAGATTTATTCAACAAGACGGCAGCCTATGAATCAAGAACCAATTTCTGTTTATGCAATATGTCAGGAGCCAATAGTAACAGATGAGGTGTTTGATCAGCCCAGTGCAGAGGAATTGGAACATAGCCACAATTAACAAATGTTACAAAGGCCCTGATCTCATCAATGGGCAAAACCTCATCAGCTATTCATATAAAATTCCACAAAAAGATGCATGTCACCATTGAAGATGCCAGTATTTCCATAGCAATTAGTGTACATTCAAACATAAGACACTGCAGAATTGCATGTTTCTAGATATATTTAGAGCCATTATATTATGGACCACTTTTTTCCAATGCAACTGTATTGTGGATGATGCATGTTACTGCTTTTCCTGTGGCAGCACAGAGGGAGATACAATGAGTGGCTTCGCCATTCTCTTCAATTCAGTTATTTTTACAAGGCAATGCCAACCAGTTACTCACCTAGATTGGGAGTAAAAATACTGCTAGATATACAGTTGCAAGAAAAAGTATATGAACCCATTGGAATGATATGGATTTCTGCACAAATTGGTCACAAAATGTGATCTGATTTTTATCTAAGTCATAACAAAAGTATCTCCAAAAGCCTTGTTGTTCATCAGTCCATGGTAAGACAAATTGTCTATAAATGGAGAAAGTTCAGCACTGTTGCTACTCTCCCTAGGAGTGGCCGTCCTGTAAAGATGACTGCAAGAGCACAGCGCAGACTTCTCAATGAGGTGAAGAAGAATCCTAGAGTGTCAGCTAAAGACTTACAAAAGTCTCTGGCATATGCTAACATCCCTGTTAGGGAATCTACGATACGTAAAACACTAAAAGAGAATGGATTTCATGGGAGTATACCACAGAGGAAGCCATTGCTGTCCAAAAAAAACATTGCTGCATGTTTACAGTTTGCACAAGAGCACCTGGATGTTCCACAGCAGTACTGGTAAAATATTCATTCTGTGGACAGATGAAACCAAAGTTGAGTTGTTTGGAAGAAACACACAACACTATGTGTGGAGAAAAAGAGGCACAGCACACCAATATCAAAACCTCATCCCAACTGTGAAGTATGGTGGTGGGGGCATCATGGTTTGGGGTTGCGTTGCTGTGTCAGGGCCTGGACGGATTGCTATCATCGAAGGAAAAATAAATTCCCAAGTTTATCAAGACATTTTGCAGGAGAACTTAAGGCCATCTGTCCACCAGCTGAAGCTCAACAGAAGATGGGTGTTATAGAAGGATAATAGTGGCTCACCCGGATCTCACCCTGGGGTGGTGCTCTGTCTGTAGTGGTTCACCCAACCACTAGTAGGTAAAGGAATAGTGAAAGTAAAAAATAGGCAGGCACTCTATATCTGGTTTCATAGGATATTTATTTGTAGTTAATTAATAAAAAGGTGGATTTAATCTTTTATTAATATTTTATTAAAATCGGCAATTAAGATGGTGGTCTTGGTTATTTAAAAGCGTGGATTAGGGTATTAGGGCGTGGTTAGTGACGGTAAATATTCGTACTACAATTGGTTTAAAAGTAATAATCCATGGGAATAAGAACAATGTAATTGTGCGTGATGTTGAAAAAATTAGGATGATGGTGAAGGGAGTAGTGGTGATAATATTAATTAAAAAATGTAAGTAAAATAAAGTATGAGTATGAATAGGTAAAAATATAGATATAAAGGAATAGCAAATGTAACAATCCCCAAAAATAATAGTCCAAAAACACACACACACACAAAAATATATATAGTAGTCCAAAAAGGTGGTGGATTGATCCAATGTCACTTAGTAGTGTTGGGTAATATGGCGCTCGTTAATACAGCAGATGTTATATGCCAGCAGAGGGGTTATTGGTACAGTATCCAAAGTTTAGTGTTTGCTTATTGTCGGTGGTGTCCCACACGGCAACTAGCTTGTACTCACCCCGCGGTCCAGTCTCTGCTGTGTGTGAGTGAGGTGAGTGTAATCCTCCAGTGGCCTGCTTCCTTAAGCTGTGTGTTGCGCGCTCTGTGTAGCTGATTCGGCGTCTCACGTGATCTAGCACGTGGTTCCTTCGTTGCCGATCAGCTGATACCTCTCTCGTATGATGTGTTGGTCACATAGGTTTCTTCTGGTGGTGCGGCAATTTTGCAAGGCTCCTTAGCAAAGGCATGGGTATTGGTGGGTAGTCTCAAGGATGATGCCAGGTAGCCAGACGCGTTTGGAGGTGTTCCGACCTCTTCCTCAGTAGCCACTGAGGAAGAGGTCAGAACACCTCGAAACACTTCTGGCTACTTGTGCAGGTGGACAAAGTATGTGAACCCTTGGATTTAATAACTGGTGGAACCTCCTTTAAACCTCCATAACTTCAACCTAACGTTTCCTGTAGTTGCAGATCAGATGTGCACAATGGTCAGTAGTAATTTTTGACCATTTCTCTTTACAGAACTATTTCAGTTCAGCAATATTCTTGGGATGTCTGGTGTGAATCGCTTTCTTGAGGTCATGCCTCAGCATCTCAATCGGATTGAGGTCAGGACTGTGACTGGCCCACTCCAGAAGGCGTATTTCTTCTGTTTAAGCCATTCTGTTGTTCATTGACTTCTATGCTTTGGGTTGTTGTCCTGTTGCAACATCCATCTTTTGTTGAGCTTCAGCTGATGGACAGATGGCCTTAAGTTCTCCTGCAAAATGTCTTGATAAACTTGGGAATTTATTTTTCCTTCGATTATAGCAATCCGTCCAGGCCCTGACGCAGCAAAGCAGCCCCAAACCATGATGCTCCCACCACCATACTTCACAGTTGGGATGAGGTTTTGATGTTGGTGTGATGTGCCTCTTTTTCTCCACACATAGTGTTGTGTGTTTCTTCCAAACAACTCAACTTTGGTTTCATCTGTCCACAGAATATTTTGCCAGTACTGCTGTGGAACATCCAGGTGCTCTTGTGCAGACTGTAAACGTGCAGCAATGTTTTTTTGGGACAGCAGTGGCTTCCTCTGTGGTATCCTCCCATGAAATCCATTCTTGTTTACTATTTTATGTACTGTAGATTTGCTAACAGGGATGTTAGCATATGCCAAAGACTTTTGTAAGTATTTAGCTGACACTCTAGGATTCTTCTTCACCTCATTGAGCAGTCTGTGCTGTACTCTTGCAGTCATCGTTACAGAACGGCCACTCCTAGGGAGAATAGCAGCAGTGCTGAACTTTCTCCATGTATAGACAATTTGTCTTACCATAGACTGATGAACAACAAGGCTTTTGGAGATACTTTTATAACCCTTTCCAGCTTTATGCAAATCAACAATTCTTAATTGTAGGTCTTCTGAGAGCTCTTTTGTGCGAGGCATCATTCACATCAGGCAATGCTTCTTGTGAAAAGCAAACCCAGAACTGGTGTGTGTTTTTTATAGGGCAGCTGTAACCAACACCTCCAATCTCATCTCATTGATTGGACTCCAGTTGGCTGACACCTCACTCCAATTAGCTCTTAGAGATGTCATTAGTCTAGGGGTTCACATACTTTTTCCACCTGCACTGTGAATGTTTACATTGTGTGTTCAATAAAAACATGGTAACATTTCTTTCTTTGTGTATTAGTTTAAGCAGACTATGATTGTCTATTGTGACTTAAATGAAGATCACATTTTATGACCAATTTGTGCAGAAATCCATATCATTCCAATGGGTTCACATACTTTTTCTTGCAACTGCATTTCCTGGCCGCAGAGAGCCTGTATAGTGGTGTAGGACACTGTGCCTCGCAGCAACACACTGCTGTGCTAGTGAAATTATACTGTGAGTCAGTATGACACGCAGATGACAGGCGTCGCTCTTAGAATCACTGCACACTTCACTTCTTTGGGCAGTTACGGGTCTAAAAATGACCAAATTACTCAAGTGTGAACTCAGCCTTGCAGGTCGATGTTAGCATCAGGTATAGAAAAACGTGCAGAGGCCCAAGATCCTACTATAGCGTGAAAGAGCACACTTCTTTTACACCGTCATCAGCTAATTCCACATAGATGTCTACAGAATCTGTTCTATTAAACGCTTATACAAGTAAAGCCCCCCTGACAGAGTGGAGAGGGTGTCAGCAGTAAATTTGTGTTGACGTCACTGATTATTTATCCCTCCCTCTGATCCGTCAAAACAATAACCCTCATAAAATTGATCCTGTCTGTTGAGCATCCGCCTTCACTCGGTCAGCATTTGGTCAGTAATCCATCAGTATTGCTAATCCCCCCCAAAAAAACAGGAGTGGATCCAAAACTGAGATGACACGTGAATGGAATATTTGCATATTTTCTGTGTTTTGTACCCACTCCTGCTTTTGGCTACCAAATCATTAGCCAATTCTGATGGGACATACAGGCCTTACAGCTGCTACACAGACAGGATCCATTGTGTGTCTCATGTTTGCTTCCTTCTAACAGATCAGAAGAAGGGTCAAATAAATGATGATGTCAACCAGGCCAAAAAGGCAAAATAGTGGCCCAGTCATGAAGTGGGGAGGGTGGGGACAGCATGAGAAGTCCACAGAGTGGCCCAATGACATAGTGTGGATGTGGCAGCAGCATCAGGAGACAACAGAGTGGCAATTTGACATAGTGTGGAGGTGTAAGCAGCATCAAAAGACCACAGAGTGGCAAGGTGACATATTGTGGAGGTGGCAGCAGCAGCATGAGGAGACCACAGAGTGGCAAGGTGACATAGTTTTGAGGTAGCAGCAACATCAGGAGACCAAAGAGTGGCAAGGTGACATAGTGTGGAGGTCTGTAGAATTACTGGACCATAGAAGTCCAATAGATATGCGGACAAAGTGGAGGGCGCAGAATCATAACCAAGGTCAAGATAACTTCAATTTAATCCAAGACTTGGATTAAATGGAAGTTATCTTGACCTTGGTTGTGATTCTGCGCCCTGAACTTTGTCCGCATATCTATTGGACTTCTATGGTCCAGTAATTCTACAGTTTTCACATCCACCCAATTGGCAGTTTGGCCCGGACCTAAGGGTGATTGGACAAGAATGGCTGCACCAACCAATCCCCACTGTTTCTCAGCCCTCATTGTATTTGCACCCAATTAGGTGCAACCCCAACAGGTGAGCAAATTACCTCCCCTAGGTGAAGAAAAATAGTACTCTACATATTCACCCTATGAGTGCCTTTCTCTCTTTGTTGCCAACAAACGCTATAGTGTGGAGGTGGCAGCAGCATCAAGAAACCACAGAGTGGCAAGGTGACATAGTGTGGAGGTGAACACCAAAAATAGCTGCCAGAGTATCAATATTATATGCGCAAAATTCTTTATTCTGATACAATATTAAAATATACATAAAACAGAATTGTTAATGGTGGTGAAGAAAATCAAGGATAAGATGCCCTGTCACGTGGATCAATTATAAGGGTAATCAAATATTACAGGCTACACATATTGAAAACATAGCGTATATACATATATACTGGATATAAAGTGTTTAGTGCAAACAGATAATAACGCCAATGGCTATGTCATCCCAGCAGCAGCCGTATCAGTAACAAGATTAACAGCATATAAACATATCATACCAGCACTGTGTCCTGTGCCTCAACAGGGCATCTTATCCTTGATTTTCTTCACCATTAACTATTGTGTTTTATGTATATTTTAATATTGTATCATAATAAAGAGTTTTGCGTATATGATTTTGAGACTCTGGCAGCTATTTTTGGTGTTTACAGGTGAATATCGTGCAAAAGTCCATTTATTTCAGTAATGAAAATTAAAAAGAATTGCATTAATGCAGCTTAAAATTAGAATTTTGTGAAAAGTTTCAATATTCTAGGCTCAAAGTATCACACTCTAGTCAGCTAATTAGTCCATATCCCCTGAGCAAAGGGTGCCTTAAAATTGTGACTTTCGTAAGCTGTAAGCCATAATCATCCAAATGATAACAAATAAAGGCTTGAAATATCTAGCTTTGCATGTAATGAGTTTATCTCATATGTTAGTTTCACAGTTTAAGTTGCATTACTGAAATAAATTAACTTTGCACGATATTCTAATTTTTCGAGTTTTACCTGTATATTAGGGCATGTGCCTGAGCAATGGTTTAGCCCACAATATATGATTGGTATTTTTTTTAGTGTGGAGGTGGCAGCAGCATAAGGAGACCACAGAGTGGCAAGGTGATATAGTGTTGAGGTGGCAGCAGTATCAGGAGACCACACAGTGGCAAGGTGACATAGTGTGCAGGTAGCAGCAGCATCAGGAGACCACAGAGTGGCACAATGACATAGTGTGGAGGTGGCAGCAGCAGCATGAATAGACCCCAGAGTGGCAAGGCGACATAGTGTTGAGGTGGCAGCAGCATCAGGAGACCATAGAGTGGCAAGGTGACAGTGTGGAGGAGGCAGCAGCAGCAGCATGAGAAGGCCACAGAGTGGCACAATGACAGAGTGTGGAGGTGGCAGCAGCAGCACAAGGAGGCCACAGAGTGGCAAGGAGACATAGTGTTGAGGTAGCAGCAGCATCAGGAGATCACAGAATGGCAAGGTGACATAGTGTGGAGGTGGCAGCAGCATCAGAAGACCACAGAGTGGCAATGTGACTTAGTGTGGAGATGGCAGCAGCTTCAGGAGACCACAGATTGGAAAGGAAACATAGTGTGGAGGTTGCAGCAGCATCAGAAGACCACAGAGTGGCAATGTGACTTAGTGTGGAGATGGCAGCAGCTTCAGGAGACCACAGATTGGAAAGGAAACATAGTGTGGAGGTTGCAGCAGCATCAGGGGACCACAGATTGACCCAGTGACATAATGTGGAGGTAGCAGCAACATCAGGAGACCACAGAGTGGCACAATGACAGAGTGTGGAGGTGGCAGCAGCAGCATGAAGAGACCCCAGAGTGGCAAGGTGACATAATGTTGAGGTAGCAGCAGCATCAGGAGACCACAGAGTGGCAAGGTGACAGTGTGGAGGTGGCAGCAGCAACATAAGACCACAGATTAGCAAGGTGATATAGTTTGGAGGTGGTAGTAGCATCAGGAGACCACAGAGTGGCAAGGTGAAATAGTGTGGAGGGGGCATCAGCATCAAGAGACCACAGAGTGGCAAGGTGACATAGTGTGGAGGTGGCAGCAGCAGCATAAAGAGGCGCCAGAGTGGCAAGGTGACAGTGTTGAGGTAGCAGCAGCATCAGGAGACCACAGAATGGCAAGGTGACATAGTGTGGAGGTTGCAGCAGCATCAGGAGACCACAGAGTGGCAATGTGACTTAGTGTGGAGATGGCAGCAGCATCAAGAGACCACAGATTGGAAAGGAAACATAGTGTGGAGGTTGCAGCAGCATCAGGGGACCACAGTTTGACCCAGTGACATAATGTGGAGGTAGCAGCAGCATCAGGAGACCACAGAGTGGCACAATGACAGTGTGGAGGTGGCAGCAGCAGCATGAAGAGACCCCAGAATGGCAAGGTGACATAATGTTGAGGTAGCAGCACCATCAGGAGACCACAGAGTGGCAAGGTGACGACATAGTGTGGAGGTGGCAGCAGCATCAGGGGACCACAGAGTGACCCAGTGACATAATGTGGAGGTAGCAGCAGCATCAGGCGACCACAGAGTGTTAAGGTGACATAGTGTGGAGGTGGCAGTAGCATCAGGAGACCACAGAGTGGCAAGGTGACATAGTGTGCAGGTAGCAGCAGCATCAGGAGGCCACAGAGTGGCACAATGACAGAGTGTGGAGGTGGCAGCAGCAGCATGAAGAGACCTCAGAGTGGCAAGGTGACATAATGTTGAGGTAGCAGCACCATCAGGAGACCACAGAGTGGCAAGGTGACATAGTTTGGAAGTGGCAGTAGTATCAGGAGACCACAGAGTGGAAAGGTGACATAGTGTGGAGGTGGCATCAGCATCAGGAGACAACAGAGTGGCAAGGTGACATAGTGTGGAGGTGGCAGCAGCAGCATAAGGAGGCCACGGAGTGGCACAATGACAGAGTGTCGAGGTGGCAGCAGCATCAGGAGACCACAGAATGGCAGGGTGACATAGTGTAGAGGTGGCAGCAGCATCAGGAGACCACAGATTGGCAAGGTGACATAGTTTGGAGGTGGCAGCAGCATCAGTAGGTCACAGAGTGGCAAGGTGACATAGTGTGGAGATGGCAGCATCAGGGGAGCACAGAGTGACCCAGTGATAGAGTGAGAAGGTGGGTGGCAATAACAGTACCCGCTGACAATGGTCGATGTAAGAAGGAGCACTTGGCATCAGATGTGTGGCATCAGGTGGGTGGCAGAATCAGAACAGTAGCTGAGGCAGGTAGCCAGAAGAAACCAGCCTCTTTTGTCCAGGTATTTGTGATGCAGCATGGATAATCTAATCTGATGCTTCAGGCATTGGTGGGTGGAAATCCTGGCTGATGCACGCCTGATTCATCTTGACATAGGTCAGTCTGTCCACATTTTGGGTGGACAGGTGAGTTCTCCTTGGGGTAACTATGGCCTCCGCCGCACTAAACACCCGCTCTGATGCCACACTACTGGCCGGGCAGGACAACTTCTCTAGGGCCAACTTGGCCAGTTGCGGACACAAATCCAGTTTGGCTGCCCAGTAGTCCAGCCAATCTTTAATGACGGCTGGCAGGGTGCACTCCTAGTATTCCACCACCTGCTGGTTCAGGTTCTGCTCTATGTCAAGCTGCTGGTGAGTAGTTTCTTCACTATGCGGGTGAAGAAAGCTGCTCATCAGCGACTCTAGACTCAGGCTGCTGCTGATGGAGCTGGTACTGCTCCTGCTACCCCCCCACCAAGCAGCCATGGAAGTGGAACGTGAGCGCAGAGGGCCCAGCGAGAGGATGGATGATGGTGCAGGTAGACAGCGGCCAACTGACTACATAGGATGTCTTTATAGTAGTTCAGTTTGTCCTTCCTCTCAGTGAGTGTAAAAAAGGCCCCAATTTTGGACCGGTAGCGAGGGTCTAACATGGTGGAGAGCCAGTAGTCATCCCTCTGCCGAATGGTGACAATTCGGCTGTCACTACGCAAGCAAGTGAGCATGCATCGGGCCATTTGCACAAGTGACTCAGAGGTACTCCCTGCCTCCATCCACTGCATACTGCCACGGTGTGTTTGGGTCATCTGCCTCGTCTTCCTCATCTCCCTCTTGCTCCTCCGGCTGCTCCTGCTCCTCCTCTCCTGTCACCTCTGTAGAAAAACCACCCATTTTGCTACACATTGCTTGTGCTCCAATGTCCTCCTCCTCCAGTTCAGCCCCCACAGGGCTCATGTGACCGTGGGATGTAGGCACCACGTCTCCAGTCCCCCGACCAGCCAGATTTACCAGCATCTTTTCCAGGATATAAATCAGTGGAATGACGTTGTTCATCCCGTAGTCCTGGTGACTGACAAATAAAGTGGCCTCCTCAAAGGGCACGAGCAAACGGCAGATGTCACGCATGAGCTGTCATTGACTAACATTGAACACAAGGGAGTACCTCTGTCCGCCTGTATCATCAAGAAATCGTTTATGGCCTTTCTCTGTTCGTACAGTCGGTCCAACATATTGGGGGTGGAATTCCAATTGGTGGAAACGTCGCATATCAGGCTATGTTGGGGACGCCGTTCTGCCACTGTAGCTCAAGGAGAGTGTGCTTGGCAGTATACGAGTGGCTGAAGTGCATGCAAAGTTTCCTGGCCATTTTTAGGATGTCTTGCAGATGGGTGGAAGACTTCAGGAAACGCTTGACAACCAGATTGAACAAGTGCGCCATGCAGGGCGCATGGATCAGCTCTCCTTGATGCAGCACCTGCACCACGTTCTTCCCGTTGTCGGTCACCATGGTTCCGATTTTAAGTTGTCGCGGAGAAAGCCAGGATACGATTTCTTGATGAAGGACACGGAGCAGTTCCTCCTCTGTGTGACGCCGTTCGCCCAGGCAAACTAGGTGCAGAACAGCGTGATACCCCCATGCCCTGCACATGTGGTATACTATTGAGACACTGTGAATTGTCCCTGCAGTGGAGGCTGAGGACATGGTGAAGGATGAGGAGGCAGAGGTGGACATTGTTGAAGTACCAACGACGTGAGAACGTGGAGGTGGAAGCGGCGTCACCTGGCCAAGTTGCTGGTTTGGCTGGGCAGGAATCACATTTACCCAGTGGGCCCTAAAGGACATATATTGTCCTTGACTGTAGTTACAGCTCCACACGTCGGTGCTGCCATGCACTTTGGCAGACAGCGACAGGCTCAAGGACTGGCCCACCTTCTGTTCTACATATTTATGCAGGGCTGTTACTGCCTTTTTGGCAAATAAATGATGGCTTGGGACTCTCCACCTTGGCTCGGCACAAGCCATTAATTCTCTGAAAGGTGCAGAGTCCACCACTTGGAAAGGGAGGGACTGCAGTAGCAGCAACAGGAGCACGTTTAGCTTCTGCGCCGTTGGATGAGTGCATGCATACTGTTGTCTCTTGGCATTTGCTTCGGTGATCGATTGCTGATGGGATGACTGACTAGGAGGAGGAGGAGCAGGAGCATCAGGACCAGCAGATGATGGGAAGGACAGACAGCTTCCTTCGGCTGAGGTGGTGGAGCCTTGACTGCCTGAAATCGGCTGTGTGCCATTGGGTGATGCAGCGGTTGCTGCGACAGGCTGGACCACCACATTGGAGCCACGGTTCTCCCAGGCCACTTTATGGTGACACTGCATATGTTGACGCAGGGCCGTGGTGCCAACATTGGCACTCTGGCCATGCTTCACCTTCTGCCCACAGATTCAACAAATGGCCATGTTCACCTCCCCCGGCGACTTAACAAAAAACTGCCACACTGTCGAGTAGGTGATTTTACCACTAACACTCCGCACTGACTGACTGCTACTGCCACTGCCTCCGTGAACCCCTGCACCATAACTTTCCGGGCCGGTAGGCTCGACCCTGGGCAGGACCTGCCTTGGCTCTCGACCTCCCACTGCTGCCACTCGCTGTCTCCCGGCTACGCTACCGACTTGCTGGCTCCACCGCTACCTCACGCGCAAGCTTCCACCCTCTTCTCCCGATGATGATGAAGCCCCTTCGTCACCCTGCTCTCAATTGCGATTGGCTACATCATCATCAAGTACTGTCTGCACGTCACTGATGGTTGCTGGTCAAGATACGCACGCTACGCCGGCCTCTGGAAGCTCAGTCCTCTCAAAGTGACCCCCTCTGCCCCGCCCCCTTACTCTACTGCGACCTGTGCCTGCATCAGAAACATTTAGGCCTGTGCCCCTCCCCTGTGCAGGGCCTGGCACATCTCTATTTCACATATTGTTAGATCAAATAATTAAATAAAAAGGAAATGAATACACTTCAAAAAGGGCTTTAATTTTCTCACTTCACCACACAACAGCTAATAAATATTTTTTTCCCCCACTAATGCAAGACAAAAAAAGGCTTTCGAAAATATAACTGCGGCAATGAACGGCAAATAATATATATTTTTTGCCACTAATACACGCCAAAAAGGGCTGTCATTTTCTCACTTCACCACACAACGGCTAATAAGCCCTTTTTTTCCCCACTAATGCAATGTGACTTAGTGTGGAGATGGCAGCAGCATCAAGAGACCACAGATTGGAAAGGAAACATAGTGTGGAGGTTGCAGCAGCATCAGGGGACCACAGTTTGACCCAGTGACATAATGTGGAGGTAGCAGCAGCATCAGGAGACCACAGAGTGGCACAATGACAGTGTGGAGGTGGCAGCAGCAGCATGAAGAGACCCCAGAATGGCAAGGTGACATAATGTTGAGGTAGCAGCACCATCAGGAGACCACAGAGTGGCAAGGTGACGACATAGTGTGGAGGTGGCAGCAGCATCAGGGGACCACAGAGTGACCCAGTGACATAATGTGGAGGTAGCAGCAGCATCAGGCGACCACAGAGTGTTAAGGTGACATAGTGTGGAGGTGGCAGTAGCATCAGGAGACCACAGAGTGGCAAGGTGACATAGTGTGCAGGTAGCAGCAGCATCAGGAGGCCACAGAGTGGCACAATGACAGAGTGTGGAGGTGGCAGCAGCAGCATGAAGAGACCTCAGAGTGGCAAGGTGACATAATGTTGAGGTAGCAGCACCATCAGGAGACCACAGAGTGGCAAGGTGACATAGTTTGGAAGTGGCAGTAGTATCAGGAGACCACAGAGTGGAAAGGTGACATAGTGTGGAGGTGGCATCAGCATCAGGAGACAACAGAGTGGCAAGGTGACATAGTGTGGAGGTGGCAGCAGCAGCATAAGGAGGCCACGGAGTGGCACAATGACAGAGTGTCGAGGTGGCAGCAGCATCAGGAGACCACAGAATAGCAGGGTGACATAGTGTAGAGGTGGCAGCAGCATCAGGAGACCACAGATTGGCAAGGTGACATAGTTTGGAGGTGGCAGCAGCATCAGTAGGTCACAGAGTGGCAAGGTGACATAGTGTGGAGATGGCAGCATCAGGGGAGCACAGAGTGACCCAGTGATAGAGTGAGAAGGTGGGTGGCAATAACAGTACCCGCTGACAATGGTCGATGTAAGAAGGAGCACTTGGCATCAGATGTGTGGCATCAGGTGGGTGGCAGAATCAGAACAGTAGCTGAGGCAGGTAGCCAGAAGAAACCAGCCTCTTTTGTCCAGGTATTTGTGATGCAGCATGGATAATCTAATCTGATGCTTCAGGCATTGGTGGGTGGAAATCCTGGCTGATGCACGCCTGATTCATCTTGACATAGGTCAGTCTGTCCACATTTTGGGTGGACAGGTGAGTTCTCCTTGGGGTAACTATGGCCTCCGCCGCACTAAACACCCGCTCTGATGCCACACTACTGGCCGGGCAGGACAACTTCTCTAGGGCCAACTTGGCCAGTTGCGGACACAAATCCAGTTTGGCTGCCCAGTAGTCCAGCCAATCTTTAATGACGGCTGGCAGGGTGCACTCCTAGTATTCCACCACCTGCTGGTTCAGGTTCTGCTCTATGTCAAGCTGCTGGTGAGTAGTTTCTTCACTATGCGGGTGAAGAAAGCTGCTCATCAGCGACTCTAGACTCAGGCTGCTGCTGATGGAGCTGGTACTGCTCCTGCTACCCCCCCACCAAGCAGCCATGGAAGTGGAACGTGAGCGCAGAGGGCCCAGCGAGAGGATGGATGATGGTGCAGGTAGACAGCGGCCAACTGACTACATAGGATGTCTTTATAGTAGTTCAGTTTGTCCTTCCTCTCAGTGAGTGTAAAAAAGGCCCCAATTTTGGACCGGTAGCGAGGGTCTAACATGGTGGAGAGCCAGTAGTCATCCCTCTGCCGAATGGTGACAATTCGGCTGTCACTACGCAAGCAAGTGAGCATGCATCGGGCCATTTGCACAAGTGACTCAGAGGTACTCCCTGCCTCCATCCACTGCATACTGCCACGGTGTGTTTGGGTCATCTGCCTCGTCTTCCTCATCTCCCTCTTGCTCCTCCGGCTGCTCCTGCTCCTCCTCTCCTGTCACCTCTGTAGAAAAACCACCCATTTTGCTACACATTGCTTGTGCTCCAATGTCCTCCTCCTCCAGTTCAGCCCCCACAGGGCTCATGTGACCGTGGGATGTAGGCACCACGTCTCCAGTCCCCCGACCAGCCAGATTTACCAGCATCTTTTCCAGGATATAAATCAGTGGAATGACGTTGTTCATCCCGTAGTCCTGGTGACTGACAAATAAAGTGGCCTCCTCAAAGGGCACGAGCAAACGGCAGATGTCACGCATGAGCTGTCATTGACTAACATTGAACACAAGGGAGTACCTCTGTCCGCCTGTATCATCAAGAAATCGTTTATGGCCTTTCTCTGTTCGTACAGTCGGTCCAACATATTGGGGGTGGAATTCCAATTGGTGGAAACGTCGCATATCAGGCTATGTTGGGGACGCCGTTCTGCCACTGTAGCTCAAGGAGAGTGTGCTTGGCAGTATACGAGTGGCTGAAGTGCATGCAAAGTTTCCTGGCCATTTTTAGGATGTCTTGCAGATGGGTGGAAGACTTCAGGAAACGCTTGACAACCAGATTGAACAAGTGCGCCATGCAGGGCGCATGGATCAGCTCTCCTTGATGCAGCACCTGCACCACGTTCTTCCCGTTGTCGGTCACCATGGTTCCGATTTTAAGTTGTCGCGGAGAAAGCCAGGATACGATTTCTTGATGAAGGACACGGAGCAGTTCCTCCTCTGTGTGACGCCGTTCGCCCAGGCAAACTAGGTGCAGAACAGCGTGATACCCCCATGCCCTGCACATGTGGTATACTATTGAGACACTGTGAATTGTCCCTGCAGTGGAGGCTGAGGACATGGTGAAGGATGAGGAGGCAGAGGTGGACATTGTCGAAGTACCAACGACGTGAGAACGTGGAGGCGGAAGCGGCGTCACCTGGCCAAGTTGCTGGTTTGGCTGGGCAGGAATCACATTTACCCAGTGGGCCCTAAAGGACATATATTGTCCTTGACTGTAGTTACAGCTCCACACGTCGGTGCTGCCATGCACTTTGGCAGACAGCGACAGGCTCAAGGACTGGCCCACCTTCTGTTCTACATATTTATGCAGGGCTGTTACTGCCTTTTTGGCAAATAAATGATGGCTTGGGACTCTCCACCTCGGCTCGGCACAAGCCATTAATTCTCTGAAAGGTGCAGAGTCCACCACTTGGAAAGGGAGGGACTGCAGTAGCAGCAACAGGAGCACGTTTAGCTTCTGCGCCGTTGGATGAGTGCATGCATACTGTTGTCTCTTGGCATTTGCTTCGGTGATCGATTGCTGATGGGATGACTGACTAGGAGGAGGAGGAGCAGGAGCATCAGGACCAGCAGATGATGGGAAGGACAGACAGCTTCCTTCGGCTGAGGTGGTGGAGCCTTGACTGCCTGAAATCGGCTGTGTGCCATTGGGTGATGCAGCGGTTGCTGCGACAGGCTGGACCACCACATTGGAGCCACGGTTCTCCCAGGCCACTTTATGGTGACACTGCATATGTTGACGCAGGGCCGTGGTGCCAACATTGGCACTCTGGCCATGCTTCACCTTCTGCCCACAGATTCAACAAATGGCCATGTTCACCTCCCCCGGCGACTTAACAAAAAACTGCCACACTGTCGAGTAGGTGATTTTACCACTAACACTCCGCACTGACTGACTGCTACTGCCACTGCCTCCGTGAACCCCTGCACCATAACTTTCCGGGCCGGTAGGCTCGACCCTGGGCAGGACCTGCCTTGGCTCTCGACCTCCCACTGCTGCCACTCGCTGTCTCCCGGCTACGCTACCGACTTGCTGGCTCCACCGCTACCTCACGCGCAAGCTTCCACCCTCTTCTCCCGATGATGATGAAGCCCCTTCGTCACCCTGCTCTCAATTGCGATTGGCTACATCATCATCAAGTACTGTCTGCACGTCACTGATGGTTGCTGGTCAAGATACGCACGCTACGCCGGCCTCTGGAAGCTCAGTCCTCTCAAAGTGACCCCCTCTGCCCCGCCCCCTTACTCTACTGCGACCTGTGCCTGCATCAGAAACATTTAGGCCTGTGCCCCTCCCCTGTGCAGGGCCTGGCACATCTCTATTTCACATATTGTTAGATCAAATAATTAAATAAAAAGGAAATGAATACACTTCAAAAAGGGCTTTAATTTTCTCACTTCACCACACAACAGCTAATAAATATTTTTTTCCCCCACTAATGCAAGACAAAAAAAGGCTTTCGAAAATATAACTGCGGCAATGAACGGCAAATAATATATATTTTTTGCCACTAATACACGCCAAAAAGGGCTGTCATTTTCTCACTTCACCACACAACGGCTAATAAGCCCTTTTTTTCCCCACTAATACACGCCAAAAAGGGCTTTAGAAACAAATTGTAATGACCGGCAACACGCACAGGGAGGAAAACAGGGAAAGCCCTGCCCAAGGGAGAGGGAAAGGTGGTGACCCCTAACTCACCTTGCAGCTGGCACCTGCCTGCCCTGACGTCCCTAGACGGGTTCCTCACCCGTGCGGCGATCACGTGCCTAAACCCTGGCTTTCCCTGAAATGAGCCCTAGATAATGAACGGGCCGGTGGGATCGCTAGTCCTCACCACTGCACTAAGAGGGAAACACCAGGGAGAGGGCAGACAAACACAGACAAACACAAACACCCAGGTGGACGGAAACAATGTCCACAAAGGTCCAACAGGGATCCGGAGGGTAGCGTTCTAAGGCAACACTCAGAGAACGCAGCAACACAGCTCCAGTGGGTCAGAATAGATGTCCAGGCAGGAAGCTCTATATCTGGCAACCAGAGAAGTGTGAGAGGGGAATATAAGGAGGATTGGGAGTGCTGGACAAGGAACAGCTGAGAGAAGGAGCTACGGATCCCTGAGTGAGCCAAAAGGGTTTGTAAAGCAAACCCAGAAAGCTACAATAAGGAAACTTCCCTATCTGACATAGAGCGTGCAGCCAACCGCTGCGACCTCCTGACCCCGGGTACAACGGAGTCAGGCGTGGCTCTTGACTCCCTCGTGACAGTACCCCCCTCTCTACGAGGGGCCTCCGGACACTCAGGACCAGGTCTCTCAGGATGAGAGGCATGAAAAATCCGGACTAGCCTGTCGGCGTTTACCTCAGACGCAGGAACCCACATTCTTTCCTCGGGACCGTAACCTCTCCAGTGCACCAGATATTGGAGAGAGCGGCGGACCCGACGAGAATTAACAATTTTGGATATCTGAAATTCCAAACTACCATCCACGACAACAGGAGGGGGTGGCAGCGGTGACGGTTCTAGAGGTGGAACATATTTTTTGAGTAACGACTTATGAAAGACATTATGGATTTTGATGGCTACAATCTTGTAAGGACCAATAAACCTAGGACCCAGTTTCCAAGAGGGAACCTTCAACTTGATATTCCTAGTAGACAACCACACATAGTCATTCACTCCTAGGTCCGGACCTGGCGACCGTCTCTTATCAGCCATGCATTTGTATTTACCTCCCATATTTTTCAAGTTAGCTTGCACCTTCTGCCATACTGATGAAAGAGATGACGAAAACCGTTCCTCTTCGGGAACCCCAGAAGACCCCCCCTCTTTGAAAGTACAGAATTGGGGATGAAAACCATATGCACCAAGAAAAGGTGACTTGCCAGTGGATTCCTGACGGCGATTATTTATGGCAAACTCAGCTAACGGTAAATATGACGACCACAACTCTTGGTTTTCAGACACAAAACATCTTAGATATGTCTCCAGGTTTTGGTTGGTTCGCTCAGTCTGTCCATTCGACTGAGGATGGAAAGCTGAGGAAAAGGACAAGTGAACCCCCAAACGGGAACAAAAAGCTTTCCAAAATTTAGAAATAAACTGGGTTCCCCGATCCGAAACAACATCGGAGGGGACCCCGTGAAGCTTCACGATCTCACTGACGAATACCTGAGCAAGAGTTTTAGCATTAGGTAGTGCGGGTAACGCAATAAAGTGTGCAATTTTGCTAAACCTGTCCACTACTACCAAAATCACTGTTTTACCCACAGACAAAGGTAAGTCAGTGATAAAATCCATAGACAGATGTGTCCATGGTCTATTGGGAATGACGAGTGGTAATAGAGACCCTGCAGGACGTGTATGTGAAACTTTTGCGCGCGCACAGGTAGAACAAGAAGACACAAAATCCAATACATCCTGACGCAACCTTGGCCACCAAAAACGACGAGACAATAGCTCTAAGGTTGCTTTACTACCCGGGTGCCCAGCAAGTGCCGAATTATGATGTTCCTTTAATAATTCGAGACGTAGGTTCAACGGTACAAACAATTTCTCTGAGGGGCAAGAGACCGGAGCGTCCCCCTGGGCCTCTAACACCTTCCCCTCCAAAGCAGAGTGTACCGCAGAGACAACCACTCCTCTTTGTAGAATGGGTACCGGATCACTCACATTACCCCCTCCAGGGAAACAACGAGATAGTGCATCAGCCTTGGTATTCTTTACCCCAGGACGATAGGTAATCACAAAATTAAACCTGGTAAAAAAAAGCGACCACCTAGCCTGTCTAGGGGTGAGACGCTTAGCTGATTCGAGGTACAGCAGATTTTTGTGGTCCGTAAACACAGTGACGGGGTGGACTGCCCCCTCTAAAAAGTGACGCCACTCCTCAAACGCAAGTTTAATAGCTAACAGTTCCCTATTGCCAATATCGTAGTTCTGTTCTGCTGCAGATAGTTTTTTAGAAAAGAAAGCACAAGGACGCCATTTGCCAGGAGACGGACCCTGAGACAGCACAGCCCCCACTCCCACCTCTGATGCATCGACTTCAACAATAAAAGGCTGAGAGACATCAGGTTGGACTAGTACAGGTGCTGAGGTAAACCTCTCTTTAAGGGTCTATTCACACGTCCGTTTTTTCTTTCCTGATCTGTTCCGTTTTTTGCTGAACAGATCTGGACCAGATCTGGACCCATTCATTTTCAATGGGTCCTGAAAAAAAACGGACAGCACAATGTCTGATTTTTTTTCAGGACCCATTGAAAATGAATGGGTCCAGATCTGGTCCAGATCTGTTCAGCAAAAAACGGAACAGATCAGGAAAGAAAAAACGGACGTGTGAATAGACCCTTAGAGAGGAAAAAGCAACTTTAGCGGCGTCAGACCATTTAGAAAAATCAGTCCCCTTCCTAGTCATGTCAGTAAGGGGTTTTACGATCACCGAATAATTTTTAATGAATTTCCTATAGAAATTCGCAAAGCCCAAGAACCGTTGTAGTGCTTTGAGGTTCTCAGGAAGATCCCAATCCAAAATTGCCTGGACCTTCCTAGGATCCATACGGAAACCTGACGCAGATAAATAATAACCTAGGAATTGTATCTCCTGAACGGCAAAAACACATTTTTCAATTTTAGCATATAATTCATTCGTCCGTAGGACCTGTAGTACTTGTCTGACATGCTCCTCATGTGTTTTCAGATCAGACGAATAAATTAAGATATCATCTAGGTATATTACCACAAACCTGCCGATTAGATGACTAAAAATGTCATTAACAAAATGTTGAAAGACGGCAGGAGCATTGGTCAGGCCGAAAGGCATAACTAGATTTTCATAATGCCCCTCAGGGGTGTTAAAAGCTGTTTTCCACTCATCCCCCTCTTTAATACGAATCAGATTGTAGGCCCCCCTAAGATCGAGTTTGGAGAACCACCTAGCACCCGCAATCTGGTTAAACAGGTCAGGAATGAGAGGAAGAGGGTATGGGTCTCGGATGGTTATCCGATTTAATTCACGAAAATCTAGGCAAGGACGCAGGCCCCCATCTTTCTTTTTAACAAAGAAAAACCCTGCAGCCACGGGTGAAGAAGAGGGTCTGATGTGTCCCTTAGCCAAGCTCTCGGAGATATAATCCTTCATGGCTTGTCTCTCTGGACCTGAAAGATTATATAACCTGGTCTTGGGTAATTTTGCGCCGGGAATAAGGTTAACCGGGCAATCATAAGGACGATGAGGTGGTAACTTCTGACAACCCTTTTCAGAAAAAACGTCCTCAAAGTCCGAAACAAATGTAGGTAGGGTAGTTATGGAGGCGACTAAGCAATTGCTATTTAAGCAATTTTCTCTGCACGGCTCACTCCACTCCAATATCTCCCTGGCCTGCCAATCCACCACTGGATTGTGCGCTACCAACCAGGGAAGGCCCAGCACCACCGGAGTGGGAAGCCCCTCCAGAACATAACATGAGAGCATCTCGTTATGGTGGTCCCCTACCCGAAATTGTAAATTATGAACGATGTGGGTGAGGTTTCTCTGAGACAGAGGAGCAGAATCTATAGCAAATATGGGAATAGGTCTCTGTAACGTACAGAGAGACAAACCCATAGTGCGGGCAAAATGGGCATCTATCAAATTTACCCCTGCTCCACTGTCTAGAAAGAAAGAAACAGTCTCTGTCTTATCACCAAAAACAATAACCGCTGGCAACACAAATTGCGATGTACGTATGGAGGAAACGTATACCCCCCGGCTGACATCCTCCACACAGCCTGGGGTTAGTAGTTTTCCGACGGTTTTTTTGTTTCTGAGGAAAGAAGGACAGACGTTAATGAAATGACCCCTCTCCCCACAAAAAAAACAACCCCCAAGCCTACGGCGAACCTCAGGAGGACGGACCTGACGAGTAGTTCCTCCTAGCTGCATAGGCTCGTCTAAGTCCGTACAGACTAACTGCTGCTTGGGAGGGGTTACCAATGGCTCCGGTTTTTTCAACCTGTCCCTAAGGCGTCTATCTATACGGATAGAAAGGGACATAACTGCATCAAGGGAAAAGGGGGTCTCATACAATGCAAGCGCATCCTTAACCCTTTCGGATAATCCAGAGCAGAACTGACTCCTGAGAGCCGGGTCGTTCCATAAGGTATCCGTAGCCCACCTACGGAAGTCAGAGCAATACTCCTCTACCGGCCGCTCTCCTTGTAAGAGTCTCCGTAATCTTGATTCAGCCAGTGCTACTCGGTCAGGGTCGTCATATATGAGACCCAAGGCCCCGAAAAACTCATCCACTGACCGAAGAGCCTGGGAATCAGTAGGTAAAGAGAACGCCCAGGACTGCGGGTCCCCCTGCAGCAGGGAAATAACAACACCCACCCGCTGTTCTTCATTACCAGAGGAGTAAGGACGCAGTTTAAAGTATAGTTTACAGGCCTCACGGAACGTCAAAAACTTGTCCCTTCCCCCAGAAAATCTGTCAGGGAGAGGGACCTTGGGTTCCGCAACAACCTGGTTACCAGTAGCAACCGCTGGGCTTGTGGTCTGTTGTAATTGCTGCTGTTGCTGGAGGACCGACGCCTTCAATCCTGCCACCTCCAAAGACAGGCCATGAAATTGTTCGGACAGAGCAGCAATTGGATCCATACTGGATTCTAAGTAGGTAAAAAATTTTTTTTTTTTTTTACCTACACAAAAATAAGGGCCAGATATAATGTAATGACCGGCAACACGCACAGGGAGGAAAACAGGGAAAGCCCTGCCCAAGGGAGAGGGAAAGGTGGTGACCCCTAACTCACCTTGCAGCTGGCACCTGCCTGCCCTGACGTCCCTAGACGGGTTCCTCACCCGTGCGGCGATCATGTGCCTAAACCCTGGCTTTCCCTGAAATGAGCCCTAGATAATGAACGGGCCGGTGGGATCGCTAGTCCTCACCACTGCACTAAGAGGGAAACACCAGGGAGAGGACAGACAAACACAGACAAACACAAACACCCAGGTGGACGGCAACAATGTCCACAAAGGTCCAACAGGGATCCGGAGGGTAGCGTTCTAAGGCAACACTCAGAGAACGCAGCAACACAGCTCCAGTGGGTCAGAATAGATGTCCAGGCAGGAAGCTCTATATCTGGCAACCAGAGAAGTGTGAGAGGGGAATATAAGGAGGATTGGGAGTGCTGGACAAGGAACAGCTGAGAGAAGGAGCTACGGATCCCTGAGTGAGCCAAAAGGGTTTGTAAAGCAAACCCAGAAAGCTACAATAAGGAAACTTCCCTATCTGACATAGAGCGTGCAGCCAACCGCTGCGACCTCCTGACCCCGGGTACAACGGAGTCAGGCGTAACTCTTGACACCCTCGTGACACAAATAACTGCGGCCGTTAACAGCAAATAATACAAATAATACTTTTTTTATGCCACTAATACACGTCAAAAAGGGCTGTAAATTTCTCACTTCACCACACAACAGCTAATAAGTTCGGGATGTTCGGGTTCGACGGGTTTGGCCAAACTTCATAAAAAAGTTTGAGTTCGGGACCCGAACTTGACCCCGAACCCCATTGAAGTAAATGGGGACCCGAACTTTGGAGCACTAAAATGGCTATAAAAAAGTTATGGAAAGGTCTAGAGGGCTTCAAAGGGCAGCAAAATGTGGTTAGGCTACTTTCACACTTGCGCTTGATCGGATCCGTTCTAAACGGATCCGATCATATTAATGCAGACGGAGGCTCCGTTCAGTACGGATCCGTCTGCATTAATAACTTAGAAAAATTTCGCAAGTGCGCAAGTAGCCTGAGCAGATCCGTTCAGACTTTCAATGTAAAGTCAATGGGGGACGGATCCGCTTGAAGATTGAGGCATATGGGCTCATCTTCAAGCGGATCCGTTCCCATTGACTTACATTGTAAGTCTGAACGGATCCGCTCGCCTCCGCACGGCCAGGCGGACAGCTGAACGCTGCAAGCAGCGTTCAGCTGTCCGCCTGTCCGTGCGGAGGCGAGCGGAGCGGAGGCTGAACGCCGCCAGACTGATGCAGTCTGAGCGGATCCGCATCCATTCAGACTGCATCAGGGCTGGACGGAGGCGTTTGGGTCCGCTCGTGAGCTCCTTCAAACGGAGCTCACGAACGGACCCATGAACGCTAGTGTGAAAGTAGCCTTAACAGCATGGCAAGTGCTCTGCAAACAAATGAGGATTGGGAAATGACTTCAAATAACATAAAATATGTAAAAGTAAAAAATTATAATCTTGATCTTGGAGGAGGAGGTCCATATGGAGTAATAGGTTTAGGAGGAGGTGTGTTCTGCCTCTCCAATCTAAGCATTGAATGTGTGATCTCTGTAACTTACAGTTCTGCTGAGATAGTGGTACCCATCAATCTTGGGTGAATTGGCTGACAGTGACTCGATCCAAACGACACCTTGTAGATCGTGAAGAAATTTATTCCAAACTGTGCAGATTATACACCGATGAACAAATGGATAGGTCAAAAAATCATGCTGTGAGCAGCTAACAGAGCAAGTAGCTGAGATGAGGAAGAAGAGGGGAGGAGACAAGAGAGAGAGCAGAAGCTAGGGGAAGATAGAAGGGACATACATAATGAAAAGGCAAACCATGCATGTGTAACATGATAAGGTGGATGTGGCGGTGTAGGTGGAAGTGGCGGTGCACTCAATCTCTTCCACTTCTGGGGCAGGGCTATGTGGATGGCCCACGGAAACCCTGCCAGCAGAGTCATCAAAAAGCAGAAGAGACTGCTGCATGACTTGGGGCTCAGAATGCTTGCCTGATTTGCAATGGGGTGAGTTGAAAGACAGATGGCCATGGGCTGTAGGTGCCAACTCTGATCTTTCAGCAGGAGACTGGGTTGGAGACAATGTAAAGGAACTGGAGGCACTGTCAGCCACAAAATCTACTATCGCCTGTACTTGTTCTGGCCTCACTATTCATAGAGCCCTACCAAATAACGCTAAAGGTTCTGTCGCCTACTCGCACCTGAGGAAGGGGTTTCATTTGTGCCTGTAGCTGGCACAAATCGACCACGTCCTCTCCCTGCAACAGGAGCTCCACCAACACCAGCAGCACCATGACCGGGGGCCACGTCCCTTATTTGACGCTCTCCTCATTCTTTGCGTTCAACAACCAAACTAACAGATGGTTTATGTCAGGCGACAATGTAACCACCAATAGTCAACAATTAAGTTCACTGACAGTAAGGCTGTGCCTGTGTCATAAATAGGAAAAATTTCTTGAGGTCAGGTGAATTTTATACAATTACTTCACGGTCACAAATTTTTTTAATTTGTCAACCAATAATGTAACAGCAGTATTGACTGATTGTATTGGACTGTCACAAAGGCCGCAAATGTATTATCTTGCACAAAATGGTTTGTTTTTTTTTAAACCAGAATATAACAGCAGTATCTAAAGCTTGTATTGGAATGTCAGAAATGCAGAAAAGGCTGCAAATGTAATATCTTGCACAAAATAGGTGTTTTTCTAAAACCAGAATATAACAGCAGTATCTAACGCTTGTATTGGACTGTCACAGAGGCAGCAAAGGCCGCAAATGCATTATGTTGCACAAAATTGGTGTTTTTTTTTTACACGTTAAGGACCTATGACGAGTATACTCGTCATGGAGCACTGCTACTTAGCGCTCCATGGTGAGTATACTCGTCATGGCATTAACCTCTTAAGGACACATGACGTACCGGTACGTCATGAAGTCCTGGTACTTAAGGACACATGACGTACCGGTACGTCATGAATGGTTCCGATCACCGCCGCTCGGCGGGCGGTGATCGGAACCCGGTGCCTGCTCAAATCATTGAGCAGGCACCTGGGGCAAATGCGCCGGGGGGTCCTGTGACCCCCCCATGTCGGCGATCGCAGAAAACCGCAGGTCAATTCAGACCTGCGGTTTTCTGCGTTTCCGGGATATTCGGGTCTCTGAAGACCCGATAACCCGGAACAGGATGGTGATGGTGGTGTGATTTCACTCCACCAATCACCATCCAGCGATCCTAAGTGGTGATGGTGACATCACCACTCAGGATCGCTTTCTGATTGGTCTGTGGGCGGTAGGGCGGCAGATTCAAAAGAGGCAGGCACTCCTCTCCTCCTCCTTTTGTGTTCCGGAGCCGGAAGAGAGAGGAGCTGCCTGCACGTGTGTCCGCCATCGCTGCCAGCACCCCCAGGACCCCATCTCTGCCCCCAGGACCCGATCTGTGCCCCAGCACCCCCCATCAGGTACATAGGGACAGCACAGGGAAAGTTTGGTTTAGGCAGGGAAAAAAAAGGGAAAGTTAGTTTCTGAACTTTTCTGAACTTTAATTACATCACCCTGAGTTAGGGTGTCTGGGGTCCACTGTGTGACCCTAGACCCCCCAGGGGTGCTGCCACATTTTTGGTTCTAACCATAATTGCCACCATCAGAAGTTTATGGCCTAGTAAAGTTAGGTGTGAAGCTCCACCCTCTCTGCCCTCCTCTGCTGTCGGGCTAGATTGGGCGATTGTGTGGGTGATGGCCAGCCTTGGAGAAATTTTCCCTTTAAAGCTGCTGATGTCATTCAAAATTTTACCCATCTGCACCCAGAAATCCTCAAGCAACGGGCACATCCAAAGCCCATGAAACAAATCTGACCCCACTAGTTTACATTTGGGGCAGGCTATCAACCTGTCCGTATCACCTTGTCTAGCTGGTATGTTAAAACCATAGATTGCATGGTGAAGTATTTTGAACTGCGTCTCACGCCACTGCTCGTTAGTAACTGCTCGATACAAGTCAGCTAAACCTGCACATATGTGAGGATATATATCTTCCCCCCCCCCAACCAGACTTTCCATTTATCGAATATCTTTTTCCTATCTTTCGCTCTCCACTTGTCCCTAAGTGCCTGATACAATGAAGTAATTGTGGGCCTGCCTGAGGGCTTGAGGAATATATCAAACTCATTCTTATTCCACTCCCTAGTCAAATCCCTCACTAGACTTTCACTATACCTCCTAATCTGTAAATAGGGCAGAAAATTTGACTTCTGTAGGTCCCATTTCTCTTCTCGTTCCTGTAAGGTGGCCCATCGATTCTCTCCTTCTCTGAACAGGTCCCCTGCCTTAGTTAATCCCTTCTGGATCCACATACCTATTAACCTGCTGCCGTCACCTGCTTGGAATCCTGGGTTATGAGATAGTGGAAAATGCTTGGAAAATTAATAGCACAACTGAAACTGCTTCCTCAAAATTTTCCATGTAAGGATAGTGTCCCTTAACATAAGTGACCTCTTAATGAATATTGGGAGCTTGGGTATACTCGTGAGCACTAAAGCCATAAGGTCCCAAGGTGAGGCCAATTGCTCCTCCAATTTCAGATTAGAATAATAGGAGGTTTTGTTAGCCCAATCAAGCAGGTGACGGCTCAAGCATGTCAGATTATAGCCCCTTACATCAGGGAAATTCAGTCCCCCATGCTCCTTTCTCAACTTTAACTTGTCTAGAGAAATACGTGGTCTTTTTCCTCTCCACAAAAACCTTGTGAATCCCTTTTCCAATCTTTGTACATCAGCATGTCTAAGCAGAAGGGGAATGGTCTGCAGCGGATAAAGTAATCTGGACATCCCCATCATCTTTATGAGGTGACATCGCCCCATCAAGGAAAGCGGAAGGTTGATCCATCTATCTAGATCTGCTAATATCTTAGCAATCAATGCCGGAAAGTTCAGCTGATATAGCGAGTGAGGCTGCTTTCCCACCTTGATGCCCAAGTACGTAATATGTGATTTGGCCTTGGTTACCGGGAGTTTTTCTATCCAGAGCTGGGTTTTTCTCGCATCATGGCGCAACATTAACAATTCGCATTTTGCAAAATTAACTCTGTATCCTGAGTAAGCACCAAACTTTTCGAGTTCCTCAAAAATTGTCATTACCTGTTCTTTGGGCTTATTTAAAAAAAGAATAATGTCGTCCGCAAACAGGGCAGCCTTTATACATTTTTTCCCCACCCTGATCCCCTCGAAGAGATCCAAATGATTCAATCTTCTGGCTAACGGCTCTAAAGCCAAATTGAAAAGGAGAGGGGATAAGGGGCAGCCCTGGCGTGTGCCTTTCTGTAAAGAGAAAGGACTTGAAAGAAAACCCTGTGTGTATACTCTAGCTTTGGGATTAACATATAATTTGGATATAAAATTCCTAAAATGGCCCACAAACCCCATTTTATCTAGCACCGCCTCCAGCCATGCCCACCTGACATTATCAAAAGCCTTTTCCGCGTCAATAGTGAGCATGGCTGGAGTCTCTCCCCTTTCCTGAACCTGGCTCACCCTATCTAATACTGTTAATACAGTCCGCAGATTTGTGACCGCAGACCGTCCCTGCACAAATCCAACTTGTTCAGGGGCGATAAGTGTAGGCAGTATGGTCGCTAAACGATTTGCCATTACTTTTGACAATATTTTTGTGTCCACATTAATGAGGGAAATGGGCCTATATGACCCTGGATGTAGCGTGTCTTTCCCTGCCTTTGGTAGTAATTTTATATAGGACATATTCTCTTTGTCAGGAAGCTCTTTCCCCTCTAACACCTTGTTAAATTTTTTTAGCAAGACTGGAGATACCTGAGTGAGCAACGCTTTATAGTACTCCCCTGTATATCCATCAGGGCCTGGGGCTTTGGAGTTACTCAGATTGCTAATAACCGCTTGGAGTTCTTCTTTGGATATTTCAGCATTCAACTGTGCTACCTGATCTTTTGTAACTAATGGTAATTGTACCTTATCTAAAAGGGTATCCACCAGGTTAGGCCTGGTCTGGTCCACATATAGATTTTTGTAATATTCCCCTACCAATTTGCTAATTCCCTCCGGATCAGTGATCACCTTACTATCAGAATCTTTGAGGGCCGAGATGAATTGTAGGCGCCTCCTACCCTTTGCCAGGTTTGCTAACAGACGACCCGATTTGTTACCAAACTTGTGTAGGATAGCTTCAAAAGCCACAAACCGTAATGATTCTCTCTCCCTAGTGATCACATCAAAATCACGTCTCGCTTCCATCCAATTTTTCCTATTTTCTTCAGTGGGATTCCCTAAAAAAGACGTATAAGAGGACCTGACCTTTGCACTTGCATTTTCCTGTTGACCGGCCACCTTCTTCTTAATCCCAAACATATAATTAATTATTCTTCCTCTCATCACTGCCTTAGAGGCGCGCCAAAATAGCCCTGGGTCCTCCATATGTTCCTGATTAGCCTCCCGGTACTCCTCCCACCAACCTACTAACTTGTTTTGGAAATCCTCTCGGGATAATAGCTGGGAAGGGAATCTCCACAGGTAATCCGGGCCCCTAGGATAATCCTCACTCAAGACTAGTTCTACAGGCGCATGGTCCGTTATCACCAGGTCTCCTATCGTTGACTGTTCCACCTTCCCTCTCAGTGAGCCATGTACTAGGATGTAATCTATTCGCGACCATGAATCTTTTGCATGCGAATAGAAGGAATAACATCTTTCATCAGGATGGAGTTGTCGCCAGGGGTCCACAATCCCAGTATTTTGCATCAGTTTTGACATTACTCCATCTCGATGACTGACGCCCAACCTCCCACCAGCATTACTCTTTCTGTCCTCTAGCGTGCTGAGGACCGCGTTGAAGTCCCCCCCCTATTATCTTGTTGGGGCAATTATCACGCAAAATTCGTTCCTCAAGTTCCCTGTAAAATCGTGTGTTGCTATGGATCGGGCCATATATATTATATAAGCTATACTGGGTCTCCTGAACCTTCAGCAGTACATGAACCCATCTGCCCTGATTATCCGACTCAGAATTCAGAATTTGACAGTTAAACTGCCCATTAATAAGGATCAACACCCCCGCCTTTTTGCCAATAGCTGGTGAACCTAGCACCTCCATGACCCACAATTTCTTCATCCTAAAAAAATCCTCCTGGCCTAAATGCGATTCTTGAATTAGAGCTATATCGGGTTTCATCTTCTTAAGATGTCTAAGTATTCTCCAACGCTTCTGCGGTGAACGTAAACCATGGACGTTCCAAGTGACCACCTTCATTTTAACTAGCTAAAATAAGATAATTAGAGTAATCTAGACTGAGCACCTCCTAGGCTGTTCTGATAAACTAAACTTATAATAAACTCCCCCTAACCTCTGAGTAACAAAATGTCCTAAGCGTAGAAATATGTCACCCTTAAAACTACACTTCTCCCTCCCTTACCACAGTAACTTATAACTCCCTTTTTTCTGAGCTGCAGGAGCATAACCGCCACTTCTCGACAGTATCTCGACCCTAGGTTATGTTTAAACATCAAATTTCAATATTCAATATTCCCCTAATGGGCCGTTAACTCTCAGCTCTCATATCAAACATATCCCACTCCCATTAATAAACTTAGGACTGTGAACTGTCAGGTCCCTTAAACTTAACACATCACTCTAAACAAAGCGATAGTATGACATATCTCAACACACAGCTTCTCATGTGTAACACTTGTTGACATGATCAGCTTTTACTCGCCGCCATTTTGCGGCCTCTCTGGGAACTCTGATCCCTCGATGGGCTTCCTCCGTCTTGCATTTCCCGGTTCTGGTCCCGGGATGGGTCCCCTTCCTGTCCTCCCGAGGGAGCGCTCGGTGATCTAGGTCCAGAATATTCCATCCCCCGTTGATAGTCCCGACCCTCCCTGGACCGCAATAACACCTGTTCTGCTTCCTGAGGGTCCCTGAAGAAACGCACTGAGCCATCACGCATGACCACCTTCAAGCGGGCTGGATATTGCAGTTGGAAGCGGATCTCCCGCTTATAAAGTTCCGAGCATATTCGGCTGAAATCCCTGCGTTGGCGAGCAACCGCCGCTGAATAGTCCGCAAATAAAAGGATCGTCTGGCCCCGGATTTTAAGTGGCCTTTTGCGGGTGCGAAAGGCACGTAGGATTGCCTCTTTGTCACAGTAATCTAAGTACCGCATTATCACTTGTCGCGGCCTGCCACCCGCAGTTGCTTTATTGCTTCCCCTGTGGTTATTAATATTATCTGGCATCGGGCCTATTCGGTGTGCCCTTTCCACTTTATGTTTGCCCACAAGGCCAAGAGCCTCTGGTAGCTCCTGCTCACATATTTCCATCAGATCCTGAGGTTTCACGCTCTCAGGTAGGCCCAGGAGTCTAACATTGTTCCGTCTAGACCTATTCTCAAGGTCTTCCAGGCGGTCTTTTAAAATAATGTTCTGCCTGAACAGTTCTTGGGCCTCACCATCATTCCTCTCAAGCGCCTCTTCCACCTGCACTAACCTCTTTTCCACCTCTTCTATGCGCGACTCATGCTGGGACAATGTCTCCCGGAATTCATGCAGGGACTACGTTAGAGTCTTTGCCAGCGTCTCTCTAATATCCGGCGCCAAATACCTTGCCACTTCTATTGCCAGCATCTGGTAGTTGATTGCTGAGGCATCCGGCTGAGATGATGTAGGTGCTTGCACCTCCGCTTGTGAGTGCGGCAGGGTCTCCGATGCGATCGGGCGGGAATCCTCCATTTTGTCCGGGGTAGTCACCTCACGCGCACCTTTGCCTCCGGTCATTATTCTGCTCCCGCTCCGTAGAAGGTATCGGTCCATGGACCACTTTGTGCACGAGTACAGCAGACTGGACCTCTCACGTTCCAGCCCCTGAAAAATGCCTTGGTGCTGGAGCAGGGGCTCGGTTTCAGTGAACGGTGTCCGGAGCTCTAGTCCTCCGTGCCCTGCATCACAGCGCCGGAACCGGAAGTGGCCCCTGTACGTGGATAACTTTTATACCAGTATCCCCTTGTTCCAGTCCCTTGCCGCCAGATCCACGTTCGCTTGTGGGACCATGCGGAAAAATCAACGCGGCCTCCCTGCCCTCCCCCTCCAGGTACCTATCCCCAGGGGTGAGACCCGTGCCCTTACCACTGGAAACCTGTTGCTGGTCAGGTATAAGGACAAGAGGGATGTCCTTATGCTGTCCACAATTCATGGTAACGGCATCACCCCTGTCCCTGTGCGAGGTACCGCGGCAACGGTCCTCAAGCCCGATTGTATCGTCGCCTACAATCGGTATATGGGAGGAGTTGATCTCTCGGATCAAGTTCTCAAGCCATATAACGCCATGCGCAAAACCCGGGCATGGTACAAAAAAGTTGCGGTCTACTTGGTGCAGGTTGCCATGTACAACTCTTTTGTACTATCCCGAAGCGCTGGCAGCACAGGGACATTCCTCCAGTTCTATGAGGCAGTCCTCTTGGCCCTGATCTTTTCGGACCGGGAAAGAGCAGGCCGGAGTACCTCGGGAACTGTAGGTGCCCGGATCGTCCCTGGCCAACACTTTCCAGGTGTGGTCCCCCATACTGGAAAGAAGGGACAAACCCAAAAAAGGTGCAGAGTGTGTCACAGGAGGGGGATACGGAAGGACACCACTACTCAATGTGACACGTGCCCCGATCATCCGGGCCTCTGCATTATTGGTTGCTTCAGGGAGTATCACACTTCCATGGAGTACTAAATTTATATCCCAATTTAGCACTGAGATCGGATAAAAAAACTGGTTCTCAGACTTGAGACACCCAAAAAAACGAAAATAATTTATTAAAAGTAGACATATTAGGTATCGCCGCGTCGGTAATAATCTCCTCTATAAAAATACCCCATGACCTAACCCCCCAGATTAACACGGTCAAGGAAAAAAAAAAAAAAAAGGTGCAAAAAAATATTTTTTGGGTCACCTTACATAACAAAAAGTTTAATAGCAAGCGATCATAAAGATATATAGCCCCCGAAATAGTGCCAATAAAACTGTCCGCTTGTCCCGCAAAAAATGAGCCCCCACATAAGATAATCGGATAAAAAATAAATAAAAATAGGACACCTAGACTTTAGAGATACAAAAATTTTATTTTTGTATCAAAAAGGATAATATAGTCAAAAACCTAAATAATTGTAAAAAAAAGTAGACTTATTAGGTATCGCCGCGTCCGTAAGAATCTCCTCTATAAAAATATCCCATGACCTAACCCCCCAGATTAACACGGTTAAAAAAATAAAATAAAATGGTGCCAAAAACGCAATTTTTGGCACTTTTCCATTTCAATCCGTTTTTTCCGGTAACAAAGCAAGGGTTAACAACCAAACAAAAGTTAATATTTATCACCCTGATACTGCAGTTTACAGAAATGCCACATTTGTGGTCATAAACTGCTGTATCAGTAAAAGGGAGGCCGCAAAAGGAAAGGACCGACATGGTTTCTGGAAGGCCGATTTTGATGGCCTTTTTTATTGACACCATGTTCCTTTTGAAGCCCCCCTGATGCCCCCCTAGAGTAAAAACTCCCTAAAAGTGACCCCATCTAAGAAACTACACCCCTCAAGGTATTCAAAACTGATTATACAAACTTTATTAACCCTTTAGGTGTTCCTCAACAGTTAATGGCAAATGGAGATGAAATTTCAGAATTTCAATTTTTGGTAACCTTGCCTCACAAAAATGTAATATAGAGCAACCAAAAATCATATGTACCCTAAAAATAGTCCCCCAAAAAATGCCACCTTATCCCGTAGTTTCCAAAATGGGGTCACTTTTAGGGAGTTTCGACTCCAGGGGTGCATCAGGGGGGTTGAAACAGGACATGGTGTAAATAAACCGGTCCATAAAAATCAGCCCTCCCAAAACCAAACGGCGCACCTTTCACTCTACGCCCCGCTGTGTGGCCGTACAGTAGTTTACGGCCACATATTGGGTGTTTCTGTAAACGGCAGAGTCAGGGCAATAAAGATACAGTCTTGTTTGGCTGTTAACCCTTGCTTTGTTAGTGGAAAAAATGGGTTAAAATGGAAAATTTGGCAAAAAAATAAATTTTTCAAATTTCATCCCCATTTGCCAATAACTCTTGTGCAACACCTAAAGGGTTAACGACGTGTGTAAAATCAGTTTTGAATACCTTGAGGGGTGTACTTTCTTAGATGGGGTAACTTTTATGGAGTTTCTACTCCAGGGGTGCATCAGGGGGGTTGAAACAGGACACGGTGTAAATAAACCGGTCCATAAAAATCAGCCCTCCAAAAACCAAACGGCGCACCTTTCACTCTACGCCCCGCTGTGTGGCCGTACAGTAGTTTACGGCCACATATTGGGTGTTTCTGTAAACGGCAGAGTCAGGGCAATAAAGATACAGTCTTGTTTGGCTGTTAACCCTTGCTTTGTTACTGGAAAAAATGGGTTAAAATGGAAAATTAGACAAAAAAATTAAATTCTCAAATTTCATCCCCATTTGCCAATAACTCTTGTGCAACACCTAAAGGGTTAACAATGTATGTAAAATCTGTTTTGAATACCTTGAGGGGTGTCGTTTCTTAGATGGGGTCATTTTTGGGTGGTTTCTATTATGTAAGCCTCGCAAAGTGACTTCAGACCTGAACTGGTCCCTAAAAATTGAGTTTTTGAAAATTTCAGAAAAATTTCAAGATTTGCTTCTAAACTTCTAAGCCTTATAACATCCCCAAAAAATAAAATATCATTCCCAAAACAATTCAAACATGAAGTAGACATATGGGAAATGTAAAGTCATCACACTTTTTGGGGGTATTACTATGTATTACAGAAGTAGAGAAATCGAAACTTTAAAATTTGCTAATTTTTCAATTTTTTTAAAAAATTTGGTATTTTTTATAAATAAAATGAATTTTTTTGACTCTATTTTACCAGTGTCATGAAGTACAATATGTGATGAAAAAACTATCAGAGAATGGCCTGGATAAGTCAAAGCGTTTTAAAGTTATCACCACATAAAGTGACACTGGTCAGATTTGCAAAAAATGGCCTGGTCCTGAAGGTGAAAATGAGCCTGATCCTTAAGGGGTTAAACCAGAAAATAACAGCAGTATCTAAAGCTTGTATTGGACTGTCAGAAATGCAGCAAAGGCCCCAAATGTAGTGTCTTGCACAAAATGGTTGTATTTTTAAAACCAGAATATAACAGCAGTATCTAACGCTTGTATTGGACTGTCACAAAGGCAGCAAAGGCCGCAAATGCATTATGTTGCACAAAATGGGTGTTTTTTTTTAAGCCAGAATAAAACAGCAGTATTTAACACTTGTATTGGACAGTCACAATTGTAGCAAAGGCCGCAAATGTAGTATCTTGCACAAAATGGGTGTTATTTTAAAACAGAATATAACAGCAGTATCTAACGCTTGTATTGGACTGTCACAAAGGAAGCAAAGACCGCAAATTTTTATCTTGCATAAAATTGGTGTTTTTTTAAAACCAGAATAAAACACCTGTATTTAACGCTTGCATTGGACTGTCACAAATGCAAGAAAGGCCGCAAATGTAGTATCTAGCAAAAAATGGGTTTAAAAAAAAAAAAATGAATATAATAGTAGTATTTAAAGCGTGTATTGGACTGTCGGAAATGCAGCAAAGGCCGCAAATGTATTATCTTGCACAAAACTGGTGTTTTTTTAAAACCAGAATATAACAGCAGTATCTAACGCTTGTATTGGACTGTCACAAATGCAGCAAAGGCCGCAAATGTAGTATCTTGCACAAAATGGGGGTTATTTTAAAACAGAATATAACAGCAGTATCTAATGCTTGTATTGGACTGTCACAAAGGCAGCAAAGGCCGCAAATGTAGTATTTTGCACAAAATGGGTGTTTTTTTATAACCAGAATATAACAGCAGTATCTAACGCTTGTATTAGACAGTCAGAAATGCAGCAAAGGCCGCAAATGTAGTATCTTGCACAAAATGGGTGTTTAAAAAAAAAAAAGAATATAACAGCAGTATCTAACGCTTGTATTGGACTGTCACAAAGGTAGCAAAGGCCGCAAATGTATTATCTTGCACAAAATGGGTGTTTTTTTTAAAACCAGAATATAACAGCAGTATCTAACGCTTGTATTGGACTGTCACAAAGGCAGCAAAGGCCGCAAATGTATTATGTTGCACAAAATGGGTGTTTTTTTTAAACCAGAATAAAACAGCAGTATTGAACGCTTGTATTGAACTGTCAGAAATGCAGCACAGGCCGCAAATGTAGTGTTTTGCACAAAATGGGTGTTTTTTTAAAACCAGAATATAACAGCAGTATCTAACGCTTGTATTGAACTGTCACAAAGGCAGCAAGGGCCGCAAATGTAGTATCTTGCATAAAATTGGTGTTTTTTTAAATCAGAATAAAACAGCAGTATCTAACGCTTGTATTGGACTGTCACAAATGCAAAAAAAGGCCGCAAATGTAGTATCTTGCACAAAATGGGTGTTTTTTTGTTAACCAGAATATAACAGTAGTATTTAAAGCTTGTATTGGACTGTCGGAAATGCAGCAAAGGCCGCAAAAGTATTATCTTGCACAAAAATGGTGTTTTTTTAAAACCAGAATATAACAGCAGTATCTAACGCTTGTATTGGACTGTCACAAATGCAGCAAAGGCTGCAAATGTAGTATCTTGCACAAAATGGGTGTTTTTTCAAAACCAGAATATAACGGCAGTATCTAACGCTTGTATTAGACTGTCACAAATGCAGCAAAGGCCGCAAATGCAGTATCTTGCACAAAATGGGTGTTTTTTAAACCCAGAATAAAACAGCAGTATCTAATGCTTGTATTGGACTGTCACAAAGGCAGCAAAGGCCGCAAATGTATTATCTTGCACAAAAAGGGTGTTTTTTTAAAACCAGAATATAACAGCAGTATCTAACGCTTGTATTGGACTGTCACAAAGGAAGCAAAGGCCGCAAATGTAGTATCTTGCACAAAATGGGTGTTTTTTTAAAACCAGAATATAACAGCATTATTTAACGCTTGTATTGAACAGTCATAAATGCAGGAAAGGCCGCAAATGTAGTATCTTGCACAAAATGGGTGTTTTTTTTAAAACCAGAATATAACAGCAGTATCTAACGCTTGTATTAGACTGTCACAAAGGCAGCAAAGGGCGCAAATGTAGTATCTTGCACAAAATGAGTGTTATTTTAAAACCAGAATATAACAGCAGTATCTAACGTTTGTATTGGACTGTCACAAATGCAGCAAAGGCCGCAAATGCAGTATCTTGCACAAAATGGGTGTTTTTTTAAACCCAGAATAAAACAGCAGTATCTAATGCTTGTATTGGACTGTCACAAAGGCAGCAAAGGCCGCAAATGTATTATCTTGCACAAAATGGGTGTTTTTTTAAAACCAGAATATAACAGCAGTATCTAACGCTTGTATTGGACTGTCACAAAGGAAGCAAAGGCCGCAAATGTAGTATCTTGCACAAAATGGGTGTTTTTTTAAAACCAGAATATAACAGCATTATTTAACGCTTGCATTAGACTGTCACAAAGGCAGCAAATGTAGTATCTTGCACAAAATGTTTTTTTTTTTAAAAACCTGAATATAACAGCAGTATCTAACGCTTGCATTAGACTGTCACAAAGGCAGCAAATGTAGTATCTTGCACAAAATGAGTGTTTTTTTAAAACCAGAATATAACAGCAGTATCTAACGCTTGTATTGGACTGTCAGAAAGGCAGCAAAGGCCGCAAATGTATTATCTTGCACAAAATAGGTGTTTTTTTAAAACCAGAATATAACAGAAGTATCTAACGCTTGTATTGGACTGTCACAAAGGAAGCAAAGGCCGCAAATGTAGTATCTTGCACAAAATGGGTGTTTTTTTAAAACCAGAATATAACAGCATTATTTAACGCTTGTATTGAACAGTCATAAATGCAGGAAAGGCCGCAAATGTAGTATCTTGCACAAAATGGGTGTTTTTTTTAAAACCAGAATATAACAGCAGTACCTTTCACTCTACGCCCCGCTGTGTGGCCGTACAGTAGTTTACGGCCACATATTGGGTGTTTCTGTAAACGGCAGAGTCAGGGCAATAAAGATACAGTCTTGTTTGGCTGTTAACCCTTGCTTTGTTACTGGAAAAAATGGGTTAAAATGGAAAATTAGACAAAAAAATTAAATTCTCAAATTTCATCCCCATTTGCCAATAACTCTTGTGCAACACCTAAAGGGTTAACAATGTATGTAAAATCTGTTTTGAATACCTTGAGGGGTGTCGTTTCTTAGATGGGGTCATTTTTGGGTGGTTTCTATTATGTAAGCCTCGCAAAGTGACTTCAGACCTGAACTGGTCCCTAAAAATTGAGTTTTTGTAAATTTCAGAAAAATTTCAAGATTTGCTTCTAAACTTCTAAGCCTTATAACATCCCCAAAAAATAAAATATCATTCCCAAAACAATTCAAACATGAAGTAGACATATGGGAAATGTAAAGTCATCACACTTTTTGGGGGTATTACTATGTATTACAGAAGTAGAGAAATCGAAACTTTAAAATTTGCTAATTTTTCCATTTTTTTTTTAAATTTGGTATTTTTTATAAATAAAATGATTTTTTTTGACTCTATTTTACCAGTGTCATGTCAAGTACAATATGTGATGAAAAAACTATCTGAGAATGGCCTGGATAAGTCAAAGCGTTTTAAAGTTATCACCACATAAAGTGACACTGGTCGGATTTGCAAAAAATGGCCTGGTCCTGAAGGTGAAAATGAGCCCGATCCTTAAGGGGTTAAACCAGAAAATAACAGCAGTATCTAAAGCTTGTATTGGACTGTCAGAAATGCAGCAAAGGCCCCAAATGTAGTGTCTTGCACAAAATGGGTGTATTTTTAAAACCAGAATATAACAGCAGTATCTAACGCTTGTATTGGACTGTCACAAAGGCAGCAAAGGCCGCAAATGTATTATCTTGCACAAAATGGGTGTTTTTTTAAAACCAGAATATCACAGCAGTATCTAACGCTTGTATTGGACTGTCACAAAGGCAGCAAAGGCCGCAAATGTATTATCTTGCACAAAATAGGTGTTTTTTTTTAAACCAGAATAAAACAGCAGTATTTAACGATTGTATTGAACTGTCATAAATGCAGCAAAGGCCGCAAATGTATTATCTTGCACAAAATGGGTGTTTTTTTAAAACCAGAATATAACAGCGGTATCTAACGCTTGTATTGGACTGTCACAAATGCAGCAAAGACTGCAAAGGTACTTTATGGAAAAAAAATAAAAAATTTTCACCCACAGGATTTTTAATAAACATCACATTCCTGTTTGCTTTAAACCCAGCAACACACTGAGGCAACAACTGGTTCACCCCAAAGACCCAACGCCTAAACACAAGATGGACAACATTGTGTACGCAGTCCAGTGCAATGAGGAATGCTCAGAACTGTATATCAGCAAAACAAAACAACAACTACATCAGCGTATGGCTCAGCATAGAAGAGCCAAAACCTCTGGTCAAGATTCAGCCGTGTACTTACATCTAAAAGGAACAGGTCACACCTTTGAAGACAGTCAAGTACGTGTTTTGGATAAGGAGGCCGATTGGTACAAACGAGGCGTGAAGGAGGCCATCTACGTAAAAATGGAGAAGCCAAGCTTGAATAGAGGTGGGGGGGTTAGACATCTATTGTCTGCCACATACAATGCTGTCTTGACACCTTTTTCTGGGAAGTCTTTATTACCTACTGACTCCAATTAGGATAATGGAATCAACACCTTTGACCCAATGCTATAATTACCAGATGTGGATTCAGTTACATATTTATTCCCAGAATTTTTGTACAATCACTCAGAATTGAGAAAGCTCGTTGGAAGAACGAGTGAAACGTTTTCAAGAAATCTACAGTACGTCCAGTTGCCTTGAATTATTCTTTACAGATATATTTTTCACCAACAGTTAAAAAAATGGATTTACTGATTTTATTTCAATCCCAGATTTGCAGTGCAGACGGCAAAGGTATTTTCTGGCAAAAAATAATAATTTTTTCACTCACAGTCAAAGAGATGAATTTACTGAATCTATTTCACTATCAGATTTGAAGTGCAGGCCGCAAAGTATTTTATGAAAAAAAAAATATGATTTTTTTACCCACAATTAAACGGATGGATTTAACTAATTTTCTTTCAGGGAGCAAATGTACTTTTTAGAAAAAAATATAATAACTTGTCCCAACAGAATCTAACATATGGATTTACTTGGATTGTACTTTACAGAAAAAAATGTAAATATGTCACCCCCTGGGTCCCTGAACTCACAGACGGATTCCCTATGTTATTTTCCCTTCCCCTGGCACATATGCACTGCAGGTGCACTTAAAAAATGTGTATTTGCTGCCCACTGACGTAAAAGAACAGGATTAAATTATTGTCCCTGGCACATATGCAGTGCTGGTACACTGAACTTGCACAAAATGGCCGCCGACGCCCACCTAACTAACAGACGGATAAAACTTATTTTTCTGTGTCACTGGGCTCAGGGCAGGGTACAAAAATGTTGCATTGCACCCACACAAAAATAAATTGCTGTAGATCGCAGAGCTAACATCAAGTTCTGTAACAGACAGATTCTTTCCTTTTCTCTCCCTCACAGCAGGAGCATCCTATCCCTACACTAGTAATAGCAGAGTGACGAGCAGCGCTAAGTGACTCCAGCTTATAAAGAGGCTGGGTCACATGCTGCACTGGCCAATCACAGCCATGCCATTAGTAGGCATGGCTGTGATGGCTTCTAAGGGCACACGAGGTAAATGCTTTTTGATTGGCTGTTCTGCAGCCTTTTAAAAAGTGCCATTAACTCGCCGAACACCAAACTCGAACTGTTACTGAAAAGTTCAGGTTCGGGGCCGGGGGCCAAAAATCCTAAAGTTTGGTACGAACCCGAACTTTACAGGGGTTCACTCAACCCTACTAATAAGCCCATTTTCCCCCCCTACTAATCCACACAAAAAAAAGCTTTAGAGCATATAACTGCGGCTGTGAACGGCAAATAATATTTTTTTGAGCCACTAATACGCGGCAAAAAGGGCTTTAATTTTCTCACATCACCACACAACGGCTAATAAGTAGTGATGATCGAACATGCTCGGCCGAACACTGGTTCGGCTCGATTATCTCGATGCATGGCACGTGGCGGTACTCGGCCGAGTACCGCATGTGCTCGAGCGCAATGCTCGAGACTCCTGCCCGCAGTTTTTTTTGGATGCTACGCAGCCAATAAACGTGCGGATAAGTACTGCACTTCACAGTAATGCCGTAGCCATGTTTGCTACTGTCATTACAGTGATTGGCTGGCCGGAACGCGTCATCGGGTGCTATAAAGCACCCGATGACACGTGTTTGGCTCAGTGTTAGTCAGGGAGAGCTGAGCATAGCAAGGGAAAGACAGTGTAGGGAGTGTTATTGGAAGATTATTATTACAAAAACTTTTCAGAGACCCAAAAGTCCTTTTAAGGACTATTGTGTGTGACAGCAGCAATACTGTATATGTTTGTAGCGCAACCTGCGCTAAATTTCTCAGTCTTAGAGAGAACTGTGCATAGGAAGGGACAGAGTGTAGGGAGTGTTATTGAAAGATTTTTATTAGAAAAACTTTTCAGAGACCCAAAAGTCATTTTAAGGACTATTGTGTATGACAGCAGCAATATATATTTTTAGCGCATCCTGTGCTAAATAGCGTCTAATAGGCCACTGCGGACAGTGAAATTATCAGCGCCACATCTCCTGTGTAAAATGTGCGCATGCTTAAAATATCAGTGACATCCAGTGTACTTTATCCATAGACGGTCTCCGCTGCGGACAGTGAGATTAGCTGCGCACATCTCCAGTGTAAAGTGTGCGCATCCCAAAAAATATATCTGCTGCGGAGGCGGCAGTGTTATATATGAAGAAAAGTTGAAGTTAATAAAGAAGTTATTTCAAGCATTTGGTGTGCTCTTTAAACCTACTGCTTCCATAGAATGGCGCTAGAGGAATTATAGAGCAATAGACAGTATGGTTAGACTAAAAAGTCAGAGATATCAAAATTCATCTAATGCCATAGCGCAAAAGGTATTTCATAGTGCTGCGCCTGCCACATGCACCACATCTTTGGTGTAAAGTGTGCACATCCCTGAAATATCAGTGACATCCAGTGTACTTATCTCCAGTGCAAAGTGTGCGCATCCAAAAAATATCTGTGACATCCAGTGTACTTTTTCAATAAATGGTATCAGCTGCGGACAGTTAAATTATCCATGCCACATCTCCTGTGTAAAGTGTGCGCATCCCTGTAATATCAGTGTCATTCAGTGTACTTTTTCCGTAGACGATGTTCGCTGCGGACAGTTAAATTATCCGCTCCACATCTTCCGTGTAAAGTGTGCGCATCAATAAAATATCAGTGACATCCAGTGTACATTCTCAATAGACGGTATCCGGTACAGACAGTGAGATTAGCTGCACCACATATCCAGTGTAAAGTGTGCGCATCCAAAAAATATCTGTGACATCCAGTGTACTTTTTCAATAGACGGTGTCCACTGCGGACAGTGAGATAAGCTGTGCCACATCTCCAGTGTAAAGTGCGCGCATCCCACAGATATCTGTGACATCCAGTGTAGTTTTTCAATAGGCCTGTCCTAGGTTGCTAATATAGCTTATATGTTTATACAGCTAGACTGCAATAACATTAATACAGTTCCTATGTTTGTGTGTTAAAGTCAAAAGCAGAGTTATTTACAGTGACTTTATGTTTGGATGTCATATAACTGTTATATATATATTGTGTTCACAGAAGCAGAAAAGATAATATGCCTTTAAGATTCATTATATGAATGTGAGGTAAGCTCAATGACACCGCAGAAACAACAGAAAGCATAGAGTTAAACTGTTGTTGCTGGGCAGGAGTCTACACCAATCACAGCCAGCCTCACACACAGCAGGAGTTTTGACCAATTACAGCCAGCCTCACACACAGCTTGTGTGGGAAATTCCCCTAGCAGGAGCTGCTGAAATCATTATTCACCAGAGAGAGAAGCTGAACAGACATTCACTCCACTAAGAGCTGTGTTTTATGGAAGCAGAGGGGCCAAAATAGGTATTTAAAACAGTTATATAATGTTCCTACTGTTCCTAATATAGGAATTAGAACTGTATATTGAACCAGTTATAGGTGTGTTTACTTACAGTTCCACCATACAAACGAACTACTGAGCCATACCATCATACAATCCAAAATTTGAACTACTCATACCAGATCATAAACAATTGTATAGAGCAAACTGCAAACCAAGTAGAGCAAGTGAACTATTGGTTAACCTCAGATACTTAAATAAAAGGACTGGGCACACCTGGGATATTGGGTCGGTCACTTTAATTAAATAATGTAATTATGATATAATATCAAATATTGAAATAGCAATACAATAAAACCTTAAATACAACCTTAAATAAATAACTCAGTGTTAGACAAGAGCATCGAATCATCAATAATAGGAACTGCACAATATAAATAGGTTAAAAATGTTTGGCATACGAGATTATAGCAGCAAGTTGATAAAATGTATCCATGTAGCAACAAAGTTCATTAGATAAAGTTCATTAGATGCAATGAAACATATAAATAGCAGCACTGGTATGTCCACCTATAAAAAAGGTTCGATACTTTGTATGATGCACAGTTCTAAATTAACCCCAAATGTTCCATAAAAAAAAGGGGGTGTGGACTAGTTCTGGTGTGGTTTCATAAGAATGCGATTTCCCCCCACCAAGTTATTCCAAATGTCCTCAACGTTGATGTTAGGTCCTTTGGTCAGATTTTTTATAGATATGGGCGACCAATACACATTATAGATGGCAGTAAATAGTCTGTAATTATGGTAAAAGGCGGCAAATACATGCAGTATTGAAGCTGAGCTGGTATTGCCGGCTTTTAAATTTTAACGGTCTTACCGGTGTAGCAGGTCTCCGGTCTTTAGTGTTGGCGGTTTCTTCTGTCCAAGAGAAGCTTGCTCAGGTCCCTTCCTTCAGTCGGGAGGGTGATGTGTCCACAGCGCTCTGTGTTCACTCCACGTGAGATAGCTTGTTTGAGTGTGGGCGCTGTCTATTTCTCACCTCTCGAGCTTAACCTCTCAAATGGCTTCCGCAATATTCGTTGGTGTATATAATGTGGTGCACTCACATATGTTCGGGGGTCTGACCAGACGCGTTTCGGGGTTGGAGTAACCACTGAGGAAGGGGATACTCCAACCCCGAAATGCGTCTGGTCAGACCCCTGAACATATGTGAGTGCACCACATGATATACACCAACGAATATTGCGGAAGCCATTTGAGAGGTTAAGCTCGAGAGGTGAGAAATAGACGGCGCCCACACTCAAACAAGCGATCTCATGTGGAGTGAACACAGAGCGCTGTGGACACGTCACCCTCCCGACTGAAGGAAGGGACCTGAGCAAGCTTCTCTTGGACAGAAGAAACCGCCAACACTAAAGACCGGAGACCTCCTACACCGGTAAGACCGTTAAAATTTAAAAGCCGGCAATACCAGCTCAGCTTCAATACTGACCGTAAGCGGGACGCCGCCAGGCCAGGAACACTGCATGTATTTGCCGCCTTTTACCATAATTACAGACTATTTACTGCCATCTATAATGTGTATTGGCTGCCCATATCTATAAAAAATCTGACCAAAGGACCTAACATCAACGTTGAGGACATTTGGAATAACTTGGTGGGGGAAAATCGCATTCTTATGAAACCGCACCAGAACTAGTCCCCCCCCCCCCCTCCTTTTTTTTATGGAACATTTGGGGTTAATTTAGAACTGTGCATCGTACAAAGTATCGAACCTTTTTTATAGGTGGACATACCAGTGCTGCTATTTATATGTTTCATTGCATCTAATGAACTTTATCTAATGAACTTTGTTGCTACATGGATACATTTTATCAACTTGCTGCTATAATCTCGTATGCCAAACATTTTTAACCTATTTATATTGTGCAGTTGCTATTATTGATGATTCGATGCTCTTGTCTAACACTGAGTTATTTATTTAAGGTTGTATTTAAGGTTTTATTGTATTGCTATTTCAATATTTGATATTATATCATAATTACATTATTTAATTAAAGTGACCGACCCAATATCCCAGGTGTGCCCAGTCCTTTTATTTAAATATTCTTTCTATTCCATTTAACAGTGGGGTGACACTGTGGGACTGTGAGCACCCTTTTTTGGGGGACCAACACCTCTGTGCATCCTATTCACTACTTGTATTTTTTAACCTCAGATATACCTCTCAGAGAGATCACAAAGTGCTTAAATAACTTAAAGTGAGAGTACAGATACTGAAGAGAGAAATATAGCCACCATTTTATGTTGAATGACAAGATTTAACAGTTGAACCACCATCTTATGCATACTGCCATTTTATGATAGTTTATATAACACGTGTTTTGTACATGGACTATCTGCTGCGGAGGCGGCAGTGTTATATATGAAGAAAAGTTGAAGTTAATAAAGAAGTTATTTCAAGCATTTGGTGTGCTCTTTAAACCTACTGCTTCCATAGAATGGCACTAGAGGAATTATAGAGCAATAGACAGTCTGGTTAGACTAAAAAGTCCAAGATATCAAAATTCATCTAATGCCATAGCGCAAAAGTCACTTCATAGTGCTGCATCTGCCACATGCACCACATCTTTAGTGTAAAGTGTGCACATCCAAAAAATATCTATGACATCCAGTGTACTTTTTTTAATAGACGGTGTCCGCTGCGGACAGTGAGATTAGCTGCTCCACATCTCCATTGTAAAGTGTGCGCATCCCAAAAATATCTCTGACAACCAGTGTACTTTTTCAATAGACGGTGTCCGCTGCGTACAGTGAGATTAGCTGTGCCACATCTCCAGTGTAACGTGTGCGCATACCAAAAATATCTGTGACATCCAGTGTACTTTTTCAAAAGACGGTGTCTGCTGCGGACAGTGAGATTAGCTGCGTCACAACTTCAGTGTAAAGTTTGCGCATCTAAAAAATATCTGTGACATCCAGTGTACTTTTTCCGTAGACGGTGTCCGCTGCGGACAGTGACATTTCCAGTGCCACATCTCCATTGTAACTTGTGCGCCTAAAATTTTTATCTGTGACATACAGTGTACTTTTTACGTAGACGCTTTGGACAGTGACATTACTGGTGGTACTTCTCCTGTATAACATTTCCTCATCCCAAATACCTGTGACATTCTCTGTAATTTTTTTATTAGCCGCTGGTGACAGCATTGACATTATCTGCGGGATATCTCATGTGTGACGTTTCCACATCCCAAATACCTTTTTAGATTTTTTTGCGCATACACTTCTAAATCCTACGCTACTATACGTGTGACATACTTTCAAGCATATATCACATTTAAAATGAAAAAGGCAAGCAGTAAGAGACGGAGAAGTGGCTGTGATGCTGATGGTGCATGCAGAGACTGTGGCCCTGGGGGCGGTTAAAAACTGTGCCTGCTAACAAAGCACAAGAAAAACAATCATACACGATACCTAGCTTCATGTCCCAGTTTGCAGGGCAGCACAGGACACCACTATTGAAGTCAGACCAGTGCGACCAGGTGGTCGGTTGGATTGCAGCAGATAATGCTTCCTGTCGGTTAAGCACCACCCTGTCTTCCACTAAACAAGTGATCTTTTCCTCGCCATTTCTTGATTTGGCCCTCTTGCCAAGCATGCTTGAAGAGGGACAGATTTGTGCCCTGATTCCCAAACTCTTGAGCATCCACAGTCACAAGAAGATGACGGTGGGGAACGGCAATTACTGTTTATTGAGGTGGATGATGATGAGACACAGTTGCCAATAACTCAACAGCAATTACTATCTTAAGAGGTTGAGGAAGAGGATGAGACACAGTTGTCAATGACCGAGGTTGTGGTTAGGTCAACAAGTCAGGAGGATGAGCAGAGTGAGGAAGTGGAAGATGAGGTGTGGACGATGAAGTCACTGACCCAACCTGAGAAGGTGGAAAGCCGAGCGAGGATAGCAATACAGATGGGGAGGGATCTGCAGCCCCGCAACAGGCTGAAAAAGGCAATGGGCTACCAAAAGTAAGAAGGCGGGCCACACCAAACAGGCCCGCAACTGTTCCACAGAGCACCCCCTTGGTGATATCTACCTTGCCAAGGGGTAGGTGTTCCGCAGTCTGGGTATTTTTTGAGGAAAGTGCAGACGACAAAAGAATTGTCATTTGCTACCTGTGCCATACAAAAATGAGCAGGGGCGTGAACATTAGCAACCTCACCACCACCAGAAAGATCCGCCACATGGCATCAAAGCACCGTAATAGGTAAGCCGAACACCTGGGATCACAATCTGTGTCTGCGGGTCACACCACTGCCTCCTCTTCCCCTGTGTTAAGTGCTGGCCAATCCCCTGTCCAAGACGCATGCCCGGATACCTCCCGCCCTGCACCTGGACCTTCGCAAGCACCATCAGCGACCACGTCCACTTCCATGTCCCAGCGCACCGTACAAATGTCCTTACCCCAAGCATTTGAACGCAAGCACAAATACCCCCCCTAGGCCATAGCACTAAATGCACAGCTTTCCAAATTACTGGCCCTGGAAATGTTGCCACGGACACTGAGGCCTTCCGCAGCCTGATGTCGGCGGCTGTCCTGCGTTACGCAGTCCCCAGCCGCCACTATTTTTCAAGGTGTGCCGTGCCCGCCTTACACCAACATGTGTCCCATAACATCATACATGCCCTGGCCAACACAGTTACTGGAAAGGTCCACTTAACCACGGACACATGGACAAGTGCATTCGGCCAGGGACGCTTAATTTCCCTCACGGCACACTGGGTGAATGTTGTGGAGGCCCGAGTCATACGCTGGGATGGCACAGATGCTACCGACACCAAGGATTGGCCCATCTAGTCTGCCCAATATACTGAATACTATGAATAGCCCTTGGCCCTATCTTATATGAAAGATGGCCTTATGCCTATCCCATGCATGCTTAAACTCCTTCACTGTATTTGCAGCTACCACTTCTGCAGGAAGACTATTCCATCCACTACTCTCTCAGTAAAGTAATACTTCCTGATATTACTTTTAAACCTTTGCCCCTCTAATTTAAAACTATGTTCTCTTGTAGCAGTTTTTCTTCTTTTAAATATTCTCTCCTCTTTTACCTTGTTGATTCCCTTTATGTATTTAAAAGTTTCTATCATATCCCCTCTGTCTCATCCCTTCTGCAGTGGGGAAGCAGCAACAGGCCGTGCTGAAGCTGAAATGCTTAGGGGACAAACAGCACACCACCACAAAGCTGTGGCAGGGGATAAGAGACCAGACTGAGCTGTGGCTCTTGCCACTCAACCTAGAACCAGGCATACTTGTGTCTGATAATGGCCATAACTTGGTGGCGGCTTTAGAGCTTGGCAAGCTCAGACACATCACATGCCTAGCACACTTGTTCCACCTTGTGGTTCAGCGGTTTCTCAAAACCTGCCCCATTTTGCCTGAGCTACTGGTGAAGGTGCGTCGCGTGTGTGCACATTTCCGCAAGTCATCGGCAGCTTCAGCCGGTCTGTCAATGCTGCAGCAGCGCTTGAAATTGCCAGCTCACCGGCTGTTGTGTAACGTGAGCACGCACTGGAACTCGACGTTCCACATGTTGGCCAGGCTTTGTGAGCAGCAGAGGGCAGTAGTGGAATACCAGCTGAAACATGGTCGTCCCCTTTCCAGTCAGCTTCCCCTATTCACAAGCGAGGAGTGGGCATGGATGTCTGACCTCTGTGAGGTTTTATGGAACTTTGAGGCATCAACACAGATGGTGAGTGACGATAACGCTATTATCAGCGTAACCATCCCACTTCTGTGTCTACTCAAACACTCGCTGCTCACAATTAAGGACGAAACTTTGCATGTGGAAGAGGTGGAAAATGGGGGAAGACATTACACAGAGTGATAGCCAGAACACCCTCAGTTCGTCTTCTCAGAGCGAATTGGATAATGAAGATTAGGAGGAGGAGCAGGAGACGGTTGCCTCTGCTACAGAAGGTAGTACCCATGTAAGTTTAACTCCATCTGTTCAGCGTAGGTGGGCAGAAGAGGAGGAAGAGGAGATTGAGAGTGATCCTCCTGATGATGACAGCGAAGTCTTGCCTGTTGGTACTCAGGCACACATGGCTGACTTCATGTTAGGCTGCCTTTCCAGCGACCCGTGCGTTATACGCATTTTAGATAACACGGATTTCTGGTTGTCCCCCCTTCTCGACCCCTGCTACAAAGAGATCTTCTCATCTCTCATTCCTCTGGTGGAGAGGATGAGCAAACGGTGCAATACCAGAAGATCCTTATTGAAAAGTTGCTCCAAAAATTTCCATCTGACAACGCTGGCGGCAGAGTCCGTACTTCCTTGGCCAACCAAGGAGGGGAGACAAGGGGAACACACAGCAGTTCCAACAGAGGCAGGGCAACACTCTCCAAAGTCTGGGACAGTTTCATGACACCCCGCCAGCACCCTCACCCTGATGCGTGGCCTAGTGTCACAAGGAGGGAAACATTTTGGAAGATGGTGAAGGAGTACATAGCAGACCGTGTCAGCGTCCTAAATGATCCCTCAGTGCCTTACAACTACTGGGTGCCCTGCTGCCAGTGAATTGTCTGAGCGGGTATTCAGTGCTGCTGGTGGCATTATAACAGATAATTGTATACACATGTCAACTGAAAATGCTGACAGGTTGACTCTTATAAAAATGAACAACGCCTGGATTGACTATGACTTCTCGACTCTACCAGAGGAAAGCTGATGAACATAAAGGTATATGGTTGAATCTTCCTTTTCTCATCCTCCTTCTCCTCTTCCATTATATCAAAAGATGCTTATTCGTCGAATATAATGCCCTTGAATATATGCCCTTTGCATATAATGTTTTACAGGGTCAGCTCACCAGCAGGCCCTCACATATAATGTTTTACAAGGTCAGCTCACCAGCAAGCCTTCACCTACAATCTTTTACAAAGTCAGCTCACCTGAAGGCCCTCGCATATAATGTTTTAGAAGGTCAGCTCACCTGCAGGCTCTCACCTACAACCTTTTAGAGGGTCAGCTAACCAGCAGGCCCGCACCTAAAATCTTTTACAGGATCAGCTCACCAGCAGGCCCGCACCTAAAATCTTTTACAGGGTCAGCTCACCAGCAGGCCCTCGCATATAATTTTTACAGGGTCAGCTCACCAGCAGGCCCTCGCAAATAATTTTTTACAGGGTCAGCTCACCAGCAGTCCTTCACTTACAATCTTTTACAGGGTCAGCTCACCAGCAGGCCTGCACCTAAAATCTTTTACAGGGTCAGCTCACCTGCAGGCCCTCACCTAATTATACCTAATAGGTAATTTGCGCACATGCTGCCTTTTTTACAGTGTCAGCTCACCAACAGGCCCTTGCATATAATTTTTTACAGGGTCAGCTCACCAGCAGGCCTTCACTTACAATCTTTTACAGGCTCAGCTCCCCAGCAGGCCCTCGCATATAATTTTTTACGGGGTCAGCTCACCAGCAGGCCTTCACTTACAATCTTTTACAGGGTCAGCTCACAAGGCAGGCCTTCACTTACAATCTTTTACAGGGTCAGCTCGCCTGCAGGCCCCTGCCTAATTATACCTAATAGGCAATTTGCACGCATGCTGCCTTGCTTGATGTGGTAGCCATAGCTGTTTCTCAGGCTCCCTCTCTGGAATAGAACCATGATTCCCCCGTTATGCATGGTCACCATGGTTTGCGCTGAAAATAACATCGAAAGTTGATAGGGCAGATATCTGAATTGATCATTGCCGTCATGGGGACATGCAATTGGCCCCAGGTTATCTAGAGTCACTGTCATGGTCTTACCTCCTTGCTGTTCTCCTTCGTTTGACATGTGCTGGCGGCCATCTTGGTTTCTGGGTTTCTTGTAGCCTCCCACCCTGCGGCTCCTCCTTCCCACTGGGAGGAGCTGGATGCCCAGCTCATATATATAGGAGGTCTGTGGCTTCAGTTCCCTGCTTGGTCCTCCTGTGCTCACATGCTTCTAAGACTGCTGCTGCTTCTGGTTCCTGATCCTGGCTTCGTCTGACTACCCTGCTGATTCCTGATCCTGGCTTCGTCTGACTACCCTGTTGGTTCCTGATCCTGGCTTCATCTGACTACCCTTCTGGTTCCTGATCTCTGGTTTCGCAAGACCCTGCTTCGGTTTAGCCATCCGTTTGGACTTTTGCCTTACAGCTTTATTTTCAATAAAGCCTTCTTATTTCCACTCATCTCTTGTTGTACGTCTGGTTCATGGTTCCTTGACATTAGGACCAAGCCATGAATTCTGACGGTACAGGGCCATCCTCGCTACCTACGCTGGTTGCCAGACTTGATCAGCAGGATCACCTGTTGGGTCGGTTCGCTGTGGCGTTGCAAACCCTGCTTGAACGCACGGCTCATTTAGCTTCCGTTGCCGATGGGTCGGTTGTCGCTCCTGGGCCCGCTCCTACTGCCGCTCCGGTTGTTGCGCCAGAGTCTACCCCGACACCTGTTGCTGCGCCTGCGGTGTTTCGGGGTATGACCGGTTCTGCCCCCCTTCCACAGCGCTTTGGGGGAGAGCCAACTCAGTGCCGAGGTTTCCTTAACCAGGTGGGCATTTACTTCGAGTTGCTGCCACATGCCTTTCCTACTGAGAGATCAAAGGTGGGCTTCTTGATCTCGCTGCTCTCGGACAAGGCCTTGGCCTGGGCCAGCCCTTTATGGGAGAACAACAATCCGGTGGTTGCCGAGTTTTCCGGTTTTGTTGCTTCTCTTCGGAAGGTATTCGATGTGCCGGCTCGTGCTGCCTCTGCTGCGAAGCTCCTTATGTCCATCAGACAGGGTTCACGATCCGTAGCTGAATACGCCATTGAGTTTCGTACCCTGGCAGCAGAGGTGGGCTGGAATAATGAGGCTCTGGTCGCTGCTTTCTCTCATGGTCTCTCGGATGCCTTGAAGGATGAGGTTGCAGCTAAGGACCTACCTGTGGAGCTCAAGTCTCTTATTTCTTTCCTGATTTTGATTGACACCAGACTCAGGGAGAGACCTTCCTTTCAGGAGAGCCTGCGGAGGCCTTCTAACAGATTGGCGCCTACGTTTGCTGTCCCACCCGTGCCTCCCTCTCCTCCCACGCCTCCTGGGGATGACTTGTCTGGGGGTTAACCCATGCAGCTGGGGTTTGCTCGCCTGTCCGAGGGGGAGAGGGTACTCCGGAGACGCGAGGGCCGATGCATGTACTGTGGTCTCGGTGGGCATTTTCGGTTGGCATGCCCGAACCGTCCGGGAAACGCTCGCACCTGAGATCCTGTCGGGGGCAGATCTTGGGTGGAGTCTCCTCGTCCCCGGTTTCCCGTGTTGACAAACCACTGATTACTGTTGTCCTCTCCTGGGTCGGGGGCTCGGTGACGACCCAGGCGTTGGTGGACTCTGGTGCTGGTGGTTTGTTCATTGATAGTGTGTTCGCTGCCGCCAATTCCATTCCTCTGCAGCCTCGAGGTTCCCCACTGGCTCTTGAGGCGATAGACGGCAGACCCCTTCTGCCGCCACACGTGACTCATGAGACCCTTCCAGTGGAGATGACCATTGGTGCCGTTCACAGAGAGTCGGTCTGTCTCCAGGTTATTTCGTCTCCACACTACTCGGTGGTCTTGGGGTACCCCTGGCTCCAGAAGCATAATCCGACTTTCGATTGGAAATCGGCCGAGATCCTCTCGTGGTCACCGCAGTGTGGGGCTAGTTGCATCCATGGGCCTGTCAAGTTGCTGTGTACTTCCTCGGACTCTCTGTTGCCTCCTGAATACGAGGAGTACCGGGATGTATTCGATAAGGTGCGTGCGGTTGCCCTACCTCCGCACCGCCCATACGATTGTGCCATAGAGTTACAATCTGGTGCCGTTCCTCCTCGTGGCAAAGTCTATCCACTGTCGGTAGCGGAGAATGAGGCCATGGAGGAGTACGTGAGGGAGGCGCTTTCACGTGGACACATTCGCAAATCCTCGTCCCCGGCAGGGGCTGGATTTTTCTTTGTGAAAAAGAAGGGCGGTGAGTTGAGGCCTTGCATCGATTACAGGGGTCTCAATCGCATCACGATCAAGAACGCTTACCCGATACCCTTGATTTCCGAGCTGTTCAATCGCCTCAAAGGGGCCACGGTCTTTACCAAACTCGACCGGAGGGCGGCATATAACCTGGTAAGGATCAAGGCGGGCGATGAGTGGAAGACCGCGTTTAACACCAGGACCGGTCATTATGAATCCTTGGTTATGCCCTTTGGGTTGTGCAATGCGCCCGCAGTCTTCCAGGAATTCATCAACGATGTTTTCCGTGACCTGTTGCAGCAGTGTGTGGTGGTCTATTTGAATGACATCTTGGTATATTCTGAATCCATGGAGGCCCACATTCTGGATGTCAGACGAGTGTTGCAACGGTTACGAGAGAACAAGCTGTTCGGTAAGCTTGAGAAATGCGAATTTCACCGATCCCAGGTAACCTTCTTAGGTTACATCATTTCCGCTGAGGGGTTCTCCATGGATCCTGAGGAGGTTTCGGCTGTCTTACAGTGGCCCCAGCCCAGTGGTCTTCGTGCCCTGCAGCGCTTTTTGGGCTTCGCCAATTATTATCGGAAGTTCATCAGGGACTTTTCCATGCTAGCCAAGCCTCTCACGGATCTGACTAGGAAGGGCAGTAATCCCCAGGTCTGGCCGCCCGAGGCCATCCGAGCTTTTGAGGCTCTAAAGTCCGCCTTTGTGTCGGCTCCGATTCTGTCGCATCCCAATCCTGGGTTGCCGTTTGTCCTCGAGGTGGACGCGTCTGAGACGGGAGTAGGCGCCCTCCTGTCTCAGCGTAGAACACCAGAGGGTCCTCTGCTTCCTTGTGGGTTTTACTCCCGGAAACTGTCTTCCGCGGAGTGCAACTATCAGATTGGTGACAGGGAGTTATTGGCCATCGTGCAGGCCCTTAAAGAATGGAGGCACTTGCTCGAGGGCTCGGTGGTTCCGGTTCTCATCCTGACGGACCACAAGAATCTGACCTACCTCTCTGAGGCCAAGAGATTGACACCACGTCAGGCCAGATGGGCTCTGTTCTTGTGACGTTTTAATTACGTGGTCTCCTACCTACCCGGTTCCAAGAACATCAGAGCGGATGCCTTATCACGGCAGTACTCCGAGCTGTCCGGGGAGGAGTCGATTCCGACTTCGGTCATACCTCCAAATCAGATCCTGGCCGCCATTCGCACCAGCCTGACCTCTCCCCTGGGTGAGCAGATTTTGGCGGCTCAATCTGGTGCTCCCTCTGGGAGACCCAACGGCAGGTGTTTTGTGCCTGAGGAGTTGCGCACTCGGTTGTTGCGAACCTACCATAACTCCAAGGCCGCGGGGCATCCTGGAAAGAATCAGCTGTCCTGGGCTGTTTCACGTCTGTTCTGGTGGCCTTCTCTACGTTCCGACATCGCCGCATATGTAGCGGCATGCTCCGTTTGTGCCCAGAGTAAGTCCCCTCGGCACCTTCCGTTGGGCCTTTTGCAACCCATAGCCACCGGGGAGCGTCCATGGTCACACCTGGGGATGGATTTCATTGTGGACCTCCCTGCATCCCGAGGCCATACAGTCATTCTCATGATAGTGGATCGGTTTTCCAAAATGTGCCACTGTGTACCTCTCAAGAAGTTACCCTCTGCACAAGAGTTGGCCTCGATTTTTGCCAGGGAGGTCTTCCGGTTGCACGGTTTGCCCAAGGAGATTGTGTCGGATCGGGGGAGTCAGTTTGTGTCCAGGTTCTGGCGCGCCTTTTGCTCCCAGTTGGGGATTCATCTCTCTTTCTCATCGGCCTACCACCCTCAGTCCAATGGGGCCGCAGAACGATCCAATCAGGCCTTGGAGCAATTCCTTCGTTGCTATGTCTCCGATCACCAAGACAATTGGGTTGACCTTCTGCCTTGGGCTGAGTTTGCCAGGAACACGGCGGTGAACTCTTCCTCTGGGACGTCTCCCTTCATGGCCAATTATGGGTTCCAACCTGCCGTGTTACCGGAGGTATTCTCTCCCCAGGATATTCCGGCTGTGGAGGATCACCTTTCCGTCCTACGTGCTTCTTGGGTACAGATCCAGAGGTCCCTTGAGGTCTCTGCGCAGCGCCAGAGACTCCAGGCTGATCGCAGACGAGCGCCCGCTCCTTCCTACCAGGTCGGAGACCGCGTATAGTTGTCCACCCGCAACCTCAACCTTCGAGTGCCCACTCCCAAGCTGGCGCCTCGCTTTGTTGGTCCCTTCCGAGTGCTTCGCAGGGTAAACCCGGTAGCCTATGCCCTTGCGCTTCCTCCTGGCATGCGGATCTCCAACGTGTTTCATGTCTCCCTCTTGAAGCCACTGGTGTGTAATCGTTTCACTTCCTCGATTCCTCGGCCTCGTCCGGTCCAAGTGGGCAATCGTGAGGAGTATGAGGTGAGCAATATCCTGGACTCACGCCTGGTCCGCGGCCGGGTGCAGTTTTTGGTCCATTGGCGTGGTTATGGTCCAGAGGAGCGTTCCTGGGTTCCCTCCGCAGATGTCCATGCTCCTGCCTTGCTCCGAGCCTTCCACGCACGCTTCCCTCAGAAACCGTTCCTTACTCCGCGGAGGAGGGGCCCTTGAGGGGGAGGTACTGTCATGGTCTTACCTCCTTGCTGTTCTCCTTCGTTTGACATGTGCTGGCGGCCATCTTGGTTTCTGGGTTTCTTGTAGCCTCCCACCCTGCGGCTCCTCCTTCCCACTGGGAGGAGCTGGATGCCCAGCTCATATATATAGGAGGTCTGTGGCTTCAGTTCCCTGCTTGGTCCTCCTGTGCTCACATGCTTCTAAGACTGCTGCTGCTTCTGGTTCCTGATCCTGGCTTCGTCTGACTACCCTGCTGATTCCTGATCCTGGCTTCGTCTGACTACCCTGTTGGTTCCTGATCCTGGCTTCATCTGACTACCCTTCTGGTTCCTGATCTCTGGTTTCGCAAGACCCTGCTTCGGTTTAGCCATCCGTTTGGACTTTTGCCTTACAGCTTTATTTTCAATAAAGCCTTCTTATTTCCACTCATCTCTTGTTGTACGTCTGGTTCATGGTTCCTTGACAGTCACCAAAGCGGCAACAGGCCCTCGCCCATAATGTTTTAGATGGTCAGATCAGCAGGCCCTTGCGCCAAGTTTTTTGGAGGGTCACCAGCAGGCCTTCACCTACAATCTTTTACAGGATCAGCTCACCTGCAGGCCCTCACCTAATTATACCTAATTGGTAATTTGCACGCATGTGGTAGTCATAGCTGTTTCTCAGGCAACTTCTCCGGAATAGAACCATGATTTCCCCGTTATCCATGGTCTACATGGTTTGGGCTGAAAATAACATCGAAAGTTAGTAGGGCAGACATCCAAATGAATCGTCCCCGTCACGGGGACGTGTGATCGGCCCCAGGTTATCTAGAGTCAGCAAAGTGGCAGCAGGCCCTTGCCCATAATGTTTTAGAACGGTCAGATAAGCAGGCTCTTGCTCCAAATGTTTTTGAGGGTCATCAACAGACCATCAATCATAATGTTTCAAGCTGTGTATGATGCCCTCCTTTATGTGTAACAAAGGGTGTATTGGAGTGCCCTTTCACTTTGTAATTTTTGGCAGCCCTTTCACTTAGTGCATAGGCTTTATGAGTGTAGGAGCCCCACTACCTGAAAAATTGTACCACAATGTGAATGAGGCCCTCCTTTATGTGATATATAGGTCCTTCTTGTAATTTTTGCCAGCACTTGCACTTTCTATACAAGTAAATATACAGGAAAGAGTGTTTCCTAACAATTTTTCCTCTAAAATCGATTTTATCTTCGGTTTGATGCGTATTATTGTCAGTCTGTAAAAGTGCCGTACTAATTGGACAACATCGTTCCCAGCAGCAACCTGGGAGTCCAAGATGCATCCAGACATCCTCCGCATGCTGTTCCCGAACCATTTAGGTGGTGTTTTCATCATTTTCTGACCTTTTTCTATTAACCAGGCACACTCCCCTCTTCAAAGCAGGGGCTGCCTGGTTTAATGCTCAGGTTCTCCTATTGACTTCTAATATACTCGGGTGCCCGGTAGAGCACCCGAGCATCCCGATGTGTTCGGCCAGAACACAGGAGCACCCGAGCACTTTGGTGCTCAATCAACACTACTAATAAGCCCTTTTTCTTTTTCCCCACTAATACACGCCAAGAAAAAAAAAGCTTTAGAACATATAACTGTGGCCGTGAATGGCAAATATTCATAATTTTTTTTGCCACTAATACACGCCAAAAAGGGCTGTAATTTTCTCACTTCACTACACAACAGCTAATAAGCCTCCCCCCCCACTTATACACGCTAAAAAGGGCGTTGATTTTCTCACTACACCACACAACGGCTAATAAGCCCTTTTTCATTTTCCCCCAATACACACCAAAAGAGTCTTTAGAACATATAACTGCGGCCGTGAACGGCAAATAATAATTATTTTTTTTGCCATTAATACACGCCAAAAAGGACTGTAATTTTCTCACTTCACTACACAACATCTAATAAGCCTCCCCCCCCCCCCCCCACTAATACACGCCAAAAAGGGCTTTAACCACTTCAGCCCCCCTAGCTCAAACACCCTTACTGACCAGGCCACTTTTTACACTTCTGCACTACACTACTTTCACCGTTTATTGCTCGGTCCTGCAACTTACCACCCAAATGAAGTTTACCTCCTTTTCTTCTCACTAATAGAGCTTTCATTTGGTGGTATTTCATTGCTGCTGACATTTTTACTTTTTTTTGTTAGTAATCAAAATTTAACGATTTTTTTGCAAAAAAATGACATTTTTCACTTTCAGTTGTAATTTTTTTTAAACTAAACGACATCCATATATATATTTTTTGCTAAATTTATTGTTCTACATGTCTTTGATAAAAAAAAATGTTTGGGTAAAAAAAAAATGGTTTGGGTAAAAGTTATAGCATTTACAAACTATGGTACAAAAATGTGAATTTCCGCTTTTTAAAGCAGCTCTGACTTTCTGAGCACCTGTCATGTTTCCTGAGGTTGTACAATGCCCAGACAGTGGAAAAACCCCACAAATGACCCCATTTCGGAAAGTAGACACCCTAAGGTATTCGCTGATGGGCATAGTGAGTTCATAGAGCTTTTTATTTTTTGTCACAAGTTAGCGGAAAATGATGATTTTTTTTATTTATTTTTTTACAAAGTCTCATATTCCACTAACTTGTGACAAAAAATAAAAACTTCCATGAACTCACTATGCCCATCATGAAATACCTTGGGGTGTCTTCTTTCCAAAATGGGGTCACTTGTGGGGTAGTTATACTGTACTGCCCTGGCATTTTAGGGGCCCAAATGCGTGCGAAGTAGTTTGCAATCAAAATGTGTAAAAAATGGCCTGTGAAATCCAAAAGGTGCTCTTTGGAATGTGGGCCCCTTTTCCCACCTAGGCTGCAAAAAAGTGTCACACATGTGGTATCGCCGTACTCAGGAGAAGTTGGGCAATGTGTTTTGGGGTGCCATTTTACATATACCCATGCTGGGTGAGAGAAATATCTCGGCAAATGACAACTTTTCCCATTTTTTTATACAAAGGTGGCATTTGACCAAGATATTTATCTCACCCAGCATGGGTATATGTAAAATGACACCACAAAACACAATCCCCAACTTCTCCTGAGTACGGCGATACCACATGTGTGACACTTTTTTGCAGCCTAGGTGGGCAAAGGGGCCCACATTCCAAAGAGCACCTTTCGGATTTCACAGGCTATTTTTTACACATTTTGATTGCAAACTACTTCGCACGCATTTGGGCCCCTAAAATGCCAGGGCAGTATAACTACCCCACAAGTGACCCCATTTTGGAAAGAAGACACCCCAAGGTATTTCATGATGGGCATAGTGAGTTCATGGAAGTTTTTATTTTTTGTCACAAGTTAGTGGAATATGAGACTTTGTAATAAAAAATTTAAAAAAATCATCATTTTCCTCTAACTTGTGAAAAAAAATAAAAAATTCTAGGAACTCGCCATGCCCCTCACAGAATACCTTGGGGTGTCTTCTTTCCAAAATGGGGTCACTTGTGGGGTAGTTATACTGCCCTGGCATTTAAGGGGCCCAGATGCGTGAGAAGTAGTTTGAAATCAAAATCTGTAAAAAATGCCCTGTGAAATCCGAAAGGTGCTCTTTGCCCACCTAGGCTGCAAAAAAGTGTCACACATGTGGTATCGCCGTACTCAGGAGAAGTTGGGCAATGTGTTTTGGGGTGCCATTTTACATATACCCATGCTGGGTGAGAGAAATATCTCGGCAAATGACAACTTTTCCCATTTTTTTATACAAAGGTGGCATTTGACCAAGATATTTATCTCACCCAGCATGGGTATATGTAAAATGACACCACAAAACACAATCCCCAACTTCTCCTGAGTACGGCGATACCACATGTGTGACACTTTTTTGCAGCCTAGATGCCCAAAGGTGCCCAAATTCCTTTTAGGAGGGCATTTTTAGACATTTGGATCCCAGACTTCTTCTCACGCTTTAGGGCCCCTAAAAAGCCAGGGCAGTATAAATACCCCACATGTGACCTCATTTTGGAAAGAAGACACTCCAAGGTATTCAATGAGGGGCCTGGCGAGTTCATATAAAAAAAATTTGGGCATAAGTTAGCGGAAATTGATTTTTTTTTTGTTTTTTCTCACAAAGTCTCACTTTCCGCTAACTTGGGACAAAAATTTCAATCTTTCATGGACTCAATATGCCTCTCAGCGAATACCTTGGGGTGTCTTCTTTCCAAAATGGGGTCATTTGTGGGGTGTTTGTACTGCCCTGGCATTTGAGGGTCTCCGCAATCAATACATGTATGGCCAGCATTAGGAGTTTCTGCTATTCTCCTTATATTGAGCACACAAGTAATGAGATTTTTTTTTTCCGTTCAGCCTCTGGGCTGAAAGAAAAAAATGAACGGCACAGATTTCTTCATTCACATCGATCAATACCAGCGTCTGGTGCGTCGGGAAACTAAATACGGAGCCAACATCTGGTCATTGAAGTCCACCCCTCCCATGTGAAGGTTATAGTCGTGGACTGAGAGGGGCTTTTCAATGACACTGGTTGCTTGCTCAATTTGGATTGTCGTGTCTGCGTGAATGGAGGAGAGCATGTAAACGTCACGCTTGTCTCTCCATTTCACCGCAAGCAGTTCTTGGTTACACAAGGCAGCCCTCTCCCCCCTTGCAAGACGGATGGTAACGAGCCGTTGGGGGAAGATCGCGCGACTAGTTTGAGCGGTGCCACAGCAGCCAATCTGTTCTAGGAACAAATGCCTGAAGAGGGCCACACTTGTGTAGAAATTGTCCACATAAAGATGGTACCCCTTGCCAAATAAGGGTGACACCAAGTCCCAGACTGTCTTCCCACTGCTCCCCAGGTAGTATCATTGACTGGCAGGCTGGTGACAAAATGGTGCTTGAACTTTTGCCGGCCCGCGATGCGCATCGCGGGCCAGCTCAGACCGAAATCTCGCGTCTCGCGAGATGACGCACGGATGCGTCCAGGAGGAATGAATCGACCGCCTCCAGGACGCATCCGTGCGTTAGGCGGTGCTGGAGCAGTTAATTTTCTCACTTCACCACACAACGGCTAATAAGCCCTTTTTCTTTTTCTCCACTAATACACGCCAAAAAAGGGCTTTAGAACATATAACTGCAGCCGTTAACGGCAAATACATTTTTTTTTTGCCACTAATACACGCCCAAAAGGGCTGTCATTTTCTTACTTCATCACACAATAGCTAATAAGCCCCTTTTTTCCCCCACTAATACATGCCAAAAAGGGCTTTAATTTTCTCACTTTTTTCATTTCCCCCCCTAATACACACCAAAAGAGGCTTTAGAACATATAACAGCTAATAAGCCCCCCCCCCCACTAATACACTCCAAAAAGGGCTTTTATTTTCTCACTTCACCACACAACAGCTAATAAGCCCCTTTTTTCCCTTCACTAATACACGCCAAAAAGGGCTTTAATTTTCTCACTTTTTTCATTCCCCCCCCCCTAATACACACCAAAAGAGGCTTTAGAACATATAACTGTGGCCGTGAGCGGCAAATAAAGTTTTTTTTTTGCCACTAATACACGCCCAAAAAAAGGCTTTAATTTTCTCACTTCACCACACAATGGCTTATAAGGCCTTTTTCTTTTTCTCCATTAATACACGCCGAAAAAAAGGCTTTACAACATATCATTTCGGTCGTGAACGGCAAATAATACATTTTTTTTGCCACTAATACACACCAAAAAGGGCTGTAATTTTCTCACTTCACCACACAATGGCTAATAAGCCCTTTTTCCCCATTAATACACGCCAAAAAAAGGCTTTAGAATATATAAATGCGGACGTAAACGGCAGATAATACTTTTTTTGCCACTAATACACACCAAAAAGGGCTATAATTTGCTCACTTCACCAGACAATGGCTAATAAGCCCTTTTTCCCCATTAATACACGGCAAAAAAAGGATTTAGAATATATAACTGCGGACGTAAACGGCAGATAATACTTTTTTTGCCACTAATACACGCCAAAAAGGACTTTAATTTTCTCACTTTTTCATTTTCCCCCCCAATACACGACAAAGAAAGGTTTTAGAACATGTATATAACTGCACCGCACAAGGGCTAATAAGATCCCAATAACAAGAAAGGTTTGCTGGAATTACAGAGGTATCATCTATTGCAAACCTGAAATGAGCAGCAGTATAATGGCAATTTGGATCCCCAGTCAGTGCAGCAAGGTGTAATAGGATTGTTCCTATTACCCAGGCTGTAAACAGTCCCAGACTGTCTTCCTATCCTTTCCCTACACGTCTAATACTCTTTCCCTGAACTTCTATTGAGCAAAATTGAGCACTAAGTACACTGGAAAGTTGCTGAATCCAAGATAGCTGAGGCTATTAATAGGGCTGTGACATCACTGGGCTGGCTGCTGATTGGCTGCATGCATGGCATTGTGGGTGATCCCTCGTTCTCAGAGTTCCTTGCTCCATGTCTTAACATGTGCAGCAGCCATTTTAGGAAAAAATGTGATTCATTACCACGAAGCGTGAGGAAATTCGGATTCGGTGCAAATTGAATAATTCCTGAAATTCGGATCGAATTCCACTTCATCAGCTTTGAATAGCTTTTCTCTAATGAAGACCAATTGAAAAAAAATATTCCACTGCCATGACTACATGTATTGGCTGCTTGTGGCGCTACTTCTGTTACTTCTTGTAAGCAGTGGGGTGGTGACTCAGTGAGGAGAGGACATCCTGGTGGTCAGACATATGGCTGATAGTTTTCTGCCTGGTGAAAACTGCGGCAAGCTGGGTACACCATGTATCCTGGTAACATGCCAGTTTTGCTTCCCTTTTGGAGGAAGTAAAAATTCCCCCAAAATGAATACACCCATTAAATGTGCTAAGCTGATACTGCTCCAGGATGCCCCCCCCCCCACCCCAGTAATAGTGTTCCCAAATATCCCACCAATAGTAATAATTATCTTACAGACTGCCCTCATAAGTAACAGTATCATTTACAGTGCCCCATCGGTAATAATGTCCTCCAATATGCCCCAGTAGTGATAATGGTCCCATAGTTCCCATACTAGAAATCATGGTCCCCCTAGTTTAACAGATAAACCCCAGTAGTAATAATTCTTCCTTATAATTAGGGATGAGCGAATCGACTTCGGATGAAATATCTGAAGTCGGTTTGCATAAAACTTTGTTTGAATACTGTACGGAGCGTGGGTTAGTTTCCAAGTCGTACCTCCACAATTCATCTGTATCAATTTGCTTGTTTTATAAACACTGGGGTCTTATACCACCTTGTCGACATTGAATGGATTCTTTCTAAACCTATTTCAACCTCAGAAACCATGACAGCTCCAGAGAATAAAGGGTATATTAGACAGGAAGATTTTCTGTCCAATAATCACTAATGAGCTTCCTATAAACACTTGATTGCCCAATAAAAGAGCAAATGTATGGTTAAAGACCTGGATTGATGGCGGCAGATCGTGCTGTGTAATCACAATGTGATACCAACACACAAATATTTTGGTGCTTATGACTACTTAACTTAGAAAGATCAGTCAAAATAAAACATTCTACCTTAAAAAGAATCTGTAACTTCACTTTATGAATAAGAAAGTTATTGTTACCATTCCAATATTCTCTTAGTTATGGACAAGACCAAAACATGTAGGTGATCCTCACCTAAAAGATCACACCGTGGGCAGCCAGAACTATCTCTTAACCCACATTTGCTAAGCCATAGGGGTGTGACATGCAATGTATGTAAAATATTAAATTGTACCAAAATGTGATTAAAGTTGTGAGATAGTGAACTTAAATTCGAAAATATATCCCCCCATCCCGCTTAACTGAATGCTTTGACAAGCCACCTCCCAGGCCCTTTGTTCTGGTGATTGTGTTTTAATAAATCGAGCTTTTAGAAGCAATTGATAAATATTTGCAATCTTCACTCTCTGTTCTAAATTCCCTATCAACTCATTTAACAAAGAAGAAGTATCTAACTCTAGCAGTGGTCTATCCTTCAAACTAGAAAGTGCCGATCGCAGCTGAAAGTATCTAAACCACGATAGATTATCCATCCTCTGTGCTAAATCCAATATCTCTCTATTCTTTACCACCTGTGTAACATATAAAATTCTATTCTTTTGCCAAAATTGATCCTCAGCTATGTTGCCTAAAGCCTGAAAATAAGAATTGTGCCAAAGAGGTGTGCATCGAAGCGACACTTTTACCGCCTACCATAATCTAATAGTGCCCCAGGATTAATAACTTTATGGCCTCTCTATAGTCCTGCTTCCAATTAATCAATTGTCCAGATTCTAAAAGAGTAAATATATTATTATACGAGGATCTCTTCACCAAAGTCGTAAGAAATGCACTTTTATGCCATTCACGACACAACCATAACTGGGCAGCGATAAAATATCCCTTGAAGTAGGGGAGATTCAATACCCCCTTGTCATGCCCTGCTCGGATGGTGTGCAGAGGTCTGTCAGATTGGCAGCACGTGTCTAACCTTTTGTTTGTTTTGGAATCATGCTGGATCCGCCTTCCTTCAGGTGCTCTGGGTGGGGTCATTGGCTTAAATTGCCTACAATCCCAGAGGGCTGTGCGGGTTATACAATTCATTCTGGTCTTGGATTCAGGAAGGAAGGATTGTCTGTTCCAGCTCAGATAAGTTTAGTTTCTGTTTGTGTTGTTTGCGGTCTAGGCTATTTGTGTGTCTTCTGCCCCTTCTCCCCTTTCACCATCTCAGGGATTCTAGGGTGTTTGCAGTCCAGGCACGAGGACACTTCATACCTACCATCAAGGTCTGAATGTGGGCTTAGCAGCATAGGGAGAGAAGTCAGGGATGTGCTAGGAGGTGACCTGTCCCCAGCATCTAGCCTAGACACTTGTGTATTTGGTTGTCTGTGTATCTGAGTTCCTGTCCGCTGTGACATTATAACCTGCCATACTGTGACTGCCATTACTCAGCGGTTTTGTGATGGCGTCAATTGATGCACTGGTTGACCGCATGCAGGGATTATCCCTAGAGGTTGCGGATCTGCGTAGTTCGGTCACACAGTGTTAGAGTGTTCTGGCATCAGGTGCACGTCAAATTGGTGGGGAGCCTAAAGTCGCTCTTCCCGAGAAATTTACAGGGGGTGCGGATGATTTTATCCGCTTTAAAGAGTCATGCAAACTGTATTTTCGACTGTGTCTATTTTCGTCAGGGGATGAAAGTCAGAGGGTTGGTATTATCACGTCTCTGCTTAAAGGTGACGCGCAATCCTGGGCTTTTTCTCTGCCGCCCGGTTCTCTGGCCCTCCGGTCGGTGGAGGAATTTTTCAAATCCCTAGGATTGATTTACAATGACCCAGATCGGGTCTTGATGGCAGAATCTAAATTGCGTAACTTATTACAGGGTGAACATACTGCAGAGGTTTACTGCGTAGAGTTTAGGAGATGGGCTACTGAGTCAGGTTGGAACGACCCTGCGTTACGTAGTCAGTTTTGTCAGGGGTTATCTGAGTGGTTGAAAGATGCCCTGGCTTTTCATGAGTACCCGGATACTCTGGAGAATGCCATGTCTTTGGCTATACGGTTGGATAGACGTATCAGAGAGAGGCGTAAGGGTCCCTCCGCGCAAGGAATCCCTTCTGCGTGTGGTTTCGTCTCACCTGCTGCCCAGGGTGATATTACTTATAACTCTGGGGTAGGGGAGGAACCCATGCAGTTGGGTCAAATATCTTTTTGTTCTGACAGGAAAAAATTTAGGAGATTACATAAACTATGTTACTACTGTGACCATTTTGTTTTTGCTTGTCCTTTTGTTAAACCGCATGATGATATGAAAGAAAAAAAAAACGTCCTGACTCTTGGTAGCGTGAATGAAGTAGTTGAACAACCAGGTATGCAAGCTCCCTGTAATTCTCGTTTTCTCCTTCCAGCTATGGTGGCGCTAGACTCAAGAAAATTTTCTGTGGAGGTATTCATTGACTGTGGTGCTGGGTTAAACCTCATTGACTTTCTTTTTCTTCAAAATCTGGGTCTAAGTACGTGCACTTTAGAAAGGGAGATTCCGGTGTTTGCAATAGATTATTCACCTCTTTCTCAAAGGAGTCTCACTCATATTGCACATGGTATTCAGTTGAGGGTGGGTGATTCACATGTAGAGTTTATATCTTGTTTTGTCATGAGGGATTTGCCTGCTCCTATAGTCCTAGGTTTACCGTGGTTGACAAAACATAATCCAATTATTGATTGGCAAGCAAGACAAATTATTGGTTGGGGAGAATTTTGTTCGGAGAATTGTCTTGGCACATCTATCTCTGGGGTGTCCACTGCGGTTCTACCTCAAAATCTCTCAGACTTTGCGGATGTCTTTTCGGAGGGTGGAACCCAGGAATTGCCCCCTCATCGTGACTATGATTGTCCAGTTAATCTCATCCCAGGAGATAAGTTGCCAAAGTCTCGCCTTTACAATCTTTCCCAACCTGAAAGAGAGGTCATGTGAAAGTATATCGCCTAGAGTTTGGCAAAAGGTCATATTAGGCCATCTAAGTCTCCGGTGGCAGTAGGTTTTTTCTTTGTTAAGAAAAAGGATGGATCACTGAGGCCGTGCTTGGATTTTCAGGAATTGAACCGTATTACGGTCCAGGATCCGTATCCCCTTCCTTTGATCTCCGACCTTTTTGATCAGATTGTTGGTGCCAGGGTGTTCTCCAATTTGAGAGGGGCCTACAATCTAATCTGAATCAAGGAAGGGGATGAGTGGAAGACGGCCTTCAATACGCACGAGGGTCATTTTGAGAATCTGGTTATGCCTTTTAGGTTGACGAACGCGCCAGCGGTATTTCAGCGATTTGTCAATGACATTTTTAATCACTTGGTGGGGAGGTTCGTGGTAGTTTACTTAGATGACATTTTAATTTACTCTCCTGATCTGAAGACCCATCAGGATCATGTGAGACAGGTTTTGACGATCCTTCAGGAGAATAAGTTATATGCCAAATTGGAAAAATGTGTGTTTTCTGTGCAGGAGCTTCCAATTTTGGGATATCTGCTTTCCGACTCTGGTTTTCGTATGGACCCCGAAAAAGTCCGGGCGGTTCTGGAATGGGACCGACCAGAGAATCAGAAAGCTTTGATGCGGTTTTTGGGGTTTACTAACTATTATAGAAAATGTATTCTAAACTATTCCACCATTGTTAAACCTCTGACTGATATGACAAAGAAGGGCACTGACGTCTGTTTGGTCGGAGGAGGCATTGCAGGCCTTTTCGACTATTAAGGAGTGTTTTGCATCTGCTCCCATTCTGGTGCAGCCCGATGTGTCTCAACCATTCGTTGTGGAGGTGGATGCATCAGAGGTGGGGGTGGGAGCGGTACTGTCGCAGGGTTCTTCTTCTGGCAAATGGGTCCCGTGTGCTTTCTTTTCCAAGAAACTCTCGGTCGCCGAGAGGAACTATGATGTGGGAGATAGAGAGTTGCTGGCTATAAAGTTGGCCTTTGAGGAATGGCATCACTGGTTGGAGGGGGCTTCTCACCCCGTTACTGTTTATACGGATCATAAGAATTTGGCTTACCTGCAATCTGCCAAGCGTCTGAACCCTAGACAGGCCAGATGGTCACTGTTTTTTACCAGGTTCAATTTTGTTGTTACTTTTCATCCGGGGGTCAAAAACATCAAGGCAGATGCGTTGTCTCGCAGTTTTCCTAAGGGAAGGTGATTCAGAGGATCCTGCCCCGATTTTGGCTGACGGGGTTGTGGTTTCCGCTCTGTATCCCGAATTGGAGATGGAGGTGTTGGGAGTCCAGGAGGGGGCTCCTGGTTTCTGTCCCCCAGGGAGGTTGTTTGTTCCCGAAGAACTGCGATACAAGGTTTTCAAGGAACATCACGATACTGTCCTTGCCGGACATCCTGGTGGTAAGTCCACCCGTGACCTTGTGTCTCGGAGGTTCTGGTGGCCCGGGTTACGTAGGAGCATTGAGGATTACGTGGCAGCGTGTGAGACCTGTGCATGGTCTAAGGTTGCTCATACTCGACCGGCTGGTTCACTCCTTCCTTTATCTATTCCGTCTTGTCCTTGGACGCACTTGTCCATGAACTTTATTACGGATCTGCCGAGCTCCTCGGGAAAAACAGTAATTTTGGTGGTAGTTGATCGTTTTAGGCTACTTTCACACTAGCGTTCGTCGGTCCGCTCGTGAGCTCCGTTTGAAGGGGCTCACGAGCGGACCCGAACGCAGCCGTCCAGCCCTGATGCAGTCTTAATGGATGCGGATCCGCTCAGACTGCATCAGTCTGGCGGCGTTCAGCCTCCGCTCCGCTCGCCTCCGCACGGACAGGCGGACAGCTGAACGCTGCTTGCAGCGTTCGGGTGTCCGCCTGGCCGTGCAGAGGCGTGCGGATCCGTGCGGATCCGTCCAGACTTACAATGTAAGTCAATGGGGACGGATCCGTTTGAAGATGCCACAATATGGCTCAATCTTCAGGCGGATCCGTCCCCCATTGACTTTACATTGAAAGTCTGGACAGATCCGTACAAGGCTATTTTCACACTTAGCTTTTATATGCTAAAATAATGCAGACGGATCCGTTCTGAACGGAGCCTCCGTCTGCATTATTATGATCGGATCCGTTCAGAACGGATCCGATCGAACGCTAGTGTGAAAGTAGCCTTAGTAAGATGACTAATTTTATACCGTTAACTGCGCAAATTTTTGTTGACAATATCGTGAGATTGCATGGTATTCCTTCGGATGTGGTTTCTGATAGGGGCACGCAGTTTGTCTCCATGTTCTGGAGGGCGTTCTGCTCTCGGCTTGGCATTCAACTTTCGTTCTCTTCGGCTTTCCATCCGCAGTCGAATGGACAGACGGAGCGTACTAATCAGAACCTGGAGACCTACCTGAGGTGCTTTGTGGCGGAGAATCAGGAGGACTGGTCTTCATTCTTGCCCTTAGCAGAGTTTGCTTTGAATAACCGTAGATAGGAATCCACGGGTAAGTCACAATTTTTTGGCGCATATGGTTTTCATCCTCAGTTTGGTACCTTTTCTGGGACTGGTTCCTCTGGGATGCCAGAGGAGGAAAGGTTTTCTTCTACCTTATCCTCTATCTGGCGGAGGATACAAGTAAATTTGGAGACGATGGGTGAGAGATATAAGCGAATGGCTGACAGGAGACGCGTGACTGGTCCGGACCTGTGTGTGGGTGATCTGGTGTGGTTGTCCACTAATAACATTAAATTGAGAGTGCCATCTTGGAAACTGGGTCCAAGATTTATCGGCCCGTACAAAATATCTGCGCTGATCAATCCAGTAGCGTTTCGACTGGATCTTCCGCAGACTTGGAGGATCCATGATGTGTTCCATAGATCTTTATTGAAAAATTATGTGAGACCAGTGGAACCATCGCCATTGCCCCCTCCTCCTGTTCTGGTCGATGGGAATTTAGAGTTCGAGATCTCCAGGATTCTTGATTCTAGAGTTCTTCAGGGTTCCCTTCAGTACCTGGTACACTGGAGGGGATACGGTCCCGAGGAGAGGATGTGGGTTCCGGCACTGGAGGTCAACGCCAGCCGACTAGTTAGGGCTTTTCACAGAGCCCACCCGGATAAGGTTGGTCCGGGGTGCCCGGAGGTCACCCGTAGAAGGGGGGGTACTGTCATGTACTGCTCGGATGGTGTGCGGAGGTCTGTCAGATTGGCAGCACGTGTCTAACCTTTTGTTTGTTTTGGAATCATGCTGGATCCGCCTTCCTTCAGGTGCTCTGGGTGGGGTCATTGGCTTAAATTGCCTTCAATCCCAGAGGGCTGTGCGGGTTATACAATTCATTCTGGTCTTGGATTCAGGAAGGAAGGATTGTCTGTTCCAGCTCAGATAAGTTTCGTTTCTGTTTGTGTTGTTTGCGGTCTAGGCTATTTGTGTGTCTTCTGCCCCTTCTCCCCTTTCACCATCTCAGGGATTCTAGGGTGTTTGCAGTCCAGGCACGAGGACACTTCATACCTACCATCAAGGTCTGAATGTGGGCTTAGCAGCATAGGGAGAGAAGTCAGGGATGTGCTAGGAGGTGACTTGTCCCCAGCATCTAGCCTAGACACTTGTGTATTTGGTTGTCTGTGTATCTGAGTTCCTGTCTGCCGTGACACCCCTGCTCCAATGGTTTATACAAGTATTCCAGTTTGAGCCTTACTTGCTTTCTTTCCCACAGTAAATCATTAATGATTCTCTCTATACGTTTAAAAACCTTATCTTCTATATATATATGGGTGATTTCCTAAGATTATAGAGAAGTTGGGTTACAATCACCATCTTAACCAGGGATACTTGATCAGCTCTAGATAAAGGAAGTCGAAGCCATAGCCTAATTTTTTGCCTTAACTTTGTTATTAGTGGAATCAAGTTAAGATGCCAAAAAAAATCTTCAATCCTAGGGGGTATAGTCATACCCAAGTAATGAAAAGTGTCAGAAACATTCAACTTAGTCAGCAAAATCTCATTAGTGGGTACAGAGTCCAATGGCATAAGGGTGGTGTCTTGGAAGGGTTGTTTCTGTATGGTCTATAAAAAACAAGACATAATCCGCGTATAGGGAAATACGATCTTCCATCCCTAATATTCCAAATCCTTTGATTTTATCCTTCTGTCTAACGGCCAAAGCCAAAGGCTCGATATAGATATCAAATAGCAATGGAGATAGGGGGCAGCCTTGTCGAGTGCCCCTATTCAAGTCAAAGCTAGATGTCAAGATCCCATTAACATTCAGCCTTGCCGAAGGAGATCTATATAATAATTTAATCATATCAATAAATCTATCTCCAAAACTTACTTGAGAAACCTTGACGTGGTGCCCGGGCTTATACATGTTCTACACCGTAGGACATGTTGACTAATCTCTCAATTTTAAAATCAGTTTGAGGGTTTAGTGAGACTGCAGAGTGCACCTGTATTTGTTATTGTTTTGTTATATTTTTATATTGATTATGACATACGCACTTGTTACCTTGTGTGAGATGTCTATTGTGGTACTTGTGGTTCGCCGCGGGCATCCTCCACCGTATGCATTTTGCTGGGGATCGCCATTAGCAACGGGCCACAAGTGCAGGATTTGCTCCCCTGTATATATGCACGACTGCATGTGGGTTTGAGCACCTCCTGCGAATGCCACCCTGTCTTTTTAGTTTGTATATATATATATCCTGGAGGTGTATAAACTCCAATTTAAATGTGCCTGTTTTCCATCTACAGGCCACATTTAGGTGCACCTGTGAGGCCTGGGCCATATCAGTCAGTCTTGAGTGGGACTCACAGACTCCTCCCTCCTCCCATTGCAAGCATGGTTACATGCTGGAGGTAACTGGTGAGCTGTTTGTGAGTCGGCCTCATGCTCCTGTAATTTGCCCACTGGCTCCTGGTATCGCCCATACGGCTCAGGTAGGAGAGCGTTAGGTCTCGGGCTACTTGAGAAACCTTGACGTGGTGCCCGGGCTTAGACATGTTCTACACCGTAGGACATGTTGACTAATCTCTCAATTTTAAAATCAGTTTGAGGGTTTAGTGAGACTGCAGAGTGCACCTGTATTTGTTATTGTTTTGTTATATTGTTATATTGATTATGACATACGCACTTGTTACCTTGTGTGAGATGTCTATTGTGGTACTTGTGGTTCGCCACGGGCATCCTCCACCGTATGCATTTTGCTGGGGATCGCCATTAGCAACGGGCCACAAGTGCAGGATTTGCTCCCCTGTATATATGCACGACTGCATGTGGGTTTGAGCACCTCCTGCGAATGCCACCCTGTCTTTTTAGACAAAATCAATTGCCCTATGAATAAGGACTGCCACTAAGGAATGACTAGTGAAAGTGGAGTGATACGTCTGCGCGGCCCATCCCCTGGCGATTGGCAGAAAAGTCTCCTCAGAAAAATGGGTCTCCACCAAACAGACAATCACTGGTAAGTGCCCCCGCACAAGATCAAAGAGAGCTTGTCTCTTTAGCCTATCCCCCATCCCCCAAATGTTTCAAGTAAGAATTCTAACTAACAATAAATAAATAAATAAACTCCCTAGAGATTTAACAACCCCTTTTTCCTTACCCCTATCCTACGAGACACATCACAACCAACCCCTAGTCCCCCAATCCAATTGATCCGCCACATTCTGCAACAGATCTCTCACCTATGACCACCCCACCCCCTCTCACTACTACCTGGCCCCACCATTACTACTAAACAGGGAAAGGAAAAATACAGACTTAATCAAATAATGATCCAGCTTAATCAAATATTATAACAGCTTAATCAGATATTATTTAGATCCAGCCACTCCATAGCCAAATCCAACGTATTAAAAAAATGAGTTCCATCCTTAAAGATGATCCGAAGTTTAGCTGGATAGACAAATGAATACTTGATATCCTTTGTAAACGCTTTTTGACCGCATTAAAAGAACGTCTCCTTTCTTGGATCTCTTTAGAAAAGTCAGGGAAAAAAAGCCAGTCTATTCACATTTTATACAATAGGAGGCCACTCCCTCTGTCTTTTTAATATCATATCTCTATCCCGCGAGACCAAGATCTTAGATCAGAAGTGTCCGTGGCTGTCTCCCCATTTTACTTCACCTCCAGCAATACTTATTTTAGTGGGGACATAATAGCGTTAGTTAAATCTTCTTCCTCCACTCTATCCCCTGAGGTTGAGCGGATTATTTTATCACTTCCTCCTCGATATCCTCAAAATTATTATTTCTTTTAGCGCTAGTGTCCTTTTTGTCCTGCTCTCGTAGTGACCTTAGGGGACTTCAAGAACTGATCTATTTTTGTCCCTTTCAAAGAGCTGATGCCAGATTTTTGTCCAGAAAAGTCCACTGAGCGCCTATAATCTATAAGCAGTGAGAACAGGGGAACTGGTTAAAAAAAAAACAATCTCACCAGTCTTCAGGTAACAGCAGGATTCAACAGAGAATACTAATCCCGGTGAAGGCAGCACGGAGGACGGAGGTGAGACTCCGACAGGGAAACCCACATGGCAGGAAGCAGGACTGCACTCCGACGGTATAACATTCAACCTGTATGATTCGGAACAGGCCCCGCTTTATCAGGGAGGAGGTCTTGAGCGAAGCTGAAAAGCTCCGTAGTTGGAGCACAGCTTCTGTGCCCGGGCACAAAAGGAGAGGAGGAGACGCGGTGGAGCGGAGCCGGAGGAGGGGGGGGGGGGGGGCGTGATGACCTTACGTCTATAGCTGTAAAGGAGGGACCGGCACTCGCACTTGATATGTGATGCAGAGTTTAATTTTAGTCACATATTAATTCATAGTGACGCGTTTCAGCACTCAAATGTGCTTTCATCAGACTATATACAAGGATCCTCATAACATGTCTTAAATAACAAACAAAATGCAAAGGAACTGACGTCATATCACTGGCTCCTCCCCCTGGAGAAATACATTGGTGGATAGGGAAGCTCTGTGAGTCTCCATGCATTAGAGTGGAAAAAGCCCCATAATTAGTTCCGCTGAAAAGGAAAAAAGGGATTTTAATTATCAGATCAAACTACTTATATTATATTCACGGTTCAAGCCTCTTGGCTCCATTGTTTGCAAACGATGGATCCAGTACGCTTCCCTTTTCAAAAGTAATTTATTTCAATCACCACCACAGCGGGGTAATGGAACACTTTCAATCACCTGATAGCGTAGTTGTGCTATTGTATGTTTTTTCTCATGAAAATGATATGGTACGGGGAGCAATAAATTCCCCTTTCTGATAGCGGACTTGTGTTTGCTCAGCCTGTCTTTAATTCTCATAGAGGTTTCACCCACATATAGTAGTCCACATGGACATTTCAGGATATAAATAACAAATCTGCTATCACACGTGATTACACCTTTTATGGGAATTCTCTCCCCAGAATGTGGGTGAGAAAAATGAGTCCCCCTGATCACGCTTGAGCAGTTAACACAATTCAGGCACGGAAATGTGCCCTGTCTGGGAGAGGATAACACACATGTCTCAATTCTTGTTTGTTACTGCGAATGTCGGCCCTGACTATCATATCTTTAATATTGTCAGCCCTTTTGAAACATAACATGGGAGGTCTCTGGAATTCCTCAATCTGAGGATATGATTTTGAAATAGTATGCCAATGTCAGTTGACAATACACCTTAATTGTTGGGTCAATGGGTGGTATTTAACCACCAATGGAATGCGTGATTGCTTCTCTACTTTGATTTCTTGTGGAATGTCTATTTTATTCCTTTGTTCCTGTAAAAGTTGTCTAGGGTAACCTCTGGCTAAGAATTTACTTGTCATTTCTTTCAATCTGGTTTCACGGACCTCCGGATTGCTAACAATTTTCCTAACCCACTGATATTGGGAAAAAGGGATAGATTTCTTTGTAGAAACCGGGTGACTGCTGGAAAATGCAAGTAAACTGTTGCGGTCAGTCTCCTTTGTGAACAAATCAGTGTGTAATCCACCCTCCTTCCCTTTCAGGACTCATGTGTCTAGAAAGGAAATTTTATCCATGTCATACTGCATCGTGAACTGTAGCTCCGCCCAGATTAAGTTCAAGTAGGTAGCAAATTCCGTGAGGGATCGGATGTCGCCCCACCATACGCAAAAAATATCATTGATAAAACGACACAAAAAAACCAATGCTGTATGTATAATTGGTCAGAATAAACAAAATGACTCTCAAAATGTGCCATGTAGCTGTTTGCGTACGGCGGTGCGACATTCGATCCCAATGAGGTCCCACGGCGCTGTTGATAAAAGGAATCTTGGAATAAGAAATCATTTTGTTCAAGTACTATGCTCAAAAGTGATAGAAAAAATTATTTTTCCTTTGCTTTATATGTGCTGGCTTCTAACAGTTCTACAACAGCTGCAAGTCCTTTCTCGTGTGTTATGGAGGTGTAGAGACTGCATACGTCAAATATGACTAATATGCAGTCCCTATCTGATGCCAAAGGATGAATCTCAGATAAAAAAAAGGACAGGATGGAGTAAGTCGATGGCACAATGGGGCGACCTGGAGGTATGGTCATGGATTTCTGCACTTTGGGTAAGGTGTAGAACACCGGGGTAATCGGGTGTTGATTAATCAAGAAATCCCCTAGTTTGGCATCGATGACTCCATCCTCCCTGGCTTTGTCAGCAATATTCTGGATGATACCTTTAATGCGAAAAACCAGATCGGTTTCTATTTTCTGGTATGTGTTGGTGTTCCTAAGTTGGCCCAGAATTTCTGTTATGCAATTTTCCTTATCTAAAAAAAACTAGGGCACCCCAGGCATCAGCAGGTTGAAAGATAAGGGAGTTATCATCCAACATATGTTTAAAGAGGACCTTTCACCAGAATTAAACTTCTAAAGTAACTATACAGGCATGTAGAGCGGCGCCCACGGACCCCTCTGCACTTACTGTTATACCTGGGTGCCGCTCCGTTCTCCCGCAATTGCCTCCGGTATCTTTACAGTCAGGCTCCACCCAGGGGAACCTGCCGTCGGCTCATTCTCCCATGCTGCAGCGCTGGCCAATCACAGCGCTCAGCTCTCTCTCAGGCTATGGGCTGAGCGCTGTGATTGGCCAGCGTTACAGCATGGGAGAATGAGCCGACGGCAGGTTCCCCTGGGTGGAGCCTAACTGTAAAGATACCGGAGGCAATTACGGGAGAACGGAGCGGCGCCCAGGTATAACAGTAAGTGCAGGGGGATCCCTGGGCGCCGCTCTACATGCCTGTATAGTTACTTTAGAAGTTAATTCTGGTGAAAGGTCCTCTTTAAGTGCAGATTTTTCCTCTCTGCTCAGATTGTGTCTAATTTTAAATCCCCCTTGTTTAAATTGTTGCAATAGTGTGTCTACATCCCTCTGTACTAGGTGAATGAAAGTTTCCACCGGGTGGTGTGTTTTGGGAGGCATAAAAGTGCTCTTAAGCTTAACCACCTCCCGACCGCTGTACGCACCGATGCGTCCGGGAGGTGGTTGTTTAGTTCCTCCTGGACGCATCGGCGCGTCCTCTCGCGAGACGCGAGATTACGTCACAGCCGGCCCGCGCATGCGCATCGCGGGCCGGCATTTCGCAGAAGACTATTTCGTCAGCAGCCTGCCGGCCACGATCATTGGCTGGCAGGCTGCTGATTTTTAAAAAAACCAATCAGCAGCCATATAACCCCACATATTAGTAAATATGATGGGGTTATATGGCTGCTGTGCTCCTCTGCTCCTTCTTTTGGTCGGTTGGTTCCAGCAGAGGAGCACATCATTACTGTGAGTACCCACCACACCACATTTAGCCCCCAGATCACCCCAATTAACCCTTTGATCACCCCTTTTATCCCCCCCTGTCAATCACTAGTGAAAGGAAAAAAGTGATCAGTGCAAACTGTCACTTTTTTTTTTCACTGGTATTGACCGTTAGGTTTTAGGTATAGTTTAGGTCCCTTGGTTAGGTAGTTAGCGATCAGTTAGCGCCCAGCCCACCGCACCGCAGTCCGTTATTCGCTGATTAGCGTATCGCTAATCAGCATTTGTACTTTTATAGTATCTGAAAGTGATCAAAACTGATCACGGTCAGATCTATAATAGTACTAGTGTCACTTTAGTTCGCCCTCCACCCAAAACGCAGTGTTTGCCCGATCAGGCCTGATCGGTCGCCCACACGTGCGTTTGCCCACGCCCGCCCCACCGCAGTGACAAAAAAATATTTTTTTTTTGATCACTGCACATTCACTTTACACGCACTGCGGCGATAAAAAAATCAGTTTTGATATTTTTTATCAACAGCAGCAGTCTCCGGTACTTCGCTAGCCTCCCATTTGTAAGACAGGCTTGCTTTTTTTTTCTTGGGTAGTCTCAGGGAATACCCCGAAATTTAGTTGCCCACATGTCTAACAGGGGGTATTCTTCTGAAGAGGCCTACAGGCTTCTGACCCAGTCGGATGAGGAGTGGGAACCCTCATCTGATGAATCCAGCGGGTCAGAATACGAACCTGTAGAAAGCAGTGGCTCTCTGACCCAAAGTTCGGACGAGGAGGCTGAGGTCCCTGATAGCACCAGGCGTACCCGGCCCCGTGTCGCTAGACCGCAGGTTGCGCAGGATCCGCTTCAAGAGCAGCAGAGTGGGGCTGGTGCTGTCGGATTACGTGGTGAGGCATACACCAGCAGCCCAGCCCTTCCTGGACCTAGTACCAGCACTGCCGTACAACCTGGTGAAGTAGCGAGCACCAGAAGGGCAGTTGAAGCTGGTACGGTGGCACGTGCAGTAGTGACCCCGTCGCAGCCACCGCAAAGACGTGCCCGTAGAGCCCCTAGAATCCCAGAGGTGCTGGCAAACCCTGATTGGCAGTCCCCAACTTCAGCCGCACCCGTAGTTTTCCCTTTCACCGCCCAGTCTGGAGTTCGGGTTGAGACAGCTCAGATCGATTCGGCCCTGGGATTTTTTGAGCTGTTCTTGACTGCGGAGCTTTTAGACTTAGTTGTGGCAGAGACAAACCGGTATGCCACACAATTTATCACCGCTAACCCGGAAAGCTTTTATGCCCAGCCTTTCCGGTGGAAACCAGTCCAAGTTTCCGAATTTAAAACTTTTCTGGGCCTCCTCCTCAACATGGGCCTGACAAAAAAGCATGAATTGAGGTCATATTGGTCCACGAACCCGATTCATCACATGCCCATGTTCTCTGCTGCTATGTCCAGGACACGATTTGAGGTCATCCTGCGTTTCCTGCACTTTAGCGACAACACCGCCTCCCGTCCCAGGGGCCACCCTGCTTTTGACCGGCTCCACAAAATTCGGCCCCTCATAGACCATTTCAACCTGAAATTTGCAGATATTTATACCCCAGAGCAAAACATCTGCATAGACGAGTCCCTAATACATTTTACCGGGCGCCTTGGCTTCAAACAATACATCCCAAGCAAGCGCGCCCGGTATGGGGTCAAATTGTATAAGCTCTGTGAAAGGGCCACAGGCTATACCCACAAATTTCGGGTCTATGAGGGAAAAGATCAGACCCTGGAGCCGGTCGGTTGCCCTGACTACCTGGGGAGCAGTGGGAAGACAGTTTGGGACTTGGTGTCACCCTTATTCGGCAAGGGGTACCATCTTTATGTGGACAATTTCTACACAAGTGTGGCCCTCTTTAGGCATTTGTTTCTAGAACGGATTGGCGCCTGTGGTACCGCGCGAACTAGTCGCGCGGGCTTCCCCCAACGGCTCGTTAGCACCCGTCTTGCAAGGGGGCAGAGGGCCGCACTGTGTAACGAAGAACTGCTCGCGGTGAAATGGAGAGACAAGCGTGACGTTTACATGCTCTCCTCCATTCACGCAGACACGACAATACAAATTGAGCGAGCAACCCGTGTCATTGAAAAGCCCCTCTCAGTCCACGACTATAACCTCCACATGGGAGGGGTCGACTTCAATGACCAGATGTTGGCTCCGTATTTAGTTTCCCGACGCACCAGACGCTGGTATAAGAAGGTGTCTGTATATTTAATTCAATTGGCTCTGTACAATAGTTTTGTTCTCTACAGTAAGGCTGGGAGAACTGGATCCTTCCTCAAATTTCAGGAAGAGATCATCGCGAACCTCCTGTATCCAGGAGGTTCCGTGGCCCCATCCACCAGTGTAGTTAGCCGTCTACACGAGCGACACTTCCCCAGTGTCGTTGCTGGTACCTCAAACCGACCGCCACCCCGAAAAAAATGTCGTGTCTGTAGCAGGAGTGGAATAAGGCGTGACACCCGCTATTTCTGTCCTGACTGTCCCGACCACCCTGCCCTATGCTTAGGGGAGTGTTTCCGAAAGTACCACACACAGGTTCACCTAGCATAGGGATCACATCTCACCAGGATAGGCACACAGGGCTATTAGGGCCCATTCACTCACAGCTGCTGCAAACGTCTCCTTTCACATGGGACAAAGTGCATAACGCACTTCGCCACATCTTTGGGCGATTTGCGCTTTGCACATTGACCCATGGGGAAGGAGAGGTTTGTTCTATAAAGGTAAAAAAACAAAAAAAAAAACAAAAAAAAAAAAACAGGTAAGCAAACAGGTTAATGTTTAGTTCCAAAAGTTAAAGTTACATGTTCTGTTCCAAAGTTAATAAAATTATTGCGTTGCGGCCTGGTTTTTTCTTTTTTTTTTTTTTTTGTCTTTTTACCTTCCAGGTGGACCAACCGATCTACTAGCTGCAGCACCGATGTGCATTCTGACAGAAGCATTGCGCTGCTGTCAGATTACACGCAAGTCGGTGTAGGCGGCGCTGCAAGACGGGATTTTCTCCTCTGCAGTGACAGATACGTTTGCCGAGGCATACGAGCTGAGGAGGAGGCGGCGTTCCTATGCTTTGGCAAGCACTTTGTATATATATATATATAAAAAAAAAAATCCCGGCAATGATTTATTCATCCACATCGATTGATGCGAATGGAGAAATCTGGTTTGCCAGGGCATACGAGCTAAGTGGGTATGGATGTAGGGCGGAGCTCCTATGTCCTGGCAGACGCCTTTCCCCTCCATTTTTTTTTTTTGGTAGAGATTTTTTCATCCACATTGATCGATGCGAATGAAGAAATCTGTGCCGTTCATTTTTTTCTTTCAGCCCAGAGGCTGAACGGAAAAAAAAATCTCATTACCTGTATGCTCCATATAAGGAGAATAGCAGAAACTCCTAATGCTGGCCATACATGTAATGATTGCGGAGACCCTCAAATGCCAGGGCAGTACAAACACCCCACAACTGACCCCATTTTGGAAAGAAGACACCCCAAGGTATTTGCTGAGGGGCATATTGAGTCCATGAAAGATTGAAATTTTTGTCCTAAGTTAGCGGAAAGTGAGACTTTGTGAGAAAAAACAAAAAAAAATCAATTTCCGCTAACTTATGCGAAAAAAAAAAAAATTCTATGAACTTGCCAGGCCCCTCATTGGATACCTTGGGGTGTCTTCTTTCCAAAGTGGGGTCACATGTGGGGTATTTATACTGCCCTGGCTTTTTAGGGGCCCTAAAGCGTGAGAAGAAGTCTGGGATCCAAATGTCTAAAAATGCCCTCCTAAAAGGAATTTGGGCCCCTTTGCGCATCTAGGCTGCAAAAAAGTGTTACACATCTGGTATCGCCGTACTCAGGAGAAGTTGGGGAATGTGTTTTGGGGTGTCATTTTACATATACCCATGCTGGGTGAGAAAAATATCTTGGTCAAATGCCAACTTTGTATAAAAAAATGGGAAAAGTTGTCGTTTGCCAAGATATTTCTCTCACCCAGCATGGGTATATGTAAAATGGCACCCCAAAACACATTCCCCAACTTCTCCTGAGTACGGCGATACCAGATGTGTCACACTTTTTTGCTGCCAAGGTGGGCAAAGGGGCACATATTCCAAAGTGCACCTTTCGGATTTTGCAGGCCATTTTTTACACATTTTGATTGCAAAGTACTTCTCACACATATGGGCCCCTAAATTGCCAGGGCAGTATAACTACCCCACAAGTGACCCCATTTTGGAAAGAAGACACCCCAAGGTGTTCTGTGAGGGGCATGGTGAGTTCCTAGAATTTTTTATTTTTTGTCGCAAGTTAGTGGAATATGAGACTTTGTAAGAAAAAAAAAAAAAAAAAAAAACATCATCATTTTCCGCTAACTTGTGACAAAAAAAAAAAAATTCTAGGAACTCGCAGTGCCCCTCATGGAATACCTTAGGGTGTCTTCTTTCCAAAATGGAGTCACTTGTGGCGTAGTTATACTGCCCTGGCAATTTAGGGGCCCAAATGTGTGAGAAGTACCTTGCAATCAAAATGTGTAAAAAATGCCCTGCAAAATCCGAAAGGTGCACTTTGGAATATGTGCCCCTTTGCCCACCTTGGCAGCAAAAAAGTGTGACACATCTGGTATCACCGTACTCAGGAGAAGTTGGGGAATGTGTTTTGGGGTGTCATTTTACATATACCCATGCTGGGTGAGAAAAATATCTTTGTCAAATGCCAACTTTGTATAAAAAAATGGGAAAAGTTGTCGTTTGCCAAGATATTTCTCTCACCCAGCATGGGTATATGTAAAATGACACCCCAAAACACATTCCCCAACTTCTCCTGAGTACGGCGATACCAGATGTGTGACACTTTTTTGATGCCAAGGTGGGCAAAGGGGCGCATATTCCAAAGTGCACCTTTCGTATTTCACCGGTCATTTTTTACAGATTTTGATTGCAAAGTACTTCTCACACATATGGGCCCCTAAATTGCCAGGGCAGTATAACTACGCCACAAGTGACCCCATTTTGGAAAGAAGACACCCCAAGGTATTCCGTGAGGGGCATGGCGAGTTCCTAGAATTTTTTATTTTTTGTCGCAAGTTAGTGGAATATGAGACTTTGTAAGGAAAAAAGAGAAAAAAAAAATCATAATTTTCCGCTAACTTGTGACAAAAAATAAAAAATTCTAGGAACTCGCAGTGCCCCTCACGGAATACCTTGGGGTGTCTTCTTTCCAAAATGGGGTCACTTGTGGCGTAGTTATACTGCCCTGGCAATTTAGGGGCCCAAATGTGTGAGAAGTACCTTGCAATCAAAATGTGTAAAAAATGCCCTGCAAAATCCGAAAGGTGCACTTTGGGATATGTGCCCCTTTGCCCACCTTGGCAGCAAAAAAGTGTGACACATCTGGTATCGCCGTACTCAGGAGAAGTTGGGGAATGTGTTTTGGGGTGTCATTTTACATATACCCATGCTGGGTGAGAAAAATATCTTGGTCAAATGCCAACTTTGTATAAAAAAATGGGAAAAGTTGTCTTTTGCCAAGATATTTCTCTCACCCAGCATGGGTATATGTAAAATGACACCCCAAAACACATTCCCCAACTTCTCCTGAGTACGGCGATACCACATGTGTGACACTTTTTGCTGCCAAGGTGGGCAAAGGGGCGCATATTCCAAAGTGCACCTTTCGGATTTCACCGGTCATTTCTTACACATTTTGATTGCAAAGTTCTTCTCACACATTTGGGCCCCTAAATTGCCAGGGCAGTATAACTACCCCACAAGTGACCCCATTTTGGAAAGAAGACACCCCAAGGTATTCTGTGAGGGGCATGGTGAGTTCCTAGAATTTTTTATTTTTTGTCGCAAGTTAGTGGAATATGAGACTTTGTAAGAAAAAAAAAAAAAAAAAATCATCATCATTTTCCGCTAACTTGTGACAAAAAATAAAAAGTTCTATGAACTCACTATGCCCATCAGCGAATACCTTAGGGTGTCTACTTTCCGAAATGGGGTCATTTGTGGGGTAGTTATACTGTTTGGGCATTGTAGAACCTCAGGAAACATGACAGGTGCTCAGAAAATCAGAGCCGTTTCAAAAAGCGGAAATTCACATTTTTGTACCATAGTTTGTAAATGCTATAACTTTTACCCAAACCATTTTTTTTTTTGCCCAAACATTTTTTTTTTATCAAAGACATGTAGAACTATAAATTTAGCGAAAAATTTATATATGGATGTCGTTTTTTTTTGCAAAATTTCACAGCTGAAAGTGAAAAATGTCATTTTTTTTGCAAAAAAATCGTTATATTTTGATTAATAACAAAAAAAGTAAAAATTTCAGCAGCAATAAAATACCACCAAATGAAAGCTCCATTAGTGAGAAGAAAAGGAGGTAAAATTCATTTGGGTGGTAAGTTGCATGACCGAGCGATAAACGGTGAAAGGAGTGTAGTGCCGAAGTGTAAAAAGTGGCCTGGTCATGAAGGGGGTTTCACCTAGCGGGGCTGAAGTGGTTAAAGGGCTTCTGTCACCCCACTAAACTCATTTTTTTTTTTGTGTACTTATACCGAAAGAGAAGACGTCATCGGCGCAGGCGCACTGAGGGGGTGCTGAGGAGGCGAGCCTCCTTATCTCAGAGTGCCTGTGCCAAATCAACACAGGCGCATGATTTTTGAAATGCTGACAGGGCCGGCCGGAGGAGGAGATCGCGGCAGGCCCTTTCAATCAACACAAGGAGGGGGCGGTTTTCTGCGGCTGCTACCAGCAAGTAGACGCCTTACTTGCTGGTAGACAGGTAATTAGCATATATTAAAAGTGCATTTTCTGCTAAATCTACTGAACGAAAATTATTAATAACATAATGTATGGCAATATCGCAGGATAGGGATTATAAGTACACAAAAAAAAGAGTTTAGTGGGGTGACAGAAGCCCTTTAAGGTTAAACTGTTTAGCTGTTAATGTGTCACAGTCAGCAGAGACATGCTGATTAATGTCGTCTTTTTCCTTATGGAAATGGGCTTTAAGTCCATGTCCAAAGTAAATGTGTCCAGTTCCCTGTAGGGCTGAAGGACAAGCCTCTTTCTAACAAGTTCATTTGTGCCGGACTTAAATTCTTAGAAGATAAGTTTAATATCAAGTTCTGTGCCGTACCTGCGAGCGTGTTCTCCTCGGTGCTTCTGCCTCGCGTATGGTGACGCCCGGCTCTCCTGGTGTTGGCTTTTTTGCTCCTCTGTGCTTGGCTAAAAAAAAGCCCTTGAACTCCACCTAAAGTGTCGCTCCCAGAACCAGACGATCCTGCGCTCTCTTATGCATGAGGATGGAACCGCTGCACCTGAGACATCCTGCCATCTGTAAACTCAGTGTGTGGTGTAGTCCTCCGTGTCCCTCAGGTATTTGGATCTCTTTGTTGCTTCTATCTTGCTTCTTAAATCGCTGCATTACTTGTCCAGTTTCTCTTGGAAGGACGTCAAATCTTCCGGTTTCAGACAATCTCTCAGCTGCTCTTTTGCTGCTGCAATGTTGGCACTGCATTCCTTGATCGCTGTAGTCAGATATTCGATGGTGAGCACTATTAGATCCAGTGAACATTTATTTAAAATATTCGCAAACCGTGTACAATATTCAATGTTGTTACAGAAGAGGGCAGGTGTCACGGACGGTGTACAGGAAACAAGGCAAAGCAACATGCATAAATGACTCGCTGGATCCAAAAGCTAAGGAACAAAAGGGAGACCCCTGCAGAAGACCTGGCACTTTCCCTGGCTGCTCAGCCTATGCAAAGATCCGAATGGTGGAAGTTTGCATATCCACGTACCCTGACTATATAACCCCTGAGCACCCTACAATAGTGAGGGGACACGACCACCGGCTCCCTACACAAGATACGGAAGGAGTCAGGGTCACCTGGGATCCAGCAAACAGATAAATGTTCAACACTTAACTTTTGTAGCAGACAGGAGAACAAGATCAGCATGCACACACACTCCAGGAAGAAGTATAAGCCGCCCAGAAAAGCATTCTGGGGAGGAATTTAAAGGGAAGCAATTAGTCCAACACATGACAGCTGAGAGAGGCTAACGAGATGAGGAACTGAATACCACAACAAAGAAAGTCAAGGAGGAGGTTCTGAAAGGCCTCTGTCAGAGCTTCTCAGCTGTCTGGTTGTGACAGCAGGTCTAAGGCTGACTCTCAGGCCCCGCTGTATTTTCTGTGTACAATGATATTCAGCTAAAGTAGCCGCGTGTAATTCTAATGACACAAGATGTTTGGCTTCTTTTGTTAAGCTCCTGCTCCGTAATTCGCCCGGAGATATCTTCAGGAAGTCGGATGAGGCAGTGATCTGTGCCACGATATCTTTTGCTTCATCATCTGTATAAGTGAAGGTATTCATTTGAGGATATGAATGTTGAGCGTGCACGTGTCCAAAAGGCCAGAATACTATGCAAGATTAGATGGTCGGCACTGCTCCTTGTAGTTCGGCAGTGCACGTGTCAGCGGGTGGGCATCCCAGTGATACAGCTGTAAAAGAGGGACAGGCACTCGCGCTAGATTTTTTTATGCAGAGTTTAATTTTAGTCACATATTAATGTGCCGACCATATTAATTCATAGTGACGCGTTTCAGCACTCAAATGTGCTTTCATCAGACTATATACAAGGATCCTCATAACATGTCTTAAATAACAAACAAAATGCAAAGGAACTGACGTCATATCACTGGCTCCTCCCCCTGGAGAAATACATGTATTGAATGTGATTATGGAGACAGCAAGATTCCCTGAATTGTTCTTAACAGCATTTAGAAAGCATTAAGAAAATTGCTTTACGGCAGCTCCGTTGTCTATAGTCACAATGGTCTGGAGCTGACCCTATTGACTTCTATTGGAGAGTTTTCTAGGCAGGCTCTGTGACCTGTGTAGAGGTCATTGTGCAAGAATATAATAGATGAGATTTTAATCCTGCCTGTAATGATATCACTTCTGTGTATAGATAAGCAGAAAACTGCAGTAAAGTGATCTGTGGTGCCTATTATTAGGCTTAGTGGCCAGTGCGAAAACTGCAGGATTTTGTGTTTTTTGTTTAAATATAAATATTGGCATGAAAAATTAATAATCACCAAGAATTCTTAAAAAATGTGTTAAACATAAAAATGTCATTTAAACAATAGGTCATTTTCTGATGACGCATTTCCTTTAAAGAGGACCTTGCATCAGAATTAAACTTCTAAAGTAACTATGCAGGCATGTAGAGCGGCGCCCAGGGACCCCCCTGCACTTACTGGTATACCTGGGCGCCGCTCTGTTCTCCGGTAATTGCCTCCGGTATCTTTACAGTTAGGCTCCACCCAGGGGAACCTGCCGTCGGCTCATTCTCCCATGCTGCAGCGCTGGCCAATCACAGCGCTCAGCTCATAGCCTGAGAGAGAGCTGAGCGCTGTGATTGGCCAGCGCTGCAGCATGGGAGAAGGAGGCGCCGGCAGGTTACCCTGGGTGGAGCCTGACTGTAAAGATACCGGAGGCTATACCGGGAGAACGGAGCGGCGCCCAGGTATACCAGTAAGTGCAGAGGGGTCCCTGGGCGCCGCTCTACATGCCCGCATAGTTACTTTAGAAGTTTAATTCTGATGAAAGGTCCTCTTTAAAGCCATGTGCTAGGACTGAGTTATTTTAGCAACCATATAATGCCTACAATACTAGAAGTGGCCTGAGGTGGTTTATACTATTTCCAAGTGATCCACTGGACCCAGGAGATAAGGAGGTACGGTTCAATAGTCAGACTATAATTCCTGTTTCTGGTCGTTTTATTTATTTTTAAAATATAACTTTTATTTCTATTTTTATAAACATTATAGCCACAAAAAAACATATATATTTAAAACTGGCATATGGAGAGCAACCTACTGTTAGAGGACTATAGGTTTTTCAGTCACTGTTTTTCTATTGGTGGGCCGAGATTTTTATTTATCTCTTTCAAGAGAGTGCAAGGTGCGTGTCTGTAATGTCAGCCGACATCAGACGCCTTGCAACTAACACTCTTGCGAGTTTAATACCCTACCTACAGTGCTGTATTTATGCGTGTCTGATGTGTTATCAGGCATTCATAGCGGCTCCTACCGCCCGCACTTATACCTATTATCTGCCCCTATAATGTGCATGTGTATGCGGCGTCTGCAGATCGCCGTTCAATTAGTCATTCTTTGCCCTGCCATATCCTTTAAAAACTACCGATGCAGCTCCCCCGACATGTTTCACCGCGATGCGGCTTCTTCAGGGGGGTAAGGAGATACTAACAACACGAATGTTTCGTTTATGGGATCTTATATATCCATAGGGCGGGATTCCTACCCCATGATGTCCAATGAGATTATCTCTCATGTTGAGTGGCATGCAGAAGGGCCAATCCACATGCGGTATCATCAATCAGGGAGGTCGGGTTATCAGCTAATCACATTGTTTCTTATGCGCTTGCGTTCGGCACTTAGTATCTTTTTGTTATAGCTGTCATCTGCGCTTGCGTCGGGACTTCAGATTTTTCACTCAATCTCAGTGGCATCAGTACGCCTGCATAGCCACTTTGAATTGCCTCCCTATGATGATATTTAGATGTGCAAGTATTGGGACTTAGACTTTTTTATTTTTCCTCTACTTTAGGGACCCGCTTGCTCTTGCGTGAATAACATAGGGTTTACTCCCAAACCGCAAGGCATAAATCACATGTGTCAGAACTTAAATTTTTTGCCAATCTATCTAAATCCGTGTTTCCCAACCAGTGTGCCTCCAGCTGTTGCAAAACTACAACTCCCAGCATGCCTGGACAGCCTTTGGCTGTGCGGGCATGCTGGGAGTTGTAGTTTTGCAACAGCTGGAGGCACACTGGTTGGGAAACACTGATCTAAATGATATCACTCCTTGAATTTCCTACTAGACTCTTTATCTGAATAATGAGTTTTAATTTAAATATCTAATTCTGTGGGTCATTATGACGATTACTGTACCACTTAGGATGTTTCTAATTCAATTTATACTAAGGGAATATTCGTGATATTATCAAGAAGGTTACATGCATTTACACTTATATCATTGCTACAGGCTGATCGATCAGATGCCTGTGTAGATACTGCTTAGTTAGATATCGTGCCCATGTCTCAAAATATTCTATGCTTCCTACCATATTAAATACGATTAGGCCATATATATATATAGACTCTGACTAGACATACCACCTTTATTCTGGCTATTTCAGAATGGAGCCGCTTATTTTGTGATCTGGATATTTATGCCCTATTGTATTTTTGTTTATAAGTATTTATTTGTTTATTATTATTTTCATTATTATCTTATATAGAATTCTTTTTAGTAGCAAGAGTGATAATTTATTTATTGCTAGTTTTTTCTTTTCTTATGATCATTCAGTTGTTATTTATATGAATGCTGTGAAGGTAAATCCTTCATTCAATCCATTTGGGCTCATAGTGTTCAGCCTTTGGATCCATCTTTCTTCACTCTGTAGGAGCTTCCTATCCAGGTTGCCTCCTCTGGGACCCATACTTAGTTTTTTTATGCCCCAGAAACGTAGGACTTTTATATTATTGCTATGCATGTATTTTACATGCCTGGCAATTGGTGTATCTTTCCCTGTTTCTATTGAGCTCATATGACCAGAGATACAACGCCTCAATTCCTGGATAGTTTTGCCCACATACAATTTAGGACATGGGAACGATGCTATATATATAACTCCTTTTGTCTTACAGGTGATCAATTGACTGATTGTATATTCCTTTCCATCTGATGGATTTATACATTTTTTAATGTGTGGGATGTATCTACAGAAGGAACAATCCCCACACGGTGTTGATCCACAATATTTCTCTCTAATTAAATCTTTTTTCATTCCTTTGTCTTTTAGGTGGCTATGCACTAGATGATCTTTTAGGTTGGAGCTTCTCCTATACGTAACACTTGGATTGATGGTGAGTACTTCTTTAAGATCTCTTTCTGTCTGTATGATATACCAGTATTTTTGTAACATATTGTATATTTCTCTGTTGTATCCGTCGAAAGTTCCGATGCATCGAATAATCTCATTTTTCTTGGGGGGGGGGGGGGGGGGGGGATAGTTGTAAGTAGTTCATCCCTACTTATACCTTTCGCTCTGTTGTAGGCTCTTTTTAAGGGGGCTGCAGGATAGCCTCTTTTTTCCACCAATAGAAAAACAGTGACTGATAAACCTATAGTCCTCTAACAGTAGGTTGCTCTCCATATGCCAGTTTTAAATGTACAGACGTGGACAAAATTGTTGGTACCCTTTGGTCAATGAAAGAAAAAGTCACAATGGTCACAGAAATAACTTTAATCTGACAAAAGTAATAATAAATTAAAATTCTATAAATGTTAACCAATGAAAGTCAGACATTGTTTTTCAACCATGCTTCAACAGAATTATGTAAAAAAATAAACTCATGAAACAGGCATGGACAAAAATGATGGTACCCCTAACTTAATATTTTGTTGCGCAACCTTTTGAGGCAATCACTGCAATCAAACGCTTCCTGTAACTGTCAATGAGACATCTGCACCTCTCAGCAGGTATTTTGGCCCACTCCTCATGAGCAAACTGCTCCAGTTGTGTCCGGTTTGAAGGGTGCCTTTTCCAGACTGCATGTTTCAGCTCCTTCCAAAGATGCTCAATAGGATTGAGGTCAGGGCTCATAGAAGGCCACTTTAGAATAGTCCAATTTTTTCCTCTTAGCCATTCTTGGGTGTTTTTAGCGGTGTGTTTTGGGTCATTGTCCTGTTGCAAGACCCATGACCTGCGACTGAGACCAAGCTTTCTGACACTGGCTAGTACATTTCTCTCTAGAATTCCTTGATAGTCTTGAGATTTCATTGTACCCTGCACAGATTCAAGACACCCTGTGCCAGACGCAGCAAAGCAGCCCCAGAACATAACAGAGCCTCCTCCATGTTTCACAGTAGGGACAGTGTTCTTTTCTTGATATGCTTCATTTTTTCGTCTGTGAACATACAGCTGATGTGCCTTGGCAAAAACTTCGATTTTTGTCTCATCTGTCCACAGGACATTCTCCCAGAAGCTTTGTGGCTTGTCAACATGTAGTTTGGCATATTCCAGTCTTGCTTTTTTATGATTCGTTTTCAACAATGGTGTCCTCCTTGGTCGTCTCCCATGTAGTCCACTTTGGCTCAAACAACGACGGATGGTGCGATCTGACACTGATGTTCCTTGAGCATGAAGTTCACCTTGAATCTCTTTAGAAGTCTTTCTAGGCTCTTTTGTTACCATTCGGATTATCCGTCTCTTAGATTTGTCATCAATTTTCCTCCTGCGGCCACGTCCAGGGAGGTTGGCTACAGTCCCATGGATCTTAAACTTATGAATAATATGTGCAACTGTACTCACAGGAACATCTAGTTGCTTGGAGATGGTCTTATAGCCTTTACCTTTAACATGCTTGTCTATAATTTTCTTTCTGATCTCTTGAGACAGCTCTTTCCTTTGCTTCCTCTGGTCCATGTCGAGTGTGGTACACACCATATCACCAAACAACACAGTGATTACCTGGAGCCATATATATAGGCCCAATGGCTGATTACAAGGTTGTAGACACCTGTGATGCTAATTAGTGGACACACCTTGAATTAACATGTCCCTTTGGTCACATTATGTTCTGTGTTTTCTAGGGGTACCATCATTTTTGTCCATGCCTGTTTCATGAGTTTATTTTTTTACATAATTCTGTTGAAGCATGGTTGAAAAACAATGTCTGACTTTCATTGGTTAACATTTATAGAATTTTAATTTATTATTACTTTTGTCAGATTAAAGTTATTTCTGTGACCATTGTGACTTTTTCTTTCATTGACCAAAGGGTACCAACAATTTTGTCCACGTCTGTATATGTTTTTTTGTGGCTATAGTGTTTATTAAAAAAGAAATAAAAGTTGTATTTTAAAAATAAATAAAACGGCCAGAAACAGGAATTATAGTCTGACTATTGAACCGTACCTGAGGTGGTTTAGCCACAAAGAATTGTCTAGCTTGGATAGACTACACCCACTATTTCCTCTATCAGCCTGTGTAACTCACCAAGCACTATTTTCTACTGTATTCTTTCTTTTTCATTGTTTAAATTTTAGCTAGCTGTCCCCAAAAAGACAAAAACCATTAAACTTAATACAAATATTTTACTTAACTCAAATGAACTGATCTTTCCTTCACCCCTTATATTCAATCTCTTGCCCGCTCATGCCGCAGAGCAGCCAATCAACAAGTGTTTAACTGTGTGACCTTAGAAGCCATCACAGCCATTCCTACTAATGGCATGGCTGTGATTGGCCAGTGCAGCATGTGACCCAGCCTCTATATAAGCTGGAGTCACGTAGCGCTGCACGTCACTCTGCTGTTACAAGTGTAGGGAGAGGATGCTGCTGGTGATTTCAGGGAGAGAATAGGAGAGAATCTAACTCAGTGATCTACATAGAAATAGTTGGGTGGGTGCAGGGCACAATCGTTTTACCCTGCCCTGAGCCCATTGGCCAAAAAAAAACAACTTTTATAATTCTGTTAGTTAGGTGGGCGGTGGAGGCGGCCATTTTATGCAAGCTCAGTGCACCAGCACTGCATCTGAGCTTTTGGGACATTGCAAATCACCCTTTTTTTGCAATCCACAGCATCTGGATTAGTCAGTGTGCAATTTAGGCCTCTTTCACACTATCGTTTTTTGTTTCTATTTTGCGGGCCATTTTTTGCGTTCCGTATACGGTCCGTATACGAAACCATTCATTTCAATGGGTCGACAAAAAAAACTGAATGTACTCCGTATGCATTCCGTTTCAGTATTTCCGTTTTTTCGTTCCGTTGAAAGATAGAACATGTCCTATATTTGGCTGCAATTCACGTTCTGTGGCTTCATTAAAGTGGGTCCACAAAAAAATGGGTCCGCAAAAAAAATGGAATGCATACGGAAATGCATCCGTATGTCTTCCGTATCCGTTTCCATTTTTTTACGGAACCATCTATTGAAAATGGTATGCCCAGCCCAATTTGTTCTATGTAATAACTGTATACTGTATATGCCATACAGAAAAATGGAACGGAAAAACTGAACCGAAATGGAAACACAACGGAAACAAAAAAACTGAACAACGGATCAGTGAAAAACGGACCCCAAAACACTGAAATAGCCATACGGTAGTGTGAAAGAGGCCTTAACCACCCCAGCTCCCCTAGCTTAAAAACCCTTAATAACCAGACCACTTTTTACAATTCTGCACTACACTACTTTCACCGTTTATTGCTCGGTCATGCAACTTACCACCCAAATTAATTTTACCTCCTTTTTTTCTCACTAATAGAGCTTTCATTTGGTGTTATTTCATTGCTGCTGACATTTTTACTTTTTTTGTTATTAATCGAAATTTACCGAAATGTTTGCAAAAAAATGAAATTTTTCACTTTCAGTTGTAATTATTTTTTTTTTAAATGACATCTATATATAAATTTTTCTCTAAATTTATTGTTCTACATGTCTTTGATAAAAAAAAAGTTTGGGTAAAAAAAAATGGTTTGGGTAAAAGTTATAGCGTTTACAAACCATGGTTGAAGCAGCTCTGACTTTCTGAGCACCTGTCATGTTTCCTGTGGTTCTACAATGCCCAGACAGTAGAAAAACACTACAAATGACCCAATTTCGGAAAGTGGACACCCTAAGGTATTCGCTAATGGGCATAGTGAGTTTATAGAACTTTTTATTTTTTGTCACAAGTTAGCGGAAAATAATGATTTTTTTTTCCTTACAAAGTCTCATATTCCACTAACTTGTGACAAAAAATAAAAACTTCCATTAACTCACTTTGCCCATCACGAAGTACCTTGGGGTGTCTTCTTTCCAAAATGGGGTCACTTGTGGGGTAGTTATACTGCCCTGGCATTTTAGGGGCCCTAATGTGTGAGAAGTAGTTTGAAATCAAAATGTGTAAAAAATGCCCTGTGAAATCCTAAAGGTGCTCTTTGGAATGTGGGCCCCTTTGCCCACCTAGGCTGCAAAAAATTGTCACACATGTGGTATCGCTGTACTCAGGAGAAGTCGGACAATGTGTTTTGGGGTATCTTTTTGCACATGCCCATGCTGGGTGAGATAAATATCTCTGTCAAATGACAACTTTGTATAAAAAATGGGAAAAGTTGTCTTTTAGAGATATTTCTCTCACCCAGCATGGGTATATGTAAAAAGACACCACAAAACACATTGCCCAACTTCTCCTAAGTACGGCGATACCACATGTGTGACACTTTTTGCAGCCTAGGTGGGCAAAGGGGCCCACATTCCAAAGAGCACCTTTAGGATTTCACAGGGCATTTTTTACACATTTTGATTTCAAACTACTTCTCACGCATTAGGGCCCCTTAAATGCCAGGGCAGTATAAATACCCCACAAGTGACCCCATTTTGGAAAGAAGACACCCCAAGGTATTTCGTGATGGGCATAGTGAGTTCATGGAAGTTTTTATTTTTTGTCACAAGTTAGTGGAATATTAGACTTTGTAAGAAAAAAATAAATAAAATCATCATATTCCGCTAACTTGTGACAAAAAATAAAAAATTCTAGGAACTCGCCATGCCCCTCACGGAATACCTTGGGGTGTCTTCTTTCCAAAATGGGGTCACTTGTGGGGTAGTTATACTGCCCTGGCAATTTAGGGGCCCTAATGCATGAGTAGTTTGAAATCCAAATGTGTTAAAAATGCCCTGTGAAATCCTAAAGGTGCTCTTTGGAATGTGGGCCCATTTGCCCACCTAGGCTGCAAAAAAGTGTCACACATGTGGTATCGCCGTACTCGGAAGAAGTAGGGCAATGTGTTTTGGGGTGTATTTTTACATATACCCATGCTGGGTGAGAGAAATATCTCTCTAAAAGTCAACTTTTCCCATTTTTTTATACAAAGCTGTCATTATAGAGAGATATTTCTCTCACCCAGCATGGGTATATGTAAAAATACACCCCAAAACACATTGCCCTACTTCTCCTGAGTACGGCGATACCACATGTGTAACACTTTTTTGCAGCCTAGATGCGCAAAGGGGCCCAAATTTCTTTTAGGAGGGCATTTTGTGGTATGTGTATGTGTTTTGCGGAGCCGCGGTGTCCGTGTTTTGCGGATCCACGGATCCGCAAAACACATACGGACATCTGAATGGAGCCTTACAGGGGGGTGATCAATGACAGGGGGGTGATCACCCCATATAGACTCCCTGATCACCCCCCTGTCATTGATCACCCCCTGTAAGGCTCCATTTAGAGGTCCGTATGTGTTTTGCGGATCCACGGATCCATGGATCGGATCCGCAAAACACATACGGCAGGCGGTATATCCACTCGCTTACCTGCCGATCCTGTGAACGTGCGCGCCTGTGTGCGCGCGTTCACAGGAAGTCTCGCGTCTCGTGATATGACGCGTAGATGCGTGACTCTGCCTGAGACAGCCGCCTCCGGACCGCGATCCTGCGTTAGGCGGTCCGGAGGCGGTTATGGTAGAAATATATCCATCATTTTCTGGGGTTTTAAAAACACACTTTTTTGCCAAAAATCAGTATTTTCCTGATCTGCAAGTGCTAAATTCAAGTTTAATATATACAGCTTTCATATTCTGTTACCAAAAAAACACTTTTTTTTGGCAATCTACAACATCTGGATTAGTCAGTGTGCAATTTAAGCTAGAAATACACCAATAATTTTCTGGGGTTTTAAAAACACACTTTTTTGACAAAAGACACTATTTTCAGGCCTTGCAGCATCAGCACGTGTGAAATTACAGGCTTATATAATGCTGTCAAATTCAGTTGTTAAACAAACACTCGTTTAGGCAAAAAAAAATATCTTGGCAGCCTTTGATGCAGATGTCATTGTGAGATACACCGTTAATACATTTGGGTTAGATTCAGAGATTTGAAATACCGCCATTTGGTGCACCAATATTGAATTCAGGCCTACACTGGTTCAGGCCCTGTGAGATACACCCTCTACATACAGTGGTTTGATTCCGGAATTTGAAATACAGCCATTTTGGTCAAAGAAATCTTTAATTCAGGCCTACACTGGTTCAGACCGTGTGAGATACACACTACATACAGGGGTTTGATTCAGGCATTTGAAATACAGCCATTTGAAATACAGCCATTTTGGGCAAAGAAATATTTAATTCAGGCCTATACTGATTCAGACCGTGTGAGATACACCCTCTACATACAGGGGTTGGATTCAGGCATTTGAAATACAGCCATTTTGGGCAAATAAATATTAAATTCAGGCCTACACTGGTTCAGGCCCTGTGAGATACACCCTCTACATACAGGGATTTGATTCAGGCATTTGAAATATCGCCATTTGGTGCACCAATATTGAATTCAGGCCTACACTGGTTCAGGCCGTGTGAGATACACCCTCTACATACAGTGGTTTGATTCAGGCATTTGAAATACAGCCATTTGAAATACAGCCATTTTGGGCAAAGAAATAATTAATTCAGGCCTATACTGATTCAGACCGTGTGAGATACACCCTCTACATACAGGGGTTGGATTCAGGCATTTGAAATACAGCCATTTTGGGCAAAGAAATCTTTAATTTAAGGCCTACACTGGTTCAGGCCCTGTGAGATACGCCCTCTACATACAGGGGTTTGATTCAGGCATTTGAAATACCGCCATTTGGTGCACCAATATTGAATTCATGCTTACACTGGTTCAGGCCCTGTGAGATACACCCTCTACATACAGGGGTTTGATTCAGGCATTTGAAATACAGCCATTTTGGGCAAACATATATTTAATTCAGGCCTACACTGATTTAGAGCGTGTAAGATACCCCCTTTACATACAGGGGTTTGATTCGGGCATTTGAAATACAGCCATTTTGGGCAAAGAAATCTTTAATTTAGGCCTACAATGATTCAGGCTCTGTGAGATACACCCTCTACATACAGGGGTTTGATTCAGGAATTTGAAATACAGCCATTTGAAATACAGCCATTTTGGGCAAATAAATCTTTAATTTAGGCCTACACTGGTTCAGACCCTGTAAGATGCACCCTCTACATACCGGGTTTGATTCAGGCATTTGAAATACAGCCATTTTGGGCAAATAAATATTTAATTCAGGCCTACACTGGTTCAGTCCCTGTGAGATACACCCTCTACATACAGGGATTTGATTCAGGCATATGAAATACCGCCATTTGGTGCACTAATATTGAATTCAGGCCTACACTGGTTCAGGCCGTGTGAGATACACCCTCTACATACAGGGGTTTGATTCAGGCATTTGAAATACAGCCATTTGAAATACAGCCATTTTAGGCAAAGAAATATTTAATTCAGGCCTACACTGGTTCAGGCCCTGTGAGATACACCCTCTACATACAGGGGTTTGATTCAGGCATTTGAAATACCGCCATTTGGTGCACCAATATTGAATTCAGGCCTACACTGGTTCAGGCCTTGTGAGATACACCCTCTATATACCGGGGTTTAATTCAGGTATTTGAAATACAGCCATTTTGGGCAAAGAAATCTTTAATTTAAGGCCTACACTGGCTCAGGCCCTGTGAGCTACACCCTCTACATACAGGGGTTTGATTCAGGCATTTGAAATACCACCATTTGGTGCAACAATATTGAATTCAGGCCTACACTGGTTCAGGCCGTGTGAGATACACCCTCTACATACAGGGGTTTGATTCAGGTATTTGAAATAAAGCCATTTTGGGAAAAGATATATTTAATTCAGGCGTACACTGATTCAGACCGTGTGAGATACCCCCTTTACATACAGGGGTTTGATTCAGGCATTTGAAATACAGCCATTTTGGGAAAATAAATCTTTAATTTAGGCCTACAATGATTCAGGCTCTGTGAGATACACCCTCTACATACAGGGGTTTGATTCAGGAATTTGAAATACAGCCATTTGAAATACAGCCATTTTGGGCAAATAAATCTTTAACCTCCTCCCGTCACACTAACGCCGAAAGGCGTCATTTCTGCGGCGCTCCCAGATCACACTAACGCCAATAGGCGTCATCTCGCGAGACGCGAGATTTCCTGTGAACGCGCGCACACAGGCGCGCGCGCTCACAGGAACGGAAGGTAAGCGAGTGGATCTCCAGCATGCCAGCGGCGATCGTTCGCTGGCAGGCTGGAGATCCGAATTTTTTAACCCCTAACAGGTATATTAGACGCTGTTTTCATAACAGCGTCTAATATACCTCCTACCTGGTCCTCTGGTGGTCCCTTTTGTTAGGATCGACCACCAGAGGACACAGGTAGGTCAGTAAAGTCGCACCAAACACTACACTACACTACACACACCCCCCCGTCACTTATTAACCCCTTATAAACCCCTGATCACCCATGATCACCCCATATAAACTCCCTGATCACCCCCCTGTCATTGATCACCCCCCTGTCAGGCTCCGTTCAGACGTCCGTATGATTTTTACGGATCCACGGATACATGGATCGGATCCGCAAAAAGCATACGGACGTCTGAATGGAGCCTTACAGGGGGGTGATCAATGACAGGCGGGTGATCACCTATATACACTCCCTGATCACCCCCTGTCATTGATCACCCCCCTGTCATTGATCACTCCCCTGTAAGGCTCCATTCAGACGTCCGCATGATTTTTACGGATCCATGGATACATGGATCGGATCCGCAAAACACATGCGGACGTCTGAATGGAGCCTTACAGGGGGTGATCAATGACATGCGGGTGATCACCCATATACACTCCCTGATCACCCCCCTGTCATTGATAACCCCCCTGTAAGGCTCCATTCAGACGTCCGCATGCGTTTTGTGGATCCGATCCATGTATCCATGGATCCGTAAAAAATCATGCGGATGTCTGAATGGAGCCTTACAGGGGGGGTGATCAGTGACAGGGGGGTGATCACCCTGATCACCCCCTGTCATTGATAACCCCCCTGTAAGGCTCCATTCAGACGTCAGCATGCGTTTTGTGGATCCGATCCATGGATCCGTAAAAAATCATGCGGATGTCTGAATGGAGCCTTACAGGGGGGGTGATCAGTGACAGGGGGGTGATTACCCTGATCACCCCCTGTCATTGATAACCCCCCTGTAAGGCTCCATTCAGACGTCCGCATGCGTTTTGTGGATCCGATCCATGTATCCATGGATCCGTAAAAAATCATGCGGATGTCTGAATGGAGCCTTACAGGGGGGGTGATCAGTGACAGGGGGGTGATTACCCTGATCACCCCCTGTCATTGATAACCCCCCTGTAAGGCTCCATTCAGACGTCAGCATGCGTTTTGTGGATCCGATCCATGGATCCGTAAAAAATCATGCGGATGTCTGAATGGAGCCTTACAGGGGGGGTGATCAGTGACAGGGGGGTGATTACCCTGATCACCCCCTGTCATTGATAACCCCCCTGTAAGGCTCCATTCAGACGTCCGCATGCGTTTTGTGGATCCGATCCATGTATCCATGGATCCGTAAAAAATCATGCGGATGTCTGAATGGAGCCTTACAGGGGGGGTGATCAGTGACAGGGGAGTGATCACCCTGATTACCCTGATCACCCCTGTCATTGATAACCCCCCTGTAAGGCTCCATTCAGACGTCCGCATGCGTTTTGTGGATCCGATCCATGTATCCATGGATCCGTAAAAAATCATGCAGATGTCTGAATGGAGCCTTACAGGGGGGGTGATCAGTGACAGGGGGGTGATCACCCTGATTACCCTGATCATCCCCTGTCATTGATAACCCCCCTGTAAGGCTCCATTCAGACGTCCGCATGCGTTTTGTGGATCCGATACATGTATCCATGGATCCGTAAAAAATCATGCGGATGTCTGAATGGAGCCTTACAGGGGGGGTGATCAGTGACAGGGGGGTGATCACCCTGATCACCCCCTGTCATTGATAACCCCCCTGTAAGGCTCCATTCAGACGTCCGCATGCGTTCTGTGGATCCGATACATGTATCCATGGATCCGTAAAAAATCATGCGGATGTCTGAATGGAGCCTTACAGGGGGGGTGATCAATGACAGGGGGGTGATCAGGGAGTCTATATGGGTGATCCCCCCCCTGTCATTGATCCCCCCCCTGTCATTGATCACCCCCCTGTCATTGATCACCCCCCCCCCCTGGTAAGGCTCCATTCAGACATTTTTTTTTGGCACAAGTTAGCGGAAATTTTTGTTTGTTTTGTTTTTGTTTTTTCTTACTAAGTCTCATATTCCACTAACTTGTGTCAAAAAATAAAATCTCACATGGACGCACCATACCCCTCACGGAATCCAAATGCGTAAACATTTTTAGACATTTATATTCCAGACTTCTTCTCACGCTTTAGGGCCCCTAAAAAGCCAGGGCAGTATAAATACCCCACATGTGACCCCATTTCGGAAAGAAGACACCCCAAGGTATTCCGTGAGGGGCATATTGAGCCCATGAAAGATTGAAATTTTTGTCCTAAGTTAGCGGAAAGTGAGACTTTGTGAGAAAAAAACAAAAAAAAATCAATATCCGCTAACTTATGCAAAAAAAAAAAAAATTCTAGGAACTCGCCATGCCCCTCATTGAATACCTTGGGGTGTCTTCTTTCCAAAGTGGGGTCACATGTGGGGTATTTATACTGCCCTGGCTTTTTAGGGGCCCGAAAGTGTGAGAAGAAGTCTGGGATCCAAATGTCTAAAAATGCCCTCCTAAAAGGAATTTGGGCCCCTTTGCGCATCTAGACTGCAAAAAAGTGTCACACATGTGGTATCGCCGTACTCAGGAGAAGTTGGGGAATGTGTTTTGGGGTGTCATTTTACATATACCCATGCTGGGTGAGAAAAATATCTTGGTCAAATGCCAACTTTGTATAAAAAAATTGGAAAAGTTGTCTTTTGCCAAGATATTTCTCTCACCCAGCATGGGTATATGTAAAATGACACCCCAAAACACATTGCCCAACTTCTCCTGAGTACGGCGATACCAGATGTGTGACACTTTTTTGCAGCCAAGGTGGGCAAAGGGGCACACATTCCAAAGAGCACCTTTCGGATTTCGCAGGCCATTTTTTACACATTTTGATTGCAAGGTACTTCTTACACATTTGGGCCCCTAAATTGCCAGGGCAGTATAACTACGCCACAAGTGACCCCATTTTGGAAAGAAGACACCCCAAGGTATTCCGTGAGGGGCACGGCGAGTTCCTAGAATTTTTTATTTTTTGTCACAAGTTAGCGGAAAATGATGATTTTTCATTTTTTTTCTTTTTTCCTTACAAAGTCTCATATTCCACTAACTTGCGACAAAAAATAAAAAATTCTAGGAACTCGCCATGCCCCTCACGGAATACCTTGGGGTGTCTTCTTTCCAAAATGGGGTCACTTGTGGCGTAGTTATACTGCCCTGGCAATTTAGGGGCCCAAATGTGTGAGAAGAACTTTGCAATCAAAATGTGTAAAAAATGGCCGGTGAAATCCGAAAGGTGCACTTTGGAATATGTGCCCCTTTGCCCACCTTGGCAGCAAAAAAGTGTGACACATCTGGTATCGCCGTACTCAGGAGAAGTTGGGGAATGTGTTTTGGGGTGCCATTTTACATATACCCATGCTGGGTGAGAAAAATATCTTGGTCAAATGCCAACTTTGTATAAAAAAATGGGAAAAGTTGTCTTTTGCTAAGATATTTCTCTCACCCAGCATGGGTATATGTAAAATGACACCCCAAAACACATTCCCCAACTTCTCCTGAGTACGGCGATACCAGATGTGTGACACTTTTTTGATGCCAAGGTGGGCAAAGGGGCACATATTCCAAAGTGCACCTTTCGGATTTCACCGGTCATTTTTTTACAGATTTTGATTGCAAAGTACTTCTCACACATTTGGGCCCCTAAATTGCCAGGGCAGTATAACTACGCCACAAGTGACCCCATTTTGGAAAGAAGACACCCCAAGGTATTCCGTGAGGGGCACGGCGAGTTCCTAGAATTTTTTATTTTTTGTCGCAAGTTAGTGGAATATGAGACTTTGTAAGGAAAAAAGAGAAAAAAAAAAAATCATCATTTTCCGCTAACTTGTGACAAAAAATAAAAAATTCTAGGAACTCGCCATGCCCCTCACGGAATACCTTGGGGTGTCTTCTTTCCAAAATGGGGTCACTTGTGGCGTAGTTATACTGCCCTGGCAATTTAGGGGCCCAAATGTGTGAGAAGTACCTTGCAATCAAAATGTGTAAAAAATGGCCTGCAAAATCTGAAAGGTGCCCTTTGGAATATGTGCCCCTTTGCCCACCTTGGCAGCAAAAAAGTGTGACACATCTGGTATCGCCGTACTCAGGAGAAGTTGGGGAATGTGTTTTGGGGTGTCATTTTACATATACCCATGCTGGGTGAGAGAAATATCTTGGCAAAAGACAACTTTTCCCATTTTTTTATACAAAGTTGGCATTTGACCAAGATATTTTTCTCACCCAGCATGGGTATATGTAAAATGACACCCCAAAACACATTCCCCAACTTCTCCTGAGTACGGCGATACCAGATGTGTCACACTTTTTTGCTGCCAAGGTGGGCAAAGGGGCACATATTCCAAAGTGCACCTTTTGGATTTCACCGGTCATTTTTTACACATTTTGATTGCAAAGTGCTTCTCACACATTTGGGCCCCTAAATTGCCAGGGCAGTATAACTACCCCACAAGTGACCCCATTTTGGAAAGAAGACACCCCAAGGTATTCCGTGAGGGGCATGGCAAGTTTTTAGAATTTGTTATTTTTTGTCGCAAGTTAGTGGAATATGAGACTTTGTAAGAAAAAATAAAAAAAATAAAATCATCATCATTTTCCGCTAACTTGTGACAAAAAATAAAAAGTTCTATGAACTCACTATGCCCATCAGTGAATACCTTAGGGTGTCTACTTTCCGAAATGGGGTCATTTGTGGGGTTTTTCTACTGTTTGGGCATTGTAGAACCTCAGAAAACATGACAAGTGCTCAGAAAGTCAGAGCTGCTTCAAAAAGCGGAAATTCAAATTTTTGTACCATAGTTTGTAAATGCTATAACTTTTACCCAAACCATTTTTTTTTTTTGCCCAAACATTTTTTTTTATCAAAGACATGTAGAACAATAAATTTGGCGAAAAATGTATATATGGATGTCGTTTTTTTTGCAACATTTTACAGCTGAAAGTGAAAAATGTCATTTTTTTGCAAAAAAATCGTTAAATTTCGATTAATAACAAAAAAAGTAAAAATGTCAGCGGCAATGAAATACCACCAAATGAAAGCTCTATTAGTGAGAAGAAAAGGAGGTAAAATTCATTTGGGTGGTAAGTTGCATGACCGAGCAATAAACCGCTAAAGTTGTGGAGTGCCGATTTGTAAAAAAGGGCCTGGTCACTAGGGGGGTATAAACCTGTGGTCCTTAAGTGGTTAATTCAGGCCTACACTGGTTCAGACCGTATGAGATACCCCCTTTACATACAGGGGTTTGATTCAGGCATTTGAAATACAGCCATTTTGGGAAAAGAAATCTTTAATTTAGGCCTACAATGATTCAGGCTCTGTGAGATACACCCTCTACATACAGGGGTTTGATTCAGGAATTTGAAATACAGCCATTTGAAATACAGCCATTTTGGGCAAATAAATCTTTAATTCAGGCCTACACTGGTTCAGACCGTATGAGATACACCCTCTACATACAGGGATTTGATTCAGGCATTTGAAATACCGCCATTTGGTGCACCAATATTGAATTCAGGCCTACACTGGTTCAGGCCGTGTGAGATACACCCTCTACATACAGGGGTTTGATTCAGGTATATGAAATACAGCCATTTTGGGCAAAGAAATATTTAATTCTGGCATACACTGGTTCAGGCCCAGTGAGATACACCCTCTACATACAGGGGTTTGATTCAGGCATTTGAAATAACGACATTTGGTGCACCAATATTGAGTTCAGGCCTACACTGGTTCAGGCCGTGTGAGATACACCCTCTATATACAGGGGTTTAATTCAGGTATATGAAATACAGCCATTTTGGGCAAAGAAATCTTTAATTTAAGGCCTACACTGGATCAGGCCCTGTGAGATACACCCTCTACATACAGGGGTTTGATTCAGGTATTTCAAATACAGCCATTTTGGACAAAGATATATTTAATTCAGGCCTACACTGATTTAGACCGTGTGAGATACACCCTCTACATACAGGGGTTTGATTCAGGCATTTGAAATACAACCATTTTTGGCAAAGAAATCTTTAATTTAGGCCTACAATGATTCAGGCTCTGTGAGATACACCCTCTACATACAGGGGTTTAATTCAGAAATACAGCAATTTGAAATACAGCCATTTTGGGCAAATAAATCTCTAATTCAGGACTACACTGATTCAGACCGTGTGAGATACCCCCTTTACATACAGGGTTTTGATTCAGGCATTTGAAATACAGCCATTTTGGGCAAAGAAATCTTTAATTTAGGCCTACAATGATTCAGGCTCTGTGAGATACACCCTCTACATACAGGGGTTTGATTCAGGAATTTGAAATACAGCCATTTGGGGCAAATAAATCTTTAATTCAGGCCTATACTGGTTCAGACCGTGTAAGATACACCCTCTACATACAGGGGTTTAATTCAGGCATTTGAAATACAGCCATTTTGGGCAAATAAATATTTAATTAAGGCCTACACTGGTTCAGGCCCTGTGAGATACACCCTCTACATACAGGGGTTTGATTCAGGCATTTGAAATACAGCCATTTGAAATACAGCCATTTTGGGCAAAGAAATATTTAATTCAGGCCTAAACTGGTTCAGGCCCTGTGAGATACACCCTCTACATACAGGGGTTTGATTAGGGCATTTGAAATACCGCTATTTGGTGCACCAATATTGAATTCAGGCCTACACTGGTTCAGGCCGTGTGAGATACACCCTCTAGATACAGAGGTTTAATTCAGGTATTTGAAATACAGCCATTTTGGGCAAAGAAATCTTTAATTTAAGGCCTACACTGGCTCAGGCCCTGTGAGATACACCCTCTACATACAGGGGTTTGATTCAGGTATTTGAAATACAGCCATTTTGGACAAAGATATATTTATTTCAGGCCTACACTGATTCAGACCGTGTGAGATACACCCTCTACATACAGGGGTTTGATTCAGGCATTTGAAATACAGCCATTTTGGGCTAAGAAATCTTTAATTTAGGCCTACAATGATTCAGACCGTATGAGATACACCCTCTACATACAGGGGTTTGATTCAGGAATTAGAAATACAGCCATTTGAAATACAGGCATTTTGGGGAAATAAATCTTTAATTCAGGCCTACACTGATTCAGACCGTGTGAGATACACCCTCTACATACAGGGGTTTGATTCAGGCATTTAAAATACAGCCATTCAAAATACAGCCATTTTGGGCAAATAAATATTTAATTCAGGCCTTCACTGGTTCAGGCCCTGTGAGATACACCCTCTACATACAGGGATTTGATTCAGGCATTTGAAATACAGCAATTTGAAATACAGCCAATTTGGGCAAAAAAATCTTTAGTTGAGGCTTAGTCTGGTTCAGGCCGTGTGAGATACATCCTTTACCTACTGTCATTCTATTCTACTATTAATTAAACACCCGATTAGGGCAAGATATTAAATTCGAAAAATATGAGGAGAGCGCCAAATAAGGGACGTGGCCCAGGTCGTGGTGCTGCTGGTGGAGCTCCCCTTGCAGGGAGAGGATGTGGTCGATCTGTGCCAGCTACACGCACAAGTGAAAGCCCTTCCTCAGGTGCGAGTAGGCGACAAAACCTGCAGCGGTATTTGGTCGGGCCTAATGCTGCTCTTCGAATGGTGAGGCCTGAACAAGTACAGGCGATAGTACATTGGGTTGCTGACAGTGGATCCAGTTCCTTTACATTGTCTCCTGCTAAAAGACCACAGTTGGCACCTGCAGTCTCTTCTGCTTTTTGATGACTCTGTTAGCAGGGTTTCCTAAGGCCATCCACCTAGCCCTGCCCCAGAAGTGGAAAAGATTGAGTGCACCGATGCCCAACCACTTATCTTCCAAGATGAGTACATGGGAGGACCGAAAGTGTGCAGACCGACAAGGAGGGCAGGGGTGAAGACTGGGTGGAAGATGAGGTCCTCGACCCCACATGGAATCAAGGTCATGCGAGTGACCTATGTAGTTCGGAGGAAGAGGCGGTGGTCGCACAGAGCCACTAGCACAGCAGAAGAGGGAGCAGTCCTCTAGACAGTAGGCCTGCTACTGCCCACCGCAGCAAGGGAACGAGCACACCAAAGCCAACTCCAAGGAGTTCCCTGGCGTGGCAGTTCTTCATACAATGTGCTGATGACAAGAAACAAGTGGTTTGCACGCTGTGCAATCAGAGCCTGAAGCGAGGCATAAATGTTCTCAACCTGAGTGTAACGGTCAGCAGAGGAAGAGACCGTAGAGCAGGACTCAAGTACAGTGCAGCAGACAAGGAGGCTGAAGTAGAAACCGGCTTTATTAAAAGAGAACTCTAACTGCCGGAGAAGCAGATTTACAATATGAACAGCTTGAGAATTCACAATAAAGATAATAGAAATTTGCATAAAGAACACAAAGGAATCACAAACACAAGTACAGACAATAGCAGGCTACTCTCTTCTAGGTAGTCCTATCTGTCCCCGCTACCCGGGGTGCACCTCTACGGTGCACTAAACTAAATCCTATTCCACTATGTCCTAGCTCAGGTTAGCATCAGTGCACTCACAGTTCAGTGTCCGGCACATGCAGGCAGATACAGTCTGGGTCCCGATCTGGTTGCTTGCTTGCTTGCTTGCTTCAGCGTGGCTCAGCTCTGGCCTCTCTTTGTAGTCTCTGTAACTCTGGTTAGAGATAATCAGCAGCTCTGGACGTGTAATCAGGCAGGGCCTGGAATTCACTCACAGTTCCTCTGGTAAGTGCCTCACACTACAGCAGACAGCACACAGATACTGTGTCACAGCAGGCAGGGAGAAATCGCTCTAATCTTCCCTGTGGATCTCCCTCTCAGTGCACAGCGTCCTTCTTCCTGTGTACTCAGACACCTTCAGCCCAGGCTCTCTGCTCAGCCCGGGAAAAACACTTAACTCCTTGTCCTCTGGAAACAACTCCTCTCACTGTCCTACTCAGCCACAGTGGCCTCTGGTGGCTGGAGGGAAACATGACAGTCTGCTATATATATATGTGTTGGAAATGTTGCTGGATGATCAGGGCTGCCTCTTACATGCCCCCCCACTTAAAGGTGGCCGTCCTCGGCCTTGCTATATAGTCCATAGAAATAATGGTTAATGTAACTTTTTATACAGCAGTACAACATTGTCCACAATACATACAGGTGGACCAAATGAACTCATCAGCAGCGTACCTGTTTGGTGGAACCCCTGCAGTAAGCCTACTGGATCTCCGGAGGTCCTGGCTATCTGTTACGACCTGACTCTCTCCACTAGGAACTGCCAGTCTGGATTCATCCACCACAATAGGAGGTTCGGGTGTGTCCGAGGGCCCCTCTCCATTACGGGCTGGCAATGGTTCTGTGACAGTGCCTTCATCACCTGTAACCTGGGAGGCTTCTTCAGTGTTGGGAGCAGTCCACCAGTCTTCACCATAATCTCCATCAGAGATAACAAGTTCTGAGTATGGGGCAGGAGGAGGTGTCCTCTGAACAGGTGCGGGATCTTTGGACCGGCATGGCCGTAACATATTCCTATGTAGAGTCCGTGAAGCAAATTCCTCATTCTCAACCTGCACTTCGTAGACCGGACCATTAGGGTACACTCTCTTGATCACTTTATACGGCTGTACTTCCCAACGCTCACTCAACTTGCCTCTGGGACGTTTCTCTCGTACCAGTACCCGATCCCCAGGCTGCAATGGAACCTCCTGAACTGGAGGACGGTCTGTATGAGCTCTCTCCTGTAACCGCTGACCTGCCAACCGGCGAATGGTCTGGAGACGCCGACGGTGTTCTTTCACCCATGAGGTGGTTGATCGCTCTATTAGGTCTTCTGGCTGTTCTAGGTTTAATTCCACGATCTCTCGACCAGCCCTACCGAACAGTAACATGTATGGGGTGTAACCGGTGGTGGTGTGGACACGATTATTGTAAGCCCAGACTAATTCTGGCAGGTAGTCAGGCCAGTGTGCCCTCTTGTCTTCCTCTAGCGTCCTCAGCATTTGCAGCAATGTGCGGTTAAAGCGCTCACAGGCTCCGTTTCCTTGGGGATGATAAGGAGTTGTCCTGGATTTTTCAATGCCGTACAGTCGATGTAGCTCTTCCATCACTTTTCCTTGAAAGCACGCCCCTTGATCTGAATGGATCCGCTTTGGACACCCATAGACCCGAATGAAGTCTTGACAAATGGCTCGTGCAGCGGACTCGGCCGTCTGGTCCCGAGTTGGGGTGACTACTGCAAACTTGGAGAAGTGGTCGATCATGACCAGGCAATACTGTGGACCTCTTGACGATTGTCCCACAAGAAGATAGTCTATCATCAACACTTCCAGCGGTTCTGTGGTCTGGATGGACTGTAGGGGTGCTCTCTGTTCTGTACTCTTCGTGAGTTCACACAATCGACACTGTCGGCAAACTTCTTCAACTGTGGCCTCCAGTCGCGGACAATACACATAACGCTGCAGCCACTGGTATGTCTTGACTGGCCCGAAGTGAGCTCCAAACTCATGAGCCTCTTTGGCTATCTCCCGTGCCATTCTTCTGGGTATCACTACCTGCCACCTCGCCTCTAGGTCGGCAGGCTGTTGCCACTTGCGGAACAAAACAGCTCCATGCACTTCCAGTCTGTCCCATTGATGTAGAACGGACTTCATCTCGGCATCCAGATCAGTCCTTTCTTCTTTGTTGGGTTTCCTGCACTGGGTTACCCAGCTTTTCATTTGCTGCAGTCCAATGTCTTCATCTTGCAATCTGCCCCATTCTTCATTAGTTCTCCCCAATGCTTTGGGTAGCTTACGGGCCTCCCCACTTGTCTGGGCCGCGACTGTTGGGGGAGCGAACTTGCGGAAGTCAGGAGTTTCATCTTCTTCCTTTTGTTCATCCATATCCCCTACTGGAGTTTCAAAAGTAACCCTCGAGAGACCATCAGCATTAGTGTTCTCTGTAGCGGAGCGGTAGCGAATTGAGAAGTCATACTTTGCGAGGCGAGCCGCCCAGCGTTGCTCCAGGGCTCCCAACTTGGCCGTACCCAGATGGGCCAGGGGATTGTTATCCGTCCGTACGAAGATCTTAGCTCCTGTCAGATATCCTGCAAATTTCTCCGTCATAGCCCACACCAGGGCAAGGAGTTCCAGCCGGAAGGAACTGTAGTTATGGGGGTTTCGCTCCGTATCTCGCAAGGATCTACTGGCATAAGCGATCACTCTCTCATGTCCATCCTGCACCTGCGACAGGACTGCCCCAAGTCCGTAGAGGCTGCCATCAGTAGCTAAGATGAATGGTTTATCAAAATCGGCATAAGCCAAGATGGGGGCCGATGTCAGGGCTTCTTTCAGGGCCTGGAAGGCCTCTTCCTGTTTCTGTCCCCAGGGGATACTTTGGCCCTTGGGTTGCCCAGCCGTTCCTCTCAACAACTCATTCAGAGGGCCCGCTATTTTTGCGTAGTCTTTGATGAACCGCCGGTAGTACCCAGTCAGTCCCAGGAAGGCCTTCAACTCACGCAGTGTTCTCGGCACTAGCCATTGTCGTATTGCAGCCACTTTGTCTTGGGACGGTAGCACTCCGTCTTGGGACACCCTATGGCCCAGGTACTCGATCTCCCTCTTGAAGAGATGACACTTCTTTGGCTTTACCTTCAGGCCATGGGATCGCAGTCACTCGAGTACCTGCCCTAGCCGATTCAAGTGTTCTTGAAAATAGCAGAGTATACGATGATATCGTCTAGGTATATCAGAGTGGCTTCAAAATTCAGGTCTCCCAGGCATCTCTCCATCAGCCGCTGGAAGGTTCCAGGGGCATTAGTCAGTCCGAATGGCATCCTGTTGAATTCAAATAACCCCATGGGGAGTATGAATGCTGTCTTTGCCTTGTCCTGCTCAGCCACTGGTACTTGCCAGTACCCACTTGCTAGATCCAGGGTGGAGAAGTATTTGGCTCGTCCTAGGGCCGTCAGAGACTCCTCGATGCGTGGCAGAGGATATGAGTCTCGCGCAGTGCAAGCATTCAACCGCCGGTAATCCACACAAAATCGAATAGTGCCGTCCTTCTTCTTGACAAGCACCACTGGGGCTGCCCAAGGGCTCTGGCTTCCCCGCACCACTCCGGAATCTATCATCTGTTTCAATAGCGTCTTCACTTCCTGGTACAACTTGGGTGGAATCTGTCGATATCTCTCCCGAATTGGTGGAGTGTCCCCCGTCGGTATCTCATGTGTGATAGCATTCGTGCAGCCAAAGTCATCGGCGTGGCGGGCAAACGCAGCCTGTTTCTCCCACAGCATGGTTTCAACTGCTCGCTGTTGGTCTAAACTGAGAGCCTTAACATCTATCTCCATTTGATCCAAGATGGTTCCCCCATTCCATTCTGGGGTCGGCGCCTCTTCTGCACTGGCAGTAACTGCTAGGGTCCAACCAGCATCCCCTACCGGAGCTAGAGTCACTTCTCTCTGACTCAGGATTTCTCCCTGATGTAGGTACACACGAGCCAGTTCCACCCCTGGCGTCAAGGGAACTTCTAGATATCCCACATTCACAGCTCTTATGGGTACTCGTCCATTCTGGACCACTCCCAGTGTCCGGGCCACCAGGACGTCCTGACCCAGCTCTCCTAGGCCTGTTGGTTCAACGAACACCTCCATGCCTTCAAGATTACGGAAAGTTCCCACGGGTAACGTCAGCACGGTCTCCCGACCAGGGGGAAGGGTGAAGGTAGCCTTTCCTGGCGCTCGGATCGTTCCCACCGCCTGGTGTGCTGGTACACTTTTCTGTGTTCCACAAAAACGGATTAGCCGTTGAAATGCTTTTTGGGTAGGTTTGTGCGGGGTGGCTTGTTTCCAGTAACCCGGCCCCCGTTTGGTGAACATGATCTGATCCAATTCTCGCAGGATATTCATGCCCAACAAGATACCTTTCCGCCCCACTTCCTGTCCACACAGCCGTACATTCATCCACACGACCCCTGTGACAGGAATCTGTTGTTGGTTAGCCGCTGTAACCCGGACCAGTGTCTCTCGTTCTGGCTTGGCCAGCGCTTGAAAGTAACGGTAGAAGAATGACTCGGGCATAGTTGTCACCTGAGACCCAGTATCCACTAAGCAGTCGACAGGAACACCTTGGAACTCAGCTCGTATAGTGGGGCACCCTGCGACCAGGTGTTCGGAGCTTTGCTGGGTAACTTGGCTCTCCACCTCCCCTGCAGTACGCCCCACTACTGCAGGGGTCGGTAGTTTAACGGCGGCTCTTGGCGTCCAGCTGAATTATTCCGACACTCTCTGGCGAAATGTCCTAGATCTCCACACCGCCAACACTGTGCCCCTTGACGGCCCACTTTTAGCCTGCGAGTGGGAGGTGCCCTCAGAGCTTGGCTGGATGGCCCCACTGAAGGGTAATGAGGGGCTTGATGGTATGGTAAACTAGCATAAGGGCATTCGGGTGTAGGAACCCACGGAGTCGCCTGATAGGTTTGTTGTCGGGCTGGATAGGCAGCCTCAGTAGTATGGCGCGACTCTATCCGTTTCTCCAGGTGTGTCAACTTTTCGTGCATGGCACTCAGGGAGCTCTGCAAGTCTTGTACCACTCTGACCAGGGCTTCCTCATTTCTTGTAACCCCGGGGGGTGTAACGGTCTGGGTCCGTATTACTCCAGAAGCATAGCCGTCTTCTTTGTTTCGCGTCACGGCCTCTGCCAAAATTTGTCAAAAGGTTAGGGTAGGGTCTACTCTGACTCGTTCCCGCAGAGCCTGTTTCAGGGGATTGCTGTAGAGCCCCAGAATAAATTGTTCCCGCAGTATCCGGTCTATTGGTCCCATGCCAGTAACCCCATCTGCCTCTTTTTTTTGTACCTCGGCCAACACTTCCTGTAGGGCTGTAGCGTACTGAGAGACACCTTCGTCTTCCCGTTGAATCCGGTAAAAAAACTTCGCCCGGAGGTGCCCTGCACTGGCTGTTTCCCCATATATTTCTTCCAGGAATCTCACCATCTCTTGCAATGTATTGCGCGTGGCTTCTGGTTGTAGGAGAACATTTCTTCGGGCCTCACCCTCGAGAGCGGCCAAAGCAATTTCTACTTGTAGTTCTGGGCTGACATTGTAAATCCTAACAGCACTCTGTAACCTTGTCACCCAGTCTGACAGTGTCATGTTCTGGCCATCAAATTTGGGTAGCAAGTTGAACAACGTGCCAATAGGAAGGGCCCTTGCAAGGGTTCCACCATTGCCTGAGGTACTCACATTAACATCATGCACATTGCCTTCAGCCGCCTCCATCTCTGTGACTGTACCCTGCTCGCAGCGCCACTTGTAACGGTCAGCAGAGGAAGAGACCGTAGAGCAGGACTCAAGTACAGTGCAGCAGACAAGGAGGCTGAAGTAGAAACCGGCTTTATTAAAAGAGAACTCTAACTGCCGGAGAAGCAGATTTACAATATGAACAGCTTGAGAATTCACAATAAAGATAATAGAAATTTGCATAAAGAACACAAAGGAATCACAAACACAAGTACAGACAATAGCAGGCTACTCTCTTCTAGGTAGTCCTATCTGTCCCCGCTACCCGGGGTGCACCTCTACGGTGCACTAAACTAAATCCTATTCCACTATGTCCTAGCTCAGGTTAGCATCAGTGCACTCACAGTTCGGTGTCCGGCACATGCAGGCAGATACAGTCTGGGTCCCGATCTGGTTGCTTGCTTGCTTGCTTCAGCTTGGCTCAGCTCTGGCCTCTCTTTGTAGTCTCTGTAACTCTGGTTAGAGATAATCAGCAGCTCTGGACGTGTAATCAGGCAGGGCCTGGAATTCACTCACAGTTCCTCTGGTAAGTGCCTCACACTACAGCAGACAGCACACAGATACTGTGTCACAGCAGGCAGGGAGAAATCGCTCTAATCTTCCCTGTGGATCTCCCTCTCAGTGCACAGCGTCCTTCTTCCTGTGTACTCAGACACCTTCAGCCCAGGCTCTCTGCTCAGCCCGGGAAAAACACTTAACTCCTTGTCCTCTGGAAACAACTCCTCTCACTGTCCTACTCAGCCACAGTGGCCTCTGGTGGCTGGAGGGAAACATGACAGTCTGCTATATATATATATGTGTTAGAAATGTTGCTGGATGATCAGGGCTGCCTCTTACATGAGCACAACCTGCATGACCAGGCATTTAAGTGCAAAGCATGAGCTGCAGTGGAGTAGACACATCAAAAACAAAGAAAGGTTTCTGGCTCCTCCTGCTTCCTCTTCTGCTGCAGTCTCGGCCTCTTCATCCACCTCTGGAGTGACAGTGCCACCTGCCACCCCGCAATCAGAGGATCTGCCAGCAACACCAACACCTGGGTCACCAAGCATCTCCACAATGTCCCACGGAAGCGTTCAGCTCTCCATCACCCAAACGCTGGAGAGGAAGAGGAAGTACCACCCTACCCACCCGTGATCCCTAGCCCTGAATGCCAGCATTTCTAAATTACTGGCCGTTGAAATGCTGTCATTCCGTCTGGTGGAGACGGATAGTTTTAAAGGCCTTATGGCGGTGGCTGTCCCACAGTACGTCATGCCCAGCCGCCACTACTTTTCAAGGCGAGCCATCCCTTCCCTGCACAACCAAGTAGGGGACAAAATCAGGTGTGCACTGCGCAACGCTATCTGTAGCAAGGTGCACCTGACTATGGATACGTGGACCAGTAAGCACGGTCAGGGCCGTTATATCTCCATAACAGCACACTGGGTAAATGCAGTGGCGGCTGGGCCTGAGGCGGATAGCCTTGCACATGCTGGCCAGACTGTGCGAGCAGCAGCAGGTGATAGTGGAGTTTCAGCTGCAGCACTCACGGCTGAGTCGCTCGGCGGAAGAGCACCACTTCACCACCAATGACTGGGCCTCCGTGCGAGACCTGTGTTCCTTGTTGCGCTGTTTCGAGTACTCCTCCAACATGGCCAGTGCCGATAACGCCGTTCTCAGCGTTACTATCCCACTTCTATGCCTCCTTAAAAAAATGCTCCTGACGATGATGGAAGAGGTTGTGGCACAGGAGGAGGAGGAGGAAGAGGGATCATTTCATAGGGTTTCCGGCCAGTTGATTCCCAAGTGGCTCCGAGGGTGGGTTCCTGCACCCACAAACCCAAGGTACACAATTGTCCAGCCAGGGCACAGTTCTGGAGGATGACGAGGTGGAGAATGAGGAGGAGGAGGAACCATGTTCACAGCAGGGTGGCACCCAGACCAGCTCATGGCCATCACTGGTGCATGGCTGGGGGGATACATAGGACACAGGCGATACACCTCCCACAGAGGACAGCTTTTCGTTGCCTCTGGGCAGTCTGGCACACATGAGCAATTGCATGCTGCAGTGTCTCTGGAACGACATTCTAACTTGTGCTGATTACTGGGTGGCCACAGTGGAAGCACAAGGCGAAGGCAGAGGGCAAGGAAGAGGTCGCCAACGCAGCTGGGGCACCGCCAGCACCTCAGAAGGCAGGGTTAGCATGGCCGAAATGTGGAAAAGCTTTGTCAGCACGCCACAACAACCAGCACCACCAGCTGATATGGAATGTCTTAGCAGGAGGCAGCATTTCACCAACATGGTGTCACGGCTGAGGATGGGGAAAACCCTCAGCCGTGCGATGCCAGAACATGTTAATGGATACTCAGCCAGAACAACTGAAATAGGGAGCAGGTCACCTCCTATTGCGTCCCTAATCTGACCCTAACTCCTAACCGTATTAGCCAACCCTGATGGTAGGAGGGCTCATACACCGGAACCTAATAGTCCGTGCTATCCCTCAGGGTGGACCTGGACTAGGAGCTGGGTAGACAACCTGTTCCTCCTGGACGCGGAGAAACAGGAGTCTAAAGTGGCCAAGCTATAAAGAAAGGGGAACAGAAAACAGTCATATGGCAATGGCAGGTAAGTGCAACTAGTACCACACTTACCTGCCACAGACACAGAGTCTGGAACCCAAGTATAAGTGCTGCTGTCCACAAGGACACAAGAGACAGAGCACACACAACACACAGGAAGCCAGGAAACCATACGCTGCAATAAATAAGCATAACACACAAACACATCCTCATAACATCGTGTATCACAATTTATGGCCACAAGGGTGGCCCTCACTGGCAGATGGTATATGGGGCCAGGAGAGTGCCTCCAGCTAACTACAAGGCTGGAGTACCCCTCAGACATCAGGTCTTAACTGAGGCTTTATAGCCCATGTAGTCACACCCACAATCAGACACACCCAGTGCACACACACACACTAGGAAGGAAGTTAACCCTTCCAACACCAGGGAAGGGAAGGCATCAACTTAAAGGGGAAGTGCACACAACTCAAACCTTGTGCACACCAAACAGGGAATGTGCACACATACACACTGGAGCTGTTACCGCTGGCAACGATATGTGTGGCAACCATGTCCTGGGAGTCAGCCAAAAGGCAGAGACACTGCCACCACATGTACAATATAGAACACGTTGCCACGGGCAGCCACCAGTGAAGGTAAATGTCCCAGTGCACACACCTAAACCTGGTGCACACCAAACACATAAAAGGCACACCTAACAAAGACAGGTTGCCAGGTGCAACCGCATACCTATTGCAGCAAGCTGCCTAGCACCGCTCATGCTGCTCTGCTGCCACATAAACAATGTTGCCAGCGGCAACCACAGGTGAGGCAACATACTTTAGCCCTCACCTGTGATTGACAACAAAACCAAGACCGCAGGCAACTGCATGCAGTTACAGGAGTCACGACCATGACCATGGTCGTGACACATGGTGGAGCAGTATGTGTGCACACGCCTACACGTACTGAATGACGGGTCTGCCCCCTTCAACTTCTGGGTCTCCAAATTGGGCACATGGCCTGAGCTTGCCCTTTACGCCTTGGAGGTGCTGGCCTGCCCTGCAGCCAGTGTATTATCTGAACGTGTGTTTAGCACGGCAGGGGGCGTCATCACAGACAAGCGCAGCCACCTGTCCACAGCCAATGTGGACAAGCTCACGTTCATTAAAATGAACCAGGCATGGATCCCTCAGGACTTGTCCTTACCTTGTCCAGAATAGACATGTATACCGGCACTAACCAGCCATTGTTATACTGCAGCGCAATTGCTCATGTTTGTATTTTGGATGTTTCACACTCTTTTGGAGTGTACCCTAATTTAAAAAATAAAATTAAAACCAAAAACCTGTGTTGGCTACCTCGTCCTCCTCCACCGTCGCTTCCACCTTCACCGCTACGTCCACCGCCTCCTCAAACTCCTACTCCATATGGAACTCCACCTCATAAATCATTTTTTTTTTTATTATTTGTACGTATTTTATTTTATATCATTTCACTACTTTGTCATTTACATTTTCAGGTGAAATTCAGCAACTTTATAGTACCACTGCTATACCTAGTAGGCCGGTTAAAAAAAAAAAATGTCATTTACATTTTTGGGGTGAAATTCACCTTTTTTGGGGTGTATATTACCACTGCTATACCTGGTAGGCCGGTTAAAAAAAAAAATTGTCATTTACATTTTAGGGTGAAATTTTAGTGTGTATAGTACCACTGCTATACCTAGTAGACCAGTAAAATAAAAAATAAAAATTGTCAGTTACATTTTCTGGTAAAATTCACCAATTTTTGGGTGTATAGTACCACTGCTATACCTAGTAGACAGGTTAAAAAAAAAAATGTCATTAACATTTTCGGGTGAAATTCACCAATTTTTGGGTGTGATGTACCACTGCTATACCTAGTAGAAAGGTTTAAAAAAAAGTGTCAGTTACATTTTTGGGTGAAATTCACCAATTTGTGGATGTAATATACCCCTCCTCTACCTAGTTGATAGCTTAATAAATTTCAATAATTTTTCTGCTACCTTCTTGGGTTGACATTATACAATTTTAGACGTGAATAAACACCTGCTATGCATAGGAGACAGAGAATTAAATTTTATGTTATTCAATAATTAATGCGGGCCACATCCTTTCATTCAATGCCTAATCATTTCTCCCATATTTCAACTCTATCATTTTAAATTTGAAAAAATGAATCCTCTCTTGGATGTGGTCTCTCTTTCTCACGCTCCCTCTCTGGCCTGGAACCCTGATTCCCCGCCACCCGTGATCACTATGGTAGGCGTATAAAAGAACATCGAAAGTTGATAGAACAGATATCAAATTGGATCGTGAACATCACGGGGACGTGCGACATGGTGGGGCAGTAAGTGTGCACACGCCTACACGAACTGACTGGGCATATGGCCTGAACTTGCCCTTTACCCCTTGGAGGTGCTGGCCTGCCCTGCAGCCAGTGTATTGTCTGAACGTAGAAGGATAAGTAAAAACCGGCACTCTACATCTAGCAGTGATACTGAAGGAGCAATATACACAAGTATGGTAATAAAAATGCGTATTTATTTTTGAGGATACAATCTAAAAATGAGGGATAAAGGGTAAAAAATATATAAAAAAATATAAAAAAATTGTCATTCGCGGTGGTGCGGATGCACAATGGAAAAAATGTGCAAAGGTAGATGCAGGAGTAAGGCACTCTGGTGGTTGTCCAATAATGGTTTGCACCTTTAGTAAGTTCAATAGTTCAGTAATTCATTGTGTCCATTTATGTATAGTTCATAAAAATATAGAAAATATATATATATATATATTAAGAGTCTTGTGTGGTATCAAATATATGGGAGTATATAGATATACTGCAGAGGAGAGGTACGATGTTGCCCTGTTTGGGGCTTGTTAGCCGGACATTAGTGTTGGTCACAGTAGGAAAAATGTATAGTGACAACAGGATAAAAATATAAAAATATTGGTAATATATCAGTCGGATACTGCACCTGGTGTGGCGTCCCACGGTCTTTTGCGATCCACGTGGGTGTGACATCACTTATCTGGCGTCTCACGTGTCTTTACCGATCTTTATTTTTCAAACTTTCGCAGTCTTTTTATGATCCAGAAGTTCGGATGTAATCGATTATTTGGAAGCGCTTCCAGGGTAGAATTTCTTGCAGGTTTAGAGGGGAGTCACCAGACGCGTTTCGAAGGTCTTAGCTTATTGTCTGAACGTGTGTTTAGCATGACTGGAGAGGGTTATCACAGGTTATATTTCCCAATGTTTTGGGGTGTACCCTAATTTAAAAAAATACAAATACATTTAAAACCAAAAAGAAGTGTAGGCTACCTCCTCCTCCTCCACCTCCACTTCCACCTACACCGCCACATCCACCACCTCCTCAACCTCCTACTCCATATAGACCTGGTCCTACTAGATCAAGATTATAATTTTTTATTTTTACGTATTTAATGTTATTTTAAGTTATTTCCCTATCCATAAAATGCTCTTAACCACATTTTAACGACATTTGCAGCCCTCTAGCCCTTTCATGCCATTTTTACAGCCATTTTAGTGCTCAAAAGTTCGGGTCCCCATTGACTTCAATGGGGTTCGGGTTTTGGGTCAAGTTCGGGTCCCGAACTCAAACTTTTTTCTAAAGTTCGGCCGAACCCGTCGAACCCGAACATCCAGGTGTCCGCTCAACTCTATATAGGAATTCAATTTAAACTGCTTATTCTCACCCACAAAGCTCTCCACAGTGCTGCATCCCCTACATCTCCTCCCTCATTTCTCTCTGTTAAGATGGCCGGACCATTGCACAAATCAAAGCACTTGTTACCTTCTGTTTCACCTCTATCTCTTCATAGATTGTAAGCTCTTGTGAGCAGGTCCCTTATTCCTTTTGTTTTACTTATTGACTTGTTTGTTGCTATTTTATTTATGACTCTGTTTGAACCTTAACCCCCTGATTTTAAAGTGCGGCATAATACGTTGGCGCTATAAATATAAAGATTATTATTATTATAGTTGATACACTGAAGAGCAAAAGGGTAACAATGTTTTGAACTTTTGCGTTTCAGGCTCCATATGTCACCATCCACTACAGCTCCAAACATGAGACTACTATAATTTTATAGACACTCATCTTGGCTATCTCATACATAAATTGGATTTGCAACTATTTAGCATATGATTAGTTATGCAGATTCTTGTCATGTAATTGCATTGTTACTGTTTTGCGCCTGGTGGTGGAACAATATTTTTCTTCTTTTATACTACAAATTACAACCTGTTCTCACATTCCCTTATAAGGCTACTTTCACACTTGCGTTCGGGGCTCCGCTTGTGAGTTCCGTTTGAAGGCTCTCACAAGCGGCCCCGAACGGATCCGTCCAGCCCTAATGCATTCTGAGTGGATACGGATCCGCTCAGAATGCATCAGTCTGGCACCGTTTGTCCTCCGCTCCGCTCAGCAGGCGGACACCTGAACGCTGCTTGCAGCGTTCGGGTGTCCGCCTGGCCGTGCGGAGGCAAACGGATCCGTCCAGACTTACAATGTAAGTCAATGGGGACGGATCCGTTTGAAGTTGACACAGTATGGCTCAATTTTCAAACGGATCCGTCCCCCATTGACTTTCAATGTAAAGTCAAAACGGATCCGTTTGCACTATCATGAACAAAAAAAAAAAAAAAAAAAATTTTTTTTTTTTTTTTTGTTCATGGTAATGCAAACGGATCCGTTCTGAACGGAGCCACCGTCTGCATTAATATGAGCGGATCCGTTCAGAACGGATCCGATCGAACGCTAGTGTGAAAGTAGCCTAAATCAGTGTGTTATCAGGTTAATTCCCAAGCGAAAGGTCACTGGTTCAAATCTAGGAGCAGCCATTAAGAAGATTTCCCAAGAAATTACACAAGTCTGGAATGGTAGCCCACGAAAAAAGGTTAAGAAGCTTCAGTTTCAATATCATTACAAGAAGTGTCGGCTAGAGTTTGCAAAAAAAGTACGAACAGTGGATAGTAGAAGATTAGAAACGGGTGATTTGGAGTCAATAGACTGGGCTCTGATTGGGTGCAATTGGGGCTGGAAGAAACTGGAAAAAAGGGGGCTAACGGATCAAGTAAATTAAGGAACTGTCAAGTTCGATAGAGGAAGCCTGATGATATGGGGTTGTTTCACAGCCAAAGGTGTGGGATACTTAACCAGGATCGATGGTGGTCTCAATGCTGAGCTATATGTGAGTATCCTACAAGATGAGTTACTTTGTACACTTGAGTACTATGGGTATGAAAAGGATGACATAGTGTTCCAGCAGGACAATGACCTAAAGCATACATTGAGATTGGCAAAGAAATGGTTCAATGGCAATGAACTAGAGGTGCTCGATTGAATTTGATAGAGAGCATGCCCAGGATTCAGGCAGTTTGAAAACCAAAGGTGGATTTACAAAATACTAACAAAATTTTAAAAAATTAAATTTTGAATTTTAGGAGCAAAACAGTAACAATGCAGTTACATGACAAGAAACTGCATAACTAATTATATGCTAAAGTCCAATTTATGTATGAGATAGCCAAGATGATTGTCTATTAAATGATGTTAGTCTCACATTCAAAGCTATAGTGGATAGTGAGATATGGAGTCTGAAAGTTAAAAGTTCAAAACATTGTTACCCTTTTGCTCATCAGTGTACCTGGCAGTCTGTCAATGAAATACATATAATTACAATGTGTTGATAGTTGTATATGTAATAATAATAATATATAATTAAGTAACAGTTCATGATCATCCTTCTGGAAGCACTGATGTTTATATAGAATGGAGAACATATGTATAAATGTACTTAACCTGGTAACCGGATGAACCAGGCTCTCTTTCTTCTAGTGCCTGGGAACTTGGCACACCTAGGTGTTTCTGGATTTATGAGTCATTGTAAGTGGATAAGTCATCACAACAGCCACACCTAAATTAATCCTAGAGCTATTGGTGAAATTATTCCTCATATTAATAAATCTACACAAGTTAGACAGTTATTCCAAATCGGGTACAGTATGTTAGCGTTTTAAAGGTCAGTGAATGAGGAGATTCATGTGAGGTACACGGCTAGACCTAGCTTTTTTAGAAATAGATTGTCATGTACTATATGATGTCTGATTTTCATTTTCAACATTAATCATGGGATAATGCCTTTAGGATAGATTTAAGTGCAAAAATTTCTATACTGTGTTCATCTATGTCATTCCCTTACGTCCTACCAGCAGCACAGATGGGGTTAACTGCCCCCCTTGGACTGGTAGGACCGGCAGAATTTTTAATGAGCCCAAAGAAGAACCAATGAACAAACTCCAGCTCCCCTAAAGGGAGGGGTTCACCCCCCAGCCCACCGTGTTTTTTTCTGCTCTTTGGACAGGTGGACTGGCGAGTTTTTCTCTCCCCTCTTTTGGGGGGAATTAGAGGCCGTTTTATTCTATTGGGGTTTATTATAACCCCCATTTTGCCTCCTTTTTTTCCAAAATTAAGGCATTGCAGGCAGCGCTTATGCTTGCGCTCCTTTTTCCCTCCATTGGAACTTCTTGACTTGAATACCTGGGGGTAGTGCTTTGCCTTACTGGTGCTGCGCCCCCCTCCTGTGGACAGTTGCCGTTTTGGGCGATGCAGCGGCTCTCCGTTGCCGGCATGGGCGCCGCCATGACCGGAAGTGACGCGCGGCCGGCTGCAGCGTCACTTCCGGTCTCTCGGTTCTGGCCGGCGGCGTCTTTTTTTAAACAAAACTGAAGGTTGCCGGCCGGATCTTTTCCCACGGGGGGGGGGGGGGGGGGGTGAGGTATTTCTACCTATTACCACAGTATACGTTTTTTAAAATATCTGTGGAAGTGATGTCTCAGGGAGAGGGATTGCTACAGGGAAATCCCTCCCCTGGGCGGAGCTTTTTCCTTTTAAGCTCCCTGATCCCATCATTCTGTCTCTGGTTGCGCTGCTTTAACAAGCTAGCTCCAGAGTCCCCTTGTGCTTGGCTAAGAGTTTTCTGTCTTCTGATTTCTTCAGCCTCTAATTTTCAAGTGCCTGTCGTTACTCCTCTGGTTGGTGGGCATACCGTTAGGTTAATTTGTGTGTTATAAACTCCCTGTCATTGGGCTTTAGGGATGTTTTAATCTTTTCTTTCATTTCAGCCATGGCTTCTCCTAAAGAGTCAGACCAGCAGCGGAAGTCTGTGGCCAAGAGGAAACATCTGGCCTGTTATGACTGCAACACGCCATTAGACGACAGTTGCCCCTACTCCAGGTGTGACAGTTGCCGTTCCGGCACCGCCACGGAACCCTCTATGCAAGATATGTACCAGTGGGCGAAGACATATGTAGACAACTCCATCAAGGGAGTCGTACGGTTACTGAATGAGAGACTACCGATTCCCTCCCAGACTCCGATGAAAGTTGCCTCCCCTACTGACAGACCCACGCCCCTCTCAGTGGGGTCATCTTTCCCACCCGAAAAAACGCAGAAGTTATTTAAGTCCATCAGGTCGGGGGACCAGGATGTTGACATAGGGGAGTCCTCCGATCCAGCCTGTCGGACTCAGCGGGTTTTTAAGGCGATGAGACCCTTCTTTCTGTGATGCGCACAGAATGGAAAAAAACGGAAAAAGGTCCAGTCCTCACCCAAAGGTTTAAACTGATGTTCCCGATGGCTAAACCCTTGGTGGAATCATGGGGTTCCATTCCTAAGGTGAACATGGCTATAGCCAAATTGTCCAGACGCACTCTGGTCCTTGCGGACGATGGGTCTAGCCTGCAGGACCCTCTCGAAAGGAGGGCAGAGTGCACCCTGAGAAGGAGCTACTCGGCCTCAACATCTATTGCAGCCACGGAGGTCACTTCCTTTTTACGTACTAGGCTGAACCAGATTTAGACAGATGTCGACCAGAGTGTCTCTCGGGACGATATCCTGGCCGCATTTAAATCAGTCAATTTGGCCATGGACTTCCTATGTGACACGTCCCAGTTACAGCTGAAGTTGGCAGCCAAGACAATGGCACTAGTGTCGGCTGCCAGGAGACCTCTATGGCTGGAATAGACCTCTATGGCTGGAATGCGGATAACGCCTCCAAGTATAATCTGTGTGGGCTCCCTTTCGAACCGGACTGCTTGTTCGGTTCGGAATTAGACAACATCATGGAGAGACTCTCCGATAAAAAGGGGAAGAGTCTCCCCCAACAGCCCTTTCGGGCTCGGGGCAGGCAAGATCGCGGAGGCAGATCCGGACAGCAGGCCAGACGTAGAGATTGGGGGGGCAGTCTAGAAGATTTTCGAGATGCTCCCATAAACCCACCAAGGAGGCAAAACCCTCCTGACTATGGGCCTCTCAGAGGCTCTTGGTTAAACCCTGCTACCCCTGTCGTTACGCCTCTGGATTTTCCCGTACCCCTTCCCCAACTCCCCGTGGGGGGGTCGTCTTTCCCATTTCAAGCATGTATGGGCCCAGGAAATTTCAGACCCCTGGGTTCAAAGCATAGTGGCTACCGGTTATCTAATAGATCTTGTTTCTCTCCCCCCAGAAAGATTCATCGCCACTCGATGGTTTCTGCCGGCCAGACAGAAGATCTTAGAGTCCTATATTCAGGACTACATTTCCAAAGGAGCCCTGGAGGAGGTACCGGCAGGGGAGAGGGGTCTAGGGATTTATTCTCCAGTATTCCTGGTGCCCAAGAAAACAGGAGATCTCCAGATGATCATAGATTTGAGATTCCTCAATCGATTCATAAGGAGAACCAGGTTCCGGATGGAAACCATAAGGTCCGTCAGCCACATCCTCAGCCCTGGGGACGTGATGGCTACTCTAGACCTCAAGGATGCTTACCTCCACATCCCGATCCACCCCTCCTCTCGGAAATTTCTCAGGATCGCGGTCCAGATTTCAGGAGTGCGCAGGCATTTTCAATTTGCCGCCCTCCCTTTCTAAATCTTATCCGCCCCCCTTATCTTCACCAAAGTGGTAGTGTCGGTGGTGGCAGCTCTGAGACTCCAGGGACTGACCATTGTTCCCTACCTGGCTTCTTCTAGCCTCTTCGGTCCCAATACTTACTCATCATCTTCATGTCGCAATTTCCTTTCTGCTCCGCCTAGGCTGGATCATCAACTGGCAGAAGTAGAACGTGAGCCCATTGACTTCAATCCATTATTTAGGATTCGTGGTCGACTCTCTGGAGATGTCCCTCCAGTTGACGCCAGAAAGAGGAGCGCGGATTCAGGACCTGGCAAGGTTCCATTCCGTCCCACGACGAGTCTCCATCCAGACTCTCATGAAGATGCTGGGGCTCATGTCAGTGGCTGCGGATGCAGTCCCTTGGGCTTTAGGTGTCACGACCATGGTTATGGCCGTGACTCCTGAACCACATGCAGTTGCCTGCAGTCTGGTGTTGTTGTCAATCACAGGTGAGGGCTGAAGTATGTTGCCTCCCCTGTGGTTGCCGCTGGCAACATAAGGTATGTGGTAGTAGAGCAGCTGGAGCTGGCTGCTCGCTGTCATTGCATGCGGTTGCACCTGGCAACCTGTCTGTGTGGGTGTGGCTACATGGGCTATTTAGCCTCAAATGAGAGCAGAAGTCTGAGGGGTACTTCAGCCATGGTTAGCTGGAGTCATCCTCCTGGTTTATATACCATCTGCCAGTGAGGGCCACCCTTGTGGTCATACTGTCACGGCTGAGGATGGAAGAAACCCTCAGCCGTGCGATACCAGAAGATGTTAGTGGCTGCTCGGCCAGGACAGGAATCAGGGAGCAGGTCACCTCCTATCAATCCCTAATTCTGATGGTAGGAGGGCTCATACTCCAGAACCTAAGATTCCTACTAGCCCTCAGGGTGGCCCTCAACTAGGAGCAGAGTAAGACGACCTGTTCCTGGGGTGTTGTTGTATTCAGGAAAAAAATGGTGGTCACTTTTTGGGGATTTCCACTGTAAGGGTACCTCAGGGTCTCTTCATATGCAACATGGTGCCCAAAGACCATTCCAGCAAAATTTGCCCTTCAAAAAGCATATGTTGCTCCTTTCCTTCTGACCACTGCAGTTTATGACCACATATTCAGTATAAAAGAATTTACTAGCTCACTTCCTCAATTTAGGTCCTTTGCACGGATTAGGGCCAAGTAAGTCCAGTAATAGAAATCCAAAAAGTGAATCCAACACTTCAAATCTTCAAATGCGCTTTATTTCTTTACATAGCAGTAACTTGCAGGTACAATCACTCCACACCACAACAGCAGTTAGCAGTTGACGCGTTTCGAACAAGTAAGTTCTTAATCGTAACTGCTGTTGTGGTGGACGGATTGTACCTGCAAGTTACTGCTATGTAAAGAGATAAGATTGAAGATTTGAAGTGATGGATTCACTTTTTGGATTCACATATGAAGTATCTCTGTAGAACTTCAGAATCAGGGTAATAAATATTGAGGTTTGTTTTACTGTTAAGCCTTGATGTATTACAGGAAGAAATGGATTAAAATGGAAAATCTGCAAAAAATATGACATCTTTAAATTTAGCTTTCATTTTGCTTTAATTCCTGTGAAATGCCTAAAGGGTTAACAACATTTCTAAAATCAGTTTTGAATAGTTTGAGGGTAGTTTTTATGGGTGGCTTCTATTATTTAAACTGAACTGGTCCTTAACCTGTTTAGGACATAGGGCGTACAGGTACGGCCTGATGTCCCGATCCTTAACCACTTCAACCCCGCTAGCTGAAACCCCCTTAATGACCAGGCCACTTTTTACACTTCTGCACTACACTACTTTCACCGTTTATTGCTCGGTCATGCAACGTACCACCCAAATGAATTTTACCTCCTTTTCTTCTAACTAATAGAGCTTCATTTGGTGGTATTTCATTGCTGCTGACATTTTTACTTTTTTTGTTATTAATCAAAATTTAATGATTTTTTTGCAAAGAATTGACATTTTTCACTTTCTGTTGTAAAATTTTGCAAAAAAAAACGACATCCATATATAAATTTTTCGCTAAATTTATTGTTCTACATGCCTTTGATAAAAAAAAATGTTTAAGTAAAAAAAAAATGGTTTGGGTAAAAGTTATAGCATTTACAAACTATGGTACAAAAATGTGAATTTCCGCTTTTTGAAGCAGCTCTGACTTTCTGAGCACCTGTCATGTTTCCTGAGGTTCTACAATGCCCAGACAGTACAAACACCCCACAAATGACCCCATTTCGGAAAGTAGACACCCTAAGGTATTCACTGATGGGCATAGTAAGTTCATAGAACTTTTTATTTTTTGTCACAAGTTAGCGGAAATTTTTATTTTTTATTTTTTTCTTACAAAGTCTCATATTCCACTAACTTGTGACAAAAAATAAAAACTTCCATGAACTCACTATGCCCATCACAAAATACCTTGGGGTGTCTTCTTTCCAAAATAAGGTCACTTGTGGGGTAGTTATACTGCCCTGGCATTCTAGGGGCCCAGATGTGTGAGAAGAAGTTTGCAATCAAAATCTGTAAAAAATGACCGGTGAAATCCGAAAGGTGCACTTTGGAATGTGTGCCCCTTTGCCCACCTAGGCTGCAAAAAAGTGTCACACATGTGGTATCGCCGTACTCAGGAGAAGTTGGGGAATGTGTTTTGGGGTGTCATTTTACATATACCCATGCTGGGTGAGATAAATATCTTGGTTAAATGCCAACTTTGTATAAAAAAAATGGGAAAAGTTGTCTTTTGCCGAGATATTTCTCTCACCCAGCATGGGTATATGTAAAATGACACCCAAAAACACATTCCCCAACTTCTCCTGAGTACGGCGATACCAGATGTGTGACACTTTTTTGCATCCAAGGTGGGCAAAGGGGCACATATTCCAAAGTGCACCTTTCGGATTTCGCAGGCCATTTTTTACACATTTTGATTGCAAAGTACTTCTCACGCATTTGGGCCCCTAGAATGCCAGGGCAGTATAACTACGCCACAAGTGACCCCATTTTGGAAAGAAGACACCCCAAGGTATTCCGTGAGGGGCATGGCGAGTTCCTAGAATTTTTTATTTTTTGCATAAGTTAGCGGAAATTGATTATTTTTTATTTTTTTTCTCACACAGTCTCACTTTCCGCTAACTTGGGACAAAAATTTCAATCTTTCATGGACTCAATATGCCCCTCACAGAATACCTTGGGATGTCTTCTTTCCGAAATGGAGTCACATGTGGGGTATTTATACTGCCCTGGCTTTTTAGGGGCCCTAAAGCGTGAGAAGAAGTCTGTAATATAAATGTTACGCATTTGGATTCCGTGAGGGGTATGGTGAGTTCATGTGAGATTTTATTTTTTGACACAAGTTAGTGGAATATGAGACTTTGTAAGAAAAAACAAAAGAAAAAGAAAAATAATTTGTCCGCTAACTTGGGCCAAAAAAATGTCTGAATGGAGCCTTACAGGGGGGTGATCAATGACAGGGGGGTGATCAATGACAGGGGGGTGATCACCCATATAGACTCCCTGATCACCCCCCTGTCATTGATCACCCCCCTGTAAGGCTCCATTCAGACGTCCGTATGATTTTTACGGATCCACGGATACATGGATCGGATCCGCAAAACACATACGGACGTCTGAATGGAGCCTGACAGGGGGGTGATCACCTCATATACACTCCCTGATCACCCCCTGTCATTGATCACCCCCCCTGTCATTGATCACCCCCCTGTAAGGCTCCATTCAGACGTCCGTATGATTTTTACGGATCCATGGATACATGGATCGGATCCGCAAAACACATACGGACGTCTGAATGGAGCCTTACAGGGGGGTAATCAATGACAGGGGGTGATCAGGGAGTGTATATGAGGTGATCACCCCCTGTCATTGATCACTCCCCTGTAAGGCTCCATTCAGATGTCCGTATGTGTTTTGCGGATCCGATCCATGGATCTGTAAAAATCATACGGACGTCTGAATGGAGCCTGACAGGGGGGTGATCAATGACAGGGGGGTGATCAATGACAGGGGGTGATCAGGGAGTGTATATGAGGTGATCACCCCCCTGTCATTGATCACCCCCCTGTAAGGCTCCATTCAGACGTCCGTATGTGTTTTGCGGATCCGATCCATGTATCCATGGATCCGTAAAAATCATACGGACGTCTGAATGGAGCCTTACAGGGGGTGATCAATGACAGGGGGGTGATCAATGACAGTGGGTGATCAGGGAGTGTATATGAGGTGATCACCCTCCTGTCATTGATCACCCCCCTGTAAGGCTCCATTCAGACATCTGTATGTGTTTTGCGGATCCAATCCATGTATCCATGGATCCGTAAAATTCATACGGACGTCTGAATGGAGCCTTACAGGGGGGTGATCAATGACAGGGAAGTGATCAGGAAGTCTATATGCGTGATCACCCCCTTGTCATTAATCACCCCCCTGTAAGGCTCTATTCAGACGTCCGTATGCGTTTTGCGGATCCGATCCATGTATCCATGGATCCGTAAAAATCATACGGACGTCTGAATGGAGCCTTACAGGGGGGTGATCAATGACAGGGGGGTGATCAATGACAGGGGGGTGATCAGGAAGTCTATATGCGTGATCACCCCCTTGTCATTGATCACCCCCCTGTAAGGCTCCATTCAGACGTCCGTATGTGTTTTGCGGATCCGATCCATGTATCCGTGGATCCGTAAAAATCATACGGTTGTCTGAATAGAGCCTTACAGGGGGGTGATCAATGACAGGGGGGTGATCAATGACAGGGAAGTGATCAGGAAGTCTATATGCGTTATCACCCCCTTGTCATTGATCACCCCCCTGTAAGGCTCCATTCAGACGTCCGTATGCGTTTTACGGATCCGATCCATGTATCCATGGATCCGTAAAAATCTTACGGACGTCTGAATGGAGCCTTACAGGGGGGTGATCAATGACAGGGGGGTGATCAATGACAGGGGGGTGATCAGGGAGTCTGTATGGGGTGATCAGGGGTGATCAGTGGTTCATAAAGGGTTAATAAGTGACAGGGGGGGGTGTAGTGTAGTGTTTGGTGCTACTTTACTGAGCTGCCTGAGTCCTCTGGTGGTCGATCCAAACAAAAGGGACCACCAGAGACCAGGTAGCAGGTATATTAGACGCTGTTATCAAAACAGCGTCTAATATACCTGTTAGGGGTTAAAAAAATCACATCTCCAGCCTGCCAGCGAGCGATCGCCGCTGGCAGGCTGGAGATCCACTCGCTTACCTTCCGTTCCTGTGAGCGCGCGCGCCTGTGTGCGCGCGTTCACAGGAAATCTCGGCTCTCGCGGGAGGACGCGTATATGCGTCCACCCAGAAGAGCAGGGCCGCCGGCAGGACGCAGTCCTGCGTACGGCGGTCCTGTAGCGGTTAAGGACACAGGACGTACCGGTACGTCCTATGTATTTCCGATCACCGCTGCGCGGCGGTGATCGGAGCAAGGTGCCTGCTCAAATCATTGAGCAGTCGCCTTGGCTAAATGCGCAGGGGGGTCCCGTGACCCCCCCCCCCCGTGTCGGCGATCACCGCAAACCGCAGGTCAATTCCGACCTCCGGTTTGCGTCTTTTTATGGTGCGGCGGGCGGCGGTGCCATCGGGTCCCCGTGGGGCTGTAGGGGGGACCCGATGGCATGGAAGGCAGCGCGATGCATTGTATTGAAAAGTTGAAGTCCCAAAGTGGGACAAAAAATTAAGTGAAAAAAAAGAGTTGAAAAAATAAAGTTTTCCCCCCCAAAAATTTCAAGTTTCAAGTAAAAATAAACAAAAACATAATTTTCCCCAAAGAAAGTAAAAAAAAAATTGGTATAAAATAGGGGGGAAAAAAAATAATGGACCTATTGGGTATCGCCGCATCCGTATCGACTGGCTCTATAAACATATCACATGACCTAACCCCTCAAATGAACACCGTAAAAAAATAAAAACTGTGTAGTAAACAATTTTTTTGTCACCTTACATCACAAAAAGTACAACAGCAAGCGATTAAAAATGTGTGTCCACAACAATAGTACCAATCTAACCGTCACCTCATCCCGCAAAAAATGAGCCCCTACCTGAGACAATCCCCCAAAAAATAAAAAAAACTATGGCTCAGAATATGGAGACACTAAAACATCATTTTTTTTTGTTTTAAAAAAGCTGTTAGTGTGTAAAACTTACATAAATAAAAAAAGTATACATATTAGGTGTCGCTATTTAACTGTGCTAAATAAACCATTTTTTGTCACCTTACTTTACAAAAAGTGTAATAACAAGCGATCAAAAAGTCATATGCAGCCCAAAATAGTGCCAATCAAACCGTCATCTCATCCCGCAAAAAATGAGACCCTACCTAAGATAATCGCCAAAAAACTGAAAAAACTATGGCTCTCAGAATATAGAGACACTGAAACATGATTATTTTTTTGTTTCAAAAATGATATTAATGTGTAAAACTTAAAAAACATAAAAAAAGTGTACATATTATGCATTGCTGCGTCCGTATCGACCGGCTCTATAAAAATATCACATGACCTAACTCCTCAGATGAACACCGTAAAAAATAAAAAATAAAAACTGTGCTAAATTAAAGAAAATTGTCACCTTACATCACAAAAAGTGTAATAGCAAGCAATCAAAAAGTCATATGCACCCTAAAATAGTGCCAATCAAACTGTCATCTCATCCTGCAAAAAATGAGACCCTACCTAAGATAATCACCTAAAAACTGAAAAAACTATGGCTCTCTGAATATGGAGACACTAAAAATACCACATGATCTAACATGTTAGATGAATTTTGTTCATTGTTAACTTGCCTCACAAAAAGTGTAATATAGAGCAACCAAAAATCATATGTACCCTAAAATAGTACCAACAAAACTGCCACCCTATCCCGTAGTTTCTAAAATGGGGTCACTTTTTTTGAGTTTCTACTTTAGGGGTGCATCAGGGGGGCTTCAAATGGGACATGGTGTCAAAAAACCAGTCCAGCAAAATCTGCCTTCCAAAAACCGTATGGCATTCCTTTCCTTCTGCGCCCTGCCGTGTCCCCGTACAGCAGTTTACAACCACATATGGGGTGTTTCTGTAAGCTACAGAATCAGAGCCATAAATATTGAGTTTGGTTTGGCTGTTAACCCTTGTTTTGGAAACAAAATATTAAAATGGAAAATCTGCCAAAAAAGTGAAATTTTTAAATTGTATCTCTATTTTCCATTAATTCTTGTGGAACACCTAAAGGGTTAACAAAGTTTGTAAAATCAGTTTTGAATACCTTAAGGGGTGTAGTTTCTAGAATGGGGTCATTTTTGGGTGGTTTCTATTATGTAAGCCTCACAAAGTGACTTCAGATCTGAACTGGTCCTTGAAAAGCGGGTTTTTGAAAATTTCTGAAAAATTTCAAGATTTGCTTCTAAACTTCTAAGCCTTGTAACATCCCCAAAAAAATAAAATGTCATTCCCAAAATGATCCAAACATGAAGTAGACATATTGGGAATGTAAAGTAATAACTATTTTTGTAGGTATTACTATGTATTATAGAAGTAGAGAAATTGAAACTTGGAAATTTGCAAATGTTTTTTTATAAATAAAAATTGAAGATTATGCTAGCTTTAGTGTACTAATAATCTTAATTTTAATAAAGACAGGAGGCGAGTATTTTGCATTAACTCTCTTTACTAACTCCACAGCAGTAAAGAAAAATGTAAAGAGTAACAAGTAGATCACTGCGCAGCATAGTATATAAGGGTCATGCTGCCTGTACACTTCCTCTTTCTAAAAGCGACATCAAAGTCCAGGTTGAGTTCGAACATCCAGAAATTTAACGAAAACTGTAACAGCGGTTTCTGGCGAGCAGAACTTGAGGAGACTTCTGGTAAACGAGGTTGGAGGTAAGACCGAACAAAGCTCTCATCTCATCCTATGGGGTCGTAGGATTAACAAACCAGCGACCAGTGGAGGACCTGAAGAGGGTTACACTGAAAGGAGAGTATAAAATAGGTTAGGTATAGAATCGTAACCATTCACGCTTATGGGCTTTAACGGAATAGTGTAAAGTTAAATCATTACAAATAGCGTGCAAATTATCTAGTGGCTAAATGTATGGTAGGTGTAAGTATGTAATACAACTAAGAACTGTCCGTCAGGGAGGCAATACTTAGGGTGAGAAATTCCGAATATGTCCCAAAACAGAGAGATTATTAAAATCAAGCCCCATATCCGACACCTTGAGATTCACTCCCCCAAAGAGTCAGGGTAGGGAATAGAAGGGAGGGAAAATACTTGCCTCCTGTCTTTATTAAAATTAAGATTATTAGTACACTAAAGCTAGCATAATCTTCAATTTTAAAACATGACAGGAGGCTTCCTATTTTGCAATTTTAACGCTGAAGAAGAGATGTCCCAGCAGAAGGGGGAGTGCGAAAATAAAAGGTACGGAAAGTAGATTCCCTAGACCAGTCCGCCGTTCGGAGAATATCCGAAAGGGACGCCCCTGCCATTAGGGCTGATTAAGCCGCCGCTCCGCGAACGGAGTGGGCGCCGAAAGCGGGGTCTATACCTGTGAGGGAAAGGATCCAGTGGATCCAACGGGCCAGCGTGGTGACAGAGACTGGGGCGTAAGGGCGCACGTAGGAAACTAGGAGTTGACCCGACGTAGAGGAACGGAGTGAGAAGGTAACCGAAACATAACTGCGAAGGGTGGACACAACACAGAGCTGCGGGTCGTCTGGAAAAAAGGGATAAGAGACCGACGTCGAACCTGATTTAGTGCGACGAGAGATATGGAATGTGACTCCTTCAGGGGTCACCTCAAAGGCATTGACATCGAAGGCCCGAACGTCCGACACCCGTCGGAAAGACACAAGACAAAGGAGAAAAGCGCACTTAGCGGATAGTTGGCGAAGGGAGAGGCGGTCATTCGGAGGCCAATCCCTGAAAAAACGGAGAACCAGTCCCACGTCCCATAGGTGATGGTATTTGGGGGCTGGGGGGAGGCGGAGCCGCATGCCGCGGAGTAGGCGACAGACCAGAGGATCTTTGCCGACCGGGAGGTCCCCGACGGGAGTATGGGCTGCCGAAATCGCGGAGCGAACGACGTTGATAGAGCGATAAGAGCGGCCAGAAGAAAACAAGGAGGAAAGAAAATTGAGAATCATGGGAACAGGTGCCGTAAATGGAACGGAGTCCCGTTCCATGCACCAAGTAGACCAGGAGGCCCAAGCTGAAAGGTAGCAGCGTCTAGTTCCCGGGGCCCATGAGTCCCATAAGAGGTCCCTAGCAGTCTGCGATAGTCCGCTGACTCGCCAGGAACCCCGGAAAGAGACCAAGCCACCAGGGGTAGTCGATCTTCCAGGATGAGCGGGTGGAGACATCCTTTGGGATCCGTGAGCAGGTCCTGGAAGGATGGAAGGAGGAGAGGATCCATGTAGGAGGAGGCCAGGAGGTCCGGGAACCATGGTTGACTCTGCCACAAGGGCGTTATGAGAACCAGTTTGATTTGCTGTGTCCGCATCTGGTGTAATGTTCTCGCAATCATGGAGAATGGGGGAAAAGCGTAGGCTCCTGTCGCCGGCCATTGTTGGAGAAATGCGTCTGTCGCCTTGCTCTCCGGGTCCGGGAGGCGGTTGATGTACTGGACTGCGGAGATGTTGTCCATGCGAAGGAGGATGCAACAATTCGAGCTCTCCCGAGCCAGGCTGCGAATCGCGAAGGATCCTGCTAGGAGTTCGAGGCAATTGATGTGCATGGAGAGCTCCTGCGTCCCGTGGAGATGGTTCCGTTGGTGGCACCCCATCCCCACAAGCTGGCGTCTGATTCTAAAACGAAATCTGGAGTGTCTCCGAATATGGCCTTGCCGTTCCAGGCTTGCATGCTGTCCAGCCACCATGACAGCTCTTTGCGAACTTCTGTCGTCACCAGGACGGGTTGATCGTAGGTAGGTCTGTGGCGAAGGTATTTTGCCTTGAGTCGTTGCATGGCCCTGTAGTGGAGAGGACCCGGAAATATGGCTTGAATGGAAGCTGAGAGGAGTCCCACAATCCTGGCCAGGTTGCGTAGAGGGATGGAATCGAGTCGGAGAACTCTGCGAATCTCCTTGCGAATGGTTGCGATCTTTGAGGTTGGTAGCCTCAGAGTGCACGTCGTCGAGTCGATCTCGAAGCCGAGGAATTGTATCGTCTGGGTAGGGGTCAGCTCCGATTTCTGTTGGTTCACCACGAAGCCCAGAGATTCCAGTAGGGATACTGCCAGGTGAGTGTGTTGGCGTAGTCTGCGTTCGTCGGAGCAGAACAGGAGGAGGTCGTCCAAGTAGATGATGCATCGAATGCCCCTGGACCTCAGGTGGGCCACCACCGGTTTTAGGAGTTTGGTGAAACACCATGGGGCTGAGCTGAGCCCGAAAGGGAGGCAAGTGAATTGCCAAGGGCGACCATGCCAGAGGAAACGTAGGAGTGCTCGACAGTCCGGGTGCACCGGGACTGACAGTTATTCATCTTTTAGATCGAGCCTGGCGAACCAGTCGTTGCTCCGAAGAAGGTCCCGCAGAAGGTGGATGCCCTCCATCTTGAAGTGGCGGTAGACCACGTACGCGTTGAGGGCGCGAAGATTTATAACTGGGCGGTATTCTCCCGACTTCTTCCGCACAAGGAAGATGTTGCTGAAGTAACCTCCCTGTTCGTGGACTGGTTGAATAGCCCCTTTGTCCCGAAGCTCGCATAGCTCCGCGTTGACGAGGTTGTGGTCGAAAGACGACATGTGGATGGGGTGAGGGGGCTGAACCTGAAAGGGGGTTCCCACTAGGTCTATGATATAACCCTGCACTGTTTGTAGAATCCATGCGTCTGAGCAAAGGGCGGCCCAATTGTGGAAAGAAAGGGAAATACGGCCCGCAGTGCGGGTACATGGTAACAACGGAGGAATATGGGTCCTTACCTGTAGTAAAGCGGGAACGTCCGCGTCCGCGGATTCCACGGCCTCTATCCGAGCCTCTGGAAAAGGGTCGTTGCTGATAGTCCCTTGTCGGATAAAATGGTGTTGGTTGAGTACGGGGGCCTGAAGGCCAAAATCGGCTGGCGGCACGGCCCCGTTGCCGGCCAGCTCTTCCAAAAACCCCTCTGGTAGGGTTGCTCCTGAAGACACTGCGCATTGAGAATTGCGCCTTATTAAGGGAGGTGAACACGTTGACATGTTTGTTTAATTCCTTGAGGAATGGTTCACCGGAAAAGTTTTCCTTGTGCCTGGGGCCCAATCTCTTTTGTGCCAAGGTCTGCCAATTTACCGTTAATACGGAATAACGCTGCTTTTCGTCTCTCCGAAGAGAGCGTAACATTGGCGTTTCCGATGAAACAAAAACAACGTTGTGCCCACTCACGAATGTCATGTGCCCATTCCCTGAAGTCCTCGGTGGAGAAGGAATCGGCTTTGGCGTAGGCATCATCCGCCAGATACATAATGCGAGCCAGGGGGCCTACGGAATCCAGTAGGTTATCTTGGGCGCCCCATAGGCCTTTCTCTACCCCCCGTCGAGGGTCTCTGCCACTGCGCATCATAAAGGTCGTCATAACTTTGTCAAATTCTGGGGTCTGAGCGACCTTATCCGGCAGGGAAGGGCGTGGGCATTCAGACCTGAGTCGGTTGCGGACCTCTTTCTCCAGAGGTTTGCGGAGCCACAGGTGCATGAACCTGGAAAGGTGTTCTGGAGGCGACCATTCACCCGATCTGGGGTGTCATATGTTGCGAGGATCGAACATCGCCTGACCTGAGGGGTCCATAATGGTGTCTGAGTCAAGAGGAGGTTCTGCGTCAGCAGTGTCTTCGATACCTCTTGCCTGGGCCGCACCCAGGAGGGTCTCCTGCATGAAAGCGGAAACAGACTCGTCCGAGCCCCATGCGTCGTAATCCGACTCTGAAGCGTCAGCTTGCCACTCATCTAGCACTGACATGGAGTGGGTAGGGTCCTGTTCTTCTTCTGAAGAGTACTCCTGACGCGGGGCCGGAGTGTGAAGTTTGGCAGGTTTACGCTTGGCAGGTGCCTTACCCTTGGGTGTTTTGGGTGTATAGTCCTCGCCTTTGTCATGGCGTTTCGTAGGGCGGGATTCATCCCCTGTCTGATAGTCAGACAGGTCGGAGTCCGACTTGTGCCGTGGACGTCTGCGAGTTTTAGGTACGTCAGGAGCCGAAGCTCGGGCCTTGGAGAGTGCCTTCTCCACAGAGGCAGCGACAGCTGCATTAATCATAGCCTGGAAGTCTACAGGGACATTCTGGGAATTCTCCATGATAAGGGTCGGCTGGTATGTCACTGAAAGGTACAGTAATAAACGGGCACCCAGGTCTTGAGAACAGGCGTATGGTCAGTTTTAATAGTATGGGAACAAAGCCCAGTATAAACCCCAGCAGGGTAAAGTAGTGACCTTATAAACTGGGGCTCACCCAGTTAGAGAGAACTGCAACAGCTAGTCTCCCAATAAGCAGCGTATTAATAGTGGGGGCTCACCCCTGTCGCACAGGGTTGAAACCCTTAAATGCAGGTCACAATAATAAACAGGCAGCAGCACTGACCTGACTGACCCAGCCACATGAGGCACAGAGAGAACTGAATAGTAGTCTGAGATAGGCACAGGGGTGAAAACCAGTAATGAGGGAGTAACAGCTAATTAGTACAGTCACACTGAATCCCCAATGAGATGTTATGAGGTAAAATTAAGATGGCCGTAAGCCGGGGACTAAATTTTTGAGGCCAGCCGTGGTCTGGAAGTGGGCCGGCACGAAAAACGGCCGCGAAAACGGCGGGAAAACGGCCGCAAAAATGGCGCGAAAACGGCGCGAAAACGGCCGTGAAAATGGCGCTAAAAGGAGGAAGCCAGGAGGCACTCCAGGCTAGAGGGGGACCTGAGGAACCCGAGGTAAATGATAATAATACGATATAGTAAGAATAAATGTACAAGAAGTAATATAGCTCCAGGGGAGCAAAAAGTCTGACCTGTCTGTGATGGAGCAGTAACGAAAGATGAAGTGTACAGGCAGCATGACCCTTATATACTATGCTGCACAGTGATCTACTTGTTACTCTTTACATTTTTCTTTACTGCTGTGGAGTTAGTAAAGAGAGTTAATGGAAAATAAGAAGCCTCCTGTCATGTTTTAAAATTAATTTTTTTGACTCCATTTTACCAGCGTCATGAAGTACAATATGTGACGAAAAAACAATCTCAGAATGGCCTGGATAAGTCTAAGCATTTTAAAGTTATCACCACATAAAGTGACACTGGTCAGATTTGCAAAGAATGGCCTGGTCCTTAAAGGGAACCTGTCACTGAAATTTTGCGCATAGAGCTGAGGACATGGGTTGCTAGATGGCCGCTAGTACATCCGCAATACCCAGTCCCCATAGCTCTGTGTGCTTTTATTGTGTAAAAAAAACGATTTAATACATATGCAAATTAACCTGAAATGAGTCCTGTAGGTGAGATGAGTCAGGGACAGGACTCATCTCAGGTTAATTTGCATATGTATCAAATCGTTTTTTTTACACAATAAAAGCACACAGAGCTATGGGGACTGGGTATTGCGGATGTACTAGTGGCCATCTAGTAACCCATGTCCTCAGCTCTGTACACAAAATCCCGGCGACAGGTTCCCTTTAAGGTGAAATATGGCTGTGTCCTAAAGGGGTTAAAAAGCTAATTTTGAAAATGTTCTTGAAAATTTTAAAAATTGCTTCTAAAATTCTAAATCTTCTAATGTTCTTAAAAAAAATGACCAAAATGATGCCAAAATAAATTAGACATATGGTGAATCTTAATTTGAATCGCTCTTAAAAGCAGAGAGATTAAAATTTAGAAATTTTGGGTAAATTTGGGATTTTTTCATAAATAAAGGTAAAACATATTAACACAAATTTACCACTACAATAAAGTACAATGTGTCACGAAAAAACAATCTCAGAATGGCTTGCAAAAGTAAAAGCGTTCCAAAGTTATTACCACATAAAGTGACACGTCAGATTTGCTAAATTATGCTTTGCTACGAAGGGGGTAAATGGCCTGGTCTGGAAGTGGTTAAATTATATAATTCACCTGATGTACCCCAAAATGATGCCTTTAAAAAATGCAACTTAAGTCTCATGCACACAATTGTTTCCTGTTTTGAGGTTCACAAATTGTGGATCCGCAAAACAGGGATACCGACTGTGCGCATTCCACATTTTTGCAGAACTGAATGTCCTGGCCTTTATGGAACAGCCCTGTCTGTAATCCGGACAAGTATAGGACATGTTCTATATTTTTCCGGATGCCACGGAACGGAAGGGAACGGGTCCACATCTGACCTACTTGTGTTGTCCCTGCCTTCTGTCAATTTGGACCCATTTACAAAATGGGGCCACTTTTAATCATTTTTTTCAGGGCCACTTTAAGTTCCCAGTCTGCCCCTGGTGGGCCTAAAGGCTACAGTGCTTTAGGTCCAACCAGAAGACTGCTACAGCCATCACCCAACAGTCGCAGGGGCTGTAATGATGCTGATACACCAAGTGTGAAGCAATGCATTATGAGAACCCTCCCCTTGTGTATGTTGTACTTCTTGTTCTCTGCCCTTATGGAATGCATACCAAATAGTGCAGACTTTCTTGTGAATTTTTGTGTGAAAATATGCTGGATTTTGCTGCAAATTACACCTTCTGGAATTTTGGTAAGGAAAATGTACAGAGCATGTAGATGAGATTTGCCAAAATCTCATCCACTTCGCCTTTACTCTAAATGTTGTGGATTCTCCATATGTAATTCCACGTGAAAAATCCAACTATGTGTAACTATACCCTAGGGGCCTATTCACACAGTGGTTTATGTCACCGAAACTTTGGCAGAGGCTCTGTGCCAAAAATTCAGGTGGTGAATGTGTGGTCTCTGCCTCCCAAATGCTGCTTCAAGCTGTGGGGGGTGTTAGCTTGCGGTTTAGCTCCATTCAGTGGAGCTAAGTGGCGAGCAGGTCTGCCACATCCAATGTGAACAACCGCTACAGAATACGCTGCAGAATTTAACAGTGTTAAAATCTACTGTGTGAATATACCCTAAGGCCCCTTTCACACGAGCGAGTTTTCCACGTGGGAGGAATGCGTGATGTGAATGCATTGCGCCCGCACTGAATCCGGACTCATTAATTTCAATGGGGCTGTGTACATGAGCGTTGTTTTTCACACATCACTTGTGCGTTACGTGAAAATGCAGCATGTTCTATATTCTGCATTTTCACGCAATGCAGGCCCTATAGAAGTGAATGGGGGTGCGTGAAAATCACATCGCATCCAGATGCACTGCGTTGTAAATGCAAGTAACTTAGCAACACTGAAGGGATTTAAAGGCAGGGAGTTGCCTTTCACAGCGTGGACGTGGAGAGGCTCATTCTTCTTGTCCAGGAGAGGCCCTGTATTTTGGACACAAGGTCTGGGGAATACCACGACCGGTACAAGAAGGAGGCAGCATGGGTGGACATAGCCCAGGAGATGTTCACAGCCATATAGAAAAAAAGTCACCAGAGTTTGGGTAAGTGGCCAATCTATACATGTGTGATCTTAGCTGTCCTCCCTAGCATAGCACATGGCATCATTTGCCCTCCCTAGCATAGCACATGGCATTGTTTGTCCTCCCTAGCATAGCACATGGCATCGTTTGCCCTCTGTAGGATGGTATTGTTTGGTAACATTTTTCTTCTAGTATTTTTCTAACAAAGTTGATGAGGTCAAGAATCGGTGGTGGAGCTGCAGGTGTAGTGTACGGGAGAGTAATACCCCGTCACTACAGAAGGGTCACTTGGGTGTTGTCGTTTCCCCGGTACTTATGGGGAGGTTGGTATGGAATATCTTGTCAATGTACTGCTATGTATTTTCCTGTTACTGTGAAACGTGCGTAAGCAGGCCGGCTAGGGTGTCATTCCAGCTCTGAGTCACTAGAGGGAGCTAGGGAACCCTAGGCTATATAAGGCCCAGTCAGGAAGTAACAGCAGAGTGTTCAGACAGTGGGAGCAGAGGTCAGAAATGATCCTGTGTCTGAGTGAAAGCCAGGCTATGGGCCTGTGAGAGCAGAGCAGGCCTGAAGCCTGCCGGCTAGGAGGGGGTAGTAAAGGCCCTGTAACCGGGTTCCGGATCCAAGGAAAAGGTTCCCCTCCTGAGTCATCATCCGTTTAGCTGAAGCAGCATAAGCAAGCCACAAGCCAAGACCCAGATTACCACAGAGGCCGATCAGATAAAGCAAGAGGTACTCAAGATAACAGAGGAGGTACTAGATAAGGACAGCTTCAAGGGTACGCCAGATAAAGGGCATTAGACCTTGGAGGGAAGTCACATGTAGCGGGACCAGTCAGGAATAGTGTGCAAGCCGCCTGTACTGCATCTCCTGCAATCAACACTCTGTATTATACATTGCTAAGACCGGCCATTCTGTAATTCCCAAGAACCACCTGTATTGCTACAAGAAACCAACCGTCTTTCATGGAACTGTGCTGTACCTGTGTCCATGTATTATCCTGACTGATATTCAGTAAAAGTTCCAGTTTTTGTTGGCTATCCTGTGCTTGCTTCATTCTTCCACCATACTTTACACGGCATGTCACCGTTTAATTGACACTGGCGTCACGAACTTTTAACATCTGCCTGTTCCTGTATTTGCCCCAATTGAAGACGACAGTGGATCCCAGGTTAGTGGTCAATCTGCACTACAAAGCCCAGCATACACTACTGACCCCCTGGGACACTGCATCGCTCTTTTTGGCGTCACGAACAGGATCCGCATGCTTCTGAAGTGCAGAGAAGTGTGAACTGTGTGCTTTAACTATTCCACCACCGTATTACAAAGACTGTAACCTTTATTTCTAAAATCTGTGGATTACAATTGTGCCTGGGAGGAATCAGAGACGCTGTGCTGTGTTGCGCTACCCCCAGAGAGAAAATCGCATTTGTGGACTGTGTTTTATTGGACTTTTCATCATTCTGCTTGCTGTCAGTGAATTGCAGCATCAGGACATCTAAAATGGCCGCCGACGCCATGAGGCTTTTTACTGCGCCATCAGGATGTGCAGAGGCGCGAATATTTGGCGCCAACATCCCCCAAGAAGAAGGAGGGGATTGCCCTGGAGCGCCACCCACCTTGAGGAGTGATGACGTGGCTGAGTTCCTTGGTGAGTTACGCCTGGGAGGCGGGCCTCAGATGGAGGTAGACCGGCCCAGTGTGTGGGAGGAGTCAGTGTCGACGCTGCACCCAGTGAGAGAAGAGATTTGGGAGCCCATCGTCTTGCAGGCGCCAGAGGAACCATACCCCCCTCCCGATGCGGTGAGGCGAGAAGAGGAGAAAGAGCGGCAGGACAGCTGCCAGCGGGCAGAGGAATGTGTTGAGGCCCGGCGTCAAGTAGCAGCTGCCATCGTTACCCCAGCGGTCACAGCCCCTGAACCTCCGGTAGCCCCGCTCACCTGCACGAAAGCTGAACTAGAGGCCCTGCGCAAGAGGGTGTATTGGGTGACGGACCTCGGCTGCGCAGGAGGCGTGCGGTGGTTCCCGTTTCCTAGGACGGATGCCGAAATGGAGGCCGTGAAAGACAAGCCTCCCCCTCTAAAGATTGTCAGGGGTGACGGTTTCCAAATGTGGCCGGCCTTGCCAGAACAACTGCTGCAGGTTCCCTACGTTGACTCGTCATCTGAGGAAGAACATGATACTCGTCTGTGAGTACTTTTGCCCTCTTGTTCATCTCCTTAATGGCCGTTTGTCCCTCCAGTTGGCAGAGCTGGTGAAGCTCGCTGCCAGTTACCCACGGCCGGTGGCCTCCTAGTTGAATGATGTGCCACTGTGTATCAATGCTTCCAGCTGCCTTTGTTTTGTTTGGGACATCCGGTTTGCTGCTGAATTCCCGGTTGTGCCTTGAAGTTTTTGCACAAATTTTACCCCTTTTACCCCCATTTCAGGTTGAAAAGACATTTTTATGTCAGCACTATTTTAAAGGGTAAGCAGGACTTGCCAGGATAACAAGGCCCTGGTATTGTCAGAGTCCTGTATTGTCATTTTATATATGTGCTGCTGACAGTATTTAATAACCGTTTTTCTATTCATGTCTATGTGCCCAGAGATGGACTTCCTATGTGCAAGCCTCTGAGAGGTTAATTTATTATGGACTTATTTATTGTCATGGACTATCCTGGTTCTTTCAACATCCGCTGTGCCAGGTCAGCGCCCCCGTTCCACTCACTATCCTGTGAAAAAGAGAACGACGCCCCTTGTCACCAGACTTCACCATTTCCAATTGGGTCTGATAAGAGTGTACTGGACATTTATGTATGCATGCATGTGTCTTCCTCTATTTCAGGTCATGATTCCAGTTGGGCGGGCCCTGATGGAGTACGAGGTCGTACTCAGCTTAAAGCAGCGGGGTATGTAGTGTACGGGAGAGTAATACCCCGTCACTACAGAAGGGTCACTTGGGTGTTGTCGTTTCCCCGGTACTTATGGGGAGGTTGGTATGGAATATCTTGTCAATGTACTGCTATGTATTTTCCTGTTACTGTGAAACGTGCGTAAGCAGGCCGGCTAGGGTGTCATTCCAGCTCTGAGTCACTAGAGGGAGCTAGGGAACCCTAGGCTATATAAGGCCCAGTCAGGAAGTAACAGCAGAGTGTTCAGACAGTGGGAGCAGAGGTCAGAAATGATCCTGTGTCTGAGTGAAAGCCAGGCTATGGGCCTGTGAGAGCAGAGCAGGCCTGAAGCCTGCCGGCTAGGAGAGGGTAGTAAAGGCCCTGTAACCGGGTTCCGGATCCAAGGAAAAGGTTCCCCTCCTGAGTCATCATCCGTTTAGCTGAAGCAGCATAAGCAAGCCACAAGCCAAGACCCAGATTACCACAGAGGCCGATCAGATAAAGCAAGAGGTACTCAAGATAACAGAGGAGGTACTAGATAAGGACAGCTTCAAGGGTACGCCAGATAAAGGGCATTAGACCTTGGAGGGAAGTCACATGTAGCGGGACCAGTCAGGAATAGTGTGCAAGCCGCCTGTACTGCATCTCCTGCAATCAACACTCTGTATTATACATTGCTAAGACCGGCCATTCTGTAATTCCCAAGAACCACCTGTATTGCTACAAGAAACCAACCGTCTTTCATGGAACTGTGCTGTACCTGTGTCCATGTATTATCCTGACTGATATTCAGTAAAAGTTCCAGTTTTTGTTGGCTATCCTGTGCTTGCTTCATTCTTCCACCATACTTTACACGGCGTGTCACCGTTTAATTGACACTGGCGTCACGAACTTTTAACATCTGCCTGTTCCTGTATTTGCCCCAATTGAAGACGACAGTGGATCCCAGGTTAGTGGTCAATCTGCACTACAAAGCCCAGCATACACTACTGACCCCCTGGGACACTGCACAGGGATCAATTCCAAAAGGAGATGCAGCAGCAAGGCCGCAGTGGGTCCTGACAATCCAAGAAAAGGCCCTATATACAGTACAGACCAAAAGTTTGGACACACCTTCTCATTCAAAGAGTTTTCTTTATTTTCATGACTATGGAAATTGTAGATTCACACTCAAGGCATCAAAACTATGAATTAACACATGTGGAATTATATACATAACAAAAAAGTGTGAAACTGAAAATATCTCATATTCTAGGTTCTTCAAAGTAGCCACCTTTTGCTTTGATTACTGCTTTGCACACTCTTGGCATTCTCTTGATGAGCTTCAAGAGGTAGTCACCTGAAATGGTCTTCCAACAGTCTTGAAGGAGTTCCCAGAGATGCTTAGCACTTGTTGGCCCTTTTGCCTTCACTCTGCGGTCCAGCTCACCCCAAACCATCTCGATTGGGTTCAGGTCCAATGATTGTGGAGGCCAGGTCATCTGGCGCAGCACCCCATCACTCTCCTTTATGGTCAAATAGCCCTTACACAGCCTGGAGGTGTGTTTGGGGTCATTGTCCTGTTGAAAAATAAATGATGGTCCAACTAAACGCAAACCGGATGGAATAGCATGCCGCTGCAAGATGCTCTGGTAGCCATGCTGGTTCAGTATGCCTTCAATTTTGAATAAATCCCCAACAGTGTCACCAGCAAAGCACCCCCACACCATCACACCTCCTCCTCCATGTTTCACGGTGGGAACCAAGCATGTAGAGTCCATCCGTTCACCTTTTCTGTGTTGCACAAAGACACAGTGGTTGGAACCAAAGATGTCAAATTTGGACTAATCAGACCAAAGCACAGATTTCCACTGGTCTAATGTCCATTCCTTGTGTTCTTTAGCCCAAACAAGAATTTTCTGGTTGTTGCCTGTTCTTAGCAGTGGTTTCCTAGCAGATATTCTACCATGAAGGCCTGATTCAAACAGTCTCCTCTTACCAGTTGTTCTAGAGATGTGTCTGCTGCTAGAACTCTGTGTGGCATTGACCTGGTCTCTAATCTGAGCTGCTGTTAACCTGCGATTTCTGAGGCTGGTGACTCGGATGAACTTATCCTCCGCAGCAGAGGTGACTCTTGGTCTTCCTTTCCTATATTCAGGAAAAGACCGGCACTCACTATTAGCAATTCAGTTGGCTTTATTCAAAGCATTCAAAGGAAGCGACACGTGTTTCGGCTCAACACTGAGCCTTTGTCAAGCATAGTGAATTCAATTACAAGGAAATTTAAATACAGCGCCATATCCGGCGTTCAGACGTGGTGACGTCACACTGTCATGGTTACAATGTATACACAAAATGAACAAATAGTAACAACCGAAGACGGATCACCTCAATCTGTGATCCCAATGGTAAGTGGATACTTGTAAATATTCATACATGCAAAACAAGGTGAAGGAAAAAGGAAAAAAGAATAAAGATGGCAGACATGTAGTGCAGCCCAATATATAGAAGCCAATACAAAATTTAAATGTTCACAAACAATATCTTGAGATATCTTCATCTCTTACAAACTAAATCTAATCCAATAATTTTTATTTTTTATATTTTTTATACTTCATATTAATAGCAATATATTCCGCATTATTTTCACATTATTTTCAGTATTTTCACTTTTCATTTTTTCTGTGACTGAAAAAGAAATAAAATTTATCAAACCCGCAATGTACCACAAGTAAAAGATATTTGAAAAATATTAAACATATAACATCTGATACCTTATAGGAAAGAACTCACTTCATAGTCTCGATTGAGACCTTTTGGTTCCAGAGTCTGCAGAGTGTGAATCCAATAGCTTTCCCGTTTTTTTAACATTAATAACCTGTTGCCCCCTCTACGTGGTTGCTGTATCTGTTCAATAATTTGAAACCTTAGTTGTGATATATTGTGGGAGCAGCTGTCAAAATGAAAGGGGACAGGCAATAGCAGATTTTTCTTCCGTATACTGGATTTATGGTTACTGAACCTATCTTTCATTCTGACAGATGTCTCACCCACATATATTAAACCACAGGGGCATTTCAACAGGTAGACCACATAGTTGCTATCACAAGTAAAAAATCCCTTAATCGGGAATTTTTTACCTGTGTGTGGGTGGGAGAAGGTTTCACCTTTAATTACTGCTGAGCAATGGACACACTGCAGACACGGAAAGGTGCCCTTCTTTGGAGTAGACAAAAACAGTTGACGTGACATCTTACTGCCTCCTATGTCAGCCTTAACAATTGTACCAAAGATATGTAGGTCTCAGCAGGATGATGTATTTTCGGAGGCTGAAAATTACTTTTTAATCTTAAACCAAATTGATTCAAGTTTAAACCTGTTTGTATAGGAATACTAGATGTGGAGACCGACATATCTTTACCTGCAAAGTGAGCCTTTAAACGTATGCTTCTGAAAAAACGGCGACAGTCCATGTCAAATTGAAAACTATCAAATGATTCAGTAGGACTAAAAGAGTACTTGTGGTACATTGCGGGTTTGATCAATTTTATTTCTTTTTCAGTCACAGAAAAAATGAAAAGTGAAAATACTGAAAATAATGTGAAAATAATGCGGAATATATTGCTATTAATATGAAGTATAAAAAATATAAAAAATAAAAATTATTGGATTAGATTTAGTTTGTAAGAGATGAAGATATCTCAAGATATTGTTTGTGAACATTTAAATTTTGTATTGGCTTCTATATATTGGGCTGCACTACATGTCTGCCATCTTTATTCTTTTTTCCTTTTTCCTTCACCTTGTTTTGCATGTATGAATATTTACAAGTATCCACTTACCATTGGGATCACAGATTGAGGTGATCCGTCTTCGGTTGTTACTATTTGTTCATTTTGTGTATACATTGTAACCATGACAGTGTGACGTCACCACGTCTGAACGCCGGATATGGCGCTGTATTTAAATTTCCTTGTAATTGAATTCACTATGCTTGACAAAGGCTCAGTGTTGAGCCGAAACACGTGTCGCTTCCTTTGAATGCTTTGAATAAAGCCAACTGAATTGCTAATAGTGAGTGCCGGTCTTTTCCTGAATATTGAAGTGGGTTTTTCATGCCTTTGACGCGAGCACCACGACGCAAGAGAGGAGTGCCGGCTGTTTCCTTAAGTTGGTCTTCCTTTCCTGGGACGGTCCGCATGTGAGCCAGTTTCTTTGTAGCGCTTGATGATTTTTGTGACTGCACTTGGGGACACTTTCAAAGTTTTCCCAATTTTTCGGACTGACTGACCTTCATTTCTTAAAGTAATGATGGTCACTCGTTTTTCTTTACTTAGCTGCTTTTTTCTTGCCATAATACAAATTCTAACAGTCTATTCAGTAGGACTATCAGCTGTGTATCCACCTGACTTCTCCACAACGCAACTGATGGTCCCAACCCCATTTATAAGGCAAGAAATCCCACTTATTAAACCTGACAGGGCACACCTGTGTAGTGAAAACCATTTCAGGTGACTACCTCTTGAAGCTCATCAAGAGAATGCCAAGAGTGTGCAAAGCAGTAATCAAAGCAAAAGGTGGCTACTTTGAAGAACCTAGAATATGACATATTTTCAGTTGTTTCACACTTTTTTGTTATGCATATAATTCCACATGTGTTAATTCATAGTTTTGATGCCTTCAGTGTGAATCTACAATTTTCATAGTCATGAAAATAAAGAAAACTCTTTGAATGAGAAGGTGCGTCCAAACTTTTGGTCTGTACTGTATATCGGGAGTAGCTGATGTTCCTGCATCCGGTCCGTAAGTTAATAATAAACAATGACCACTACATGTTTATCAATGCACACTGTATTTTGATCATGTGGGTAATGTAAGTTTTAACAATGTGTAAATGAGAAATGTCATAGTTGGCGATAGTAAACAAGCCGAAGCCTTCTTTCATTACTAAAAGTATGTGAACAACATTACAAGTGGAATTGAATTATTTGATATCGCCAGCTATGCAACTTCTATGTTCCAGAATGTTTGTACATGACCACATATGTAATATGTTGGTTAATTAAAGAGGACCTTTCACCACTCCTGACATGCATGTTTTACTAGTTTCATGCATTCCCCATGTAATAACAATCATGGAGCATCTATTATTATGATTGTATGTTGTGCTGTTCCTTTATTATTCATACTAGAAGTTATAATAGAATTGCTATTAGCCTACAATAAAAGGGTACAGAGGGATGACAATTTGGGTGTGTGTACCTGCACAGACTCATTCTATCCAATAAGTGCAGCCATGTTTATTTGTACAGGTACACCCCCCGCCAACTTTTCACAACCCCTCTGTACCCCTACTTACTGAAGGCTATAAGGAAATCATTCATAACTTCTAGTAGAAATAATATAAAGGAATTGCACAACATTAAGCAATAAGAATAGATGTCCCTGAATTGTTATTACAAGTGGAATACATGAAGTTATTAAAGAAAACATGTCAGGAGTGCTGAAAGGTCCTCTTTAATGTAGTACTATGTGTTCATTTTATTTTGCTGATTATAGTAATATGTGATGTTACTACTGTATAAAAAAAAAATGTGTTCATATACTGTAATAATTTACATGTTCTGTTTTTTTACATTGTGAAGAACAGAGGACATCCTTGAGGAGGAAGCAGACAAGTCGGCTGCCCAGCATTCTAGCACCTGTGAGGAGGAGACTCCCTCTGGCCCACCTCCTTCACAGACTGAAGAGAGACCCGGCACCTCTGCAGCCTCGCGTCCCGCTGCTTCGGGAGTCGATTGCCCTCCCACTTTGCCCCTACCCAGCTGGCAAAGGAGATGGGCCATTCCTCCTTCTGAGGCTCTAGTTAATAGCAAGGTCCTGGATTATTATTTGTCTAGAGTCTGGCAGGAGGACCAATTTTGCTTGTACTGTCGAAGTCTGGACCTCCAGAATGATTGCTAAGAACCAAAACGGCTCTTGGAATTGTTCTGGAGGCAGCCACGCCGCCCAATGACCCGACAGACATGTTTGTCTGTCTTGAAAATTGGTGCACCCATGGGCACATGTCTGGGCCCCGCCCAATGCCCATTCCACAGCCTTCCCAGGGTCCGCCACATATCCCCAGTAGTAGGGAACATTATGGTCTACCAAGTCAGGCCCCGACTTCATATGGGCAGCCGGTCCCCTCCTCATCCCAGGCTGGCCCATCTGTGCACTCTGGCCCCCCTACACAACAATCCTACCATGGCCCTCAATTTCAGGGTCCCCATCTCCACCTGGCAGGTTCATTAATTAATAATTTTTTGTTTTGATATTTTATACATGTTATTATTTAAGAACAAAAATAGTCAAGTTGACTCATCTGTGTGTTATTAAACAGATTTTTATTTTCATGCATTTCAGTGTTCGTTGTCTTTATTATATACAGTTGTTCACTGCCTAGTAGGACCGTTAACATGAAAATAATAACAAAACTTGATTAAATATAATGTATAAAATACAGCTAATCCCACTCTTTATATTCAGAGATAGGCAGAAGGGACCAAGGGTCAGGGGAACAGTGTATACTCAGCTGTCCCCTGGACTCACACCGCAGATATATTTAACACTGTATATGGATGCGCACAGTGGAGTATAATGTCTCTGCGGTCAGATCCCTCATTGGTACATGATAGCAATGGACCAAGCCGCTTTTTATGTTTCTAAGAGTCTTAGAGGTAGCCTTACCCAAGCGGTAGCGGGGGTACCCCAGAGATTTGCCCTGGTTGCCAGCTACACAGACACCAACTTGGCAATGAGGTTTTAGGGGACCTATCCCTATGTCAGCCTAGATATCCCTCAGCCCAGGGGGACACCCTGATGGTGGAGGCTCCCTGTCCCCGTCCTTAAAACTGATATATCCCTATTGCATCCCTACAAAATAATAGAGCAGCGTGTGCTCCTATACAAATATAAATAAAGCTGGTGTAGTAAACCACGACGCATTTCCCCTTTGACTAGAGATTCATCAGGGGGTAATAGACAATAATAAACAATAAAACAGTAGGGATGAAAAAACATAGATAATCAGATAATCGCTGATAATACTTAGCTCCCAGATGAAGGTGGGACAAAGATGATCCCCAAGGTGGAGTGATAATAGCGGATGCTGTCCTACAAAATGGATATAGAGGTAATATAGCGATGTATGTAAAGGTAAGTAAGATATGGTGATTTCATATAAGTTTACATATTAGTCTAGGGGAACCCACATTCAGTCCATCCGGTCTATGCAGAACCTAAGTAGCTGATGGCTACGGTGCCGGCACCCAAGTTTAAGGGCTGGAGCCACATGGAATTTCGCTAAGAAAGTTGTTTCCGGTGCGGTGGAACGCACCCTGGAATGCACCAGGTGATTTTCTGTGGTTGAGATGCATAATGGAACGCATCCAACCCACAGGAGCGCCGGACATGCCGCGATGGCACTAGAGATGAAGCGACTATTGCAAAACCATCAGTGCGTGCATTTCTTTTATGGAGAAGGTCACATTGGTAATCAGATAGGAATAATAATAAAGAAGGGTCCCACATAGGATTATAGGGTGCCCAGAATAACAAACCTAAAACTAGGGTGTTCCTGGGCAGTTTAGCTGCCCATTGACGGGACAATCATACTCCCAATTACCACTCTCGGAAAACACATCAGAAAATTCGGAAATGGACGAGGGTACAGTTTTCGTGGTGACCACAGAGAAAGACGTATTAAGGGCTTGTTCACACGACCGTATGGCTTTTTCTGTGTTTTTTTCGGTCCGTTTTTAACAAATCAGTTTTTCAGTTTTTTGTTTCAGTAGTGTTTCCGGTTCCATTCCATTTTTCCATTCCGTTTTTCCGTATGGCATATACAGTATACAGTAATTACATAGAAAAAATTGGGCTGGGCATAACATTTTCAATAGATGGTTCAGCAAAAACGGAAGGGATACTGAATGTTCCAATTGTTTTTGCGGACCCATTGACTTGAATGGAGCCACGGAACGTGATTTGCGGACAATAATAGGACAAGACTCAAAATGTAGCGGAACGGAAACGCGGACATACGGAAACGGAATGCTAATGGAGTACATTCCGGTTTTTTTTTTTGCGGACCCATAGAAATGAATAGTTCCGTATACAGAACGCAAAAAACGGCCCCTATACAGAACGCAAAAAACGTTCATGTGAACTAACCTAAGACAGTTGTCCATGCAAAAATCACTCGAATCGAGAATCTGTCTCGCTTGCCAGTCAATAGTAGGATTATGTTTGCTTAACCATGGTAAGCCCCAAACCATCGGAGCAGGCAGACCCTCCAACACATAACAGGAGATAGATTCCTGATGGAAATCACCCACGCTTAAATGGATGTAATTTACCACCTGTGGCATTTTTGGGTAAGAGGTGCAGAATCAATTGCAAAGACAGAAATGCTTCTCTCTAGTGCACTAGTAGTCAACCCGTGAATATGAAGAAACTGTCCATCAATCAGGTTAACCCCAGCCCCACTGTCGATAAATACCTAAATTTCCACAGTTTTGTACTCTAGCGCCACCTCGGCACACAGGAGAAATCGGGTACTAGCAGTAAATGATAAAAGTACGTTTTCTTGCTCCCCACCCACACCACTAATAGTAATTTCGGGATTAAGCATTTTATTTTTTTAGTTTACACCTTGACGCTGAATGTATGGACAAATATTCACAAAATGTCCCTTCTTTCCACAACAAAAACAGACTCCCTTCATATGACCAGAGCTCTTACCAGCAGTCCCAGGAGTAGCTCCCCCCAACTGCATATGCTCCGCACAAGGCGTAACCACAGGTGTCTCTTTACCATACGTGTCAAAGGAAGCCGCCACCTTATTTGACAGTACGTCCTGAGGATGAGGACCCTTAGATCTCCCCCTCAGGCATTTATCCAGACATACAGCAAGGGACATGGCTGCTTCCAATGACTCAAGTTTTTCATGAAAGGCCAATGCGTCCTGCAGCCTCTCAAATAGACCCTGACAGAACTGGCTACGGAGAGCAGGATCATTCCACTCCGTATCCGTAGCCCATCTCCCAAATTCAGAGCAATAGATCTCTGTTCTCCCTGCCGTAAACCCAGGGCTGGAACCACCTGTAAGGCCACCGATACAGCCGCCTAGGGCGCAATTTAGCAGGGGGCGCTGAAACCGTGCGGTTTAAAAAAAAAACGTTGGTTAAGTGGCGGCCGGCCTGTTCTGCCCCTCAGGCTGTGCCGCCTGAGCGGCCGAGCGCTCTAGTAAGAATCCCTCAGGTGTCACAGCACTGAGCCGGCGGCCGGAGATGATGTATAGACAGTCCAGAGACTCAGTGAAGCCGTGGGGGCGCAGCAGAATAGAGAGACTGACACTGCTGTCTCTCTGGTCTGACTGAGCTTACCTTCAGGCTGAGGGTGGAGGCGGAGCTCTGCCGACTTGGATGGAAGGCTGGGTAGCTCAAGGGCGCAAGGCTGCTAAACTGCTTTTAGATCTTTGTTTCAGTTGTTTCTGTGATGTAGTGAAATATAATTACACGCACTTCATACTTTTCAAAGGCTTTTATCGACAATTACATGACATTTATGCAAAGAGTCAGTATTTGCAAATTTTTTTCAGGACCTCTGCAATTCGACTGGGCAACCCATTCTTTCATAATCACTTCTTGGAGTTTGTCAGAATTAGTGGGTTTTTGTTTGTCCACCCGCCTCTTGGGGATTGACCACAAGTTCTCAATGGGATTAAGATCTGGGGAGTTTCCAGGCCATGGACCCAAAATGTCAACGTTTTGGTCCCCGAGCCACTTAGTTACCACTTTTGCCTTATGGCACGGTGCTCCATCATGCTGGAAAATGCATTGTTCTTCACCAAACTGTTGTTGGATTGTTGGAAGAAGTTGCTATTGGAGGGTGTTTTGGTACCATTCTTTATTCATGGTTGTGTTTTGGGGCAAAATTGTGAGTGAGCCCACTCCCTTGGATGAGAAACAACCCCACACATGAATGGTCTCAGGATGCTTTACTGTTGGCATGACACAGGACTGATGGTAGCGCTCACCTTTTCTTCTCCGGACAAGCCTTTTTACTGATGCCCTAAACAATCGGAAAGAGGCTTCATCTGAGAATATGACTTTGTCCCATTCCTCAGCAGTCCATTCACCATATTTTCTGCAGAAGATCAATCTGCCCCTGAAGTTTTTTGGGGAGAGAAGTGGCTTCTTTGCTGCCCTTCTTGACACCAGGCCATCTTCCAAAAGTCTTTGCCTCACTGTGCGTGCAGATGCGCTCACACCTGCCTGCTGCCATACCTGAGCAAGCTCTGCACTGGTGGCTCTCTGATCCCGCAGCTGAATCCTCTTTAGGAGACGATCCTGGTGCTTGCTGGACTTTCTTGGACGCCCTGAAGCCTTCTTAACCAGAATTGAACCTCTTTCCTTGAAGTTCCTGATGATCCGTTAAATTGTTGATTGAGGTGTAATCTTAGTAGCCACAATATCCTTGCCTGTGAAGCCATTTTTATGCAATGCAATGATGGCTGCAAGTGTTTCTTTGCAGGTCACCATGGTTAACAATGGAAGAACAATGATTTCAAGCATCACCCTCCTTTTAACAGGTCAAGTCTGCCATTTTTACGCAATCAGCCTGACATAATGATCTCCAGCCTTGAGCTCGTCAACATTCTCACCTGAGTTAACAAGACGATTACTGAAATGATCTCAGCAGGTCCTTTAATGACAGCAATGAAATGCAGTGGAAAGGTTTTTTTTGTTTTTTTCGATTAAGTTAATTTTCATGGCAAAGAAGGACTATGCAATTCTAGTGGTCCTATGGTCCTAGTCCTTCTGGACCTATCATCCGCTTTTGACACTATTGACCATCAAGTGTTATTGAACCGGCTGAAAGCTGGTAGCCGGATTAGATGGAAAGACCTTGGCATGGATGGTCTCATTTCTCCAGGACAGGGTACAACGAGTGAAGCTGGGGGTATTTCACTCAGCCGATCTCCCACTGTCCTGTGGAGTACCACAAGGCTTGGCACTATCTCCAGTCTTGTTCAACATCTATCTGAGACCATTGGCCGACATCATCACGAGCCAAAATCTTCACTTTCATGTTTATGCGGATGATACATGTTGAGGAAGGGTTGAGACGCATGCATATATATACATATATGCATGCAAACACGTGCATGCATGTATGATATATATGCATGCATTAATGGTCACTTTAAGGGAGGATGTGCGCAGATGTGCCCAGCATCTGCGCACATCTGCCCTTAGTGGCCCACAGGGGCTCATGGTGGCCCCTGTGGGAAATATGTGGTCCCTGGAAGCCGTGCCCCCTAATAATCCCCCTTATAATATATATCTATGCGCCCCTTATGGTGTGTGGGTCCCTTATGATATATAACTATGCGCCGCTTATTTAGTATATAGGTCAGTGTATACATGTGTATGGATGTGCCCCAAGTACCCCCCTCCCTACACCTGAAACCAGGTGCATCGGTGTGAATGTGCCCCAAGCATTCACACAGAAGCAATCTGGGTGATTACATCAGAATGACCGGACTAAGGTCCGGTCATCCTGAAGACTTCAAAGGACTCAGATTCAACAGAATCTGAGTCCTTTGTTGTAATTACCTGCAGCGCTGCTGGAGGTTATTATGCATGATAGGAGGAAGGGAGAAGCCTTGTTGGATTGGTACCCGCAGTGACTAGAAAAGCCTTGTTGGATTGGTTACATTCAGTGACCAGAAAATTACACCCTCAGCACCCCAATGGCCATTGTCTTTTGGACCTGTCCCTGAGACAGCCATCCAGGTCAGGGACTTGGGAGTGGTCTTGGACTCCAGATTAACCCTGGCTCCTCAGATAAATCCGGTGGTTAGTACCTGCCACTACCAGCTGAAACTTCTGAGGAGGATCTTAAAATACATCGAATCCCCTCTCAGGAAAGCCTTGGTCAGAGCAGCGATCAGCAGTCGGTTGGACTATTGTAATGCCTTGTACATGGGTCTCCCTAAGAAGAACTTGCTTAGACTTCAACTTGTGCAGAATGCCGCAGCAAGGCTACTAACGGGTGTTGCCCGCCGAGAGCATATCACTCCCTTTCTTAACCACCTCCCGACCGCTGTACGCATATATGCGTCCGGGAGGTGGTTGCTTTATTCCTCCTGGACGCATATACGCGTCTTCTCGCGAGACGCGAGATTTCCTGTGAACGCGCGCGCACATTTTTAACCCCTAACAGGTATATTAGACGCTGTTTTCATAACAGCGTCTAATATACCTCCTACCTGGTCCTCTGGTGGTCCCTTTTGTTAGGATCGACCACCAGAGGACTCAGGTAGGTCAGTACAGTCGCACCAAACACCACACTACACTACACTACACCCCCCCCCCGTCACTTATTAACCCCTTATAAACCCCTGATCACCCCTGATCACCCATGATCACCCCATATAAACTCCCTGATCACCCCCCTGTCATTGATCACCGCCCTGTCATTGATCACCCCCCTGTCAGGCTCCGTTCAGACGTCCGTATGATTTTTACGGATACATGGATCGGATCCGCAAAAAGCATACGGACGTCTGAATGGAGCCTTACAGGGGGGTGATCAATGACAGGCGGGTGATCACCCATATACACTCCCTGATCACCCCCTGTCATTGATCACCCCCCTGTCATTGATCACCCCCCTGTAAGGCTCCATTCAGACGTCCGCATGATTTTTACGGATCCATGGATACATGGATCGGATCCGCAAAACACATGCGGACGTCTGAATGGAGCCTTACAGGGGGTGATCAATGACAGGCGGGTGATCACCCATATACACTCCCTGATCACCCCCCTGTCATTGATAACCCCCCTGTAAGGCTCCATTCAGACGTCCGCATGTGTTTTGTGGATCCGATCCATGTATCCATGGATCCGTAAAAATCATGCGGACGTCTGAATGGAGCCTTATAGGGGGGTGATCAATGACAGGCGGGTGATCACCCATATACACTCCCTGATCACCCCCTGTCATTGATCACCCCCCTGTCATTGATCACCCCCCTGTAAGGCTCCATTCAGACGTCCGCATGATTTTTACGGATACATGGATACATGGATCGGATCCACAAAACACATGCGGACGTCTGAATGGAGCCTTACGGGGGGGTGATCAGTGACAGGGGGGTAATCACCCTGATCACCCCCTGTCATTGATAACCCCCCTGTAAGGCTCCATTCAGACGTCCGCATGTGTTTTGTGGATCCGTAAAAAATCATGCGGATGTCTGAATGGAGCCTTACAGGAGGGGTGATCATTGACAGGGGGGTGATCACCCTGATCATCCCCTGTCATTGATAACCCCCCTGTAAGGCTCCATTCAGACGTCCGCATGCGTTTTGTGGATCCGATCCATGTATCCATGGATCCGTAAAAAATCATGCGGATGTCTGAATGGAGCCTTACAGGAGGGGTGATCAGTGACAGGGGGGTGATCACCCTGATCACCCCCTGTCATTGATAACCCCCCTGTAAGGCTCCATTCAGACGTCCGCATGCGTTTTGTGGATCCGATCCATGTATCCATGGATCCGTAAAAAATCATGCGGATGTCTGAATGGAGCCTTACAGGAGGGGTGATCAGTGACAGGGGGGTGATCACCCTGATCATCCCCTGTCATTGATAACCCCCCTGTAAGGCTCCATTCAGACGTCCGCATGCGTTTTGTGGATCCGATCCATGTATCCATGGATCCGTAAAAAATCATGCGGATGTCTGAATGGAGCCTTACAGGAGGGGTGATCAGTGACAGGGGGGTGATTACCCTGATCACCCCCTGTCATTGATAACCCCCCTGTAAGGCTCCATTCAGACGTCCGCATGTGTTTTGTGGATCCGATCCATGTATCCATGGATCCGTAAAAAATCATGCGGATGTCTGAATGGAGCCTTACAGGGGGGGTGATCAGTGACAGGGGGGTGATCACCCTGATCACCCCCTGTCATTGATAACCCCCCTGTAAGGCTCCATTCAGACGTCCGCATGTGTTTTGTGGATCCGATCCATGTATCCATGGATCCGTAAAAATCATGCGGATGTCTGAATGGAGCCTTACAGGGGGGTGATCAATGACAGGGGGGTGATCAGGGAGTCTATATGGGTGATCACCCCCCTGTCATTGATCACCCCCCTGTCATTGATCACCCCCCCCCCCCCCCTTAGACATTTATATTCCAGACTTCTTCTCACGCTTTAGGGCCCCTAAAAAGCCAGGGCAGTATAAATACCCTACATGTGACCCCATTTCGGAAAGAAGACACCCCAAGGTATTCCGTGAGGGGCATATTGAGTCCATGAAAGATTGAAATTTTTGTCCTAAGTTAGCGGAAAGTGAGACTTTGTGAGAAAAAAACAAAAAAAAATCAATATCCGCTAACTTATGCAAAAAAAAAAAAAAATTCTAGGAACTCGCCATGCCCCTCATTGAATACCTTGGGGTGTCTTCTTTCCAAAGTGGGGTCACATGTGGGGTATTTATACTGCCCTGGCTTTTTAGGGGCCCGAAAGTGTGAGAAGAAGTCTGGGATCCAAATGTCTAAAAATGCCCTCCTAAAAAGAATTTGGGCCCCTTTGCGCATCTAGGCTGCAAAAAAGTGTCACACATGTGGTATCGCCGTACTCAGGAGAAGTTGGGGAATGTGTTTTGGGGTGTCATTTTACATATACCCATGCTGGGTGAGAAAAATATCTTGGTCAAATGCCAACTTTGTATAAAAAAATGGGAAAAGTTGTCTTTTGCCAAGATATTTCTCTCACCCAGCATGGGTATATGTAAAATGACCCCCCAAAACACATTGCCCAACTTCTCCTGAGTACGGCGATACCACATGTGTGACACTTTTTTGCAGCCAAGGTGGGCAAAGGGGCATATATTCCAAAGTGCACCTTTCGGATTTCGCAGGCCATTTTTTACACATTTTGATTGCAAGGTACTTCTTACACATTTGGGCCCCTAAATTGCCAGGGCAGTATAACTACGCCACAAGTGACCCCATTTTGGAAAGAAGACACCCCAAGGTATTCCGTGAGGGGCACGGCGAGTTCCTAGAATTTTTTATTTTTTGTCACAAGTTAGCGGAAAATGATGATTTTTCTTTTTTTTTCTTTTTTCCTTACAAAGTCTCATATTCCACTAACTTGCGACAAAAAATAAAAAATTCTAGGAACTCGCCATGCCCCTCACGGAATACCTTGGGGTGTCTTCTTTCCAAAATGGGGTCACTTGTGGCGTAGTTATACTGCCCTGGCAATTTAGGGGCCCAAATGTGTGAGAAGAACTTTGCAATCAAAATGTGTAAAAAATGGCCTGCAAAATCCGAAAGGTGCACTTTGGAATATGTGCCCCTTTGCCCACCTTGGCAGCAAAAAAGTGTGACACATCTGGTATCGCCGTACTCAGGAGAAGTTGGGCAATGTGTTTTGGGGTGTCATTTTACATATACCCATGCTGGGTGAGAAAAATATCTTGGTCAAATGCCAACTTTGTATAAAAAAATAGGAAAAGTTGTCTTTTGCCAAGATATTTCTCTCACCCAGCATGGGTATATGTAAAATGACACCCCAAAACACATTCCCCAACTTCTCCTGAGTACGGCGATACCAGATGTGTGACACTTTTTTGATGCCAAGGTGGGCAAAGGGGCACATATTCCAAAGTGCACCTTTCGGATTTCACCGGTCATTTTTTACAGATTTTGATTGCAAAGTACTTCTCACACATTTGGGCCCCTAAATTGCCAGGGCAGTATAACTACGCCACAAGTGACCCCATTTTGGAAAGAAGACACCCCAAGGTATTCCGTGAGGGGCATGGCGAGTTCCTAGAATTATTTTTTTTTTGTCGCAAGTTAGTGGAATATGAGACTTTGTAAGGAAAAAAGAGAAGAAAAAAAAATCATCATTTTCCGCTAACTTGTGACAAAAAATAAAAAATTCTAGGAACTCGCCATGCCCCTCACGGAATACCTTGGGGTGTCTTCTTTCCAAAATGGGGTCACTTGTGGCGTAGTTATACTGCCCTGGCAATTTAGGGGCCCAAATGTGTGAGAAGTACCTTGCAATCAAAATGTGTAAAAAATGGCCTGCAAAATCTGAAAGGTGCACTTTGGAATATGTGCCCCTTTGCCCACCTTGGCAGCAAAAAAGTGTGACACATCTGGTATCGCCGTACTCAGGAGACGTTGGGGAATGTGTTTTGGGGTGTCATTTTACATATACCCATGCTGGATGAGAGAAATATCTTTGCAAAAGACAACTTTTCCCAATTTTTTATACAAAGTTGGCATTTGACCAAGATATTTTTCTCACAAAAAATAAAAAGTTCTATGAACTCACTATGCCCATCAGCGAATACCTTAGGGTGTCTACTTTCCGAAATGGGGTCATTTGTGGGGGGTTTCTACTGTTTGGGCATTGTAGAACCTCAGGAAACATGACAGGTGCTCAGAAAGTCAGAGCTGTTTCAAAAAGCGGAAATTCACATTTTTGTACCATAGTTTGTAAATGCTATAACTTTTACCCAAACCATTTTTTTTTTTTGCCCAAACATTTTTTTTTATCAAAGACATGTAGAACAATAAATTTGGCGAAAAATTTATATATGGATGTCGTTTTTTTTGCAAAATTTTACAGCTGAAAGTGAAAAATTTCATTTTTTTGCAAAAAAATCGTTACATTTTGATTAATAACAAAAAAAGTAAAAATGCCAGCAGCAATGAAATACCACCAAATGAAAGCTCTATTAGTGAGAAGAAAAGGAGGTAAAATTCATTTGTATGGTAAGTTGCATGACCGAGCGATAAACGGTGAAAGTAGTGTAGTGCCGAAGTGTAAAAAGTGCTCTGGTCATGAAGGGGGTTTCACCTAGCGGGGCTGAAGTGGTTAATGCCTTGCACTGGCTCCCCGTCTAACAACGGGTGATGTTCAAGATTGGATGCTTCATGCATAGGGTATTCCATGGTGTGGGGCCCTTGTACCTGCGACGTAAATTCACCAGGTACGCCCCATTGAGGACATTGAGGTCTAGTAACTCTGCGAATTTTAACATCCCACAAGTTAATAAGATCAGACGTGGAGGTAGATCCTTTTCAGCTCAAGGGGCAAGATTTTGGAACCACCTACCTCTGGCCCTGAAAATGATTCCCAGTCTTCTCTCATTCAGACGTGCACTAAAAACCTTACTTTTCAAACAGGCGTTTGGTCTTCCTATATAACACTTATTTTTGGTTCATATAATTTTGGGGGTTTTCCTAAATCTTAGTCTATAAATTCACAGTTGGTAATGTCCCTTCTATTTTAAAGATACCTTTTCCTCACATTTATTAATTTTGTTCTTTTCACATTTTTTATATCTCATCCGAACCCTTTGAACCTTGAGATCCCCCTACCTTCCCTCCCTTCTCTACCTTCCCTTTTTCTTGATTTTCCATTTGATAAGTGCTAGGAAATTGGTCTCTGGAATAGGTGCCTTATTCTCAAGGCCTTTGTGGCCCATGGCAAAGTGTCATGCCTTCTTCTCAGCCAGCTAAGCGCATCGAGGCCCTATGGGTAAGACTGCGTGTACACAAGACTATACATCATCATCATTATCATTATATGGGCATATCATTTGATAAGGGGGGGGGGGGGCGGCAATTTTTATCTTTTGCGCTAGGGCGGCAAAAATCCTTGCACCGGCCCTGTGTAAACCACGTAACTTGGTCTCAGCCTGAGAGATCCGATCGAGGTCATCATAAATAAGACCCAAGGATCTAAAACATTCATCTACCAACTGGAGAGATGGTGATCCGGTCGGCAGATAAAAAGCCTAGGACTGTGCATCATCCTTAAGCAAAGAAATGATCATACCCACACGTTGACACTCATCCCCAGAAGAGTATGAACGCAGCTTAAAGTACAATTTACACAATTCCCTGAAATGAATGAAATTGGAACAAATAATTTCTACTGGTGTGATATACCATTTGCCCCCCCAAAAAACTGATTGAAGCAGGGGTGTTATATACCAATTATATACTTTCTATATAGTGCATTTGGGTAGTGCAGCATTGGTTTGCGGTTTAGCTGCATTACCTCAGATAGTGACAAACGACATTGGAACAAATCATTTCTACTGGTGTGATATACCAGTTGCCCCCAAAAAAATCAGATTGAAGCAGGGGTGTTATATACCAATTATATACTTTCTATATAGTGCAGTTGGGTAGTGCAGCACTGGTTTGCGGTTTAGCTGCATTACCTCAGCTACAGATAGTGACAAACGACATTGGAACAAATAAATTCTACTGGTGTGATATACCAGTTCCCCCCCCCCCCCCCCAAAAAAAAAACTGATTGAAGCAGGGGCATTATATACCAATTATATACTTTCTATATAGTGCATTTGGGTAGTGCAGCATTGGTTTGCGGTTTTGCTGCGTTACCTCAGCTACAGATAGTGACAAACGACATTGTAACATATCATTTTTACTGGTGGGATATACCAGTTGCCCCCCCAAAAAATGATTGAAGCAGGGGTGTTATATACCAATTATATACTTTCTATATAGTGCAGTTGGGTAGTGCAGCACTTCTTTGCGGTTTAGCTGCATTACCTCAGCTACAGATAGTGACAAACGACAATGGAACAAATAATTTCTACCGGTGTGATATACCAGTTTCCCCCCAAAAAAACTGACAGAAGCAGGGGTGTTATATACCAATTATATACTTTTTATATAGTGCATTTGGGTAGTGCAGCATTTGTTTGCGGTTTAGCTGCGTTACCTCAGCTACAGCTACAGATAGTGACAGATGACATTGGAACAAATAAATTCTACTGGTGTGATATACCAGTTGCCCCCCCAAAAAACTGATTGAAGCAGGGATGTGATATACCTTCTTCCACAAATACTGCTCTTCTATAGGGACTTTTCTCACAGGGTCATTTTGAAAATGACAGGCAGAGGAAGGAGCAGGCCATTCTGCAGGGGTGGTAGGGGTCGGGCAGGTGCACCAGGCCGGAGCCTAAGTGGGAAGTTGCAAAAGGTGCGTGCAATTAGGTCAAAGGCCATCTGCAGCCTGTGCTGTCAATGCATACGTCGCGGTAAGCCCAACAGGAAATATTTCTCCCAGAAGGGCATCCCGGAGCTATATGGCCATGTTCAGCGGCAAGTGAATGTATCTCTGGCACACAGTGTCAGTGCCAAGATACATCTGACCACATACACGTGGTCTAGCAAACACGGGCATGGAAGGTACATAACTTTTACTGCCCAGTAGGTGAACCTTCTGATGGCCGTCAAGCATGCAACCCGTGGCACCCAAGTGGATTTGGTGTTACCGCCACGGATTGCATGCAAGCCTGCCTCTTCTTCTCCTCCTCCTACTCCATTCTCTGAGACTCCTCTTTTTCCACTGCTACCGCCTCTTCCGCTGCGCCCCCCAAGCTCTCCAGAAGTAATTTGACGTGCCAGGTGAGACGTTGCCATGCTGTGCTTCGGTTGTTGTGCCTGGAAGCCAAGAGCCACACTGGCCTGCACTCCTTTCAGCTTTACGGTCACAGACCGATCAGTGGCTAACCCTGCTAAATTTGACAGTTGGTCAAGTGGTGTGCGACAAGGGTGCCAATCTGCTGAGAGTGCTGAAACAGGGCAGCATGGCACACGTTCTGAACTTAGCAGTGCAGCGATTCGTTGCCAAATACCCCGGGTTCCAGGACGTCTCGTGGCAGGCTAAGAAAATCTCTGGCCATTTCAGATCTTACACGTCCATGCCTCGCCTTGCCACCTGCCCATCAGACATATGATTTGTGACTGCCCGACGTGATGGAACTCCACCTTGCATATGCTTGATAGGCTGCTCCAGCAGAAACGTGCAGTTAACGAATACCTGTACGAACTCTGCAGCAAGACAGGTTCTGGGGAGCTTGTTTTTTTTTTCACCCCGCCAGTGGCTTCTCATGCGCGATGCATGCAGACTTCTGCAGCCATTTGATGAGATCACCAAACTGGTCAGTCGCAGCTAGGGCAGCATCAGTGACATTGTACCTTACGCCTTCTTTCTGGAGCGTGCATTGCATCATGTCATTGATCAAGCCGTCGAGAAGCAGGAGCAAGAAGAGGGGGAAGTCGCAATGCTGGATGAATTCCCAGGGGGGGCTACTCCATCTGAGACAAGTCAACAGGAGTCTGAAGAGGAGTTAGAGGAGGATGGTGGCGGGGCAGAAGAGGAGCAAGAAGAGCATGCTTTAAACGTTTCTGGGATCCCTTGTGTTGTCCGTGGCTGGGGGGAGGAGACAGAGGACGACATTATACTGGACGATGAGCAGGAGCCAGGCCACTACACCACTTCCAGTTTAGTGAAAAAGGGGGCCTTCATGCTCCAGTGTTTGAAGAGGGACCCCCGTATAAAAATTATAAAGAGCACGGACCAGTACTGGGTGGCAACGTACTTAGACCCCTGTACAAAGACAAAATGGCGGACATGTTTCCAGCATCATAGAGGGCTGGCAGAATGCATTACTTCCAGGCTTTGCTTCGAGAAATGCTGCATTCTGCTTTTGTGGGCACTGGCAGAGGAATTTCCACTCACAGAGAAGCAGTTGCGGGTACCAATCCAACAGTGCATGCAAGAAGAGGGTAGTTGGTCACTTCGGATATGAGATCATTCTTGCAGCCAACCCATCGACAGCCGCCCTCTGGATCCAGCCTCACGGAATGCCTAGACTGACAGGTGTCCGACTACATCGGGTTAATGGCCGATGTGGATGCTCTGAGAAGCGAGGAACCCCTGGACTACTGGGTGTGCAGGCTTGACCTGTGGCCAGAGCTGGCACAATTTGCCATGGAACTGTTGGCTTGTCCATCGTCCAGTGTCTTGTCCGAAAGGACGTTCAGCGGAGCAGGGGGATCATGACCGATAAGCGCACTCGTCTAGCTCACAACATAGTGTGGACTACCTCACGTTTCTAAAAATAAATGAGGCATGGATCTCGGAGGAATTCAACACCTGTGACGACCACCTGTTTCAACTATTATCATTAGTTTTTTTTTCAAGAGGGGGGATTTCGTTAGCCATGTTTTTAATCCAATTTAAAATTTTTAGTTCTTTTAAACATATGTATTTGACCTGTATTTGTACTGGCCTGCAGTAAAATTGATATCCATTGACCGCATAATGTACCTCGAGCTACATAATCAGAATTTCTTATATGTCAGGTGAATGCCTAATTTTTAAGGCCCGTACTACCAAATTTCTCTTTAAGACGCATAAAAATGTCCCCTGATTAAGAAACATATTTTTTGTTGGAATTTTTGTCATTGATCCCCTTCTAATATGTCACTGTCTATGTTGTGGGACTTATTGTACACTTCTACTAAGTATTTGGTGGTTGAAAATATGAGCTGAAGGTTTTTCAGGTTCGCCTGCAATTTAAGTGAATGAGACCCGCCACTTAAATCGCGAACTGATCCGGCCGATGTTTGTCCATCACTAGTTTCCACTAATTAACAGAAACAACCTGCTACAAGTGAAGAGGAAGGGGTAATCCTGTGACACTGTGCCTAGAGGCATGGCATGAACCCAAAGACCTGTGCTGCACACACGTAACACAGGTTGGGAAACTAGGCTGTAGGGTATTATGTGTATGTGTGAAGCATTATTACATTTTATAAAGAAAACTTCTATTCACTGAACATAGAAAAGGACTACTGGTGAGATATAAAAAATGTTGTCACTGGCACATATGTGGTGCTAAGGGAACATGAACCATCACTGACTATCTGTGTCAGTAAGACGTATGCTTGGTCATTCACTCTAAACTGAGTTTCAGCTGTTGATCAAACCAACACCACATACATACTATAGGCTTCAATGCCTACCCATCCATTTAGTCTAGGAGCTGTAAATTCCCAGAACTTTTTAATAGTGCATTCTGGAGTATAGCATCTAATACTCAGCACAGTGTGACTGGCTGCCAAAGCTTTAGACTTGCTTAGTGGCTTCCACATGGCTGCTTTCATAAAATACTGCTGGAAAGTCAATCTATATGATAATGAACAAAAGATGTGGTACTGCATTTCTTTATCTCAGAAACCAAATGCTGCTTAAAGGGAAAAAGTACACAGCAGAAAAAATAATGTTCTATAGTCCAGTGAATGGGGATAAATAGATTATAGGAAGGTATTAATACACTGATACACAGTAATGCAAAGAATCTGATGCAAAAACTGTTTGTGTGCTGGTACAAAGTTAACAGATAACTAATGTACATTGCTTTACCTAACATGTTAGCTTACAAAGGAGCAGTATCCATGCTTATTCTATTATAGAAAACGTTCAAGATCCCTTTAATACATCAGTGAGCACACTTAAAAAGTACATATTATATCATCTGCTTTCCATAAATTAGTAGTACATGTGAAACATTTATACAGGAGTACACAACTAGATTTAGTAAAGGTCCATTTACCCGGGCTCTGCATTCAGGCAGAGGTTTGAACTAAGAATCAGCTCATGCATACGAGTGGACTTGCTCAGTGCCGTATAGACCGTAAACAGCTGGTCCGCAATATAAGGGCACTGGCCTTGTGAACTCCGTATCACGTATGCAGACCCGTTGACTTGAATGGGTACGCATCCACCAGATATGACAAAATATAGGACTTTACCTATCTTTTTTGTGGTGTGAAGGCATGGAATGGAAGCTCACAGAATCACTACAAAGAGCATGATGTTCTATCTTTGGACAAATTTTGCAGATCACGAACCCATTCAAGTCAATGAGTCTGCATCCACAAGCAGAGTGCACACCACTGGTGCCAATGCATTGCAGACCGCAGCATGGGCACTGAGCAAGTACGCTTGTGTGGATGAGCTCTAAAGGGGTATCCATTACTAAGCCGGGAGATGGGACTAAGCACCAACCATCAGGTAGCTGAGAAACAGTGGAGTGGACCGGTGCTCTGCTGTTTAAGCAGCTTCTATTGTAGTTCATGGGAGCTACAGAAATAGAGCAGCACAACATGCTATGTAGTTTCCGAGTTAGGGAAATTATATAACCCGCTGTGCTATGCTGTTTCCATAGCTTCCATTAACTACAATGGGAGCTTCTGACACAGCGTACCTGTATTGTAAGGGTATTTTTAAGTGACTGATTTGTTTTCCCCTTTAATTCTGTTTAAAACTTTGTGTAATAGTTTATAAGTTTCCCTTCTAATGAAGTGGGTTACAGACAGAAACCCACCCCCCATTTTGCTGATAAGACCACATTCCTGAGTGATCTCAGAGACATGCGTGATGCACACTGGAGAAGGGGCTAACAGGTTAAAACTTTTCTACCCACCTTGACTCAGGAGACTCTACCAGGCCTACATTCTAGGTAGGATTTGAGTATGATTGCCCTATCTCTCTTGTACTCCCTGGGGTGTCGGTCATGTGTTATAACGGGGTAAACAGCCATGGGTTATAGCATGATCGATGGAGTCCAAACTGCTTACTGGGGCTGTTACACTGTGCTCTCGCTGAGAGCAGAGACACCAGGGAAGCCGGCAAGGGACCAATCAGAGTGGTCCCTTGCCGACAAGCTCTCCGATTGGTTAGTCTCTGCAGACTAACCAATAGTAGGCTTTAGTGTTGAAATGCAGATTTCAGGCTGTGATCTCCACGCTGGAGATAGCAGCCTGAAATCGGGTAAGACCCCTTGTGTGCCCCAGTGCCCCTGATCATGTCTGTGGCCCCCCAGTGCTTCTGATAATGCCCCCATTTGCCTCCAGATGCCCCCTGTAGCCGACTTCACTGTGAACGGAGCCACTTCCTTCAGCAGAGAGTGTTAACTGTAACTTACAGCTAACACTCTGCTGCTATGGCCAAAATTGATGCTGGCACCGATCTTGGCCATTTAACCCCATAGATGTCCATAGGTCAGTAGCCGCCCGCGGTATCTATGGGGTTCAGAGGGAGGGAGCTCCCTCTCTCTTCCCTTGGGGCGCCGCTGCTGCTATGGTAGCGGGCTGATAGTTGCCATGGCAACCGGACACCTTACAAAGGCATCCAGGCTGCCATGTACCTAAGGCTGATCAGACCCTGAGGGTCTGATCAGCTTTAATGTAAATGTAGCACTGACTATACAGTGCATTGCAATAGATGACTATTGCAATGCACTGTATAGCCATCAGGCCCACTGGATCTTCAAGATCCAAATGGGTATTGATAAAAAAAAAGTGTAAAAAAAAAGTTCAAAATAAAAAAATGAATTAAAATGTAAATAATAATTGTCTTTTCTCATATTGTCACAATCTAGGGGGAGGGGAGGTACATAGAATGACAACAGAAGGAAAATGCCCAGAAACTAGGCCTGACGGCTAGGGAAAGGAATACGGTCACCACCTAAGGAAACCCTAAACCTAGCCCTGACTCCTGTCAGTATGTATAGACCCTGAAGGTGGGAATATTCATACACTGGAAACCTAGGCCCTAGTAACCCTGAATAGCCCTAGGAGTAGTGACAGGGTCTGAGACAACTGGTTCCTTCCAAGATGAACTAACCAGCGTCTCCCTGAGGCCTTGTAAACAACGAGCAAATGTGAACAACAAAATACAAAGGGAAGTATGCTTATCTTCAATAGAAAATGGATGAGCAGGAACTCAGATGAGGACCACACACCAGCTCTTCCAACTTCAGGAAGATAATATCAACTGCATGATGGTATGAAGAGTGAGTCCAGACTACATAGAAGAGCAGTAATGACCACAAGCTACACCTGAAACAAGAGGTGTGGTCATTACCAACAACAACACTGTAACAAGTGAAAACAGATAGGCTATCAGATAACCTAACGTGCAGCCAGTCTTTCAGATCTTCTAACCTCTGTCACAGGAGGGACCGTGACACATATCTGTTCATTTAGGTCATTAAAAAATGAAAACAAAAAATAATACACATAAATGGTATGGCTGCGTCCATAATGACCTGATCTATAAAACTATCATGTTACTAATCCCTCGCGGTGAATGCAGTAAAAAAAAATGTAAAAAACAATGACGGAATTGCTGTTTTTATCACCTCACCTCCACAAAAAATAAATAACAAGTGATCAAAATGTCATATGTACCCCAAAATGATACCAATAAAAACTACAGCCTATCCCGCAAAATACAAGCCCCCACACAGCTACATTGGTAAAAAAAAATATATAATGTTATTGATGTTAGTATATGGTGATGCAAAATATCATTTATTTTAAAAACAAAAGTGATTTTATGCTGTAAAAGTAGTAAAACATAATTTTTTTTTATAAATTTGGTATCGCCATAACTGTATCAACCCACAAAATAAAATTATCATATCATATTTAACGCATAAGGAACCCCATAAAAAATAAAAATAAAAAACACTGACACAATTGCCATTTTTACCCACTTCACCTCCACAAAAAATTATATAAAAAGAGATCAAAAAGATTTATATGCCCCAAAATTATACTAATGAAAACTACAGCCCGTCCCGCAAAAAACAAGCCCCCACACAGCTACATTGGTGAAAAAAAGTTATGGACTTCGCTTCCCTACCTATCCCTTGGTTGAACTTGATGGACTTATGTCTTTTTTCAACCGTATCAACTATGACTTTATTATATGACGATGCAAAATATAATTTATTTTTAACACAAAAGTAATTTTATGCTGAAACAGTAGTAAAACATAAAAAACTATATAAATTTGGTATCGCCATAACCATATCGACCCACAGAATAAAATTATCATATCAAATGTACCACAGGAGGAACCCCCTAAAAATAAAAATTAAAAACAGTGACAGAATTGCCATTTTTACCCCCTTCACCTCCACAAAAAAATGCTATAAAAAGTGATCAAAAAGACATATGTACCCCAAAATGATACCAATAAAAACCACATTCCCCTCCTGCACAAAACAAGCTCTCACACAGCTACATTGATGAAAAAATAAAAATGTATAACAAATTTTGGGGTGCATTTTCTCCTATTAGCCCTTGTGAAAATAAAAAATTTGGGGCTAAAGCAACATTATATTGGAAATAAAAGTTAACTTTTCATTTTCACAGCCATGCATTTCTAAGTTCTATAAAACGCTTGTTGGGGCAAAGCATTCACTTCACCCCTAGATTTATTCCTTGAGGGGTGTAGTTTCCAAAATGTGGTCACTTTTGGGGTTTTTATTTCTAGGGTTTCCTCAGGGTCTCTTCGAATATAACATGGCACCTGAAAACCATTCCAGCAAAATCTGTCCTCCGTTAACAATATATGGCTCTCCTTTTCTTGTGTGCTCTGCCGTTCACCCATACTGCAGGTTCCGACCACATATGGGGTGTTTCTGTAAACTGCAGAATCTGGGTAATAAATATTGAGTTTTTTTGGCTGTTAACCCTTGATGTGTTACAGGAAAATGCATTAACATTGAAAATCTGCACAAAAAAATTAAATTGAAAAATTTCCCATCCATTTTGCTTTTATTCTTGTGGAACACCAAAAGGGTTAACATAGTTAGTAAAATCTGAGGGGTGTAGTTTCTAAAATTGGGTCATTTATGGGTTGTTTCTACTATGTAAGGCCCACAAAGACACTTCATAACTGAACTGCTCCTTAAAAAAATATATTTGAAAAATGGGGCTCCGACAATTGGTCCAAACTGTCTGTCGCATGAAGGGGTTAGGCTAGTGATGTTTATTAACTTTTTATTATTCTGTATGTGATTTCTTTGTGTTAGGGTCCATTCACACGTCCGCAAAAGGGTCCGCACCCGTTCCGCAATTTTGCGGAACGGGTGCTGACCCATTCATTCTCTATGGGCCCGGACGTGAAGCGGAGAGCACACTATGTGCTCTCCGATTCCGCATTTGTGTAACGCGGCCCCGAACTTCCAGGTTTCGGCCCCGAACTTCCGGTCCGCAGCTCTGCAAAAGATAGAACATGTCTTATTCTTGTCCTCAGCTGCAGACAAGAATAGGCATTTCTATAGCGGGTGCTGGCCGGGTGTGTTGCAGATCCGCAATTTGCGGGTCCGCAACACACCACAGACGTGTGAATGGACCCTTATCGTATATTTAATCACTCAGTAAATATATTAATTCACGTAGCCTGCATAAGCTTATTCATACTCAAATCTTTCGAATTCACTTTATGTTACAGGAACGTCAGCCAACTGGGGGCCAGCTTTTAGTTCCATCTCTTCTAAGGCTACTTTCACACTTGCGTTCGGAGCGGATCCGTCTGGTGTCTGTACAGACGGATCAGCTCCTATAATGCAAACGCTTGCATCCGTTCAGAACGGATCCGTTTGCATTATTTTTTTTCAGATCTGATTTTTCACTTCATGAAAACTCAGATCCGATAGTATATTCTAACACAAAGGCGTTCCGATGGTGATGGGGATGCTTCAACTTAGAATATACTAAAAGAACTGTGTACATGACTGCCCCCTGCTGCCCGGCAGACCCCCCTCCCCCCCCCCCCCTGTTTTTAACTCATTGGTGGCCAGTGCGGCCGGCCCCCCTCCCCCCTGTTTTTAACTCATTGGTGGCCAGTGCGGCCGCCCCCCCCCCCTGTTTTTAACTCATTGGTGGCCAGTGCGGCCGGCCCCCCTCCCCCATCCCCTGTTTTTAACTCATTGGTGGCCAGTGCAGCCGCCCCCCCCCCTAATTAAAATAACCGACCCCCCATCATTGGTGGCAGCAGAGAGTTCCGATCGGAGTCCCAGTTTAATCGCTGGGACTCCGATCGGTAACCATGGCAACCAGGACGCTACTACAGTCCTGGTTGCCATGGTTACTTAGCAATATTAGAAGCATCATACTTACCTGCTGCGCTGTCTGTGACTGGCCGGGAGCTCCTCCTACTGGTAAGTAACAGATCATTAAGCAATGCGCCGCACAGACCTTTCACTTACCAGTAGGAGGAGCGCCGGGCCGGTCACAGACATCGCAGGTAAGTATAATGCTTCTAAAATTGCTACGTAACCATGGCAACCAGGACTGCAGTAGCGATTAAACTGGGACTCCGATTGGAACTCTCCGCTGCCACCAATGATGGGGGGTTGGTCATTTTAATTAGGGGGGGAGGGGGGGCAGCCGCACTGGCCACCAATGAGTTAAAAACAGGGGGGAGGGGGGGCCGGCCACACTGGCCACCAATGAGTTAAAAACAGGGGGGATGGGGGGGGCCAGCTGCACTGGCCACCAATGAGTTAAAAACAGGGGGGGATGGGGGGAAGGCGGCCGCACTGGCCACCAATGAGTTAAAAACAGGGGGGGTCTGCCCCCTGCTGCCTGGCAGCACCTGCCAGGCAGCAGGGGGCAGTCATGTACACAGTTCTTTTAGTATATTCTAACTTGAAGCGTCCCCATCACCATGGGAACGCCTCTGTGTTAGAATATACTGTCGGATCTGAGTTTCACGATCTAACTCAAATCCGATGGTATATTCTAACATAGAGGCGTTCCCATGGTGATGGGGACGCTTCAAGTTAAAATATACCATCGGATTGGAGAAAACTCCGATCTGATGGTATATTAATAGGGACTCCTGACTTTACATTGAAAGTCAATGGGGGACGGATCAGTTTGCAATTGCACCATATTGTGTCAACGTCAAACGGATCCGTTTGGCTCCGCACGGCCAGGCGGACACGAAAACACTGCAAGCTGCGTTCGGGTGTCCGCCTGCTGAGCGGAACGGAGGCCAAACAGTGCCAAACTGATGCATTCTGAGCGGATCCACTCAGAATGCATTGGGGCTGTACGGATCCGTGAGAGCCTTCAAACGGAAACCCCAAACGCAAGTGTGAAAGTAGCCTTAGTAACACAGAGATGGGCAACCCCTTTAATAGTTCGCAAAATGTGCAGAATGTATTATTACTCATGAGTGTGAAATCTTAACCTTTAAACTAACTCAAGACCCAACATCAGACCCCTAAACTAGTATAAATGTATACCATATATCAATCGGCACTACGGGAGAGATAGGGCGGCGGTGCGCGTGTCTCTGGGCAGGCGTCCCATGTAGATCACAGGAAAAAAGGACCGGCACTCGCTGTTGGTATATAATCTTTGCTGTGATTTATTGCCACATTCCAGTGATGTGTTTCGGCACACAATGTGCCTTTGTCAAACTGTGAATATACAAGGAACCTTAGCCTGTTTAAATAATCCACCAAACCTCAGACGCTGAGTGAGGTTGTCATGGTAAACAAACAAACAAACAAACAAACCGAAAAACAAGAAGAAGAAAAAAGAGGGGAAGGGGAGGTAACTGAACACCAAAAGTCCATCACATAGTAGATAATATAGCCCATAGTGGAGATTGTGGTCCATAGAGGAAATTATTCTTGATGATATATAATCATAAATTTATTTTAAGTTTACTGTAAAATATTATATGTATGTGATTATTATCATGATCAAAACTATTTAATGCATAGTCCCGATTCAGTCCTCTGGGTTCCAGTGTCTCGAGACGATGAATCCAGTAAGACTCTCTTTTAAGCAGGAGTTTGTTCTGTGGACCACAATCTCCGCTATTGACTATATTATCTACTATGTGATGGACTTTTGGTGTTCAGTTACCTCCCCTTCCCCTCTTTTTTATTGTTTTTCAGTTTGTTTGTTTGTTTGTTTGGTTACCATGACAACATCATTCAGCGTCTGAGGTTTGGCGGGTTATTTAAACAGGCTAAGGTTCCTTGTATATTCAAAGTTTGACAAAGGCACATTGTGTGCCGAAACGCATCACTGGAATGTGGCAATAAATCACAGCAAAGATTATATACAAAGTTGAATGTTATTCGCATGAATAGCACACTCCCCTTTTAGTATGGAATAGGTGCTTTAGTCTTAACTGATCACCCAATCAGAGGACATTTAACAGAAGTAGAAGAAATATATAAGACTGGCACTCAACTTATGTGAATCACATGAAAAAATCAATTTATTAAATGTATGCTTCTAAAACTAGAACAATAAAAATACAATCAAGTACTATGGTAAAAATAGTGCGTTAAAACACTGTATAAGACACTAATAGGCTCCAATAGGGTAAGCTATAAGCATCACAGTTCCTGCTAATAGTAATGCATATCCATTGGTAAGAAGTATAAAAACAAAGCACCTGCATAAGGACAAATAGATCACAATAAATCTGCCAAAGAACATATATGTAGTCCCATGGTAAACTATGCAGCAAAGAAAATGTGCAGCAAAGAAAATCCAGCGGCTGTGATAAAGGAGTTCTCCTCTAGATTCTAAGGGTATCTGGTTGTGGACAGCAATATATTGCTACAGAAATGTCCAGGTTTGAACCTGAGAAGGATAATCCCTCCACTGAAAATGAACAGTGGAGCTAGATTGGTCCAATCATGCCGAGAGTCAATTCAATGGAAGTAGTGCAGATTTCGTCAACACAATTATTTTAGCCAGATATGAAACTGGTAATTAGATAAAGGTGGTAGGTCAAGTGGTACTAGATGTCTTACCAACGACGTCTCAGAGCCGGTGGCACTTAGCTCCGTACCGCAAGTTCCTACTCACCGAACCAAGCAACTCTCTGCTTCTCCGTCGGCGTCCTCGCTCACCACTGGCTGTCACGTGGTTTCCGTCAGGGATCGTGAGAGCAGCCCTTTCAATTTGCGTATTGAGTGCCAGTCTTAAAGATTATATACCAACAGTGAGTGCCGGTCCTTTTTTCCTGATCCCTAAATTAGTATCGTCCGTTCTGTGCCGTCCGCAAAATTATACAATATGTCCTATTCTTGTCTGGATTATGAACAAGGATAGGACAGTTCTATTAAGGTTCAATCGTTCTGCAAAATGTGTAATGCACACTGTCAGTATCCATGTTTTGCGGATCGCAAGACAGACAATGGTCATGTGCATAAGCCCTAAATCAGAACATAGAAGCTTCTCTATCCTGGATCTATGGCCCCTCTATGTGGCAAGATCTAAAATATCTGTGGATGTACTGTAAAAAAACAAGTGTGGTTGTCATGCTGTAAAGTACATCAGTTTGAGTAGTCCTGACATGGGGATCAAAACTCCACTTTGTGCTTTTAAATGATAGCTAGAGTGTATGGTTTGGACCGAAGTCTGTCAGTTGAATCTCTGCTTAAAGGGGTTGTGTCACTTCAGCAAGTGGCATTTATCAAGTAGAGAAAGTTAATACTAGACACTTACTAATGTATTGTTATTCTTCATATTGCTCTCACCGCCAGTTCTGTGAGAAGGTCTGGCAGATGTTCTTCTCTACCTCTTGCATGACGTTCTTTGTTTTAGTTTCACTTTGTCATCTCCTTTCCTTCTCCCAGGTGTCACATATTTAGACTAATTGTCTCTCTTTATTAATTTATACTACTTCCTGGATGAGGTGTTCACTGATGGAGGCTGGAGGCTGCTGCTGCTGTTTCCTCAGATAAGTATTTTTCCTTTATTTGTGTTTCCTTGCTGGCTTGATTCTAGGTGACCATGACTCCATCCGTATTAAGTGCAGGGAGCCGGTGGTCGTGTCCCCTCACTATTATAGGGTTTTCAGGTGTCACACAGTATTAGGTACGTGGGCATGCAATTGTCTACCATAGAGACCCTTGTATGGGCATAGCAGTCAGGGAGAGCTCTAGGCGTTTTATAGGGCTCACCCATATGCTTCTTAGTTTGGGATCAAGCCAGTCGGATGTTTATTTAAAAGTTCCAGCTTTCTGCAACATCATCCGTGACAATTCCTTTGCTGGCTGGATTCATTTTTCCATCACATTATACACTGCCGTTTCTAGTGTTACGACCACCCTGCAATCCATCAGCGATAGCCGTGCTTGCACACTGTAGGTAAAAGTGTTGGCCTCTTTGGTGGCTGGGACCATAGGAACGCACATAGGCTGGTGCTTTTTTCTATAGTGTGCAAGCACAACCGATTGCAGGGTGGTCGTAACCATAGAAACGAGCATTGTAAATTGTGATGGAAAAATGAATCAAGCCAGCAAAGGAGGCAATATGGGTAATAATACATTAGTAAGTGGCTTGTATTAACTTTCTTTACATAATAAATGCTATTTGCAGAAGTGACACAACTAGAGTTGAGCGAACACCTGGATGTTCGGGTTCGAGAAGTTCGGCCGAACTTCCCGGAAATGTTCGGGTTCGGGATCCGAACCCGATCCGAACTTCGTCCCGAACCCGAACCCCATTGAAGTCAATGGGGACCCGAACTTTTCGGCACTAAAAAGGCTGTAAAACAGCCGAGGAAAGGGCTAGAGGGCTGCAAAAGGCAGCAACATGTAGGTAAATCCCCTGCAAACAAATGTGGATAGGGAAATGAATTAAAATAAAAATTAAATAAATAAAAATTAACCAAAATCAATTGGAGAGAGGTCCCATAGCAGAGAATCTGGCTTCCCGTCACCCACCACTGGAACAGTCCATTCTCAGATATTTAGGCCCCGGAACCCAGGCAGAGGAGAGAGGTCCCGTAACAGAGAATCTGGCTTCATGTCAGCAGAGAATTAGTCTGCATGTCATAGCAGAGAATGAGGCTTCACGTCAGCCACCACTGCAACAGTCCATTGGCATATATTTAGGCCCAGCACACAGGCAGAGGAGAGAGGTCCCGTAACAGACAATCTGGCTTCATGTCAGCAGAGAATTAGTCTGCATGTCATAGCAGAGAATGAGGCTTCACGTCAGCCACCACTGCAACAGTCCATTGGCATATATTTAGGCCCAGCACACAGGCAGAGGAGAGAGGTCCCGTAACAGACAATCTGGCTTCATGTCAGCAGAGAATTAGTCTGCATGTCATAGCAGAGAATGAGGCTTCACGTCAGCCACCACTGCAACAGTCCATTGGCATATATTTAGGCCCAGCACACAGGCAGAGGAGAGAGGTCCCGTAACAGACAATCTGGCTTCATGTCAGCAGAGAATTAGTCTGCATGTCATAGCAGAGAATGAGGCTTCACGTCAGCCACCACTGCAACAGTCCATTGGCATATATTTAGGCCCAGCACACAGGCAGAGGAGAGAGGTCCAGTAACAGACAATCTGGCTTCATGTCAGCAGAGAATCAGTCTGCATGTCATAGCAGAGAATCAGGCTTCACGTCACCCACCACTGCAACAGTCCATTGTCATAAATTTAGGCCCAGCACCCAGGCAGAGGAGAGAGGTCCCGTAACAGACAATCTGGCTTCATGTCAGCAGAGAATCAGTCTGCATGTCATAGCAGAGAATCAGGCTTCACGTCACCCAACATTGGAACAGTCCATTGGCATATATTTAGGCCCCGGCACCCAGACAGAGGAGAGGTTCATTCAACTTTGGGTAGCCTCGCAATATAATGGTAAAATGAAAATAAAAATAGGATTGAATGAGGAAGTGCCCTGGAGTCCAATAATATATGGTTAAGGGGAGGTAGTTAATGTCTAATCTGGACAAGGGACGGACAGATCCTGTGGGATCCATGCCTGGTTCATTTTTATGAACGTCAGCTTGTCCACATTGGCTGTAGACAGGCGGCTGCGTTTGTCTGTAATGAAGCCCCCTGCCGTGCTGAATACACGTTCAGACAAAACGCTGGCCGCCGGGCAGGCCAGCACCTCCAAGGCATAAAAGGCTAGCTCTGGCCACGTGGACAATTTAGAGACCCAGAAGTTGAATGGGGCCGAACCATCAGTCAGTACGTGGAGGGGTGTGCACATGTACTGTTCCACCATGTTAGTGAAATGTTGCCTCCTGCTAACACGTTGCGTATCAGGTGGTGGTGCAGTTAGCTGTGGCGTGTTGACAAAAGTTTTCCACATCTCTGCCATGCTAACCCTGCCCTCAAAGGAGCTGGCATTGACACAGCTGCCTTGGCGACCTCTTGCTCCTCCTCTGCCTTGGCCTTGGGCTTCCACTTGTTCCCCTGTGACATTTGGGAATGCTCTCAGTAGCGCGTCTACCAACGTGCGCTTGTACTCGCGCATCTTCCTATCACGCTCCAGTGCAGGAAGTAAGGTGGGCACATTGTCTTTGTAGCGTGGATCCAGCAGGGTGGCAACCCAGTAGTCCGCACAGGTTAAAATGTGGGCAACTCTGCTGTCGTTGCGCAGGCACTGCAGCATGTAGTCGCTCATGTGTGCCAGGCTGCCCAGGGGTAAGGACAAGCTGTCCTCTGTGGGAGGCGTATCGTCATCGTCCTGCCTTTCCCCCCAGCCACGCACCAGTGATGGACCCGAGCTGCGTTGGGTGCCACCCCGCTGTGACCATGCTTCATCCTCATCCTCCTCCACCTCCTCCTCATCCTCGTCCTCCTCGTCCTCCAGTAGTGGGCCCTGTCTGGCCACATTTGTACCTGGCCTCTGCGGTTGCCAAAAACCTCCCTCTGAGTCACTTCGAAGAGACTGGCCTGAAAGTGCTAAAAATGACCCCTCTTCCTCCTCCTCCTCCTCCTCCTCCTCCTGGGCCACCTCCTCTTGCATCATCGCCCTAAGTGTTTTCTCAAGGAGACATAGAAGTGGTATTGTAACGCTGATAACGGCGTCATCGCCACTGGCCATGTTGGTGGAGTACTCGAAACAGCGCAACAGGGCACACAGGTCTCGCATGGAGGCCCAGTCATTGGTGGTGAAGTGGTGCTGTTCTGTAGTGCGACTGACCTGTGCGTGCTGCAGCTGAAACTCCACTATGGCCTGCTGCTGCTCGCACAGTCTGTCCAGCATGTGCAAGGTGGAGTTCCACCTGGTGGGCACGTCGCATATGAGGCGGTGAGCGGGAAGGCCGAAGTTACGCTGTAGCGCAGACAGGCGAGCAGCAGCAGGATGTGAACGCCGGAAGCGCGAACAGACGGCCTGCACTTTATGCAGCAGCTCTGACATGTCGGGGTAGTTGTGTATGAACTTCTGCACCACCAAATTCAGCACATGCGCCAAGCAAGGGATGTGCGTCAAATTGGCTAGTCCCAGAGCTGCAACGAGATTTCGCCCATTATCACACACCACCAGGCCGGGCTTGAGGCTCACCGGCAGCAACCACTCGTCGGTCTGTTGTTCTATACCCCGCCACAACTCCTGTGCGGTGTGGGGCCTGTCCCCCAAACATATGAGTTTCAGAATGGCCTGCTGACGTTTACCCCGGGCTGTGCTGAAGTTGGTGGTGAAGGTGTGTGGCTGACTGGATGAGCAGGTGGAATAAGAGGAGGAGGAAGCCGAGAAGGAGGAGGTGGCAACAGGAGGCAAAGAATGTTGCCCTGCGATCCTTGGCGGCGGAAGGACGTGCGCCAAACAGCTCTCCGCCTGGGGCCCAGCTGCCACTACATTTACCCAGTGTGCAGTTAGGGAGATATAGCGTCCCTGGCCGTGCTTACTGGTCCACGTATCTGTGGTTAGGTGGACCTTGCTACAGATGGCGTTGCGCAGTGCACACTTGATTTTATCGGATACTTGGTTGTGCAGGGAAGGCACGGCTCTCTTGGAGAAGTAGTGGCGGCTGGGAACAACATACTGTGGGACAGCAAGCGACATGAGCTGTTTGAAGCTGTCTGTGTCCACCAGCCTAAATGACAGCATTTCATAGGCCAGTAGTTTAGAAATGCTGGCATTCAGGGCCAGGGATCGAGGGTGGCTAGGTGGGAATTTACGCTTTCTCTCAAATGTTTGTGAGATGGAGAGCTGAACGCTGCCGTGTGACATGGTTGGGACGCTTGGTGACGGAGGTGGTGGTGGTGGTGTTGGTGGTACATCCCCTGTTTGCTGGGCGGCAGGTGCCAACGTTCCTCCAGAGGCGGAGGAAGAGGCCGAGGCGGCAGCAGCAGAAGAGGCCGAGGCGGCAGCAGCAGAAGAGGTAGCAGGGGGAGCCTGAGTGACTTCCTTGGTTTTAAGGTGTTTACTCCACTGCAGTTCATGCTTTGCATGCAGGTGCCTGGTCATGCAGGTTGTGCTCAGGTTCAGAACGTTAATGCCTCGCTTCAGGCTCTGATGGCACAGCGTGCAAACCACTCGGGTCTTGTCGTCAGCACATTGTTTGAAGAAGTGCCATGCCAGGGAACTCCTTGAAGCTGCCTTTGGGGTGCTCGGTCCCAGATGGCGGCGGTCAGTAGCAGGCGGAGTCTCTTGGCGGCGGGTGTTCTGCTTTTGCCCACTGCTCCCTCTTTTGCTACGCTGTTGGCTCGGTCTCACCACTGCCTCTTCCTCCGAACTGTGAAAGTCAGTGGCACGACCTTCATTCCATGTGGGGTCTAGGACCTCATCGTCCCCTGCATCGTCTTCCACCCAGTCTTGATCCCTGACCTCCTGTTCAGTCTGCACACTGCAGAAAGACGCAGCAGTTGGCACCTGTGTTTTGTCATCATCAGAGACATGCTGAGGTGGTATTCCCATGTCCTCATCATCAGGAAACATAAGTGGTTGTGCGTCAGTGCATTCTATGTCTTTCACCGCTGGGGAAGGGCTAGGTGGATGCCCTTGGGAAACCCTGCCAGCGGAGTCTTCAAACAGCATAAAAGACTGCTGCATAACTTGAGGCTGAGACAGTTTCCCTGGTATGCATGGGGGTGATGTGACAGACTGATGGGGTTGGTTTTCAGGCGCCATCTGTGCGCTTTCTGCAGAAGACTGGGTGGGAGATAATGTGAACGTGCTGGATCCACTGTCGGCCACCCAATTGACTAATGCCTGTACCTGCTCAGGCCTTACCATCCTTAGAACGGCATTGGGCCCCACCATATATCGCTGTAAATTCTGGCGGCTACTGGGACCTGAGGTAGTTGGTACACTAGGACGTGTGGATGTGGCAGAACGGCCACGTCCTCTCCCAGCACCAGAGAGTCCACTAACACCACCACGACCATGTCCACGTCCGCGTCCCTTACTAGATGTTTTCCTCATTGTTATCGTTCACCACAACAACAAAAATATTATTTGGCCCAATGTATTGTATTCAAATTCAGCGGGATAAAAATTTGAGGCCTAGTATTTAGGCGCTGGGTGACCGGTATGGATTTACTGACAGAATTAGACTTGGAAATGCACAGTAGCGTGTGTGTGAAGTTATTCTGAATGACCCTATGTGCACCTTGAATATTATATACCCTTTTAGGGATAGATTTCAAATAGCTCTGATATAGCAGAAACCACTAAATTATGAAATTGCTAAATTGGGAATTGTATTTCAACCCAGAACAAAAAATGTGCTTTGACAGACACTAAATAACTTTCCCAGCCACAACAGGACAGCGGTAACGAGAGATTTAGCGGGATATAAATTTGAGGCCTAGTATTTAGGCGCTGGGTGACCGGTATGGATTTACTAACAGAATTGGACTTGGAAATGCACAGTAGCGTGTGTGTGAAGTTATTCTGAATGACCCTATGTGCACCTTGAATATTATATACCCTTTTAGGGATAGATTTCAAATAGCTCTGATATAGCAGAAACCACTAAATTATGAAATTGCTAAATTGGGAATTGTATTTCAACCCAGAACAAAAAATGTGCTTTGACGGACACTAAATAACTTTCCCAGCCACAACAGGACAGCGGTAACGAGAGATTTAGCGGGATATAAATTTGAGGCCTAGTATTTAGGCGCTGGGTGACCGGTATGGATTTAGTGACAGAATTAGACTGGGATATGCACAGTAGCGTGTGTGTGTGAAGTTATTCTGAATGACCCTATGTGCACCTTGAATATTATATACCCTTTTAGGGATAGATTTCAAATAGCTCTGATATAGCAGAAACCACTAAATCTTTAAATTGCTAAATTGGGAATTGTATTTCAACCCAGAACAAAAAATGTGCTTTGACGGACACTAAATAACTTTCCCAGCCACAACAGGACAGCGGTAACGAGAGATTTAGCGGGATATAAATTTGAGGCCTAGTATTTAGGCGCTGGGTGACAGGTATGGGTTTAGTGACAGAATTAGACTTGGAAATGCACAGTAGCGGTGTGTGTGAAGTTATTCTGAATGACCCTATGTGCACCTTCAATATGATCTACCCTTTTAGGGATAGATTTCAAATAGCTCTGATACTAGCAGAAACCACTAAATTTTAAATTGCTAAATTGGGAATTGTATTTCAACCCAGAACAAAAAATGTGCTTTGACGGACACTAAATAACTTTCCCAGCCACAACAGGACAGCGGTAACGAGAGATTTAGCGGGATATAAATTTGAGGCCTAGTATTTAGGCGCTGGGTGACCGGTATGGATTTAGTGACAGAATTAGACTGGGATATGCACAGTAGCGTGTGTGTGTGAAGTTATTCTGAATGACCCTATGTGCACCTTGAATATTATATACCCTTTTAGGGATAGATTTCAAATAGCTCTGATATAGCAGAAACCACTAAATCTTTAAAATTGCTAAATTGGGAATTGTATTTCAACCCAGAACAAAAAATGTGCTTTGACGGACACTAAATAACTTTCCCAGCCACAACAGGACAGCGGTAACGAGAGATTTAGCGGGATATAAATTTGAGGCCTAGTATTTAGGCGCTGGGTGACAGGTATGGGTTTAGTGACAGAATTAGACTTGGAAATGCACAGTAGCGGGTGTGTGAAGTTATTCTGAATGACCCTATGTGCACCTTCAATATGATCTACCCTTTTAGGGATAGATTTCAAATAGCTCTGATACAGCAGAAACCACTAAATTTTTAAATTGCTAAATTGGGAATTGTATTTCAACCCAGAACAAAAAATGTGCTTTGACGGACACTAAATAACTTTCCCAGCCACAACAGGACAGCGGTAACGAGAGATTTAGCGGGATATAAATTTGAGGCCTAGTATTTAGGCGCTGGGTGACCGGTATGGATTTAGTGACAGAATTAGACTGGGATATGCACAGTAGCGTGTGTGTGTGAAGTTATTCTGAATGACCCTATGTGCACCTTGAATATTATATACCCTTTTAGGGATAGATTTCAAATAGCTCTGATATAGCAGAAACCACTAAATCTTTAAAATTGCTAAATTGGGAATTGTATTTCAACCCAGAACAAAAAATGTGCTTTGACGGACACTAAATAACTTTCCCAGCCACAACAGGACAGCGGTAACGAGAGATTTAGCGGGATATAAATTTGAGGCCTAGTATTTAGGCGCTGGGTGACAGGTATGGGTTTAGTGACAGAATTAGACTGGGATATGCACAGTAGCGTGTGTGTGTGAAGTTATTCTGAATGACCCTATGTGCACCTTCAATATGATCTACCCTTTTAGGGATAGATTTCAAATAGCTCTGATATAGCAGAAACCACTAAATCTTTAAAATTGCTAAATTGGGAATTGTATTTCAACCCAGAACAAAAAATGTGCTTTGACGGACACTAAATAACTTTCCCAGCCACAACAGGACAGCGGTAACGAGAGATTTAGCGGGATATAAATTTGAGGCCTAGTATTTAGGCGCTGGGTGACAGGTATGGGTTTAGTGACAGAATTAGACTTGGAAATGCACAGTAGCGGGTGTGTGAAGTTATTCTGAATGACCCTATGTGCACCTTCAATATGATCTACCCTTTTAGGGATAGATTTCAAATAGCTCTGATACAGCAGAAACCACTAAATTTTTAAATTGCTAAATTGGGAATTGTATTTCAACCCAGAACAAAAAATGTGCTTTGACGGACACTAAATAACTTTCCCAGCCACAACAGGACAGCGGTAACGAGAGATTTAGCGGGATATAAATTTGAGGCCTAGTATTTAGGCGCTGGGTGACCGGTATGGATTTAGTGACAGAATTAGACTGGGATATGCACAGTAGCGTGTGTGTGTGAAGTTATTCTGAATGACCCTATGTGCACCTTGAATATTATATACCCTTTTAGGGATAGATTTCAAATAGCTCTGATATAGCAGAAACCACTAAATCTTTAAAATTGCTAAATTGGGAATTGTATTTCAACCCAGAACAAAAAATGTGCTTTGACGGACACTAAATAACTTTCCCAGCCACAACAGGACAGCGGTAACGAGAGATTTAGCGGGATATAAATTTGAGGCCTAGTATTTAGGCGCTGGGTGACAGGTATGGGTTTAGTGACAGAATTAGACTTGGAAATGCACAGTAGCGGGTGTGTGAAGTTATTCTGAATGACCCTATGTGCACCTTCAATATGATCTACCCTTTTAGGGATAGATTTCAAATAGCTCTGATACAGCAGAAACCATTAAATTTTTAAATTGCTAAATTGGGAATTGTATTTCAACCCAGAACAAAAAATGTGCTTTGACGGACACTAAATAACTTTCCCAGCCACAACAGGACAGCGGTAACGAGAGATTTAGCGGGATATAAATTTGAGGCCTAGTATTTAGGCGCTGGGTGACCGGTATGGATTTAGTGACAGAATTAGACTTGGAAATGCACAGTAGCGGTGTGTGTGAAGTTATTCTGAATGACCCTATGTGCACCTTGAATATTATATACCCTTTTAGGGATAGATTTCAAATAGCTCTGATACTAGCAGAAACCACTAAATCTTTAAATTGCTAAATTGGGAATTGTATTTCAACCCAGAACAAAAAATGTGCTTTGACGGACACTAAATAACTTTCCCAGCCACAACAGGACAGCGGTAACGAGAGATTTAGCGGGATATAAATTTGAGGCCTAGTATTTAGGCGCTGGGTGACCGGTATGGATTTAGTGACAGAATTAGACTGGGATATGGCCAAAAAATAACCACACTATTGCTGGTTAAATGCACTTGGTGTGATAGCTTGACCAACCACACTACTGAGGGTTAAATGCACTTGGTGACGGGCGCAGCTTGCCCCTGATGTAGTATATGGCCAAAAAATGAACAGACTATTGCTGGTTAAATGCACTTGGTGTCACAGCTTGACCAACCACACTACTGAGGGTTAAATGCACTTGGTGACGGGCGCAGCTTGCCCCTGATGTAGTATATGGCCAAAAAATGAACAGACTATTGCTGGTTAAATGCACTTGGTGACGGGCGCAGCTTGCCCCTGATTTAGTATATGGCCAAAAAATGAACAGACTATTGCTGGTTAAATGCACTTGGTGTGATAGCTTGACCAACCACACTACTGAGGGTTAAATGCACTTGGTGGCAGGCGCAGCTTGCCCCTGATGTAGTATATGGCCAAAAAATAAACAGACTATTGCTGGTTAAATGCACTTGGTGTGACAGCTTCACCCTGATGTAGGCTTTAGCCAAAAAACAAACGCACCATTGAGGGTTAAATGCACTTGGTGACAGGCGCAGCTTGCCCCTGATGTAGTATATGGCCAAAAAATAAACAGACTATTGCTGGTTAAATGCACTTGGTGTGACAGCTTCGCCCTGATGTAGGCTTTAGCCAAAAAACAACCACACCATTGAGGGTTAAATGCACTTGGTCGCAGCTTGTGCTGGCGCACCACAAGACACAAAATGGCCGCCGATCACCCCAGAAAAATGTGACTGACAAACGGTCTGGGCAGCCTAAAAACAGTGAGCAATTGAGGATCAGCAGCTCAATGATGCACAGCTGCAGATCGATCAGTTAATCAAGTCCTTTGGAGGAGTTAATCTGCCTAATCTCGCCCTACTGTCGCAGCCGCAACCTCTCCCTACGCTAATCAGAGCAGAGTGACGGGCGGCGCTATGTGACTCCAGCTTAAATAGAGGCTGGGTCACATGGTGCTCTGGCCAATCACAGCCATGCCAATAGTAGGCATGGCTGTGATGGCCTCTTGGGGCAAGTAGTTTGACGCTTGTTGATTGGCTGCTTTGCAGCCTTTCAAAAAGCGCCAAGAAAGCGTCACAAAAGCGCCAAGAAAGCGACGAACACCGAACCCGAACCCGGACTTTTACGAAAATGTCCGGGCTCGGGTCCGTGTCACGGACACCCCAAAATTCGGTACGAACCCGAACTATACAGTTCGAGTTCGCTCATCCCTAGACACAACCCCTTTAAATATTTCTTCTTCCAGTAGCATAAATTTCTACTTTCCCAGTCTGTAGAATCTCTGTGAATGTTCAAAAACAATTTAGTTGCTAAAACAACTTGTGTAAGGGTACTTTCACACTTGCATTGCTGGATTCCGGCAATCAGTATGCAAACGGATACCATTTGTAGACGGATTCAGATGCGGATCCGTCTCACAAATGCATTACAAAACCGGATCCGTCTCTCCGGTTGTCATCCGGAAAAACAGATCCGGTATTTATCTTTTTCACATTTTTAAAGGTCTGCACAAAACCGGTTTATTTTTTCCAGAACACTTGGGGCCGGATCCGGCATTAATGCATTTCAATGGAAAATAATGCCGGATCCGGCAAGTGTTCCGGAATTTTAGACTGAGAAAATACTGCAGCATGCTACAGTATTTTCTCCATCCAAAAAACGTACAGTGACTGAACTGAAGACATCCTGATGCATACTGAACGGATTGCTCTCCATTCAGAATGCATTAGAATAAAACTGATAATTTTTTTTCCGTTATTTAGCCCCTAGGACGGAACTCAATACTGTTTTATGGGAAAAAACTCAGTATAAGGCCTCATGCAGACGAACGTATTTTCATTCCGTGTCCATTCCGTTTTTTTGTGGACCGTATACAGAACCATTCATTCAAATGGGTCTGTAAAAAAACCAGAAGGTACTCTGTGTGTATTCCGTTTCCATATGGCCGTATTTCCGTTAGGCAAAAAAAATAAAACATGCCCTAATATTGTCCGCATTACGGACAAGGATAGAACTTTTCTATTATGGGCCAGCTGTTACATTCTGCAAAATACGGAATGCGGATCCATTTTTTGCAGACCCCAAAGTACATACGGTCGTGTGCATGAGGCCTAACTTGTATTTTATTCATTTAAATTCAGGGTCATTCTGGGTTTTAAAGTCAAGGAATCTGTCCTATCAGTGATTGACATCCTTCCCTCTATGACTGTGTATACCGGGCTAGCTGTCAATCACTGATAGGACCGCTTTCTTGGCGTCAAAGCCCAGAATGAAATATATGTTCTACTGAATCTTTTCCCATAAAACTATATATCAGTCTGCTCAGCTATTTAGCATTTTCATGGTATCCTTTACAAAACATGGCAGGTTCCCTTTACAAAACAATATATTAAAAGTTTAAATCAACCCCCTTTCCCAATTTTACATATAAAAATATATAAACAATAAAAAAATAAACATATTAGGTGTCACCTTGCCCAAAAATATCTGAACTATTAAACTATTTTAAAAAATTGCTGCGAACATTGTAACAGAAAACAATGAAAAATATTTTTTGTCATCTTTTCCCCCAAAAAAATTGAATAACAGTGATCGAAAAGTCGTACATACTACAAAAATGGTACCAATAAAATCTACAGTTCATTACAAAAAAAACAAGCCCTCATACAGTTCTGTAGACCGAAATATACAAAAGTTATGGCTATCAGAATATAGCAATGCAATGAAAATGTTGACCTTTCCAAAGTAGCAATACAAAAAAAAACTATTTAAGTTTGGTATCCCCGCATTCGTATTGACCGCAGAATAAGAACATCAGGTCATTTTTAGTGCACAGTGAACGCTATGATGTCAAAACCCCAAAAACATTGGCGGAATTCAGTATTTTTTTTTTTTCTATTTTGCCACACAAATAATTTTTTTCCTCTTTTCCAATACAAGACATGGTAAAGTGGCATTAAATAAAAAAAAAGCCCTCATATATCTATGTGAACAGAAAAAAAAAAAAAGTTATGGCTATTGGAACGTGGGGAGGAAAAATAAAAAATTAAAAAATTAAAATAGGCCCAGTCTTTAAGCGGATAAGGCCCCTTTACATGGGCTGATTGAGCAGGCAATTTTTGATACCTAACAGTTTATTCTTGAAAATTGTCTGATCGTCAACACACAGATGAAAGCAGTATTTACATACAGCAATCACCTCCGTTGTATGGGGAAGAGTGATCGGTAACAGCATTGTCCCCATTGTTTCTGGGCAGTAGAAGCCTGTTTACACAGGATGATCTACTTGCCAGAAATAATACATTTGGGTAGTGGATCAACAACGCTATAGTCTGATGAATTAGCATTTGCTTATTCAATGGGTGCTCAATGGCACCTGTACTCTGGGCAATTATCAAGATCAAGCATTTGTATGAACGACCAATAATTGTCCCGTCCCATCAGTTTTTTATGCCACCCTCCACTACGTTAGTAGTCCTTTTTTTTACAGTTTTGTTGTATGCATGACTTTTTTTTTCACTTTGAATCAAATTTTTTGAGGGGGTGAAATGACAAAAAATGTCAATTCGCCCATTTTGACTTTTATTCTGTTATGGCATCACGGTATGGGATAAATAGTTTTATATTTTCTTACACACCAATACCAGTGATACTTATTTTTATATGTAAAATGGTGTGATTTGGATTTTTACAAACTATTTAACTTTTTATTTTTGGCACCTATGGGGGTTTTGAACATGCAATCATCAGATCGCTTCTACCATAGACTACAATGGTTTATCATTGCAGTTTATGGGAAAATGTCTGTGTTTCTATTGTGAGGTACAGCACAATAGAAACTTTGCTATGGCAGTCCTAGGAGCCTTTATAATCTGCTCAATTGGACAGACGGATTAGGGATCTGTTTGTGTCTGCTCCTCTTCTCTGTTCCCTATTTCTAAGCCCTCCAAGAATCCGAGGAACCTATGCAGGTCAGCACCACTTTGTCTCATCAGAAGAAGGAAACATCGCTGGAAGAACAGACTGTGTTTCTACTGTGGCAGCCCTGCTCATCAATTACGATCCTACCCCATGAGACCGAAGGCGGAAAACTTCAGAGTCTGAATGTGTCACGAGGGTGTCAAGAACGACGTCTGACTCCGTTACACCCGGGGTCAGGAAGTCGCAGCGGGTGGCTGCGCGCTCTATGTAGAAAGATAGGGCTGTTTCTTTATGGTAGCTTTCTGGGTTTGCTTTGCAACCCTTTTTGGCTCACTCAGGGATCCGTAGCTCCTTCTCCTCAGCTGTTCCTTGTCCAGCACTCCCAACCTCCTTATATTCCCCTCTCCCACTTCTCTGGTTGCCAGATATAGAGCTTCCTGCCTGGACTTCTATAATGACCCACTGGAGCTGTGTTGCTGCGTTCCCTGGTTGTTGTTCCAGAACGTTACCCTCCGGATCCCTGTTGGGCCTTTGTGGTCTGCTGTTGTTGCCCACCTGGGATTATATGTTTGTCTGTATTGTCTGTCCTCTTCTTGGTGTTTTCCTCTTAGTGTCAGTGGTGCGGACTAGTGATCCCACCGCCCCGTTCACTACATAGGGCTCATCTTAGGGAAAGCTAAGGTTTAGGCATGTGATCGGCGTATGGGTGAGGAACCCGTCTAGGAACGTCAGGGCAGTCAGGTGCCAGCCGCAAGGTGAGTCAGAGGTCACCACCTTTCCCTCTCCCTTAGGCAGGGCCTTCCCTTTTCCCTCCCTTTGCGTGACGCCGGTCATTACAGAATGACGACCAGGGCAGTCACTCAGACGCATGGGTATTTCCCAAGAAATATGGTAGACTACTCCTGTCAGTGAGATTATCTTCACAGCTATATTTCTGGTATGGCTTTTGTTGATTAATGGGCTGCTGCTAATTTTGTTAAAGCGGTTGTCCGGGTTCAGCTCTGAATTCAGACATACCCATATTTTCACCCAAACAGCCCCACTAAGATATGCATCGGAAGATTCCATGCTCCGATGCTCTCCCTTTCCCTGCGCTGAATCGCGCAGGGCAAGGGCTTGTTTGTTTACCTACCCAGCAGTGTGTTCAGTGACATCACCAGCTCTGATGGGTCGGCTTTAGCGCCGTTTTACAGGCTAGGGCAGCTCTAAAGACCGCCCATCAGTGCCAGTGACATGACCGGGATCACTGCTGGGCGTAAGCCTCCGCCTGGCAGCCCTAAGGAGAGCCCGATATGTCACCGGATCTTTGGAAAGTGCCTTTGCTCTGTGCGATTCAGCACAGGGCAAAGGACAGTATCAGAGCATGAAATGCTCTGATGCTCATGTTAGTGGGGCTGCCTGGATGAAAATATGGGTGTGTCCGGGTTCAGCTCTGAACCCGGACAACCCCTTTAACTATGATTTTGTCCCTGCTTTGGGCCTTGTGTTCCGTGAATTTCCTAAACCATTCCAATATCTGGGGTGGATTAGCTGGGGGGTTTATTGAACTGCAAACTATTGATTTAGTTATGACGGTAGGGGCGATCCATTCTGAAAAATGTTCTCTTTTTGTTACATACAGTTTATCTGCTGATGTCATTTTGGGGTTACACTGGTTGAAAAACCATTCCCCAAATTTGGATTGGAGTACGGGGGAACTTATCAAATGGGGTCCTCAGTACTGTGGTCTAGAGGAGGGTTCCATTCCTGGGTTTATCAGGAATTTAAGGACGTATTCTCGAAGGAGGCTTCTGAAGCCCTGCCGCCCCATCGAGAGTATGACTGTACTATTAAGTTGGTCCCTGGAGCTAAGCTCCCTAAGTAATGGATTTTAAATCTCTCTGGGCCTGAGAGACTGACTATGAGAAAGTATGTCCAAGATAGTATGAAAAAGGGCACATCTGTCCATCTGTTTCTCCCGCAGGGGCTGGCTTCTCTTTTGTTGGGGAGAAGGACGGGAGTTACGCCCCTTTATAGACTATAGAGAACTTAATAAAATTAACATCCAGAATCAATACCCCCTTTCCTCTTACTCCCGATCTATTTAAGCAGATTGCCGATCCTCAGTGATTCTCCAATCTCTTTAGAATCAGGAAGGGGGATGAGGGGAAAACGGATTTAACACCCCAAGTGGCATTTTAAATACCTGGTGATGCCCTTTGGGCTGTGTAATGCCCCCACCATTTTCCAAAACCTGGACAACAACATTGTCACGTACCGGCAGGACAGGTAGTGGATCCTCTGGACCAGAGAGGCGATGGCGCGGGTTGTACTAAAGGACCGGTTCTAAGCAGTTACTGGTCTTCACCAGAGCCCGCCGCAAGGCGGGATGGATTTGCTGCGGCGGTAACTACCAGGTCGTGTCCCCTAGTAACAACTCGACCTCTCTGGCAGCTGATAAGGCGTGGTACACAGGGAGAAGGCAAGAGCGTAGTCGGACGTAGCAGAGGTCAGGGCAGGCGGCAAGGTTCAAAGGCGAGTAGACGGTAGCAACGGGTTCGGCAACAGGCAAGGCAAACAAACACAGTGGAACGCTTTCTCTGAGGCACAAGGCACAAAGATCCGGCAGGAAGCTGTGGGAGGAGAAGGTATAAATGGGCAGTGCACAGGTGCAGCCTAATTAAGTCAGCATTGCCTCTCACAAACCTTAACCCTTAATAACCCCTTTGGACCAGGCACCAATCACTGGTGTACTGGCCCTTTGAATCTAAGAGTCCCGGCGCGCGCGCGCCCTAGAGAGCGAGGACGCACACGCCGAGACACTGGAGTGCTGCCTGGGGGCATACGCTGTGAGCGCTCCGAGGCCAGCAGGGGACCCGGAGCGCTCAGTGTAACAGTGCCCCCCCCTTTGGTCTCCCTCCCTTTTTGGTACCGAAGAACTTGCGGATGAGACTGCGGTCCAGGATGTTCTCCTCCGGCTCCCATGACCTCTCCTCAGGACCGCAGCCCTCCCAGTCGACCCAAAAAAATCTTTTCCCCCGGGAGATCTTGGTCGCCAAGATCTCCTTGACAGAGAATATATCGGAGGTACCGGCGACAGGGGTGGGAGAAACAAGCTTGGGAGAAAAACGGTTAAAGACAGCAGGTTTCAGAAGGGAGACATGGAAGGAGTTATGGATTCGGAGGGAGGGAGGAAGATGGAGCTGATAAGAAACTTGATTGATACGACTCTTATACGATTTTATAGGGTCCCAAGAAACGAGGGCCCAACTTGTAACTTGGGACCCTAAATCGGATGTACCTAGAGGAGAGCCACACCTTGTCACCCGGGCGAAATTCCGGAGGAGATCTGCGTCTCTTGTCAGCTTGAACCTTCATACGGGCGGAAGCCTTGAGGAGAGCAGCGTGGGTTTCTCGCCAGATGGAGGAAAAATCCTGTACAAGACTGTCAACGGCAGGTACAGAAGAAGGAGTGGGAGACTGCGGCAGAGGTGGAAGAGGATGACGGCCAAAAACTACAAAGAAAGGAGACTTGTTAGAGGCAGAGGATTGTTTGTAGTTGTAGGAGAACTCCGCCCAGGGAAGTAGATCAGCCCAGTCGTCATGGCGTGAGGATACAAAGTGGCGCAGATAGTCACCCAAAATTTGGTTCACCCGTTCTACTTGGCCGTTAGACTGAGGATGGTACGAAGAAGAAAAGTCCAATTTGATCCCGAGCTGAGCACATAGAGCCCTCCAGAATTTGGAGACGAATTGTACCCCACGATCTGAGACAATATGTTTGGGAAGGCCATGGAGACGGAAGATGTGTTGGAAAAATTGTTTGGCCAACATGGGTGCAGAGGGTAGACCGGGCAGGGGTACAAAGTGAGCCATCTTGGAGAAGCGATCCACCACGACCCAAATAACGGACTTGCCATGGGAGGAGGGAAGATCTGTAATAAAGTCATGGCGATGTGAGACCAGGGAACTTCAGGAACAGGTAGAGGCAAGAGGAGACCCGCTGGTTTCTGGCGAGGCGATTTATCCCGGGCGCAAATCATACAGGCCTGGACGAAGTCTGAGACATCTTTCTCCAGAGAAGACCACCAGTACCTTTGGGAGATTAGTTGGAGAGACTTTTGCACCCCTGGATGACCGGCAAAAGGGGAGGCGTGGCCCCACTTGAGAATTCGCAGCCGCTGACGTGGAGGTACGTAGGATTTGCCAGGAGGAAGAAGGCGCAGGTCCACGGGAGCGACTGTAATAAGGCGTTCTGGAGGGATAATATATCGAGGTGTTAACTCGTCGCCCACCACATCAGAGGAGCGAGACAGAGCATCTGCCCTAATGTTCTTACAAGCCGGACGGAAATGGATCTCAAAATTAAAGCGGGCGAAGAACAGAGACCAACGAGCCTGACGGGGATTTAATCTCTGAGCAGACTGGAGAAAAGCCAGGTTCTTGTGGTCCGTGAAGATGTACACAGGATGTGTGGCGCCCTCGAGTAAATGTCTCCATTCCTCCAGTGCCAATTTAATAGCCAGCAGTTCCCTGTCCCCAATGGAGTAATTTCTATCTGCGGAAGAGAATGTTTTTGAAAAGAAGCCACAAGTAGAAGTCTTGCCCCGGGAAGACTTCTGGGTGAGGACAGCTCCGGCTCCCACCGAGGAGGCATCCACTTCAAGAGAGAAAGGCTTGGTGGAATCTGGTCTAGAGAGAACGGGTGCAGAGGCAAAGGCGGATTTCAGGGACTGGAAGCCTTCCTCGGCTTGGGAAGGCCAGGATTTGGGGTTAGCACCTTTTCTTGTGAGGGCCACGATAGGAGCTACCAGAGTGGAATAGTGAGGGATGAATTGCCTGTAGTAATTCGCAAAGCCCAGAAATCTTTGTATAGCTCGGAGACCAGAGGGGCGTGGCCAATCCAGAACCGCCGAGAGCTTGGCTGGGTCCATTTGAAGTCCTTGGGCTGAGATAATGTATCCCAGGAAAGGCAGGGAGGTCCGTTCAAAAATACATTTTTCAAGTTTAGCGTACAGGCGATTTCTCCTAAGACGAGTAAGAACTTGTTGCACATGGACCCTGTGTTGATCCAAATTGGAGGAAAAGATGAGGATATCATCCAGGTATACGACCACGCAGGTGTAAAGTAAGTCCCTGAAAATATCATTGACGAATTCCTGGAAGACAGCAGGTGCGTTGCAGAGGCCGAAGGGCATCACCAAATACTCAAAATGGCCGTCCCTTGTGTTAAAGGCGGTCTTCCATTCGTCTCCCTCACGGATACGGATCAGATTATAGGCCCCTCGAAGGTCCAATTTAGTGAAGATCTTAGCCCCTCGGAGACGATCAAATAGCTCAGAGATTAGAGGCAGAGGGTAACGGTTCTTGATGGTAATTTTATTAAGACCTCTGTAGTCAATGCAGGGGCGAAGGGAGCCGTCTTTTTTTGTCACAAAGAAAAAACCGGCCCCAGCAGGAGAAGAAGATTTTCTTATGAATCCTCTCTGTAGGTTCTCACGTATATAGTCGGACATGGCAAGAGTCTCAGGAGGTGAGAGAGGATAAATTCTGCCCCGAGGTGGAGTAGAACCGGGTATCAGGTCGATTGGGCAATCATAGGATCGGTGAGGAGGAAGGACCTCAGCTTGTTTCTTGCAGAAGACATCCACGAAGGAATGGTATGGCTTGGGCAGCCCAGAAGGCGGAGAAACTTGCGGGTTCTGTTTGACCAGAGCAGGCTTGAGACAGCGGTCTGAACAGGAGGAACCCCAACGCAGGATCTCACCGGTGGACCAATTCAGGACAGGACTATGACGTTGAAGCCACGGCAGACCCAGGAGGAGTTCGGAGGAACAGAAGGGAAGGACAAAGAACTCTATAGTCTCGGTATGAAATATTCCGATGTCCATCTGCAGAGGCTGGGTACGGAACTGCACGGTGGCAGAGAGTCTCTTACCGTTAACAGTAGAGATGAAAAACGGCTTGGGTAGACGGATTACTGGAATACGGTACTTGTCAACCAAGGAGGCGTGAATGAAGTTGCCAGCTGAACCGGAATCCAAGAAGGCGGCTGCGGAGAAAGAGGACTTGGAAGAGATGATCAACTGCATGGGTATGATGAGACGTGGAGAGGAAGAATCCACACCTAGCAACGCCTCTCCCACGTTTACTAGGTGCGAGCGTTTCCCGAACGCGGTGGACGGAGAGGACAATCTCTAAGGAAGTGCTCGGTACTGGCACAGTACAGACACAGGTTCTCGTTTCTGCGGCGGCTTCGTTCTTGCTGAGTCAGGCGTGACCGATCCACCTGCATGGCTTTCACGGCGGAAAACCCAGTAGCGGGTTGAGGTGGACGCAGAAAAACGGGAGCCAGACGAGGAAAGCGTCTAGGACGAGCTTTTTCCTTTTCAAGGAGGAGTTCCTCTTGTCTTGTGGAAGGAAGCTCACGTGCAGCCAGAACGTCCTTTACTTCACTGTTAAGTCCCTTCTTGAAGGTGGCGCAAAGGGCTTCATTGTTCCAGTTCAGCTCAGAGGCCAGGGTGCGGAACTGAATGGCATAGTCACCCTCGGAAGAACCTCCTTGGGTCAAATTTAGTAAGGCAGTCTCTGCGGAGGTATCCCGGGCAGGCTCCTCAAAAACATTCCGGAACTCTAGGCAGAATCTCTGGACGGAAGCGGTGGCAGGATCTGCGCGGTCCCATAGTGGTGTAGCCCAGGCCAGGGCCTTCCCGGACAGTAAACTGAGAATAAAGGCTACCTTGGCTCGCTCAGAAGGAAACTGGTTGGACAGAAGCTCGAGGTGGAGAGAGCATTGCGACAAGAACCCACGGCACTGCTTAGGATCTCCGTCATATTTGTCTGGTAGGGACAAACGGATTCTGGAACCGGTGGCAACTGCAGGCGGAGGTGATGCAGCAGGAGCAGACAGAGGAGCTGGCTGTTGCTGAGAAGGCAGGAGCTGCTGCAACATAGCGGTCAACTGGGCCAGCTGTTGACCCTGCTGGGCCACAATAGTGGTGAGGTCCGCTAGGCTTGGCAGGGGAACATCAGCGGGATCCATGGCCGGATCTTACTGTCACGTACCGGCAGGACAGGTAGTGGATCCTCTGGACCAGAGAGGCGATGGAGCGGGTTGTACTAAAGGACCGGTTCTAAGCAGTTACTGGTTTTCACCAGAGCCCGCCGCAAGGCGGGATGGATTTGCTGCGGCGGTAACTACCAGGTCGTGTCCCCTAGTAACAACTCGACCTCTCTGGCAGCTGATAAGGCGTGGTACACAGGGAGAAGGCAAGAGCATAGTCGGACGTAGCAGAGGTCAGGGCAGGAGGCAAGGTTCAAAGGCGAGTAGACGGTAGCAACGGGTTCGGCAACAGGCAAGGCAAACAAACACAGTGGAACGCTTTCTCTGAGGCACAAGGCACAAAGATCCGGCAGGAAGCTGTGGGAGGAGAAGGTATAAATGGGCAGTGCACAGGTGCAGCCTAATTAAGTCAGCACTGCCTCTCACAAACCTTAACCCTTAATAACCCCTTTGGACCAGGCACCAATCACTGGTGTACTGGCCCTTTGAATCTAAGAGTCCCGGCGCGCGCGCGCCCTAGAGAGCGAGGACGCACACGACGAGACACTGGAGTGCTGCCTGGGGGCATACACTGTGAGCGCTCCGAGGCCAGCAGGGGACCCGGAGCGCTCAGCGTAACAAACATGTTTCGGAAGTTTCTTGGGCATTTTTTGGTGCTGTATTTGGACAACATACTAGTGTTTTCCACTGATTGGTCTTCCCATGTCCTGCATGTGAGAATGGTCCTTCAAAAACTGAGGGACTGTAATCAAAATGCGTATTTGGAGTAAATGCGTATAGAGTAAATGTGAATTTGGAGTTAAAAAGGTCTCCTTCCTGGGCTACATTATCTTACTGCCAAAATATTGCATAGATCCTGCTAAGGCGCGTGCTTTCGTCGAGTGGGCCAGGCCTACTTCCCTCAAAGTCCTTCAACAGTTTCTTCAGCAGTTATTATTGAAATTTTATTCAAAAAAATTCTGTCAGAAAGGGGGCTTATCTTCTCCATTGGTCTCCCGAGGCTTTGTCTGCCTTTGAAACCTTAGAGGGGAGTTTTATTCAGGCACCAGTGCTCTTTAGCCACATGTGACACAACCTTTTGTCATTGAGGTGGACGCCTGTGAGATAGATGTTGGTGCCATGCTATTTCAGGATCTGTGCTCCTTGACTAATCTCAAGCTGTGTGCATTTTCTCCCAAATGTTCTCCATCCTGGTGAAAAACTATGATACTGGTAACCATGAATTGTTGGCTATCAAGTGGGCCTTTGAAGAGTGGTGACCCTTCTTAGACACAGCTCAGCACCAGGTTACTGTGCTAATGAATCAAAAAAAATTTAACCTACTTAGATACGGCCAAGTGCTTGAATCCCCGGCAAGCACGGTGGGCCCTGTTTTTTACGTGATTTAACTTTGCCGTGACTTTTCGCCCTGGGACTGCTAATGTAAAGGCAGTCTCCTAATGTCATGGTCACTGCAATAAGTCCTAATTTAGCTGCTAAGATAAGATCAAATTTAGCTCCCAATGATCTTCCTTCTGGCAAATTGATTGTGCCTTACCCTTTAAAGTCCTGGAAGAATCTCATTGTTCTGTTCCGGTAAGTCATCCAGGTATTGCGGGGACTAAACATCTGGTCTCTTGGGACTACTGGTGGCCTACGTGGTCACATGATGTGGGTGCCTTTGTCTTTGTGTGTGATGTGTGTGCTAGGAACAAGGAACCCAGTCCTGCAGGTTTGCTTTGTCCTTTGCCCATTCCACAAAGACCTTGGACCCACGACTCAATGGACTTTAATACGAACCTTCCGCCCTCCCGGGGTAGGTCGGTCATCTGGATTGTAATTAATAGATTTTCTAGTTTTATTAATCCTGTGGTAGATGCTATCGTTGTAGGTCTGTGCACAGAGCCTGGAAAAAGCCCAAAGCATGCAATCTGAACATACTAATAAGAAGCAGTCGGTAGGGCCAAACTTTGTGTTGGGTGATTTGGTATGGCTTTCTACCAAGAATTTACGTCTCAGGGTGCCTTCTGGTAAACTTGCGCCTAATTTTATTGGAGCATAAAATTTTTCGTCTGATATTATCCAGTATCCCTTCGTCTTCAGCTGCCCTCATCAATCAGAATCCATAAAGTATTCCTCAAGTCCTTGCTCAAAAAATATGTGCCGCTGGCAATTCCTCCACCTAAACCTCCTGATCCTGTAATTATCCTAGATGAGGTTGAGTACGAGGTACTGTAGAAAGAATCCTTCACTCCTGGAAAGTTCAGGATTCTCTGCAATATTTAATACATTGGCAAGCATATGGTTCGGAGGAGAGGACATGGCTAACAGCTCGGGTTATCCATGCTCCTCGACTTATTAGGAAATTTTGTGCAAAATTTCCATTGAAACCGTCCATGACTACGGAGCGCTCGCTCACCTCCTCCCCGCAGTGCACGCATGCTGGAGGAGATCATGGTTTAAGTAAGAGTTTATTTGAATTAGGTGTGTGTGTTCTGGAGGCATGGTGAGTGACAGCTCAGCCTCCCTAACCATGGTCTTATGGTCCAATGGGCGCCGAGTCCCTTAAACCAATCAAGTTCTAATCCAGGGACTGTCACCACCAGACATCTGAGAAGCTCTGACAGACGTCTAGAACCTCCTCCTTGAGGTTCCTTTGTTTTGCTTTCATTTTCTCATCTCGTTAGCCTCTCTCAGCTGTCATGTAGTTGCACTGATTGCATCCCTTTAAATCCTTTCCCATAGTGCATCACTTTGCGGTTTATACAACTTCCTGGAGTGTGTGCATGCTGTTCCTACTTCTGAGTCTTCTACAAGATAAGTTTTGTTCATTCATTTGTGTTTTTCTGTTTGCTGGATCCCAGGTGACCCTGACTCCCTCCGTATCTAGTGTAGGGAGCCGGTGGTCGTGTCCCCTCACTATTATAGGGTGTTCAGGTGTTATACAATCGAGGTACGAGGATATGCGATCATCTACCATTGGGATTTTCGCATAGGCTGAGCAGCCAGGGAGAGAGCCAGGTCTGATGCAGGGCTCTCCCTTTTTGTTCCTTAGTTTTGGATCCAGTCAGTCGTATATTCATTTTGTGTTTTCTAGTTTCCTGCACACCTTCCGTGACATTATAAACCGCCAAAACCGTCTCAAGCATGGATCCGGTTTCACTTTTGACTGAACGCATGCAGGGTCTTTCATTGGAGGTAGCAGATCTCCGTAAGACTCTTTTTCAGTTTCAAGTGACCGGTTCAGCTTGCGTTCATGGAGTTTGTTCTGAGCCTAAGATCTCACTCCCGGATACGTTCTCCGGGGGTAGTGAGAATTTTGTGCGTTTTAGAGAGGCTTGCAAACTCCATTTTCGCCTTCTTCCCCATTCCTCTGGTGATGAGGAACGGAGGGTGGGGATCATCATCTCGCTGCTCAGGGATAACGCTCAGTCCTGGGCCTTTTCGCTGCCGGTGGGGGCACGGCCCCTCCGTTCAGTGGATTAATTCTTTTTAGCCCTGGGTCAGATATATGATGATTCCGATCGTATTGCTCTGGCTGAGTCTAGACTACGTCTTTTATGTCAGGATAAACAATCCGCAGAGATATACTGTTCAGAATTTCGGAGATGGGCAGCTGATACTGGTTGGAATGATGCTGCACTCCGAAGTCAATTTTGCCATGGTCTTTCAGAGGGATTAAAAGATGCATTTGCCTTTCATGAGAGACCTACCTCCTTGGACTTTGCCATGTTTCGGGCCGTTCGTATTGACAAGCGTCTTAGAGAGAGAGGAGAGATCACTCCTTCCTGTCATACTCAATCCCAGGACAGTGCGGCGGTCTCATTCAGTGCACAGGGGTCTCAGTCGCTGTCAATCCCTTCTGAGCAGGAGCCCATGCAGCTGGGTTTGATTGCCTCTAACAATAGAAGATTCAGCCCTCATGGGAAGGTTTGTTTCTGTTGTGGAGGTATAAATCATTTGGCAAATGTTTGTCCCTCTAGGAGATTCAGGCAGTTTTTTGAGAGTAATAAAGAAACAAAAAGAAAAAAACCCATTAAAAATGTTCCATCTGTTACCATTGGCAGGGTTGATGCGGAAATTGAAGGTTTTCCGTTTGCTTGTAGTTCCCGTTTTGTCCTACCTGCCAGGGTGGCGCTAGAGAGCAAGAACATTTTTTGTGAGATTTTTTTAGATAGTGGAGTAGCTGTCAATCTCATTGATAATCAATTTGCTATAACTCATGGTTTCCAGGTATGCACTTTGGGAAAGGATATTCCTGTTTTTGCTATTGATTCCGCTCCACTTTCTCAGAAATCGTTAAAGGGCATAGTTCACAATATCCGTTTGATTGTGAGTGATGCTCATGTTGAGGATGTGTCATGTTTCGTCCTTAGCGGGTTGCCTACTCCTCTAGTGTTGGGGCTACCCTGGCTCACTAAACATAACCCCACCATTGATTGTCAAGCGAGGCAAATAAATGGTTGGAGTGACTTTTGCAGAGAGAATTTCCTCACGAGACACGACATCTGTTTCTGAGGTTTCTACTAAGACTGTACCATCTTTTCTCTCTGAATTTTCGGATGTCTTCTCTGAGAGTGGTGTTCAGGACTTGCCCCCGCACAGGGAGTACGATTGCCCTATTAATCTCACCCCAGGCGCCAAGCTGCCTAAATCTCGTTTATACAATCTCTCCCAACCTGAAAGGGTCGCTATGCGTGCTTATATCTCTGAGAGTCTGAGAAAGGGACACATACGACCCTCGAAGTCACCTGTTGCCGCTGTTTTTTTCTTTGTTAAGAAAAAAGATGGTTCTTTAAGACCATGTCTGGATTTCAGGGAGCTGAACAGTATCACAATTCGTGACCCTTATCCGCTTCCTCTGATCCCGGACCTGTTTAACCAGATTGTTGGGGCTAAAGTTTTTTCCAAGTTGGATCTAAGAGGGGCATACAACCTGGTCAGGGTCAGAGAAGGAGACGAATGGAAGACAGCCTTCAATACCCCTGAGGGCCATTTTGAGAATTTGGTTATGCCTTTTGGTTTGATGAATGCTCCAGCCGTCTTTCAGCATTTTGTGAACAGCATTTTTTTTCATTTAATGGGGAAATTTGTATTAGTGTATCTAGATGACATTTTGATTTTTTCTCCTGATTTCAAAACTCATAAGGAACACTTACGTCAGGTCTTGCTCATCCTGCGAGAGAATAAATTGAACGCTAAACTGGAGAAATGTGTGTTTGCGGTTCCAGAAATTCAATTTCTGGAGTTTCTTCTCTCCGCTTCTGGTTTTCGCATGGACCCCGAGAAGGCCTGCGCTGTGCTTGAGTGGGAGCTTCCTGAGAATCAGAAGGCGCTGATGTGTTTTTTGGGCTTTGCCAATTATTACAGGAAGTTTATTTTGAATTATTCCTCTGTTGTTAAACCACTTACTGATATGACTAGAAAGGGGGTAGATTTTTCCTCCTGGTCGGTAGAGGCGTGTAAGGCCTTTTCTAATATCAAGGAGAGTTTTGCTTCCGCTCCCATCTTGGTACAACCTGATATTTCTCTACCCTTTATAGTTGAGGTTGATGCTTCTGAGGTGGGTGTGGGTGCGGTCTTGTCTCAGGGTCCCTCTCCTGCCAAATGGCGACCATGTGCCTTTTTCTCAAAGAAACTCTCCTCCGCAGAGAGAAATTACGATGTGGGAGATAGGGAGTTGTTGGCCATCAAGTTGGCTTTTGAGGAATGGCGCCATTGGCTAGAGGGAGCCAGACACCCTATTACGGTGTTTACTGACCATAAGAATCTGGCCTACTTGGAGTCAGCCAAGCGTCTGAACCCGAGACAGGCCAGATGGTCTTTGTTCTTTTCCAAATTTAATTTTGTTGTCACGTTCCGCCCTGGGGTTAAGAATATGAAGGCGGATGCCCTGTCACGTTGTTTTCCGGGAGGTGGGAATTTTGAAGACCCGGTCCTATTTTGGCTGAAGGTGTGGTGGTCTCTGCTCTTTATCCTGAATTGGAGGCAGAGGTTCAGGTAGCCCAGTCAGAGGCTCCTGATCTTTGTCCTTGTCATGGTCTTACCTTCTTGCTGTTCTCCTTCGTTTGACATGTGCTGGCGGCCATCTTGGTTTCTGGGGTTCTTGTAGCCTCCCACCCTGCGGCTTCTCCTTCCCACTGGGAGGAGCTGGATGCCTAGCTCATATATATAGGAGGTCTGTGGCTTCAGTTCCTTGCTTGGTCCTCCTGTGTTCACATGCTTCTAAGACTGCTGCTGCTTCTGGTTCCTGATCCTGGCTTCGTCTGATTACCCTGCTGGTTCCTGATCCAGGCTTCGTCTGACTACCCTGCTGGTTCCTGATCCAGGCTTCGTCTGACTACCCTTCTGGTTCCTAACCTCTGGCTTCGCAAGACCCTGCTTCGGTTTAGCCATCCGTTTGGACTTTTGCCTTACAGCTTGATTTTCAATAAAGCCTTCTTATTTCCACTTATCTCTTGTTGTACGTCTGGTTCATGGTTCCATGACATTAGGACCAAGCCATGAATTCTGACGGTACAGGGCCATCCTCGCTACCTACGCTGGTTGCCAGACTTGATCAGCAGGATCACCTGTTGGGTCGGTTCGCTGTGGCGTTGCAAACCCTGCTTGAACGCACGGCTCATTTAGCTTCCGTTGCCGATGGGTCGGTTGTCGCTCCTGGGCCCGCTCCTACTGCCGCTCCGGTTGTTGCGCCAGAGTCTACCCCGACACCTGTTGCTGCGCCTGCGGTGTTTCGGGGTATGACCGGTTCTGCCCCCCTTCCACAGCGCTTTGGGGGAGAGCCAACTCAGTGCCGAAGTTTCCTTAACCAGGTGGGCATTTATTTCGAGTTGCTGCCACATGCCTTTCCTACTGAGAGATCAAAGGTGGGCTTCTTGATCTCGCTGCTCTCGGACAAGGCCTTGGCCTGGGCCAGCCCTTTATGGGAGAACAACAATCCGGTGGTTGCCGAGTTTTCCGGTTTTGTTGCTTCTCTTCGGAAGGTATTCGATGTGCCGGCTCGTGCTGCCTCTGCTGCGAAGCTCCTTATGTCCATCAGACAGGGTTCACGATCCGTAGCTGAATACGCCATTGAGTTTCGTACCCTGGCAGCAGAGGTGGGCTGGAATAATGAGGCTCTGGTCGCTGCTTTCTCTCATGGTCTCTCGGATGCCTTGAAGGATGAGGTTGCAGCTAAGGACCTACCAGTGGAGCTCGAGTCTCTTATTTCTTTCCTGATTTTGATTGACACCAGACTCAGGGAGAGACCTTCCTTTAAGGAGAGCCTGCGGAGGCTTTCTAACAGATTGGCGCCTACGTTTGCTGTCCCACCCGTGCCTCCCTCTCCTCCCACGCCTCCTGGGGATGACTTGTCTGGGGGTGAACCCATATAGCTGGGGTTTGCTCGCCTGTCCGAGGGGGAGAGGGCACTCCGGAGACGCGAGGGCCGGTGCATGTACTGTGGTCTCGGTGGGCATTTTCGGTTGGCATGCCCGAACCGTCCAGGAAACGCTCGCACCTGAGATCCTGTCGGGGGCAGATCTTGGGTGGAGTCTCCTCGTCCCCGGTTTCCCGTGTTGACAAACCACTGATTACTGTTGTCCTCTCCTGGGTCGGGGGCTCGGTGACGACCCAGGCGTTGGTGGACTCTGGTGCTGGTGGTTTGTTCATTGATAGTGTGTTCGCTGCCGCCAATTCCATTCCTCTGCAGCCTCGAGGTTCCCCACTGGCTCTTGAGGCGATAGACGGCAGACCCCTTCTGCCGCCACACGTGACTCATGAGACCCTTCCAGTGGGGATGGCCATTGGTGCCGTTCACAGACAGTCGGTCTGTCTCCAGGTTATTTCGTCTCCACACTACTCGGTGGTCTTGGGGTACCCCTGGCTCCAGAAGCATAATCCGACTTTCGATTGGAGATCGGCCGAGATCCTCTCTTGGTCACCGCAGTGTGGGGCTAGTTGCATCCATGGGTCTGTCAAGTTGCTGTGTACTTCCTCGGACTCTCTGTTGCCTCCTGAATACGAGGAGTACCGGGATGTATTCGATAAGGTGCGTGCGGTTGCCCTACCTCCGCACCGCCCATACGATTGTGCCATAGAGTTACAATCTGGTGCCGTTCCTCCTCGTGGCAAAGTCTATCCACTGTCGGTAGCGGAGAATGAGGCCATGGAGGAGTACGTGAGGGAGGCGCTTTCACGCGGACACATTCGCAAATCCTCGTCCCCGGCAGGGGCTGGATTTTTCTTTGTGAAAAAGAAGGGCGGTGAGTTGAGGCCTTGCATCGATTACAGGGGTCTCAATCGCATCACGATCAAGAACGCTTACCCGATACCCTTGATTTCCGAGCTGTTCGATCGCCTCAAAGGGGCCACGGTCTTTACCAAACTCGACCTGAGGGCGGCATATAACCTGGTAAGGATCAAGGCGGGCGATGAGTGGAAGACCGCGTTTAACACCAGGACCGGTCATTATGAATCCTTGGTTATGCCCTTTGGGTTGTGCAATGCGCCCGCAGTCTTCCAGGAATTCATCAACGATGTTTTCCGTGACCTGTTGCAGCAGTGTGTGGTGGTCTATTTGGATGACATCTTGGTATATTCTGAATCCATGGAGGCCCACATTCTGGATGTCAGACGAGTGTTGCAACGGTTACGAGAGAACAAGCTGTTCGGTAAGCTTGAGAAATGCGAATTTCACCGATCCCAGGTAACCTTCTTAGGTTACATCATTTCCGCTGAGGGGTTCTCCATGGATCCTGAGAGGTTTCGGCTGTCTTACAGTGGCCCCAGCCCAGTGGTCTTCGTGCCCTGCAGCGCTTTTTGGGCTTCGCCAATTATTATCGGAAGTTCATCAGGGACTTTTCCATGCTAGCCAAGCCTCTCACGGATCTGACCAGGAAGGGCAGTAATCCCCAGGTCTGGCCGCTCGAGGCCATCCGAGCTTTTGAGGCTCTAAAGTCCGCCTTTGTGTCGGCTCCGATTCTGTCGCATCCCAACCCTGGGTTGCCTTTTGTCCTCGAGGTGGACGCGTCTGAGACGGGAGTAGGCTCCCTTCTGTCTCAGCGTAGAACACCAGAGGGTCCTCTGCTTCCTTGTGGGTTTTACTCCCGGAAACTGTCTTCCGCGGAGTGCAACTATCAGATTGGTGACAGGGAGTTATTGGACATCGTGCAGGCCCTTAAAGAATGGAGGCACTTGCTCGAGGGCTCGGTGGTTTCTGGTTCTCATCCTGACGGACCACAAGAATCTGACCTACCTCTCTGAGGCCAAGAGATTGACACCACGTCAGGCCAGATGGGCTCTGTTCTTGTCACGTTTTAATTACGTGGTCTCCTACCTACCCGGTTCCAAGAACATCAGAGCGGATGCCTTATCACGGCAGTACTCCGAGCTGTCCGGGGAGGAGTCGATTCCGACTTCGGTCATACCTCCGAATCAGATCCTGGCCGCCATTCGCACCAGCCTGACCTCTCCCCTGGGTGAGCAGATTTTGGCGGCTCAATCTGGTGCTCCCTCTGGGAGACCCAACGGCAGATGTTTTGTGCCTGAGGAGTTGCGCACTCGGTTGTTGCGAACCTACCATAACTCCAAGCCTGCGGGGCATCCTGGAAAGAATCAGCTGTCCTGGGCTGTTTCACGTCTGTTCTGGGGGCCTTCTCTACGTTCCGACATCGCCGCATATGTAGCGGCATGCTCCGTTTGTGCCCAGAGTAAGTCCCCTCGGCACCGTCCGTTGGGCCTTTTGCAACCCATAGCCACCGGGGAGCGTCCATGGTCACACCTGGGGATGGATTTCATTGTGGACCTCCCTGCATCCCGAGGCCATACAGTCATTCTCATGATTGTGGATCGGTTTTCCAAAATGTGCCACTGTGTTCCTCTCAAGAAGTTACCCTCTGCACAAGAGTTGGCCACGATTTTTGCCAGGGAGGTCTTCCGGTTGCACGGTTTGCCCAAGGAGATTGTGTCGGATCGGGGGAGTCAGTTTGTGTCCAGGTTCTGGCGCTCCTTTTGCTCCCAGTTGGGGATTCATCTCTCTTTCTCCTCGGCCTACCACCCTCAGTCCAATGGGGCCGCAGAACGATCCAATCAGGCCTTGGAGCAATTCCTTCGTTGCTATGTCTCCGATCACCAAGACAATTGGGTTGACCTCCTGCCTTGGGCTGAGTTTGCCAGGAACACGGCGGTGAACTCTTCCTCTGGGACGTCTCCCTTCATGGCCAATTATGGGTTCCAACCTGCCGTGTTACCGGAGGTATTCTCTCCCCAGGATATTCCGGCTGTGGAGGATCACCTTTCCGTCCTACGTGCTTCTTGGGTACAGATCCAGAGGTCCCTTGAGGTCTCTGCGCAGCGCCAGAGACTCCAAGCTGATCGCAGACGAGCGCCCGCTCCTTCCTACCAGGTCAGAGACCGCGTATGGTTGTCCACCCGCAACCTCAACCTTCGAGTGCCCACTCCCAAGCTGGCGCCTCGCTTTGTTGGTCCCTTCCGAGTGCTTCGCAGGGTAAACCCGGTAGCCTATGCCCTTGCGCTTCCTCCTGGCATGCGGATCTCCAACGTGTTTCATGTCTCCCTGTTGAAGCCACTGGTGTGTAATCGTTTCACTTCCTCGGTTCCTCGGCCTCGTCCAGTCCAAGTGGGCAATCGTGAGGAGTATGAGGTGAGCAATATCCTGGATTCACGCCTGGTCCGCGGTCGGGTGCAGTTTTTGGTCCATTGGCGTGGTTATGGTCCAGAGGAGCGTTCCTGGGTTCCCTCCGCAGATGTCCATGCTCCTGCCTTGCTCCGAGCCTTCCACGCACGCTTCCCTCAGAAACCGTTCTTTACTCCGCGGAGGAGGGGCCCTTGAGGGGGAGGTACTGTCATGGTCTTACCTTCTTGCTGTTCTCCTTCGTTTGACATGTGCTGGCGGCCATCTTGGTTTCTGGGGTTCTTGTAGCCTCCCACCCTGCGGCTTCTCCTTCCCACTGGGAGGAGCTGGATGCCTAGCTCATATATATAGGAGGTCTGTGGCTTCAGTTCCTTGCTTGGTCCTCCTGTGTTCACATGCTTCTAAGACTGCTGCTGCTTCTGGTTCCTGATCCTGGCTTCGTCTGACTACCCTGCTGGTTCCTGATCCAGGCTTCGTCTGACTACCCTGCTGGTTCCTGATCCAGGCTTCGTCTGACTACCCTTCTGGTTCCTGACCTCTGGCTTCGCAAGACCCTGCTTCGGTTTAGCCATCCGTTTGGACTTTTGCCTTACAGCTTGATTTTCAATAAAGCCTTCTTATTTCCACTTATCTCTTGTTGTACGTCTGGTTCATGGTTCCATGACAGTCCTCCTGGGAGGTTGTTTGTGCCTCTCGCTTTAAGACACAAGATTTTTAAGGAACACCACGATACTGTCCTTGCTGGGCACCCGGGGGCAAGAGCCACAGTGGATCTCATCGCTCTGAGATTCTGGTGGCCGGCGCTTCGTAAGTCGGTTGAGGGTTTTGTGGCAGCCTGCGAGACCTGCGCTCGTGCCAAAGTCCCTCATTCACGGCCATCAGGTCCTCTCCTTCCCTTACCCATTCCTTCCCGTCCTTGGACACATCTGTCCATGGACTTCATAACGGACCTGCCTCGTTCCTCGGGGAAGACTGTGATTCTGGTGGTGGTGGACCGTTTTAGCAAAATGGTGCATTTCATCCCTTTTCCTGGCTTGCCCAATGCTAAGACGCTGGCGCAGGCATTTATTGATCACATTGTCAAATTGCATGGTATTCCTTCAGACATAGTCTCTGATAGGGGCACGCAGTTTGTTTCCAGATTCTGTTCTCGCTTGGGGGTTCGGTTGTCATTCTCTTCTGCTTTCCACCCGCAGTCGAATGGCCAGACAGAGCGCGTCAATCAGAATCTGGAGACATATCTGCGCTGTTTTGTGGCTGAGAATCAGGAGGATTGGTGTTCTTTTTTGTCCCTTGCTGAGTTTGCTTTAAATAACCATCGTCAGGAGTCCTTTGATAAGTCACCATTTTTTGGTGCATATGGGTTTCATCCGCAGTTTGGGACATTCTCTGGAGAGGGGTCTTCTGGTTTACCTGATGAGGAAAGATTCTCCTCGTCTTTGTCTTCTATTTGGCAAAAGATTCAGGATAATCTAAAGAGCATGAGTGAGAGATATAAGCGTGTGGCAGATAAGAGACGTGTGCCTGGTCCGGACCTGAATGTTGGTGATCTGGTGTGGTTGTCTACTAAGAATATCAAATTGAAGGTTCCCTCCTGGAAGTTGGGTCCTAAGTTTATTGGGCCTTACAAAATCTTGTCCGTCATCATTCCTGTTGCCTACCGTCTTGATCTTCCTCAAACTTGGAAGATCCATAATGTTTTTCATAAGTCCTTATTAAAACCTTATGTCCAACCCATTGTACCCTCGTCTTTGCCTCCTCCTCCGATTGTGGTTGATGGTTAATCTTGAATTTCAGGTCTCTAGGATTGTGGATTCTCGTGTGGTCCGCGGTTCTCTCCAGTACCTCGTTCATTGGGAGGGTTATGGTCCTGAGGAGAGGATGTGGGTCCCAGTGACGGACATTAAGGCCACTCGTCTCATCAGGGCTTTACATAGGTCCCATCCTGAGAAGGTGGGCTCTGAGTGTCCGGAGTTCACTCGTAGAAGGAGGGGTACTGTCACCACCAGACATCTGAGAAGCTCTGACAGATGCCTTTCAGAACCTCCTCCTTGAGCTTCCTTTGTTTTGGTTTTCAGTTCCTCATCTCGTTAGCCTCTCTCAGCTGTCTTGTAGTTGGACTGATTGCATCCCTTTAAATTCCTCCCCATAATGCATTAGTGTGCGGTTTATACAACTTCCTGGAGTGTGTGTGCATGCTGATCCTATTTCCCAGTCTTCTACAAGATAAGTGTTGTACATTCATTAGTGATTTTCTGTTTGCTGAATCCCAGGTGACCCTGACTCCCTCCGTGTCTAGTGTAGGGAGCCGGTGGTCATGTCACCTCACTATTATAGGGTGTTCAGGTGTTATACAGTCGAGGTACGAGGATATGCGATCATCTACAATTGGGATTTTTGCATAGGCTGAGCAGCCAGGGAAAGAGCCAGGTCTGATGCACGGCTCTCCCTTTTTGTTCCTTAGTTTTGGATCAAGTCAATCGTATATTCATTTTGTGTTTTCTAGTTTTCATGCACACCTTCCATGACAGGGACTCAGCGGTCTATTTAAATCCCCTGCTGGCAATACACACTTGCCAGTTATAGGTTTACTGCCTTGCTGTGCTCCCGGTTCTGTCTGTATGTGTTGGATTGTTTGTTATCTTGACCTTGGCTTGCCTCTGACCTTCCTCTGTCCAGCGAATCTGTACCGCTTTACCAATCTGGTTCTGACTTGGCTTGGCTATTTTGACTACTGTCCGTCCCCTGATTTAGTACCGCATTGTCCTCCTGGTTTTTACCTATTTCTGTACGACCCATCTCTTAGTGGATGCGTCTCTGTGTCTGTCTATCTGGCACTTAGCAGTACAGGGAACGTTGATCAGTTGTGATCTTGCTACTTTGAACTGCAAGTAGGCAGGGAAAGCAGGTTGGGTTCAGTTAGGGCTCACTGTGTGTGTTTCCCTGCGCATCCAGCGCCAGTCAGCTTCCTAGCTGGCTTACATTTAAACCATTTTCTACACCTAAAACAGGCGTAGAAAATGATGAATGAGATTGGCCTGCCAGCCTGCCCCTTCCCCGTCACACCCACTTTTTTTAGACCTGGCGTGAGGGGGGAAAACTAAGTGTTGCATCGCAATCTGCACCAGGAATACGTCTAATGTAAGCGTATTTTTGGATAATAAATGACCCTTCTCAGTGACTGACAAGAAGGTTTTACTTTCTCATTGAAAGAGATGTTCTGAAGCACAATCTAATAAATTATAATTATTGCAAGTCATAATTTTTGCAGCCCTTTACCTTTTATATGGTCAATGAATTGCTGTGAATTTTAAGACCATTATTAAATAAAGCAGGTGCTCATAAACCTATCTTTAGAAATATAAGGATATTTTTTTCTCAAACCAAAGTCTAACTTATATCCCACTGACTTCAAGGGAAGAAAAACTTGATAAAGAAAATGACTGTGCTCAAAAAATATCAATGTGTAGAACCCCAGACCTGGGGGTACTACAATTTGTGCATTGCTTATATATTATGTATTTTATTGTTTGCTTCTGGCTCTACAAGAAAGGAATGGGTGGTAAAGGTTGGCAGGAACAGGATTAACTACCCTGTTCCTCCCCTTTTGGTAGGAGTGGGCTGGTGCTGTTCCCTACCTACCATTGCTTCTTTTTCTCAGATTTGGTGTCATAATTGTCTGATTGGTGAAGATTGCATTAACAAGGAATGTATTGTCAGAAAATAGCATCTAATTTAACCCCATACGGGTTGGCCTTCAGGGAACTGTTAAATTTTATTTAAAATCTGATATGTCATGTGGCAATGCATTTACTTATCCAATTCATTCTGAGATTGATATTTAAATGGCACTTTGTAATATATCGTAGTGGTAAATTTCAGTCAATATATTTTGTTTTAGCTAATTATAAAATCTAAAATGTAATGAAGATTAAACAAAGTTTGCAAGTTTCCAAATCTGAAATGTTTCTGCTTCACAAAATAGTTAATAATGAGTATTTACCATATGTCGACATTATAATGGCATCATTGTTCAATTGTACTTTTATTTATTGAAGATGATAATAGGCTTAAAAATTTAGCAGCAATTTTTGGGGGATTTTTGGGGATTTTTAAGAAAATTTACAAATTCTGTTCTAAGGTGGCTTTGAGAGCCTCCTATAAATCTCTCCACTTAAAAACTGCACCCCTCAAACTATTCAAAACGGCAATTGCAAAGTGTGTTGACCAATTATTGAGGAATTAACTGAAACTGGAGATTAAATTTACACACAGTTTTTAGAAATATCCCATAGGTGGCCCTAGAGTCCCACTTGACTGAACTAACGGCCTCAGAAATGGAGTACCTTGTGGATTTTGGGGCCTCAAAATTCTTTCGAATTTTTTTAGGCACTGTTTAGATTTGCAGAGGCCTTTGCAGTGCCAAAACATAAGAAACACCCCCCCCCAAAAAAACATTTTAGAAACTCTACCCCTCAAGGAACTTATCTAGGGGTCCAATGACCATTTTCACCCTCTAGATGTTACATTTTATTTATTATGTTTATTCTTCTCATTAACCCTTGGGATACTGGAGATTTTTTCATTTTTTCATTTTCATTTTTCTTCCCTATCTTTCTTGAGACATAACTTCTTGATTTTTCAGTTCACATACCATATGAGGTCTTATTTTATTCTGGACAAGTTGTACTTTCTAATGGCACCATTCAATATAGCAAACAATGTAGTGGGAAGCGCAAAAAAAATCCAAATTGGGTAGAATTGGAAAAAAAACTCAATATCTCCACCGTTTTACGGATTGTGTTCCTATCGAGTTCCATTTGTGGCAAAACTGACTATTGTCCTTCATTCTCAGGGTCAGTACAACTACAATGATACCACACATGTACAGGTTTTTTATGTGTAAATAGTGTAAAAATAAATTAAAAACATATTCTGACCCCCATAACTTTTTTATAGCTATATCTACTGAGCTGTGTGGGGGCTCATTTTTGCAGGTCGATCTGAAGTTTTTACTGATACCATTTTGGAGTGTGTGTGACTTTTTGATCACATTTTATCATATTTTTTTAGGGTAAGAGAAGCAATGAAAAATGGTGAAACGGCCATTTTGACCATTTTTTCTGTTACGCCATTAGTTGGAAAAATATTTTTATATTTTAATAGTTTGGGCGTTTTTAGACAAGGTGATGTGCATGAAGTTTATATCTTTTGTTATTTATGAGTTCACACTTCTGTTATCTGGCTAGTTATTTCCATCACTTATTGTGAGGCAAATTCAGGAACCAAGCCTACTCTCCGATTAGGTATCATGAACAGATCTGCCCCTGTTCTGTGGGTTTAACTCGCATCTGCTTTGGGCTCACAATAACTGACCAAATAAGTGAAGTGTGAACTAAGCTTAAGGGCTCATGCCCACAAACATAAGGGCTCCGTGCCCGTGCTGCAGACCGCACACGGCGGTTCCGCAATACACGGGTCACCAGCTGTGTGCATTCCACATCACGGATGCGGACCCATTCACTTGTATGGGTCCGCAAATCCGGAGATGCGGTGCGGAAGCACGGATCAGGACCTCATGGAAGCACTACGGAGTACTTCCGTGGTGTTTCTGGCCATGCCTACACACCGCGAAAAAGTAGTGCATGCACCACTTTTTTGTGGTGCGGACCATCGGATGCGGGTCGCAGACCCCATTCGATCCTCATGCTGCTGCCCCAAGGTTGGTGCCCGTGCATTGCGGACCACATTCACTTGTATGGGTCCGCAAATCCGGAGATGCGGTGCGGAAGCACGGATCAGGACCTCATGGAAGCACTACGGAGTACTTCCGTGGTGTTTCTGGCCATGCCTACACACCGCGAAAAAGTAGTGCATGCACCATCGGATGCGGGTCGCAGACCCCATTCGATCCGTATGCTTCTGCCCAAAGGTTGGTGCCCGTGCATTGCGGACCACAATTTGCGGTCCGCAGCACGGGCACAGAGCCCTTACGTTTGTGGGCATGAGCCCTAATAGTGACGCACAGTCATTTTACATCTAACAGAAGGGATTCAAACGCATGTGTTTGCACTGCCATAATATGAATTAAAAGAACCTTTGTTTTTCTCCACTACTTTATTGGTGCTGCCTCCATGTCCTTATTTTGTTCCACAAAAAAGTAATTGGGACATTCTGCAGGGGACCGCAGTGTTTTTTCCCCTTTACAGTGATGTACACCAGGATACATTCTCTCTAAAGTTTAACTGCAGGCTGTGATAGACCTGATTTAATGTGCTTCATGACAAATTAATTCAGATCAAAGCAAAATGTTTTGAAAAATTTGGCAAAGCAACCAAAATAAAAAAATTTACATTTCGCTCATCTCTAATTATGGCAATACCAAATGTGTTAATGCGTTGTAATTTTTTTTTACATGGCCAGATATTTTCTTTTTTACATCCCCATATTTTAGAACTTGTAACTTTTTCATTGAATCAGCTGTGTTTTTTTTGCAGAATGAGAAGTAATTTTCATTGCTATCAATTTTGAGTACATATGACTCTTTTAATAGCTTTTTATACAATTTTTGGGGGTGTGAGATGACTAAAAACAGTTATTTTCTCATTGTTTTTTTATTCTTTTTATGGCGTTCACTTTTTATACTGTAGATCAGGTCGTTACGGATGTGGTGATACCAATTTGTAGACAAGGAAAAAAATTGATTTTTTTTTTTTTTTTACTTGAAATTTAAATTGATTTTTATTCACTAGGTGTCACCACCAGACATCTGAGAAGCTCTGACAGATGCCTTTCAGAACCTCCTCCTTGAGCTTCCTTTGTTTTGGTTTTCAGTTCCTCATCTCGTTAGCCTCTCTCAGCTGTCTTGTAGTTGGACTGATTGCATCCCTTTAAATTCCTCCCCATAATGCATTAGTGTGCGGTTTATACAGCTTCCTGGAGTGTGTGTCCATGCTGATCCTATTTCCCAGTCTTCTACAAGATAAGTGTTGTACATTCATTTGTGATTTTCTGTTTGCTGAATCCCAGGTGACCCTGACTCCCTCCGTGTCTAGTGTAGGGAGCCGGTGGTCGTGTCCCCTCACTATTATAGGGTGTTCAGGTGTTATACAGTCGAGGTACGAGGATATGCGATCATCTACCATTGGGATGTTCGCATAGGCTGAGCAGTCAGGGAGAGTGCCAGGTCTTATGCAGGGGTCTCCCTTTTTGTTCCTTAGTTTTGGATCCAGTGAGTCATATGTTCATTTTGTATTGTCTTGTTTCCTGTACACCTTCCGTGACACTAGGGGACTTGAAAATACATTGATCTAATCACTGGCATAAAACACTGCAATAGATATCTATTGAAGTGCATTTTACCTGTAATTTTTACACTGACAATTCACCTACTAGACCTTAGCCTATGGAGGGGCCTAATAAGCCTCCAGCTGCAATGCCAAGCGTCAAGACCTTGCGAAAGCATCACAGGGGCCCAATAGGGAAGTGTAGGAGCCTTTTTCCTCTATAAATCACTTAGATGCCACGGTTGTTATTCACTGATGCATCTAAAGGGTTAGACAGTTGGGATAGGAGCTAGCGCTGATCTCTGCCATTGCAACATGGTGTCAACTGTATGTAACAGCAGACACCTGCTGCTGATGGTGCTGGCTCAGTTACTAAGCCAGCTCCATCGCTATGCCGTAAAAGTACAGCATGGTATAGGAATGTACTACGGCATGGCGCAGGAAGGGTTAAATCAGGTTTTCATTCTAAACATGTATGTCTTTTGTGTTTTTATCGATTTATTTTTGCTATTAGCCATATAAAAAAAGTCTTGATAATTTTAAGTTTTTACTCTGGCCATTAGAGTAAACACAATAAAGTGAGCCTGGTTTCTGCAAATCACTTTTCAAACAATGTTTTTTCTTCTGCTTCTCTGGCTCCTGCCTTCCATCACACATCTGCTGAATAAGACCATGGGTCTCCTGCTGTGTGGTGGCACAGACAAACAGTGTTGAAGATGCTACAAGGCGCATTTTTAGAGGGAACCTTTTGTGCTCATACCTCCCAACTTTTGAAAATCGCAAAGAGGGACAATATATGCCGTCACGCATCGCAGCAATTTTTTTCATACTAGGCCACACCTCTAACTCCGCCCTAATATACAGGTAGAAATTATACAGACACTTTAGTAAGGAACAACATAGTAAATTTATTAATGCACATTTATTCATTAATTCCCCAGGTCAAAAAGAGAGACATTTAGGCCCCTTGCAGAAGAGCAAGTGTATTAGTTCTGGATTAGGGTGGCCAGTCTGGCTTTCAGACTCCTTGTCCTCCGTCCGGCGCAGGGTCTGGACGGACGCAGGGATGTCCTCCTTTTCAGTAGCTCACGCTCAGACAGCAGCATTTCATCCCTTTTCCTGGTTTGCCCAATGCTAAGACGCTGGCGCAGGCATTTATTGATCACATTGTCAAATTGCATGGTATTCCTTCAGACATAGTCTCTGATAGGGGCACGCAGTTTGTTTCCAGATTCTGGAAGGCTTTCTGTTCTCGCTTGGGGGTTCGGTTGTCATTCTCTTCTGCTTTCCACCCGCAGTCGAATGGCCAGACAGAGCGCGTCAATCAGAATCTGGAGACATATCTGCGCTGTTTTGTGGCGGAGAATCAGGAGGATTGGTGTTCTTTTTTGTCCCTTGCTGAGTTTGCTTTAAATAACCGTCGTCAGGAGTCCTCTGATAAGTCACCATTTTTTGGTGCATATGGGTTTCATCCGCAGTTTGGGACATTCTCGGGAGAGGGGTCTTCTGGTTTACGTGATGAGGACAGATTCTCCTCATCTTTGTCATCGATTTGGCAAAAGATTCAGGATAATCTAAAGAGCATGAGTGAGAGATATAAGCGTGTGGCAGATAAGAGACGTGTGCCTGGTCCGGACCTGAATGTTGGTGATCTGGTGTGGTTGTCTACCAAGAATATCAAATTGAAGGTTCCCTCCTGGAAGTTGGGTCCTAAGTTTATTGGGCCTTACAAAATCCTGTATGTCATCAATCCTGTTGCCTACCGTCTTGATCTTCCTCAGACTTGGAAGATCCATAATGTTTTTCATAAGTCCTTATTAAAACCTTATGTTCAACCCATTGTACCCTCGCCTTTGCCTCCTCCTCTGATTATGGTTGATGGTAATCTTGAATTTCAGGTCTCTAGGATTGTGGATTCTCGTGTTGTCCGCGGTTCTCTCCAGTACCTCGTTCATTGGGAGGGTTATGGTCCTGAGGAGAGGATGTGGGTCCCAGTGACGGACATTAAGGCCACTCGTCTCATCAGGGCTTTCCATAGGTCCCATCCTGAGAAGGTGGGCTTTGAGTGTCCGGAGTCCACTCGTAGAGGGAGGGGTACTGTCACCACCAGACATCTGAGAAGCTCTGACAGATGCCTTTCAGAACCTCCTCCTTGAGCTTCCTTTGTTTTGGTTTTCAGTTCCTCATCTCGCTAGCCTCTCTCAGCTGTCTTGTAGTTGGACTGATTGCATCCCTTTAAATTCCTCCCCATAATGCATTAGTGTGCGGTTTATACAACTTCCTGGAGTGTGTGTGCATGCTGATCCTATTTCCTAGTCTTCTACAAGATAAGTGTTGTACATTCATTAGTGATTTTCTGTTTGCTGGATCCCAGGTGACCCTGACTCCCTCCGTGTCTAGTGTAGGGAGCCGGTGGTCGTGTCCCCTCACTATTATAGGGTGTTCAGGTGTTATACAGTCGAGGTACGAGGATATGCGATCATCTACCATTGGGATGTTCGCATAGGCTGAGCAGTCAGGGAGAGTGCCAGGTCTTATGCAGGGGTCTCCCTTTTTGTTCCTTAGTTTTGGATCCAGTGAGTCATATGTTCATTTTGTATTGTCTTGTTTCCTGTACACCTTTCGTGACACTAGGGGACTTGAAAATACATTGATCTAATCACTGGCATAAAACACTGCAATAGATATCTATTGAAGTGCATTTTACCTGTAATTTTTACACTGACAATTCACCTACTAGACCTTAGCCTATGGAGGGGCCTAATAGGCCTCCAGCTGCAATGCCAAGCGTCAAGACTTTGCGAAAGCATCACAGGGGCCCAATAGGGAAGTGTAGGAGCCTTTTTCCTCTATAAATCACTTAGATGCCACGGTTGTTATTCACTGATGCATCTAAAGGGTTAGACAGTTGGGATAGGAGCTAGCGCTGATCTCTGCCATTGCAACATGGTGTCAACTGTATGTAACAGCAGACACCTGCTGCTGATGGTGCTGGCTCAGTTACTAAGCCAGCTCCATCGCTATGCCGTAAAAGTACAGCATGGTACAGGAATGTACTACGGCATGGCGCAGGAAGGGTTAAATCAGGTTTTCATTCTAAACATGTATGTCTTTTGTGTTTTTATCGATTTATTTTTGCTATTAGCCATATAAAAAAAGTCTTGATAATTTTAAGTTTTTATTCTGGCCATTAGAGTAAACACAATAAAGTGAGCCTGGTTTCTGCAAATCACTTTTCAAACAATGTTTTTTCTTCTGCTTCTCTGGCTCCTGCCTTCCATCACACATTTGCTGAATAAGACCATGGGTCTCCTGCTGTGTGGTGGCACAGACAAACAGTGTTGAAGATGCTACAAGGCGCATTTTTAGAGGGAACCTTTTGTGCTCATACCTCCCAACTTTTGAAAATCGCAAAGAGGGACAATATATGCCGTCACGCATCGCAGCAATTTTTTTCATACTAGGCCACACCTCTAACTCCGCCCTAATATACAGGTAGAAATTATACAGACACTTTAGTAAGGAACAACATAGTAAATTTATTAATGCACATTTATTCATTAATTCCCCAGGTCAAAAAGAGGGACATTTAGGCCCCTTGCAGAAGAGCAAGTGTATTAGTTCTGGTTAGGGTGGCCAGTCTGGCTTTCAGACTCCCTGTCCTCCGTCCGGCGCAGGGTCTGGACGGACGCAGGGATGTCCTCCTTTTCAGTAGCTCACGCTCAGACAGCAGAGTTGCCTTATCTGAGCGTGAGCCACAACTACAAACTGACTGACTGAGGATTCTCTCACCTCCAGTCAGTCAGTAGAGCCTGCAGACATGGCTCCCTGTGGCTGACTCAGGGGGAGAGAAGCACCACTGGCTGCCCCCAGCTCACCTTCCCATGTGAAAGTTCTCTCCCCCACCCATTTTTTTGGGCTGTGATGGGGGCGTGGCTTAGTGGTGCGGGGCGTGGCTTCACTGATGGTTTGGTAGTTTGGGGGCGTTCCAGTGAGGTCCAGCTTTCCGGGGTGAAGCCAGTGGCCACCCCAGTTCTGGAATGTATTAGATGACACTGACATAATGCTGTCACTGTTATCCAATACATTCCAGAACTGTAAGGGTTACATAGCATCATAAATCAGTATAATGCTATGTGACCCCGGCAGTGCTGGAAGTTCAGGCCAGGTGCCTCGCTGCGAGTCCAAAAGGGGATTTAAGGATTTGTCTCTGCCACAACCATTGGGTTATTCATCCGTTACCTGCTATCCCAGCTGTAAACCCTGGTTCTGTTCACTGCACATCCATCTCATCTTCTGGCCTGTCACATTTTGACTGAACTCCTGGTGACAACCCTAGGCTCTGTTCCTGACCCCATCAGCACTCCCACCACCAATACATGACTGTGAACTGCAACATTCAGCTTAGCCTTCTTAGGCGCCCATACATGTTAAACGTAAAGGTTTTACCCAGACTAATTATTTGTAGAACCATACAAATGCTTGTTTATCAGGTTATTGTGTATTTTGCCTGGCACATAATAAATCATTGTTTCTGTGAAGCACATATTCCTGTATAAACAAGGATCTGCTGCTCAGAAAGAATGGTTCTCTATATTGACCAATGAATGTTGAAGTGAACACTTGTCGCCATACAGAGGACATGACTGCTGCATATAAGGCTACATTTACACGACCGTGGTGTTTTGCGGATCCGTAAAACGCGGATGCTGGCCCATGTGTGTTCTGCAATTTGCAAAATTGCGGAGTGGATGCAGACTCATTCATACGGTCGTGTGAATGTAGCCTAAGCCACATGCACATGTTGCGTATTATGTGTGGATCTGTTCAGCGCATTCATATGTAGCAAACAGCACAATGCAGTACCATTTAAAGGGGTTGTCCGGGTTCAGAGCTAAACCAGAACATACCCACATTTTCACCAAGGCAGCCACCCTAATATGCTCCGATGCTCTCTGTTGCCCTGCGCTGACTCGGGTAGGGCAAAGGCATTTTATGGAGATCCGCTGACGTACCGGGCTCTGCATAGGGACTGCTATGTGGAGGCTTCCGCCAAACAGTTAGCCTGGTGACCGCACCGACATTAATGAGCTTATGGAGTGCCGTTGACGTTACCGGTAAGGCCTCATGCGCACGGCCGTTGTTTTGGTCTCCATCCGAGCTGCAGTTTTGGTGGCTCGGATGCGGACCCATTTACTTCAATGGGGCTGCAAAAGATGCGGACAGCACTCCGTGTGCTGTCCGCATCTGTTGCTCCGTTCCGTGGTCCGCAAAAAAAATATAACCTGTCCTATTCTTGTCCGCGTTTTGCGGACAAGAACAGGCAGTTATATTAAAGGCTGTCTGTGCCGTTCCGCAAATTGCTGAACGCACACGGACGCCATCCGTGTTTTGCGGATCCGCAATTTGCGGACCGCAAAACACACAACGGTCGTGTGCATGAGGCCTAACACAGCTGGGCGGAAGCCTCGGCCTAGCAGTGTGCCAAGGTAAGCAAACAAGCCCTTGCCCTGCGCAATCCAGCACAGGACAAGGGAGTATGAAATTCTCCGATGCTCATATTAGGGGGGCTGCCTGGGTGAAAATGTGGGTATGTCCGGGCTCAGCTCTGAACCCGGACAACCCTTTTAAGGTTGATTTTAAAAGTCTCATCAACTTTCCTTCATAAATTGACCTGTGGGGTGGATTTTGCAATCTGACAGCATGTTAATTCTTTCTGTGGATTTTCATTGCAGATTTCACACTTTTCAATGCAAAAAGCCAATCCGAAACAAAATCCACATAAAATATGTAGCTGTGTGCATGTCGCCATAACGTAGAATCAAGTTTCATGCGTTTTTTAATTCACATGGGCACTTTATGACTGTGAACTCTGAATAATTAGGTCCCCCAAAATACAACTGGAGCTCATTATGGGAATGAGGAAAAATCTTTCCCAAAGTTTTTCATTCAAATTGCTTGTGATTGTCTGTAAGAGACATGGGGGCAAATGACACACTCTAATACTAACTTAACGCTAATAAATGATTGACACCAACAACATAGTGGAGGAAATGGCCGCTGAGCTTTATTAAGGGTCACTTAAAATTATTTAACAACCATAAATAAATAAATTAATTAATTTAAAAATACCATAATAACCGATACCAAAAGACCAATAATAAATTAACCATATAAAGACCAAGATCCACTCAGCATGAGCTGAGCGACACTACCCCTCTAATAAAGCCCAGCGACAGGTGACACAGTGCGAAAATAAGGGAAGGGGGGGTGGGACGCTGGTCAGTTCTTCAGGCACATCTGAGCCAGCTCTGCCGAACCTGTAAATATAAAGGGGAACAGCTTCCCGCCACTAAACCAACAACAAATCAGAGGGCTGGAAATCTCCCCCAGCAACAGCCAGCACCAATCAGCTGCGCTCTTCACTTGTACAGCAGGAATCTTCTAGACTACAGGTAACACTTTTTTCTGAGGTAAATGTACCTGTAATAGAAAAAAGGGCGGGAAAAGACAAACAGGGGAAAGAGACATGGATCCTACTTCAATCCTAATTATGTAAACCTATGGTGTCATTGCCCCCATGCTTCCCCCCAAGCTAAACGCTCTGGTGGGGTTAATTCATGGGGGCAAATGACACACTCTAATACTAACTTAACGCTAATAAATGATTGACACCAACAACATAGTGGAGGAAATGGCCGCTGAGCTTTATTAAGGGTCACTTAAAATTATTTAACAACCATAAATTAATTAATTAATTAATTAATTAAAAAATACCATAATAACCGATACCAAAAGACCAATAATAAATTAACCATATAAAGACCAAGATCCACTCAGCATGAGCTGAGCGACACTACCCCACAAGCCACGCCTAACATAGGCGAGGCCCCCCACAAGACAGCAGCCATTTCTCCACTATATTCTGAAAACCCAAGTTAAAAATATCAATCCCTACCTCAGAAAGATGAACGTTATCGGATCTAAAAAGGCCAGGCAAAAAACCCTCCAAGTCTGAATGCCTATAACTAAAACCGCCCACTAAAGGGAGAAATTTTTCAAGGGCCCTGTTCACTCTTTTCCGGATTTTTTCCATAAATTTACCATCCCTCCCGGACCAAACTAAGCGAGGGACAATCTCTGAAAAAACTAAGTTAGTACTAGGAAGACTATGATGTAATAAGGCCAGGTCCCTCTTCATGACCCATAGTAGCTCACAGGTCCTTATCTTACCTAAATCATTCCCCCCAAGATGAATGATAACCAAATGAGGAACAGGCCATTTTTTAATAAGCTTATTAATTTCATCCATTAACCCTTTCCAACACAACCCTCTAACACCCTGCCAAAGAATAAGAACGTCAGATGTATTAAACGACAAATTCTCTGAGTATATTCTTTTTTCAGCTCGCTTCTGAGCCCAAAAAACAAATGAATGTCCCACAATCCAAATCACAAACTGACTTCCTGCAAAAATAGAAAAGCATTCAGACTGGCAGCATTAAATTCGGCCTAACATAAATTTTAAACCTATTAGATTCCCACCTCCCAATTCTTTTAACTACTGAATCATCCAGCCCAAACCTGGCAGCCTCCGTCGCAGCACCTATCCTAAAAGAATGTGACGAGAATTTTGCAGAACTAAGGCCCAATTTCCCCAAACATTTTTTAAAAATTGCGCTGAACTGAAATTTAGTGAGAGGGGAGGAATCCTGGTGCATTAAAAAGGAACCACACTTAGAGGGATGCATCTCATACAAACACCTTACCAATTTAACCGGACAAAATTCAGAACCCACCCAAGAATGTAAACTAACTACCTGACCCCTACCATACTGATCAGTTTTTGACTTCCTAACAAGAATCTCGACTTTATCATTACTCACCATAACATCAGAAAAACCCAAACCTGACACACTATTACGGCTTGCCGCAACTAACTCACTAATCCTAAAAGCCCCGAAAAAGGCTAACACAAAAGCTGTACGAAAAAGCAATATTTCACCCTGGTCCCTACACACGTCAGACAAAACTTTACAAAGCTGCCCCAATAAAGAGATAGAAATTGGCCTCCTAGCATCCAACTTACCAATACCTTTCTTGTAACCCTTCAGAGCCTGCTTAATCTGAAAAAAGGAAGATAACGGCCTCTCACCCCGCAGTTTCTGAAAAAATGACACGCCAGCCACTACTTTCGCCACAGATGAAGCCGCCAATTTCCTATTAAATAAACTAGTAACAAACAATACACCGCAACTTAAAACATCCCCTTTAATATCCATTGAGCAAGCATTTAAAAAATACCACCAATCCCGCCATGCGGCAGAGTAAGCTGCCCATGTTCTCGGGGCCAAGGACCTCTCAATAGCTTCAGACATCAGTCCCAAATCAAGCCCCACAGATGTTGAGGACATGGGCTCCCATCCAGATCCGCCTCCGGAGCTAATTCCCGGAACCTCAGGAACTGTGAACGAGACAAAGAATCAGCCAACACATTAGATGACCCTACAATATATTTCGCTTTGATCCATATATTAAACTTCATACACAACAGAACTAAATGCCTTAATAATTTTACAACTACATCACATTTGGATGAAAGAGTATTGATCGCAAAACAAACCCCTTTGTTATCCGTGTGTAATAATATCCTTTTATCCTTAAAATCATATCCCCATAGAACAACAGCAACAATTACTGGAAAAAGCTCTAATAGAACAATATTCCTTGTAAGACCATTAACAACCCAAGAAGCAGGCCACCTCTCAGCCGACCATTTACCATTCCAAAAAGCCCCATATCCACAGCTACCGGCCGCATCCGTAAATAAACCCAAAGCGTCAGAACTCGAAAATTCCTCCTGCCAACAACTAGAACCATTAAATTCCTGTAGGAATTCTAACCAAACACCCATATCCTCCTTCAAACATTTAGTCAACCGAATGTGGGAATTAGGAGACTTAAGGCCCCTAGTTGAAAAATATAATCTACTAGAAAAAACTCTACCAATGGGGATAACCCTACAAGCAAAATTAAGTGACCCCAGAAGAGATTGCATATCTCTAAGAGTACATTTTTTCTTACTTAACAAAAGCAAAAGTAACACCCGAATTTTTTCCAATTTCGCCTCTGACAGTCGAAACTCCATGCGACTAGAGTCGATAACTATCCCAAGAAACTCTAAACAACAACACGGACCAACCGTCTTCTCTTCCGCTACTGGAATCCCAAAACAAGAACAAATATCCAAAAACCTACTTAACAAATCTGAACAAGTACTAGAATTAGAAGAACCAACAAATAAAAAATCATCTAAGTAATGAAGAACCCCATTAAAACTTACATCATACTCAACAACTCATTGGATAAAAGTTGAAAATGCTTCAAAGTAATAACAGGACAGTGAAAAACCCATTGGCAGGCATTTATCAAAATAAAAATAACCATCAAACTGAAAACCTAGTGAGTTGAAGCCGTCTGGACAAACAGGCAATAAACGAAATGCAGATTTAATATCAGCCTTAGCTAACAGGGCATCCTTACCAAAAGTCCTGACTAAAGCTAGTGCATTATCAAAAGAGGCATAGGAAACAGAGGCCTCAGATTTATCCACCATATCGTTCAAAGAGCTTTTTTCTGGGAACGACAGGTGATGAATCAACCTGAAATCTCCAGGCTCCTTCTTTGGCACAACGCCCAAAGGAGAAAGCCTAAAATTAGCAAACGGCGGCTCTAAAAAGGGGCCCTCAATCCTCCCCAAATCAAGCTCCTTCTGAATCTTACTACGAACTACCTCTTTATGTAAAATCACCGATTTTAAGTTCTCAACCCAACAGCAGCCAACGCCAGAAAAAGGTGGAACTTCAAAACCATATAAAAACCCATAAAAAATTAAATCAGCTTTCTGACGGTCTGGATAGAGAGCGAGCCATGGCTGCATTTCTGCTAACTTCACTGGACTCCACGCTTTTTGCCACCTGCTCCCTGACGTTTGGCTGCTGCTGGCCTGACTGGGAGTTCCTTTTAAAGCAACGGGACATAGGATGGAACCCCCCACAAAAAGAACATTCATGTCTATACCAGCAATTATTTAACCATTTACAGGTAGACTCGTTATAAGCAAAGCAAACGCCTTTCCTCATAACAGTCTGAGCCGACGCCGGCGGTTTTGCCGGTATAGTTTTTTGCGGCAACATTAAATTTACCCATAGCCCAATGTCCTTCACACCCCATTTAAGGGATGGATGGACAGCTAGCTTTTGGCGGAATGTCTCATCGTAATGAAACCAAGCCATCCCGCCAAAATTCCTATAGGCTTCAGTTACAATGTCTAAATGCTGGAAAAGTCCTGAACAAAGCTCAGAGTGCTTCTCCCCCAAAACCGCAGCATAAACACAAAATGCCTGAAGCCAATTATTAAATGATCTAGGGGGAAAGCGTTTCTTATCATCTTCTATTTTCTCATCTTTCTTGAAAGCACTATCTTTGGCGGACGGTAATAACGCCATTAATTCCACGTATTCCATCCGCCAAATACGCTCCTTCATAGTCGCACTAAGATGATAACCTAAAGGAGACACTTCACAAGCTAGTGCCTCCTTTAAACAAGTCTCCTTAACCCCTGCGCCTCTCTCCAGCACAGGCACCACACTACCAGCATTACTACTAGCATTACTACTAGCGTTACTACCAGCATTACTACCACCAGCATTACCACCAGCATTACTACCAGACGGAGTAACCGCCGTACTTTGACCACTGCTCCAGACATCTGAAGCACCATGAACCATATGCCTGCTAGAAAACTCAGCTAGCAGCTTAACCAAACCATTTAACACAGACGACTCAGACAAGGGAACAACATTGATGTTCTCACCCACTGGCTGTCTTTCCTGGCGTGGACCATAGGCAGCAGATGATAGGTGTGGTGATCTTCCCAGGGGGCCCGGAGATGGCTCAACCAGCAGAGGTGGGAGCCTCTCAACAGGCAGCCCCTGTAATTCATCCTGCAGGATCTGCTGCTCCACTTCCTGCTGCAGCTCCTCAGTGGCAGCATCCTGATGACGTTCCACACCAGTGAGAACAGCTTCTGTATAGGAACTGCCACTCTGCCTTCCAGACTCTCTGATCCTGGAGGACTGCCGGCCTCTCTGAGAAGCTGCTCTTCTCCGATTGGTGCTGCGCCGACGCCCCGCCCCCGGGGGAGGAGTACAAGTGCTCCCTGCACTTCTAGCTCTTTTGCTGGGTAGCGCTGCAGCCTCCTCCTCCCGGAAACGGCTGCTGGATCCTCTGGTGGTGCGCAGCTCCGGACGGCTTCCCCATGCTGGCACCGGACTTTCTTCAACAGCTGGCGGCGGCGGCTCCAGAGACAGCGGCGGCGGCGGTAACATCGGGGACCCCAGCGGCGGTACAGACGAGCTCGGCGGCGATGTCAGCACTTCAGGTGGGCTTGATAGCAGCGGCGCCGGCATCTTCAAACAGCTCCGCAGCCACTCTTCTCCGCCGGCGGACCCCGCTCTCTTCATCAGCTGCTGCAGGAGTTCTTCCATGTCCCACGCTGGTCAGTTCTTCAGGCACATCTGAGCCAGCTCTGCCGAACCTGTAAATATAAAGGGGAACAGCTTCCCGCCACTAAACCAACAACAAATCAAAGGGCTGGAAATCTCCCCCAGCAACAGCCAGCACCAATCAGCTGCGCTCTTCACTTGTACAGCAGGAATCTTCTAGACTACAGGTAACACTTTTTTCTGAGGTAAATGTACCTGTAATAGAAAAAAGGGCGGGAAAGGACAAACAGGGGAAAGAGACATGGATCCTACTTCAATCCTAATTATGTAAACCTATGGTGTCATTGCCCCCATGCTTCCCCCCAAGCTAAACGCTCTGGTGGGGTTAATTCAATATAGCAATACAAAGCTAGTTAGTAAAAATGAACAGTAAGTATTAAATTAGTCTTCCTGCAGGCTATGTGAATAATTAGGATTAACCAGCTATGAGTCAGTTCAAATGACTTTTACATCTAATCTTCCCATACGTTACTGCACACGTGTAAGCTTACTACCATCGGTTCTCTGTTGTTGTTTGTGTTATTTTTGACACAGACATGCCTGTTTTTGTCTGTTTGAAAACAGAAGTGGTTTAGTGGAGATGTCTGAGCCAAATTTATTATTGCCAATTTGCTAGTTTTTATGCTCAACATAATGGTTAAAAATACATTTAAAAAGAGAAAAGTGTCTAACTTCTAGCAAGAAGCATCAAATCTCCTCGGCTACGTTCGCATTTTGCGGCAGCGGATCTGGCAGGCTGTTCCAGGTTTCACTGGATCTGGCATTGCCGGATTCTACAGGTCACTTGGGCGAGGTTTCATCCGCCCCTTTATCAGTTTTGGTCTGTACTTATGTTTTGCTGTATGGCACGTTGGTATTGGGCAAACTTTTTTGGCAGCCTTGATGACTGGTCAGTGGTCATGTGATTGCAACTTTCCCAATGTCTTCTTTGGTTGCTTTAGCAACCAGTCACTTGACCGCACTCTCTATGACGCTCCTTGTTGACTTTGACGATGTGATTAGGTGACCATTACCCCGTGGCGTGATGATGCGCCTATTACCTGAATCCCGCTCAGGTGCAGACAGTTCAATACCAGTAGGTGTCTGCTGGGATCCCTTATCATGCACATTTATGGTGTTGTTGTTATCACTGTATAATCTGTGACCACTTTTGCTGCCTCATCGGTGGTGTAAATGTCAATACCTTGTCATTGTATTTTTATCCTGCAGTTATAATAAAGTGTTTTGTTTCTACAGTAATGGATGCAGTTATCGGTGTTATTAGTTCTGTGTGTACACCTGCAATATTATTAATGGGCCCTAGGTTTATGGGTGTCTATTCTACAGGTCACCGCTAGATCCCCATTGACAATAATGGGATCCATCAGTGGTCTGGCCGCTTTCCAAATAAATGCAGGGTTTCAGGTAGACAAAAACCATTGCACGCAATGGTTTTTGTCCGGCCGACACGTGTGCTGGATCAGGCATGCCGCAGTTGCAAATATACCCTTACACGGTGAGGGGCAAAATGTTTACACCACTATTGTGGAGCAAAAATTAGCAAATAATGTTGAAACGGGGGCGTAACTACCATAGTGGCAGACCGTGCAACTGCTATGGGGCCCACGGCAAGAGGGGGCCCAGTTGGGATCATCCCCTCTTCTACTGGGGTGAAAACTTGGGCAGGACTCTACCCTCTAAGGAAATATTTAGCAAATCAGGCAGTGGAAAAATGGCCTGAAAGGGGTTTAGGCAGAAACCCTTCTGTCCTTTGAGGGGGGGGGGGGGGGGGGGGGCTGTTTTCATCCTTGCTATGGGGCCCTTACTTCTTTATGTACGCCACTGTGTCAAAACTGACAAATTTACCATCATTTACTCCAGAAACTGGCATGAATGATATTTCTAATCTAAGCCAACTCATAGCTAGTGTAGATTTAAAAGTCTGAGCACGGATTGCCTGGAAGTGCTCCAAATCTATTAAGAAACCTGTGTCTCTTAATAAATATGTTGCATTCTGTGCTGACAGACTTTATGCTAAGACATTGTAACACCTGTCTTAGTTTATCTACCAGAGTTTGTGCCACCGTGGTAAGTTTAGTGCATCCCGTGACTACCTTGTCTGAGTTTACTCTGTCTAAATCTTAGGATGTTAGAAACAACATTCACATGCTAATGAATGCAAATGAAAGTCATCTTTGCGAACTGCATTTTGAAAATACAATAACAATCTATGGCCAAAAAAGTTATCTCTTATTTCTATCATTTAAACAGAGAATTGTGTATGTCTGTGAGAACAGATGGAGCCTCACGTGTGCTGAGATGTCAGCTCCACCTTCAACCACTAGAGGGACCACACAAAGTAAGATCTATTATACTTCAAGAAGCTGTCTACTAACCACAAATGTTAACACACTCATTCTATGAACTGCCTAAGAACTCTTTTCCCCATTTATCATAAAATGGAATAAAATATTATCAAAAAGCTGCATGGTCACTAAAATGATACCAATATAAACTACAGCTAACCCCTCCAAAAACAAGCCCTCACACACCTCCTTCGATGAAAAAAATAAAAAAAAGTTATGGGTGTGATGTGCTATTCTTGCACATATGAGCACTGATGCCAGTCATTGGAAGCAGTGTTTACGGGACCTCGTAAAAGAATGTACTTAATCACCAGTCCGCAAAATGCTGCAGGTCCGTGGAGTGTTGTGGGGTAGATTACACTTTCAAGGAATGTACATAAAAAGTCCGGACCGCGCGTGTCATAAATAAAAGGTATAAAACTGAATTTTTTCTTTCTTTTTCTTCCTTCCTTCATAAAGTAACCGAGGTCTGCAGATCTCCAATAATGGATATCCTGCAACTTACAAAGAAAAACAATAGGGTAGATCTGTATGGTTGTTCTGCCCTGTGGTACACAGGTTGTACTTACACGGCACTCCTTCAATATCGAGCGTATGACAGGTTTCCTCTGCCGTTTAGTTGGTTCTCCGCAGGGAAGGTGCACGTTCACACACTGCTACACAGGGTTCAACCACGGGCTTGATTACAGCATACGCCTGGTGAGTCTACTGGGATTCCCAACTTCTTTAAATTCACAATTTTATGTGGATACAAGTGTCGTTTACGGGACCTCGTCTGGGCTTCTTAGACCTGAACCCAACAGGACCCGTGGAAATGGAACAGCAGGCCTTTGTAGTCAATTTTGACCACGGCATCTGAGGCGGTTTTACTGCACTGAGATCAGGGAAGCTGTTGTTGGTGGTGGTAGGCTGGAGTCTCCTCCAGGCTATGATGCTTACAACAGGTATATTTCTATAGAGCCCTGCAGGTGGCAGTGCTCCATGGGAATATATGGAATCTCCCACAGGCTGCATTCTTCAATGAATGCAGTCTATAGGAGAAGGCTCTGCTGATCACATATTCAAGTCTCCTAGGGGGACTTTTAAATAGTAAAAAATAAAAAGTTTAAAAAAATGTATAAAAATTAAAATCACCTCCCTTTCCCCATAATAAAATTTAAAAAAAATTAAATCCCATTGCCATGAGTCCAAAAATGCCTGTACCATTAAAATGTAAAAATATTTATCCTGTACGGTAAAGTACGTAACGGTAAAAAAAATCTAAATGATCAATTTGCCAGTTTTTTGTCACTTCACCATCCCAAAATAATTGAATCAAAAGTGATCAAAAAGTCATACACAGCCACAAATGGAAAAATCTCCGTAGGAGGAAATTTATCACACAGCTCCGTGGGAGGAAATTTATCATGAGGGGAATATTTGAAGTCAGTTTTGCTTGGGTATACATTGGCTTACTTTATGCCACATTTTCAAATGTCACAAGTTGTTTCATAAATTTGTCTTAACCTTAAACCTAACACTTCTGTCTAGAAAAGCTACTCCAGTTTTCCTACTATATTCTCTTACTGGATTGAGATTGCGACTTTTTTAAAGGTTTCATCAACATAACTCATTAACATAGTGAACCACGCCCACTTTGCCACCCATATTACCAAACTGGATTGAGGGGTGTAAAAGTTCAAAAATTAGCAAAATTTTGTGACTTTTTAACACCAGAATTCTGGAGTGAAGGAATGACAAATCAGGGCTGTTATGGGGGTCAGAATATGGCAATGCAAAGCAAAAATCAATTTGTTTCAAAGTTTTTATTTTTAAGTATTAAAACACAAAAAAAGCTATACAAATGTGGTATCGCTATAATCATACTGACCTGAACAATGGAGAAAAAAGGTCAGTTTTCCCGCACAGAGAATGCCGTAAAAGTGAAATCCATAAATCTGTGGCAGAATTTAGGTTTTTTTCCAATTCCACCCCTGTTAAAAAAAATTCTAGCTTCCCACTACATTGTATGCAATATTACACAGTGCCATTATAAAGTACAACTTGTCCCACAAGAAAACAAGCCCTTAAATGGCTACATGAACAAAATATACAAAAGTTATTGCTCTGAGAAGGCCGGGAGTAAAAAACAGAAATGCAAAAGCAGAAAATGGCAGGGTCCTGAAAGGGTTGAAACAGTGATGCCTGAAAAAAATAGTTATTACTTAACATACATAATATGTCTACTTCATGTTGGCATCCTTTTTTAAATATCATTTTATTTTTTTAGGGGGTTAGAAGGCTTTGAATTTTAGAATCAAATTTTCAAATTTTCCAAAACCAAGTTTTTAATATAGTTATGAAGTCATTTTCAGGGGCATACATTATACAATACAAACCACCCATAAATTAAAGGGATTCTGTCACCAGATTTACCCTATTAAGCTAGCTGACATTAGCGATGTGCTAAATTCAGCTAAACCTAACTAGCCTATTCCTACTTTTATCTATGCCCCCGTTACGCCAGAAATCTAATGTTTATAATTTGATAATTAGTCTCTAGGAGCAGGGGGGCGAGTTGTTCCTGCTCCTTGAAGCTCCGTTCTCCCACCTTTGTTGCCTCCCTCCAAGTCCTGATTGACAGGGCCAGGCAGCGCTCACATCTGTCTGCCAGCCCTGTGCTCTGGTGAAATCTCGCGCAGGCGCAGTGAGGAAGCTGGTAGCCTGCAAGCGTATTTTACGTATTTCACTGCGCCTGCGCCGAATGCTGAACGGCGTGAGTTTTCACCAGAGCACAGGGCTGGCAGACAGATGAGAGCGCTGCCTGACCCTGTCAATCAGGACTTGGAGGGAGGGAACAAAGGTGGGAGAACGGAGCTTCAAGGAGGCTTATTCGCATATTATGAAAAGTTAGATTTCTGGCGTAACGGGGGCATAGATAAAAGTAGGAATAGGCTAGTTAGGTTTAGCTGACATTAGCACATTGCTAATGGCAGCTAGCTTAACAGGGTTAAATCTGGTGACAGAAACCCTTTAACCCATTTTAGAAAGTACGACCTTCAAATTATTCAAAATTGAATATTGATTTTAGAAGGGTTAACTTTGTTTAACCTTTAAGTTTTTCACCGAAATTAAAGCTAAATGTAGGTGAAATAAAAAAATGTCATTATTTTTTGTGTGCAGATTTTCAGTTTTAATCCATTTTCCTGTAACACAGCAAGGGTTAACAGCAAAACAAACCCCAATATTTATTAACCTGATTCTGCAGTTCACAGATACACCCCATATGTGGTCATAAACTACTGTATGGGCACACCACAGGGCTCAGTAGGGAAGGAATGTCATGTGGTTTTTGGAGGACAGATTTTGCTGGAATGCTTTTTGGGTGCCATGGTGCATTTGAAGAGATGCTAAGGTACCTCTGCAGTGAAAATCTTCAAAATGTGACCCATTTTGGAAACTACACCCATCAAGGAATTGTTAATGGTATGTAGTAAGCACTGTGACCCAACAAGCTTTTCATATAATTTAGAAACACTTGGCTGTGAAAATGAAAAGTTTTACCCATTTTCTCCTGGACATGAAGACACCCTACAGGTCCTTTAAAAAAAATTAGCATATTGTGATAAAGTTCATTATTTTCTGTAATGTACTGATACACATTAGACTTTCATATATTTTAGATTCATTACACACAACTGAAGTAGTTCAAGCCTTTTTTTTGTTTTAATATTGATGATTTTGGCATATAGCTCATGAAAACCCAAAATTCCTATCTAAAAAAATTAGCATATCATGAAAAGGTTCTCTAAACGAGCTATTAACCTAATCATCTGAATCAACTAATTAACTCTAAACACCTGCAAAAGATTCCTGGGGCTTTTAAAAACTCCCAGCCTGGTTCATTACTCAAAACCGCAATCATGGGTAAGACTGCCGGCCTGACTGCTGTCCAGAAGGCCATCATTAACACCCTCAAGCAAGAGGGTAAGACACAGAAAGAAATTTCTGAACGAATAGGCTGTTCCCAGAGTGCTGTATCAAGGCACCTCAGTGGGAAGTCTGTGGGAAGGAAAAAGTGTGGCAGAAAACGCTGCACAACGAGAAGAGGTGACCGGACACTGAGGAAGATTGTGGAGAAGGACCGATTCCAGACCTTGGGGGACCTGCGGAAGCAGTGGACTGAGTCTGGAGTAGAAACATCCAGAGCCACCGTGTACAGGCGTGTGCAGGAAATGGGCTACAGGTGCCGCATTCCCCAGGTCAAGCCACTTTTGAACCAGAAACAGCGGCAGAAGCACCTGACCTGGGCTACAGAGAAGCAGCACTGGACTGTTGCTCAGTGGTCCAAAGTACTTTTCTCGGATGAAAGCAAATTTTGCATGTCATTCGGAAATCAAGGAGCCAGAGTCTGGAGGAAGACTGGGGAGAGGGAAATGCCAAAATGCCTGAAGTCCAGTGTCAAGTACCCACAGTCAGTGATGGTCTGGGGTGCCATGTCAGCTGCTGGTGTTGGTCCACTGTGTTTTAGCTAGCTGCATTGACCCTGCCCTTGATATCAGGAGATTTTGGAGCACTTTATGCTTCCATCTGCTGAAAAGCTTTATGGAGATGAAGATTTCATTTTTCAGCACGACCTGGCACCTGCTCACAGTGCCAGAACCACTGGTAAATGGTTTACTGACCATGGTATTACTGTGCTAAATTGGCCTGCCAACTCTCCTGACCTGAACCCCATAGAGAATCTGTGGGATATTGGGAAGAGAAAGTTCAGAGACGCAAGACCCAACACTCTAGATGAGCTTAAGGCCGCTATCGAAGCATCCTGGGCCTCCATAACACCTCAGCAGTGCCACAGGCTGATTGCCTCCATGCCACGCCGCATTGAAGCAGTCATTTCTGCAAAAGGATTCCCGACCAAGTATTGAGTGCATAACTGAACATAATTATTTGAAGGTTGACTTTTTTTGTATTAAAAACACTTTTCTTTTATTGGTCGGATGAAATATGCTAATTTTTAAAGATAGGAATTTGGGGTTTTCATGAGCTGTATGACAAAATCATCAATATTAAAACAATAAAAGGCTTGAACTACTTCAGTTGGTGTGTAATGAATCTAAAATATATGAAAGTCTAATGTTTATCAGTACATTACAGAAAATAATGAACTTTATCACAATATGCTAATTTTTTTAGAAGGACCTGTATGTGCCACGAGAACTTAAAAACGGTACCTTTGTTGTATCTAATGGAGTTTTCTTTCAGCCAAAAATGAACTTTTAAGATTCTGTAAATGCGCCCTCTCAAGTGCCCAGGGCGGTGTCTCAATCGTCCGAGACCCAGGCAGCACCTCCTCAACGGCTCATAACCCCGCCCTCCGTGTGCCTCTGCCCGCCCCTTTACTCTCCTCCTCTCTCCTTTTCCACTGCGCCCGCTACGAATTTGACCGTGCAGCCGCAGTGGAAAAGGAGAGAGGAGGAGAGTAAACGGGCGGGCAGAGGCACACGGAGGGCAGGGTTATGAGCCGTTGAGGAGGTGCTGCCTGGGGCTCGGACGATTGAGACCCCGCCCTGGGCACTTGAGAGGGCGCATTTACAGAATCTTAAAAGTTCATTTTTGGCTGAAAGAAAACTCCATTAGATACAACAAAGGTACCATTTTTCAGTTCTCGGTGGCACATATAACGCTATTTGATCAGTCTAATATGCTCAAATGTGGTGACATACTCCCTTTAAAGGGGTTTTCCAGTAAAAATGATTTTTTATTTAATTTTTTTTATCAAGTGCCTGCAGCATGGCCCTAAAACAGAAGATTCATACTTACCTGCTTCCCACCGCTCCAGTCTTTAGCGCTGCCCCTGCTGTCTCCTTCTTCTGGTCTCAGCACTGTTTACATTCGGCTGGCTTTGGGCATGGTCACATGCACCTCTCCAGCCAATAACTAGCTGCAGTGGAGATATGGCCACAGGCAGCACATCACCTCTGAAGCCAGTCATTGGCTGCAGTGGTGCATGTGACCATGCCCATAGCCAGCCGAATGTAAACAGTGCTGAGACCAGGAGACAGCAGGGGCAGCACTGAAGACTAGAGCTGTTGGAAGCAGGTTAGTATGCATTGTCTATTTAAGGGCCACGCTGAGGGCACTTGATAAAAAGAAAAATAATTGTTACCAAAAAATTTGGGTTTAAGGGGGGTTGAAGACAACCTCTTCCAGCATGACCCATCATGTCCTGTTAACATAGTATCTTTCAACACTTAAAACAATAAAAAATGAAATGAATGGTGCTAGGTTAAAGAAAAAAAAAAAAATATATATATATATATATATATATATATATATATATGTTCTCCACCAATACATAGTAATTGTGCCACAGAAAAATACACCAGTCAGTTACACTAGTGAGTGATCAACTGAAATATTTTTGTAAAAGGGTTTTCCGAGACTTTAATATTGATGACCAATTGTTATGTACCAGCGCCAGCAGCGGCGTTCCTCTGCACCGCTGCCAGTGTCCGGTTGCCAGGAGGAAGACGGTCTGGTTTTTCTGTGAAGCAGTGCAGACCAAATCTGACCCCTGGATTTGGACCCTGATTTTGACCTTGCTAAACCTCTTCTGGATGTGACATTCTATCTTAGTATTGACCCTGGCTAGTCCTGGTTTCTGGCTTCCGGTTTGATACTGATTAGATTTTCCTGGGTTTTGACCTTGGCTCGGTATGTTTCTGGATTTGGCTTCCGTTTTCTGTGTGTCTCTGTCACTAGTGGTTTGTTATTTTGTCTCCCTTTTACTTACCCCTATTCCAACCCTGTGCTTACTTAGGAAGGGACTGACAACCAGTTCTGGGCTGCCATTTAGGGTGGATCATGCAAATAGGTAGGGACAGTGCTTAGGCAGGAGTTCAGGGCTCACTGTTTCCTACAGTTACCCATCCTCTGGATAGGTCATCAGTATCTGATCAGTGGGAATCCAACACCCAGGACCCCTGCCGATCAGCTGTTTGAGAAGGCAGCGTAACTCACAGTGGCCTTCTCTAGCTTTTCCTAGGCTGAGTGACGACATGTTCATCAATCAAATGGCCTAGGCACATCCCAACCCCATTTAAGTGATTGGGGCTGAGCTGTGATACTAAGCGCAGCCACTATACAATGTACGGCGTTGTGCTTGGTCAGCACGGAGAAGGCCACAGGAGAGCCTGTGCCTTCTCAAAAAGCTGAGCGGCGGGGGTCCCGAGTGTCGGACCCCCACCTATCAGATACTGATGACCTATCTAGAGGATAGGTCATCAGTATTAAATACATGCAACAGCACTCTGCAAACCAAATAAATCAGTATTAAAGTCTCGGAAAACACAACTTTGATATTTTTTTAATAGTCAAATCGCAGCCAGACGTTGTTACACTACAGTGACTCCTGCCCTGTCCCTAGCTAAAATCTTTCTCTGTTCCTGACAATTAATTAAAGGGGCTGTCCAGAATTTAAAAAAATTGTCAGCTTGCTTTGAAAAACAGCTACATACTTGTCCACAGGTTGTGTGTAACATTACCGCTCAGCCCTATTAACTTTAATGGAACTGAGCTACAATAACAGACACAACCAATGGACAGGCATGGTGCTGTTTTTGGAAGAAAGCAGCCATGTTTTTCTAATAATTGACAACCCCTTTAAATGCAGAAAACGCTGAGACACAGATGTATAAAGACAAGATTTATTGATTTTTTTTCCACAAAACTGCCTATATATATCAATCTGCTCAGCTTGGGCTACTTTCACACTTGCGTTCAGAGCGGATCCGTCTGGTCTCTGCACAGACGGATCCGCTCCTATAATGCAGACGATGGGATCCGTTCAGAACGGATCCGTCTGCATTATAGTTTAGAAAAAAATCTAAGTGTGAAAGTTGCTCAGACGGATCCGTCCAGACTTTACATTGAAAGTCAATAGGGGACGGATCTGTTTAAAAATTGAGCCATATTGTGTCAACTTCAAACGGATCCGTCCCCATTGACTTTCATTGTAAGTCTGGACGAATCCGTTTGCCTCCGCACGGCCTGGCGGACACCCGAACGATGGTTCCTGGGTTAGTGCTAGAAAAATCAGGACTGTTAGCAAGTATGCCACACCTGTCCATAGAGTCTGATATTGCAGCTCAGCTCCATTGAAATAAGGGCTCATGCACACAGATGTATCCTGTGTCCGTTACGTTTTTTTTTTGTTTGTTTTTTATGCGGAAGCATTCACCTCAACGGGACCACAAAAAAAAAGGAATGACTCTGTATGCATTCCGTGTCCGTTCCTAAAAAAAAAAAAAGAATACAGTATGTCATATTATTGTCTGCATTATGGACAAGGGTAGTACTGTTCTACTAGGGGCTGGCCCTTCCGTTCTGCAAAATGCACATTGCCAGTATCCATGCAATTTGTGGACTGCAAGACATCCAACGGTCATGTTAATGAGCTCTTAATGGGGTTGAGCTGCAGTTCCACATATGACCTGTGGGTAGGTGTAGCACTGTTTTTGGAAAACAAAATCCATGTTTTTCTAATCCTTTACAACTCATTTAATTCTGGCTGTGGGCTGCTTCTCCCAAGTGCATTGATTCTGCTCTCCAGTGGGTTCTCTCAGCCTTGGGGCCCCATAGCATAGTTGCCAATACTCCTGAATTTGCAGGGACCATTCCTAATTGTCAGGGACAATGGCGGCAAATTTGCCCTGCCCTGGCTGAAAACAGCTAGTATGACTGAAGTTGTGTCTGGGAACAGCATCTACTAAATGGACCCCATAAGTTTTGGTGCTGAAATAAAGTGGTAGATGTATGACATGAAACCTATAAGGTGACAGGACACCTGTGAGAAAACATTGATATGGAGTTTGTGAGATGACATGATGGCTGAGGTAACATAAAGTCTGCTAGGAGACACGAAGCCTGAGAGGTGACATGAAGCCTCTGAGGAGACATGAACACTGTGAGGTGACATGAAGCCTGTGAGGTGACATGAAGCCTGTGAGGGGACAAGAGCCTGTGAGGAGACATGAACACTGTGAGGTGACATGAAGCCTGTGAGGGAGACATGAAGCCTGTGAGGGAGACATGAAGCCTGTCAGGGAGACATGAAGCCTGTGAGGTAACATAAAACCTGTGAGGAGACAAGAGCCTATGAGGGAGACATAAAGCCTGTGAGGTAGAGCCTACAATAACCCAAAAACCGAACCTTACTCCCCAACCTACTACAACTTGTACAAAAAAAGAGAAAGGATTTAACAAGGTATTTAATCGCATTTTATTCAATATAAATCACATGATCATTACAGGTGAGACTCAAAAGGGACAGAACATGGAGACGGGGCCACAAAAGGGCTCTACAATGTGGAGAATCACAATGGGGGATGATGTGACCATATACAGCAGGTAACAGACAATTGACAGAAGCTGTGAATATTGGAGTAGTTGCGGGTGCAATTGCTGTTCCCTAGTGTTGAACAACTACCTGACTCTTATTCACAGCGTCCAAACAATGGATGCTGTAGTAGGGTATACTAGGACGGTGCCTCCTGGCGAAGCCTACGTGGCGAAACACGTGTCGAGGTTGAAGCAGTGGGGGAACCGTGTCACCACTTTTCAGCAGCAACATGTATAGGTAACATGTTATCTGGATTGGGGTGGGACTAGTGGCTTGCAGTTATTGTTATATAAAACACTGGTGATACACCGGCGCTTGCACTACAACTGAACTGACGCAGCGGTACCGCAATGGTATCGCCCCCGTTGAAGATCAAATGAATGATATGTAATATGTATGTATTAGGTACTGCGCGACATGTACCCCCTTTTGTTCTCCCTGCCTGTTCGGCACTATGGAGGCCCACAGTACATAATACAGTAACTCCCAGATTAATAGAATACCTTATCATAGATGTTCATCTGTGGAGGCTGTTCTTCTGCGTCCCTCTTGCTTTTTCTTTTTTCTGTATTTTCTTCTTTTAGGTGCCGTTCGGGATAGGGATAGGTTTGGGGGGTTAAACCCTAATTGTTATTTGTAGTTTCTTTATATATAAAATACAGAGCTTGCCCCGGCCGGTGGCACAGCTCGTGGTTTGAAAAAGCCGCTTGTTTGCGCTTGCACGGAGTGCTGCGTGACGTCACGGTGGTAGCTACGGCGGACAAATAACAATTAGGGTTTAACCCCCCAAACCTTTCCCTATCCCGAACGGCACCTAAAAGAAGAAAATACAGAAAAAAGAAAAAGCAAGAAGGACGCAAAGAACAGCCTCCACAGATGAACATCTAGGATAAGGCATTCTATTAATCTGGGAGTTACTGTATTATGTACTGTGGGCCTCCATAGTGCAGAACAGGCAGGGAGAACAAAAGGGGGTACATGTTGCGCAGTACCTAATACATACAAGTTATTGTTATATGCCATCTTTATGAGTAGTATTGCACTGTCCAATTATACCCTACAGCATCCATTGTTTGGATGCTGTGAATAAGAGTCAGGTAGTTGTTCAATACTAGGGAACAGCAATTGCACCCGCAACTACTCCAATATTCACAGCTTCTGTCAATTGTCTGTTACCTGCTGTATATGGTCACATCATCCCCCATTGTGATTCTCCACATTGTAGAGCCCTTTTGTGGCCCCGTCTCCATGTTCTGTCCCTTTTGAGTCTCACCTGTAATGATCACGTGATTAATATTGAATAAAATGAGATTTTTTTACCTTGTTAAATCCTTGCTCTTTTTTTGTACATAAATCCTGTGAGGAGACATGAACACTGTGAGGTGACATGAAGCCTGTGAGGTGACATGAAGCCTGTGAGGGAGACATGAAGCCTGTGAGGTAACATAAAACCTATGAGGGAGACATGAAGCCTGTGAGGAGACAAGAGCCTGTGAGGGAGACAGGAAGCCTGTGAGGTAACATAAAACCTGTGAGGGAGACATGAAGCCTGTGAGGTAAAATAAAACCTATGAGGGAGACATGAAGCCTGTGAGGAGACAAGAGCCTGTGAGGGAGACAGGAAGCCTGTGAGGTAACATAAAACCTGTGAGGGAGACATGAAGCCTGTGAGGTAAAATAAAACCTGTGAGGGAGACATGAAGCCTGTAAGGTGACATGAAGCCTGTGAGGAGACAAGAGCCTGTGAGGGTGACCTGAAGCCTGTAAGGTGACCTGAAGCCTGTGAGGAGACTTGAAGCCTGTGAGGTAACATAAAACCTGTGAGGAGACAAGAGCCTCTGAGGGAGACATGAAGCCTGTGAGGAGACAAGAACACTGTGAGGTGACATGAAGCCTGTGAGGTGACATGAATCCTGTGAGGTGACATGAAGCCTGTGAGGAGACATTAACACTGTGAGGTGACATAAAACCTGTGAGGAGACAAGAGCCTGTGAGGGAGACATGAAGCCTGTGAGGAGACATGAAGCCTGTGAGGGAGACATGAAGCCTGTGAGGAGACATAAAACCTGTGAGGAGACAAGAGAGTGTGAGGGAGACATGAAGCCTGTGAGGTGACATGAAGACTGAGGTGACATGAACACTGTGAGTAAAGAAAGACTGGCACTCACTGTATCTTGAAGAAAATAAATCTTTATTGTCACATATATATGTGACAATAAAGATTTATTTTCTTCAAGATACAGTGAGTGCCGGTCTTTCTTTACTGCAGTTTTGGGATCGTTATCTCGGACGCGAGCACCACGCTACTCGTTACGGAGTGCCGGCTGATCATCACTTTTTTTCATGAACACTGTGAGGTGACATGAAACCTGTGAGCAGACATGAACACTGTGAGGCGACATGAAGCCTGTGAGGAGACATGAACACTGTGAGGTGACATGAAGCCTGTGAGGAGACATGAACACTGTGAGGTGACATGAAGCCTGTGAGGTGACATGAAGCCTGTGAGGAGACATGAACACTGTGAGGTGACATGAAACCTGTGAGGAGACATGAACACTGTGAGGTGACATGAAACCTGTGAGGAGACATGAACACTGTGAGGCGACATGAAGCCTGTGAGGAGACATGAACACTGTGAGGTGACATGAAGCCTGTGAGGAGACATGAACACTGTGAGGTGACATGAAGCCTGTGAGGAGACATGAACACTGTGAGGTGACATGAAACCTGTGAGGAGACATGAACACTGTGAGGCGACATGAAGCCTGTGAGGAGACATGAACACTGTGAGGTGACATGAAACCTGTGAGGAGACATGAACACTGTGAGGCGACATGAAGCCTGTGAGGAGACATGAACACTGTGAGGTGACATGAAGCCTGTGAGGAGACATGAACACTGTGAGGTGACATGAAGCCTGTGAGGTGACATGAAGCCTGTGAGGAGACATGAACACTGTGAGGTGACATGAAGCCTGTGAGGAGACATGAACACTGTGAGGTGACATGAAACCTGTGAGGAGACATGAACACTGTGAGGCGACATGAAGCCTGTGAGGAGACATGAACACTGTGAGGTGACATGAAGCCTGTGAGGAGACATGAACACTGTGAGGTGACATGAAGCCTGTGAGGAGACATGAACACTGTGAGGTGACATGAAACCTGTGAGGAGACATGAACACTGTGAGGTGACATGAAGCCTGTGAGGAGACATGAACACTGTGAGGTGACATGAAGCCTGTGAGGAGACACAGGGCCGATCCTAGGGTCACAGGCGCCTGGGTGCAGAAATATTTCTGGCGCCCCCACATGGGCGTGGTTATCTTACTAACTCCTCCCCTTTACAATGTTTCTATGGCAACAACTTCAGCCCCCAACTTCAGCCCCACCCCCTTGCAGTCTAGGGGCGGAGCCAAACCCGGAAGCACAATTGAGGGGCAGGGCCAGCCACCAGTAAGATAGGAAGGCTTCAGCCAACACACAAGCTTTGCAACAATATAGGAAGCTACAGAAAAGTCTTATAATATCCTCAGTGGATCTCAACCTCCCAATCCTCCACACCCTGTACAGGTCAGTGCCCCCGAAATTGCACTCACAGTTCTCCAGCAACTCTGGCAAATACCACCTATTCCGTACAGGGTGGGTTTACATCTGCGTTATGCCATTCCGTTATAGGTTCCGTTTCAAACGGAATATAACGGAATGGCCAGATGGAATGCAAAACGGAAACCTTTAAGGGTCCATTCACACGTCCGTTGTTTCTTTCCTGATCTGTTCCGTTTTTTGCGGAACAGATCTGGACCAGTTCTGTACCCATTCATTTTCAATGGGTCCTGAAAAAAAATCTGAAATTGAGCTGTCCGATTTTTTTCAGGACCCATTGAAAATGAATAGTCCAGATCTGTTCCGCAAAAAACGTAACAGATCAGGAAAGAAACAACGGACGTGTGAATGGACCCTAAGAGGCATTCCGTTTTGCTCTGTCCTAATAGAAGTTTATGAGAAAGCATAACGGATCAGTCTGGGTCCCCTTATGCAAGATGGACTTTGTTTTCAGTCTTGCATAACAGGAACCAGATGGATCAGTTTTGATTCCCATAGACTTTTAAGAGGACGGAGAGCAAACGGAAAGCCTCTTGCGGAGTCTGCACTGTACGAGAGAGAGAGAGCAGTGGCTGTGAAGGGAAAAGTTCCAGAGCACAATGACAGCCCCAGAGCCTTTCTGCTGCCTGACCAACCGTATGCTGCCACAGCGCCAGCCCAGCCTGCAGGACATCAGAGAGGCCTGGGGTCCACATTATAGCACCACTACATTTACTTATTATCAAAAAGCATCATACATAACCAAGCAAAAGCCAGAATATAATAAAAGACAAAAACATTAAACTACATTTATAATAAAACAATTTACTTACAAAAGAAGCGATTCAGTCGTCTGCTGTACCGTCCTCTGCTTGCTTCCACTGATTATGTGCCCTCCTTCCTGTCTCTCCTCAGTGCGCAGGCGCACTGTTATGGGGGATCTGTGGATGACAGTATGACGCACTGTTATGGGGGATCTGTGGATGACAGTATGACGCACTGTTATGGGGGATCTGTGGATGACAGTATGACGCACTGTTATGGGGGATCTGTGGATGACAGTATGACGCACTGTTATGGGGGATCTGTGGATGACAGTATGACGCACTGTTATGGGGGATCTGTGGATGACACACTGTTATGGGGGATCTGTGGATGACGCACTGTTATGGGGGATCTGTGGATGACAGTATGACGCACTGTTATGGGGGATCTGTGGATGACAGTATGACGCACTGTTATGGGGGATCTGTGGATGACACACTGTTATGGGCATCAGTGGATTACACACGGTTATGGGGGCATCTGTGGATGACACTGTTATGGAACTTATGGGGACATCTGTGGGTGACACACTGTTATGGGGCATCTGTGGATGACACTGTTATAGGTGGCCGGGGGGATCTGTGGATGACACACATATATGGCAGGCAGCGCAAGCATCTTGTGCTATATAAATGTGTCATCATCCACATATCACTTCTCCCCCCCCCCCCCCCCCATAACAGTGTCCCACCCTATTGTAAGACGTCCGTTCCTTTATGTAAGTGAGCTATTGAGCTTGTAAATAAACTTGTGCAAAGTATATGAGTAGTTAGTAACTACTCATATAGTTTGCAGTTTGCACAAGTTTATTTACAAGCTCAATAGCTCACTTAGGGCTCTTTCACACCTGCGTTATAGTCTTCCGGCATAGAGTTCCGTCGTCGGGGCTCTATGCCGGAAGAATACTGATCAGGATTTTCCTAATGCATTCTGAATGGACAGTCCGTCCTTCAGGATGCATCAGGATGTCTTCCGTTCCGGAACGGAACGTTTTTTGGCCGCAGAAAATAGCGCAGCATGCTGCGCTTTTTGCTCCGGCCAAAAATCCGGAACACTTGCCGCAAGGCCGGATCCGGAATGAATGCCCATTGAAAGGCATTGATCCGGATCCGGCCTTAAGCTAAACGTCGTTTCGGCGCATTGCCGGATGCGACGTTTAGCTTTTTCTCAATGGTTACCATGGCTGCCGGGACGCTAAAGTCCTGGCAGCCATGGTAAAGTGTAGTGGGGAGCGGGGAGCAGCATACTTACCGACTTACCGTCCGTGCGGCTCCCGGGGCGCTCCAGAGTGACGTCAGGGCGCCCCAAGCGCATGGATCACGTGATCGCATGTACACGTCATCCGTGCGCCTGGGGCGCTCTGACGTCATTCTGGAGCGCCCCGGGAGCCGCACGGATGGTAAGTATGCCGCTCCCCCGCTCCCCACTACTACTATGGCAACCAGGACTTTAATAGCGTCCTGGGTGCCATAGTAACACTGAAAGCATTCTGAAGACGGATCCGTCTTCAAATGCTTTCAGTACACTTGCGTTTTTCCGGATCCGGCGTGTAATTCCGGCAAGTGGAGTACACGCCGGATCCGGACAACGCAAGTGTGAAAGAGGCCTTACATAAGTTACTATCTTATCTAATATAATCTATCACTAATCATCACTATTCAGTATTCACTCTAACTTACTGCCTGGGACAGTCAGGAGTCAGGACTCAGTCAGGAGGACTCCAAATGTATTCTCACAGTCACAGCGAACTTAGTACAAGCCAGTTGGCACTACTAGGGCGCAGGGGCGGGCACTGGCAGGCAGAAGCTGGTGGCGTGGCTGGCGTGGCACTGGCAGTGCTCCAGTCCCGCTCTTCAATATTCAAAATTGGCGCCCGGCGGCAGCGTAACTGTAACGTGACGTGACGTCACTCACTACGTTACGTCGCAGTGAGCGACGTTACGCTGCCGGCCGGAAGATGGGAGGCAGTCAGGAAGAGCACGGAGGCGGAGCACAGGAGGCGGAGCACGGAGGCGGAGCACAGGACAGGAGGCAGACTCGCAGAGCACAGGAGGCGGACTACAGGAGGCGGACTACAGGAGGCGGTCTCAGTCTCACACGTGAGTCACGTCAGTATATGTGTGTGTCTGTGTCTGTTCTTTGTGTCACGGACTCGTCACTGTCACGGCACACCCCCGGCCCCACTCGAACCCTGAGGCTGAGGCGGCCCGGCCCACCGGGAGGTGGTTAAAAAAAAAAAAAAAAGTCAAAAAAAAAAAAAGTCCCGGCGGCTCGCTCGGCGCCTTTCGGGTGACAGCGCTGGGGTGCGCGGGGCGCACCCCGTGTAGGATCGGCCCTGAGGAGACATGAACACTGGGAGGTGACATGAAACCTGTGAGGAGACATGAACACTGTGAGGAGACATGAACACTGTGAGGTGACATGAAGCCTGTGAGGAGACATGAACACTGTGAGGTGACATGAACACTGTGAGGTGACATGAAGCCTGTGAGGTGACATGAACACTGTGAGGTGACATGAAGCCTGTGAGGAGACATGAACACTGTGAGGTGACATGAAGCCTGTGAGGAGACATGAACACTGTGAGGGAGACATGAACACTGTGAGGAGACATGAAGCCTGTGAGGAGACATGGAGCCTGTGAGGTGACATGAAGACTGAGGTGACATCGAGCATTTAGCTGACAGGCTCTAATGTTTAACATGTGCCCAGCCTTATGCAGATAATTGTCAGCAGTCCTGACACGTTGTGTCACCTGTAATGTAGTTAGACTAGTGACTGGACCTGTGGTCACTTCTATGGCCACAGTACTATTCTAGCTAATTACAAGAAATCATTCTGCAATGATGGGTGAAGCTCCCGAAATGGCTGTCACTACACCCTGCGTGTGGACAATCTGACTGGCCGTGCACGTTGTGCACTGCGGTAAATTGCGTTTCCATCACTCTAGAACAATGGATGAAATCAACGGACAATGAGACAAATCGTTACAGGCGGGCGGGATCCCAGCATGAGGCGATTATCACATCACGAATTGAGCAGCAGAGCATGATAGTGCCGGGAGCCGGCGCTCACTACCACGTCCCCTCCCATACTATAGTTGTACGCCGATATCCCCATTCATTTATTACCCCTAGTAAACAAAGCCCTGCCTAGTTCACCTGAGGTGTGCACGCAACGGGTTAATGTGCCGCCGCTGTCGGGCAGTTACGTAAATGCCCCTCCCTCCCTCCTCTCCCCCAGCTCTAGTTATGCAATACACAGGACAAGAGCTACACGTTCTACAGTAACACGGTGTTCACAAGCAGAGTTCTTAATGCCTTCTCCGCGCCCCGCCCCCTGTCTCCGGCGGCGCTCTCTCATTGGTCGTCGCTTACAAACGCCGGGGATGTGATTGGCTGCAGGGAGCTCCTGTTTGAGTCACTGGAAGCCTGGAAGTACACACAGAGTAACACAGAGGAGTATTGACCTACTAACACAGATCTGTGGAGCATCGGCAGCAGCGGCAGCAGGCTGGAGCTGGGACACCCCGCATAGGAGGCGCTGCTTCCCGGATAGTGCCATGTCCATGTCTACCAGGATGCTGCTGACCAACCAAGGTAAACCCTGTGCTGAGGAGCTGCCAGGTCAGGAGCCGGGCTGCACGTCCACACTGTCTGAATGGGGATGAATGTGACAGTGAGTGGCGGGGCTGCTGCGGCTATTATTCCCCAGTGACCTTTATCATACAGCCTCCAGAATGTCACATCGAGAGGAGGCTGCCCGAAGAGCTGACACTCTGCCGGGCTAGCGCACAGCTGGCGGCTCCATGGCACATGCAGATGTGTACGTGGTGCTGGAGGAGTCCGCTGGAATGAGGTGTCCTTTTGTTGTCTGGAGCCGGGGGAGGAGGGTCTCGTGGATTGCATAACCCGTGCAGAGTGATGGGAGGCTCCGCGGTCTCCTGCTGCGATCGATCGATCGCCCCGTCTGGTGCAGGGGGATCTATCAACCCAGACACCTATACATTGTGTATGTCCTGCTGTATGCTAGAGATACAATGTAACACGTGACTGTATGGACGCGTTCCTTCATGTTCACCTATATATACAATGTGAGACGTGATGATGTGGCTGTACACTGTGTGTATCTATAGAAGTGACCATATGGATGTATACCCTACTGCTCAGTCTGTATATATGGATATATACATGCTGTGTATACCCTACAAGGGATCCTGCCTAATCTATCCACCTGTATGTAACCTGCTATCTATCTGACATCTAGATTTCCCTCTCTGTAACTACCTGTCTCTATCTGCTAGCAATGACCACGGCTCCGTCCCTCATCCATCCTGCGTGTTCCTGGAAATGTGCTGTTATGTAACCTCAGCATAACAAGCTGGCAGCTCAGGCTGTGTGTGAAGGGAGCTGATGATGCGATTTTCTGAGCCGGTAACAATAGACTCCGGACGGTACGGGGGGGGTCATTCTGTGCTGCGGGCTCCTCTGCTCCAGGAGCAGACAATGGCTGTGAGCTCATGCTCCTCAGGGACTTTGTATAAAAATAACGCACGTCTATATTTGTCCCGGCGCTACGTGTGACTGCTGCGAGGGAATGGCCGCGCTCCGGCTCTCTCCGTCCAGACAATGGCCGTGCTCGGGCTAGTGGGGCTACATGCGGCGGGCGCTTGTTGTGATTGAGGGCTGAGCACGTGAATGGGAGGCGCACACTGCCGGGCTCCGCATTCCTTTGTTCTCCTGCAGGGAAGCATACAGCCGTGCCCCTGCCATGTGTTCCTCTCACCGGGGCGCTGCTGGCGGGGATAGCCTTGAACTTGAGCGGCTGTGGTGGTAATGGCGCAGTGCATGTGAGGTAAAGCACACGAGCTGCTTCTGTCAGTCCACGGCGCCGTACGCTCAGCTGTTGGAGGACTACGAGACCCATCGTGTTGTCTTCTGGTGGGCGCTTGGTGTCTTTGTTCTTAGAACTTATAAAGCAGAGAGCCCCATGTTCTACCACAGATACTCCTCATATTGGTGCCTGCTGCCAGATACAGCGCTTACACGTCCTTACCTTTCACCATAGTGTCACCGAGGGGGGAAGCTACTAGAAAGACCCGAGCCTGTGCCAGAGCCCTGACTCTCTTGTGTAACTCCATTGCATAATGCTATCTGAGCCACACCATGGCCTGGGAAGCAGCCCTTATGTATGGAATGGGTCTGTGGTGGTGTAGGTTGGCACTAATGTCATGCCACGCGTGGATTAGTACACATATTACTTACCTGCATCCTCATATACTGTCATATTCCTATACAGAGATAGAAGGGGGGGTTTGTGTTCCATAAAAAGACCCAGGTCCATCAAGTTCAACCCTTTTCTACCAATTGTCAGATTAATTATAACCCTTAATTCCATTTGCATTTTTTATATCCGCTGACATATACCTGCAGTTTCTACCTCTTGGCTGGACTGCTCTAACTGTAAAGAACCCTTTCCTGTATTGAGCTGTAAATCTCCTTTATGAACATTTATCCTGCTCAATAGGGGCAATAATTCCTCTTCCTATCCTATTGAGAAGATGGTTTAAACTCATAGCTCTGGCCGAGTGGAGTATAACCCCCACCTTATCTAGGACATGCTGGAACTGTAGTAGATGTAAGTACAATAGTCATGTTAACATCGTACTTTATAATGACAGTCGTAACCCCTCGCATAGCCGTAGCGGGTGTTGAGGTCTCAGAAGAGCCACGTGCCACTTCCAATGCTTTAGAAATTAAAGTGGTGTTCCCATCTGGGACATCAATGGCATATCACTAGGAGATACCACAAATGTCAGATAGGAGCAGAACGGGACCCCTGAAGTGAACCGAGAGCAGCTGCGCATGCGCTGCCACCCACTGTTCACCGCTATGGGAGTTCCTAACAGGCGAGCGGTGGCCACGCTTGCGCGGTGTGTTCTCCATTCACGCCATAGCGATGCGTGGTGTGCTCTCCTATACTTCAGGAAGGCACCTCTGCATCCAAGTCTTTATATTTGTACAATGACACATCACTCATGGTCCTATATGAGAACTTGCTTCCAGTGTCCTTACATTGAGGGGGAAGAGACAGGGTATGTCAGTCTGGGAGGGAGAGGCTGCATATTTGACATGACTTGTAACCTGAACCTCTTTCACATATAGGGATAGCTGTAGCCTTGTAACCTGGGGTGAGCCAGCAGGCTGTGGCCCTCGCCCCTCTCCTGCTCAGGATCACCCTGTGCTAATCAGTTTTGTAATATGATCTTGGAGACAGGATAACACTGTTTGTTTGCGCAGAGCGGGCAAGGCGGCTCAGGAGGAGGAGGAGGAGGGATGGATGCTTTGCCAGTCACGTATTCCTAATGTTTGTGTGTAGTCGTTCATTAACATTGCAATCCACAGACCAGGGAGTGATGGGAGCTCTCAGCCTCCCCCTATTTCAGGGAAAAACAACTTCATAAAACTTTCCACGCCAGAGTCAGGCGTTATGGCCTACTATTAACATTCAAACAGGTAGTTACAGGTGTGAAACATGACACCAACATCTGCAGCCGCACAGGCAACATGCTACAATCGTGGTAACAGGCCTGGTCGCCTCAATTAGACTTTACCGGATCTCACCAATTTCATTATATCTGTCCATAATCCAATATCAAACGCTGTCCCAATTTCAGCATTTTCATGTAATGTGTATGGTGACGCCAACGACACGTGTCAGGGGAGAGGAGGATCTGCAGTTAGATTTTTATATACCCAATGCTCTTGATATCAGGGAAGAAAGGCAGCACCAGAGGTGGCCGACAGTGAACTACCCCCACCCCCATCTTCAAGAAAAAGAAATGCAAGAAGTCCAGTTGCTCTGAGTTATTACTACTGATCCCCCCTAGGTGGGGTCTGGAGAGATAGCTGTTGGCTGAAGGAGTGTTGGGCCAACAGCTATCTAAGGGTAGATTCACATCACTGTTTCATTTTCTGTTCTTCTGATCCTATTTAGAGCATCAGTTATGCTCATTTTGCATCCGTTTTAGGAATTTCTGTCTGAGATCTGTTATTTTAGATGGAAGAAAAAGTCCTTTGTGGAGGAGGATGGTGTACAGCCAACTTGAGATGTCCTCCAGACGGCCCCCTGGCTGCAGCCTAGGATCTGACAGATTTCTCTTTCTATTTGTGTGTTATTGTTCCATCGGCAGATAGGTGGTGCCAGAGGTGTGTGTCAGTAGCTTCCCATACTAACAGCTATGCAAACTGACCTTATGAACAAGCTGTATCTGCGAAGGAGATTTTGCCGTCTGAAGCTGTTGGTACAAGTACTAAGCTTAGATGGGCAGGTCAAGCTTTGTAAACTGTAGTTTGTAGTAGCTGATGAAAGTAAAAAGCACAGCAAGAGTGGAATTACCTTCTCCACTTGTAGAACTGGTTTGGAGAATCCTGTTATGAGGTCATTTTAGTACTCTTTGTCTTGCCAATGCTAGAGAGCTGCCAGGCATCACACGCAATAGACTTAATGTTTCCTTGTGGAGCGTCTTACTTTTAATTACTTATATGATATAAGATGATGAATGTTATGTGCTCCCAACCAACATATCAAGGGTTAATTGTGCCAGCTGCAGCAGAATGTACTCAAACATTGCCTAATAGGAACCTATTACTAACATTGTAAATGTCATTATCTGTCCTTGTGACAGGGACAACGCTTTCACACAATTATCCTCTTTTAGGACAACTTTCTTTCCAAGCTTTTTTTACTTCTCAGTTCACGTGGCCTTATCAGGCTTTTTCGAGTAGCATTTTTATGACACCATTTCATTTACCACATCTTGTATGGAAAAACAAGTGGGGCGAAAAAGATTAAAAAAAACGCATTTCTTCTATTGTTTTTTGGATATAGCTTTCACTATGCACTAAAAATGACATGGTTTTCCTTATTCTGCTATGATTATGGCGATACGAGATTATTATTCTGCAATATGGTCCAGAATAGGACATGTACTGTAATGTGTGGAACAGCCACACGGATCCACAAAAGATACAGGTATGTGCATGGCCCCATAGAAATGAATGGGTCTGTGTGCTATCCGGAAATATTGTGGCTGTCACACGGATGAAAACTATAACCGTGAGGCCTCTTGCACACAAACTTATTTTTTGCCGCTTACGTTCCGTTTTTTTTGCATTCTGTATACGAACCGTATATGGAACAATTTATTTCAATGGATCCATAAAAAGAACAGAAGGTACTCTGTATGCCTTCCATTTTTCCATTCCATTCAAAAATAGAATATGTCCTATTATTGTCCGCTTAACGGACAAGTAAAGTACTGTTCTATCAGGGGCTAGCTGTTCCGCAAAAAACGTAATGCACACGGACGTCATCTGTATTTTTTTCGGATCTGTTTTTTGCAGACCTCAAAATACTGAGGAGCGCATGGCATTATACTGATTTATAATGCTGTGTGTCTCTGCTTGACCTTACTGATACAGGATCATAGTGACATAAAGCTGTCACTATGATCCTGTATCAGTAAGGTCAAGCAGAGACACACAGCATTATAAATCAGTATAATGCCGAGCGCTCCTCAAGACCAGCAGTGTCCAGAACGGAGGATTAGAGTGTGGTTCCCTCACTGGACACGCTTGTGTGAAAGGGAGCTAACAGTAATGCAGGGAATCCCTCATTTTCCCTAATATTTTAGTGAAAGTCCCTTAAAACTACAGGTAAGCCATTTGAGCTAGTAAACAAGCATGTTCATTCACCTCTGTGTTTTAACCATATAAAAGTCTATTAACTTGTATGATGACCTCATTAGATGGTTAGATAAGGAGCTCAGAAATGGACAACTCCCAACATGTACCACACAGCAAAGTCCATTCAGTAAGAGGTTAGGTAAACGTGCTAATCCTACACGTAGCGGTGAACACGCAGCCAGTGTCATTATATCATCTGCTGTTATGGAACAGAGTGCAGTTTATGTAAGACTGCTCTGTGTCCTGTCTGGGACTGTAAATCGTACAGATGAAAGTCGCTCTGCACCAGTTACATCTGAGAGGTTTGAGGTTTTTATGTACTCGCTGCTTATAGAAATGACTCCTCACACGTCATGTCTGCTCCGTTACATGTACATAAATTAATTGTCATGGCATGGTGTCTTGCAGTACTAGAGTGCAATAGTTGTGCATTATTACCAGTAGACTGAACACATAATGTGCACCTTCATTAGCTACCAGTCATACATCTACATGTGTTGTCAATGGTGAGAGGGGAGAAGCTCCTGCCGGACACCCGATGGCGGCTTACCTTCAGAGAGAACAAAAGCTTGGGGAGAAATGATTCATTCATTCCTCCAATCCTTCTCTCCCCTGACATCATCTGTTAGTGGAGAGTCGAAGCACCTTATATATACTGGTTTATCACCCGGTCACTCCAAAAATGGCGGGTTTGACCCACAGTACACTAAACATGCAAGATGGCTTGTAGTACATACCAGGTTCTTATCATTACATTTATTCATTTGTAAGGGTACATATACTCTTTGTAGGCATGTTTTCAGGGCATTTTCTGCAGAAATTAGATACTTTGGAGAGATCTATTAAAACTGCTGCAAAAGAAAAGTGGAGCAGCTACCTTTAAATTCCTCAAAGGAAGGAATCAAAAGTGGAACAGGTGTCAACAAGACGTCTTTCCATACTGTATAAGAACAACATGCTCTTCTCATCGTGTTGTCTCTTTGTTACACAATCTCCGAGATGAGCTACGATTGCCTTCTTTGTGGTTTTGTGGATTTTTGCCCACATAATCTGTTGCAGCAGTTAGCAGTAAAACAACAGGAACCTTCCAAACTGCATCTCCCTGCTGTGCTAAGTCCAAAGGAGAATTTCCCAAGTGCCACTTTTGCCATACCTTATCCAGGCAGCTCCTGTATATTGTATGCATATTACTGTCCTTTGTGGGCCTGCTAATTCAGAGGCTCCGAGATGAAACTAAATGCAAGTATCACTGATAGAAATGCCATTAGAGGGTTTGAGCCGCTCTTACTGTCGTGACCACATCTGAAGATGGATTAGGACCTCTTTTCTGTGGAATCCATGCACTCAGTGATCAGCATCATTCAGCCCAGATAAACGCCATGCATACAAAGACATGCACTGTGTGTGATGGGTTGGTACAGATAGAGGGGATCTGGAATGCACTTGATATGTACATCCGTTTTCATAGCTATCATTGCCATGTCCAGAATGTTACACTTTTCAGAAACTGTTTTATGTTATCAAAATATAGGCTACCAAAAAGCATTATAATTTATGTTCCTATTATCTGGCATGTCATTGTACAGTATGTGAAGAGCTCTTCACTGACCTCATACATAGTATGTTGTTATTTCCGAGCCAAGATACCCAAAAGTGCAAATTGTCACCACATGCTAAAATGATAGGAACAGTTGTACCCTAATGTGAGATGGAAGAATTGCCTGCGTGTTCAAAGGATGGGTGGAACCACACACATTTCTTCTTAGAAGGTCCCCCACCCACTGTATTGTGTATGAAAATCCAAGGCCCACTTCTTTTTGCAATTAAGAAGTGAAGTTGTTTTTTGAAATCACATCTTGTAACCAAAAAGGTCTGTTAGACGGCATTATCTTTCCAGGACACATAAAAAAATGTTTACCCAGATAACATGAGAAGGACGATATGAACTTTATCAAGTTGTATCTGGTATGTATGATGAGAACAGGGTATGCGAGGACGCTGTCGCTGGGAAGGATTGAAGGATAATGCAAACTAACAGACCATCGTAGTCACAAGATGTGATTTAATAAACTTCACTTATGAATTGCAAAAAGTAGTGTGCCTTGTAATTTTATACACTGCATGTGTCTGATGCCATAGAATTGGAGACAGAAAGCAATGATAATGTCTGCGGAATATGTCAGTGCTATATAAGTGAGTAAAATAAATGATTGCTTCCGTGATTGGACATACACATGGCACAAGCTAGCAGTCGTCTGGTTGCAAAACTCAGCCTAAAGTACAATAGGGGCAGCATGCCACATTCCAGACTTACAATTCAGTAGGCATGTTGAGGACATCTTTCAGAATTAAGACAGCGGCAGCTGATGTGCAGTTTAATAAGCTTAAGGCTTCATGCACACGACGGTATGTATTTTGCAGTCCGCAAACTGCAAATCCACAAAATACGGATACCACCTGTCCGCATTTTTTCGCTGATCTGTTGACCAATGGGTCTGGGGTCTGCATTTTATGGACCAGAATAGGACATGTTCTATAATTTGTGGGACCAACATATGGATGCCGAGAACACAAGTCTGTCATTCGCAGATCCACAAAATTCAGATACCGTCTATGTGCTGTCCGCATTTTTTTATATATTTTTTCAGATCCATATGAGTCGGTGGTCCACATTTTGCAGACTAGAATAGGGCTTTTTCTATAATATGTGGAATGGACACACAGACGTATACAGCACATGGACGTCATCCGCATAATATGGATACCGTCCAGACCCGTTGACTTGCGGACCAGAATAGGACATGCTCTATATTTTGCGGAACAGATGGATGCCGTCCATTGCACAAATTAAAGAACATGTTCTATTCTGCAGACCCTGCCTGGACCCATTGTTCCGCTTGTCCTGGACACATACTGTATCCATATTTTGCAGATCCACGGTTTACAAAACGCAAAATACATATAGTTGAGTGCATGAGATTTTGGGGGGGATTTATCGAACCAGTGTAAAGTAGAACTGGCTTAGCTCCCCAAAGCAACCAATCAGATTTCACCTTTAATTTTTCACAGCTCCTTTGGAAAATGAAAGGTGGAATATGATTGGTTGCTATGGGCAACTAAGCCAGTTCTACTTTACACCAATTTGATAAATCTCCCCCTTTAAGTCTCAAAATAGATTTTATAAATAGACTGGCACACTATGTCTGGTAGCAAGTAAAGAACAAGCGGGTAGTATTAAAGAAAGTATTATTTTATTCTCCCTATTATAAAAATGTAGATAAGAGATCAAAAAGACAGAGCAGAGGATCAAGGACAAAAAACAGTAAAAATAAGGTAGGAGAAAAAATAAAGAAAATGGTAAATATAAAATGTACATTATAAGGTGACTCTGATATGAGAATATCTAGAGATAAGACTGTGGCCACAAAGGGGGGTAATAGTCACAAGGAAAAGTGGTTTAGCCAAAAGTTAGTGGCTGTAAAAATTCCTTCTGGGAATATCAAGTCTCAAAATAGCTTAGTATATTAGCCAATAATCAAGAATAAAAATATATATAAGGCTACTTTCACACTAGCGTTCGATCGGATCCGTTCTGAACGGATCCGCTCATAATAATGCAGACGGAGGCTCCGTTCAGAACGGATCCGTCTGCATTAAAATGGCAAAAAAAAGCTGTGTGAAAATAGCCTCGGACGGATCCGTCCAGACTTTCAATGTAAAGTCAATTGGGGACGGATCCGCTTGAAGATTGAGCCATATTGTGGCATCTTCAAACTGATCCGTCCCCATTGACTTACATTGTAAGTCTGGACGGATCCGCACGGCCAGGCGGACACCCGAACGCTGCAAGCAGCGTTCAGCTGTCCGCTTGTCCGTGCGGAGGCGAGCGGAGCGGAGGCTGAACGCCGCCAGACTGATGCAGTCTGAGCGGATCCGCTCCATTCAGACTGCATCAGGGCTGGACGGCTGCGTTCGGGTCCACTCGTGAGCCCCTTCAAACGGAGCTCACGAGCGGACACCCGAACGCTAGTGTGAAAGCAGCCTAAAAAAGCTGACCATTTCTCCTATATAAGTAGTGCTTGTCAGGTAAAACTTTCCGTGCTCCCATGAGAACTCTTTGACAGATATGGCTTTTTATATGCAAATTAACGTATGTCAGCCAACCTACAGACTGCTCCAACAGAAAAAGTGACCAATTTGTAGATATCGGGGTTACTCTTCATTTTGGAGGCGTCTCGGTTTGGCTGACTTGAGCCAATCTGAATACTCCCCCCCTTTCCCATGAAGCCTTGCTTGAAAATAAGCCCTACACTTATTGAGAACCAATAACCCCCTTAATCTAGATTTTCCCATTAAATCCATCTATACACAAGTAGATGTCTCATGGTCAAGAAATTATTTGCCATCTTTCGAACCTTACTTTGTGGAGCAGCAGGGGTCCATTTGGCCCTGTTTAGGGTCAACGTAACTTTTGAGCTTATAGTATGTAGCTGTGGACAATTAGGCAATACACATAGTTGGATTCAGACTACATAAACCATATTAAAAGGCCATTCACTACATCACCTACGGTATTATTCTTTGAGGGAATTGTGATTTGACAGTGGCCGAGTTTACACCCACACATTTTGTAATATTGTTGTCTTCATTTTTACAAAAAAAAGCTAAATCCATTTCTTCATTTGTGCAGAACGGTTCTATTAATGATTTCTATGCCTGTCTTCAAGTCGTTCTATCCCAAGGAGAGAGAGAAAATTAGATTAATGAGCCATTGTAAATGAGTGAAACGCTAACCTTGCTGGCTGTCTTTGTGTACTTTGGCATCGTTCTCACTGAGCATTAGCTGGCTAGAGATATATTTATGTGAACAGTTGTTCTTTTACTATTTTTGATTCACTGAAAACCTAACAAACCATGGTGAGTAAGTCGCAAAAACAGAAGCAACATTTTTCTGCCAAGCATAGTCACAGTCAGCAAGTCATCCATTTCACATACTCTAATCGCTTCTTGTATGAATTGCCTGTACACGGAAATCATGTGATGGCTGTTTGGTATGTTTTAATTAGCAGTGATAAAATTAGGTACTGGACATGAATCACCCGTTTTATGCATTTAGCTGCTTTCTCCAATGACTACCGTCTATGATAAACTATGCCTTTAGCGTCATTTCCCTTTCAGAAAGTCATAGCGAGCAGCAGCTCTGTAGCCTAAGGCCTCATGCACACGACCGTTGTTCTGGACCGCATCTGAGCCACAGTTTTTGCGGCTCGGGAGCGGACCCATTCACTTCAATGGGGCCACAAAAAATGCTGACAGCACTCTGTGTGCTGTCCGCATCCGTTGCTCCTTTACATACCCCCCGCAAAAAAAAATATAACATGTCCTATTCTTGTCTGTTTTGCGGACAAGAATAGGCATTTCTACAATGGGCCGCCTGTTCCGCAAATTGCGAAAGGCACACGGGCGGCTTCCGTTTTTTGCGGACCGCAAAAAAACGGAATGGTCGTGTACATGAGGCCTTAGAGCATGGATGTCAAACTCATGGCCCTCCAGATGTTGCAAAACTACAACTCCCATCATTCCCTGATAGCTTTAGTATGCCTAGGCATGATGGGAGTTGTCGTTTTGCAACAGCTGGAGGGCCACGGGTTTGACATCCCTGCCTTAGAGTAATGAGCACTGAGAAGGGATGCTTAGTGGCACCAAACTGGACAAGGGCTACTGGTGACACATCTATTTTTAGTCTATATGTGTAAAAGATAATTGCAAGTTTCCTGCTACATTTCATTTTTTTTGCATTATTTAAGATTTCCCACAAGATAGATGTACACTGGTTGTTGTCCTTTGCAGCGCTGGTTTTGTATAAATTTCATATGACATTGTAAAGACACATTCTCATGCTGAATGTCCAAATAAGCTATAATAGGTACAACATATGCCAGAAGTGTCAATTACACCTTTCAATACCACAAGGAATACAGATAATTTTTCACTGTGGGAGTTAATGGGCAGCACATGTATTTTTGTGGAGCCTGGTTGCATACGTCACATCTATATGTTTGTGATGTGGTGAACACTGCGTTGCTGAGTTGTAAAGTTTATTGCTGTGAAGTACAGTCTGGGGCAGACTGGGAACTTAAAGTGGCCCTGGAAAAAACGAAAAGTGGACCCATGTTGTCGGCTGGTCCAAATTCACAGAAGGCCGAGCAACACAAGTTGGCAGGGACAACCGAGGTGGGTGCGGCCAGCAATACCATGGTGCAGCACAAAATACCGCCCCAGCATAACCAAATACCTCTGTGCAGCATAACATACTACAGTTTCAATGTACTGAGGACATTGATACAGTCGTATTCAGAATGGACCTGCGGCTATCGGCAAGGTACATAGGTACCTGATGCTCTTAGCATTAATTAATGCTGAGAGCATCAGATCATTATGTAGCTGAACACGGCCCATGAGGAGGACTCAGGCGGCCCTCTGGGCATCAGCCCACCGGGAAATTTCCCTGTAGGGTTTATGGCCTGTCCGCCCCTGAGTACAGTACATAATTTGACATTGTTGTACATTTCTGAAAGCAGTCCCCCAATACTATATATTTTATTGTAGTTTTGAATATATTGGCTTAAGTGGTATATTGGGGGAGATTTATCATCTCTCTTGTGCGAGAAAAGTCGCTTTACAAAGTTGCAACCTGTATGTTTGTCGTAAGCGCCTCTTTTTACGCGGCCTTCGCCACTTTTCCAAAAAGACGAGGCCAACAGCTGAGACAGATTTATCTTGATTTACGCCAGTTTTCTGGTGCAAATGAAGCCAGAAATCTATTTTCTGTTTAGCCGCACAGACTGCCGGAGGATGCTCCTGTGCCTCATCATTAATAAGGCACAGCCTCTGGCAGCACAGGGGATATCAAGACCAGACTCCCCCCTAAAAACAGGTTCTGTGAAGCTGCATCGAACAACACACATTGAATTATTGTCAGCCATGCCTGATCATTTTGGTGGGTTGGCTGATTACCTAATGTGCATGTTGGCCTCCCAACTCTCATTCCACAAACTAAAAAACTTGGAATTTCCCAATTCTTTTGTTCTAGCAGGAGATCAGCCTCCGCCAGAGCTGCCTGGAAGTGGCATTCTCCACTCTTGCCATTCAAAACACATGCTTGGTCGGCCATACTGTGCATGCATGTGTATGAGGGAGTCAGGAAAAATAGTTGTCAGCCAAATGAGCATTTTTTACTGTAGACTTGCTTTACTAAATTAATTTGCAAGCCGGTATGTGTTAACATATGATGTATATGTTTAGTGTTTTTTTGGGATTATATATATCTAGTTTTTCAGGGGCTTTTTTCTACTTCATTCAAGTTCACTTTTTCCACTTCTCTTTGAATATCAAGTACCAATTAATCATTCCACGCACTGTTTGTTCCTTCTGCTCTTTACATCCTCAGACAGAAGGCGTGCAGTGTCTCAAGCTCCCCAGAACTAATGTAAGCCAAGTAAATCTCTGCTTATAAGAGCATATTGGTGCACCTGATCATTGTTCTCTACGAACCGCAAACATGCCCTGTATGATCTAGTCTGTAAAATTGCAGAAGTGTTTGTGATTGTGGTTGCAATAGCAAACCAACACTTCTGTAGCTCTAGTGGAAACTTCTTCCGTACAAGAGGGACTTTTAGCTCAAGTCATAGATTAATATTGCAAAATACTGACGTAGTATTTTCTGTCTAAATATGACATTTACTCATCTTTTTCTTCCATTTCCATGTTTTAAAATCAATGTGTTCTCTTTTTTGCAGGTGGCATGGCATATTGTGGGTAGACTGCAAAGATGGTCACAGACTCCAAGCTTGAACTCCTGGGAATAAATATTTATAGCAGATGGAATTTCCTATAATTACGATATTAATGTTCACACGGTTTAAGGAACGCTGTCAGAAAGTCTCCAGCAACCGTGGACTGTTCCCAATGCCACTTGGCGCTGATGCAGCTAAGGAAAATGCCTACCATTAAAAAAGAGGAATGTGCTGATACAAGAAATAGTATGGAGAACATCCTTGTGCTTAATCCTAGTGTGCCCGACATGTCTGAATCAATGGACTCCAGTAATGACATGTTGTATAATGAAGGGTCGGTTTCAAAAAACAAGTCCTCCTCCTGTCGCAGGAAAAGGGAATTTATACCTGATGAAAAGAAAGATGCCATGTACTGGGAAAAAAGAAGGAAAAACAATGAGGCCGCAAAGCGATCGCGTGAAAAACGTAGACTAAATGATATGGTTCTAGAAAATAAACTGATTGCATTAGGGGAGGAAAATTCTAATCTGAAAACAGAACTGCTCTCCCTAAAACTTAAATTTGGATTGATAAGTTCTGCTTCCTATGCCCAAGAGATACAAAAAGTTACCACTGCCACAGCTGTGTATTTTCAGGAATATGCGGCTGCTAAATCAAATGCTGCGATATCTTTCTCAGGAGAACATGAACATCCTTTAATGGGCAGTAGCTGTATCTCTGTAATCAAGCACTCCCCTCAGAGCTCTATCTCTGACGTATCTGAGGTATCATCTGGAGAACTTGTCCATCCAACCCCTACCCAAAACACCTGCTTGAACTTTCAAAGGGTAAAGCAGGAACCCCTGGAAATCGAGAACTTTGCTCGGGAACCTAGAGAAGAAAATCCCTCCTATGCATCATCTATCTATCGGAACTATATTGGAAGTACATTTCCTGGGTACTCACATTCTCCCCCACTTTTGCAAATTAACAGTTCCTCCAGCAACTCACCGAGAACATCGGAGGCTGATGAGGGAGTGGTGGGAAAGACTTCTGATGGGGAGGATGAACAACAAGTTCCTAAGGGTCCTATCCATTCCCCTGTTGAACTGAAAACTGGTCATACAACAGTTATTAAAGTCCCAGAGGTGAACTCCTCTGCACTGCCTCATAAACTGCGAATTAAGTCAAAAGCAATGCAGGTAAAAATGGAAACACTGGAGAACGAGTTTGATGCCACACAAAAACTCCCACTGCCAATTGACATGTCCTCAAAAAGGCACTTTCCTCTGGAAAAACATAGTAGTGAACCTCTGGTACATTCTTCGTTGTCCCCCTTGTCAGTTCAAGTGACTAATATCCCAGACTGGCCTATACAATCAGGACAATGGCATCATAAGGAACTTGATAAAATCCCAAACCTTTGCAAATCATCTGTAATTGCCGGAATGTCAGACAATGTCTACAAAGCTTCTGAGCCAGAGAACTTGTATTTAAAACGAGGTATCGCAAATTTATCTGCTGATGTGGCCACACTTAAGAGACTTATAGTAGCTCAAGAAATCTGCACTTCAGATTCCAGCTAAATTACTACTGAAATGATTTCAGATTCTTAATGTAAAGGGTGTCGTTTGCAGTAAATGAGTATGTTTTGTAAGATGCTGATTTTCACTGGAATCGTGACGTCATTTCACTGTTTTGTTCCTGTAATGATGTCTACTAAATATTGTCTTTTCCTGTGCACAATATTCTGAAGACTATTTTGTGGTTCTATGATCACTATGCCTTGTGTACAGTTACGTAGCTATTGCAAGGTTGTAAATATCGGAAACATTATTTTTGCTGGTCTGTTCTAAACTGTGCAAGTTACCAGTTATAATAAAGTATTGGTGACAACGAAGGAACATTGGTCTAAATCAAGTCGCAATTAGAAAGTAATGTGTTTTAAATATGTACTAGTGTAAAAATGGAAAATGTGTACAATGTACCGTATTTATGTAGTTATGGGTAATATGTGTATGTGGCCCAAAATTGACCTTTGCAACGGTGAAACAATAAGATTGACCAGCTGAAGACCTGATTGTAAAAGGTGACATTGTTATGCTTATTTTATCTTTTTATACATCTGCCCTAATAGGGCTCCTCAATAAAGTGAAGGGAAAACAACCTGATATGATTATATTTTAATATAAGGCTTTAGCAGTATTCACCTTATTATTACGAGAACATGATTGCTTGTATGCACCCCACATCTCCATTCCCTGTTTGCCCTCCCCCAAAAACAGGAATGGATGGCACTAAAGGGTAGGTTGCTATGAAAGGCCTTTTTATATTCTGGCAGATTGTCACTTATCAGTAAACAGTTGATTTCATGCTTAAAGGGTCTATCCCATGATCAATGTGAAGAAATGAAAATCAGATATTATGTAGTAAATGGCAATCTATTTCTAACAAACTTACAACCAGCCCTGTACCTCACATGGGTCCAGGGATATCCACATTCACTGCTCCAAATACCCGGCTATATTTATTTCAAGCTGGCAGCTTAAGGGGCGTGCACTTTCCCAGGGTGTGTGTCCTTTCTACCTCAGATGGTGGAAGGATGAACCTGAGAAGGTGCTTCCATCTCACTGAGCAGGACATAGAAATTGAAAAAAGAGCAAACAGCAGGTGGCGCTATAGAGGTAGCCTTCATTGAATAACTCACTGGCTATACAAAATTATTAATTGCATGCAATTATAAAAGTATTCACACACAGGTGCTGGTTTGAAAAGAATAGAATATTTTTTGTGGGACAGCTCCTTTAACATCGAAAGTTCTATCACAAAAATATATGAAAGAAATCATATGACTTAATAAAATATTTATCAATCAAACACAATTCTTGGTAGAGGGGAAAAGCAGTGTACAGGTCCTTCTAAAAAAATTAGCATATTGTGATAAAGTTCATTATTTTCTGTAATGTACTGATAAACATTAGACTTTCATATATTTTAGATTCATTACACACAACTGAAGTAGTTCAAGCCTTTTATTGTTTTAATATTGATGAGTTTGGCATACAGCTCATGAAAACCCAAATTTCCTATCTAAAAAAATTAGCATATCATGAAAAGGTTCTCTAAACGAGCTATTAACCTAATCATCTGAATCAACTAATTAACTCTAAACACCTGCAAAAGATTCCTGAGGCTTTTAAAAACTCCCAGCCTGGTTCATTACTCAAAACCGCAATCATGGGTAAGACTGCCGACCTGACTGCTGTCCAGAAGGCCATCATTGACACCCTCAAGCAAGAGGGTAAGACACAGAAAGAAATTTCTGAACGAATAGGCTGTTCCCAGAGTGCTGTATCAAGGCACCTCAGTGGGAAGTCTGTGGGAAGGAAAAAGTGTGGCAGAAAACGCTGCACAACGAGAAGAGGTGACCGGACCCTGAGGAAGATTGTGGAGAAGGACCGATTCCAGACCTTGGGGGACCTGCGGAAGCAGTGGACTGAGTCTGGAGAAGAAACATCCAGAGCCACCGTGTACAGGCGTGTGCAGGAAATGGGCTACAGGTGCCGCATTCCCCAGGTCAAGCCACTTTTGAACCAGAAACAGCGGCAGAAGCGCCTGACCTGGGCTACAGAGAAGCAGCACTGGACTGTTGCATGTCATTCGGAAATCAAGGTGCCAGAGTCTGGAGGAAGACTGGGGAGAGGGAAATGCCAAAATGCCTGAAGTCCAGTGTCAAGTACCCACAGTCAGTGATGGTCTGGGGTGCCATGTCAGCTGCTGGTGTTGGTCCACTGTGTTTTATCAAGGGCAGGGTCAATGCAGCTAGCTATCAGGAGATTTTGGAGCACTTCATGCTTCCATCTGCTGAAAAGCTTTATGGAGATGAAGATTTAATTTTTCAGCACGACCTGGCACCTGCTCACAGTGCCAGAACCACTGGTAAATGGTTTACTGACCATGGTATTACTGTGCTCAATTGGCCTGCCAACTCTCCTGACCTGAACCCCATAGAGAATCTGTGGGATATTGGGAAGAGAAAGTTGAGAGCCGCAAGACCCAACACTCTGGATGAGCTTAAGGCCGCTATCGAAGCATCCTGGGCCTCCATAACACCTCAGCAGTGCCACAGGCTGATTGCCTCCATGCCACGCCGCATTGAAGCAGTCATTTCTGCAAAAGGATTCCCGACCAAGTATTGAGTGCAGAACTGAACATAATTATTTGAAGGTTGACTTTTGGGAATTTGGGGTTTTCATGAGCTGTATGCCAAAATCATCAATATTAAAACAATAAAAGGCTTGAACTACTTCAGTTGTGTGTAACGAATCTAAAATATATGAAAGTCTAATGTTTATCAGTACATTACAGAAAATAATGAACTTACAATATCACAATATGCATTTTTTTTAGAAGGACCTGTATATCCTCGAATCACCAAGCACTGCAAATTCATGGAGCCCTATCTTGGTGTAAAATTGTTAAATCTCCTTTGTGCCTAGTGCCTATTATCCATTTGTTTGTGTATTTAGGGCCTTAAAGAGGTCTCATCTCCATATGCCTCCTCAATCTCGTCTTGCCAGGCTGTGGCTTCGGTAGGTGGTCAGAGCTGCGGAAGCAGCTGAGTGGGCTCTGCTACACTGTTTCTGTAGCTCCCGTACAAGTGAATAGGAGTTATAGAAATAGCACAGCTTAGTGCGTTTCCATAGCTTCGACAACCTCTGGCTGCCACATCCAGACAGGATGGAATTGGGGTGCCCCTTCTCAAGATGGGTGCAGGTCCCAGAGGTGGCACCAGCATCTATCAAACATTTATGGCAAGTCCTTTGAGATGGAAATACTCATTTAAAGTGAACCCGTTAGGTAATTCAGCTGCTGTATCTGAGAGCACGATATGATAGAGTTCAAATATATGATTTGGAGAAGGATTTCTGACACACGACCGTATGTATTTTGCGGTCTGCAAAAAATATGGATGACATCCGTGTGCATTCCGTATTTTGCAGAACGGAACAGCAGGCCCCTGATAGACGAGTACTATCGTCCATAATGTGGAATAGGACATGTTCTATTTTTTTGCATACGGTCCGCAAAAGAAACGGAACAGAAGCGGAATGAAAATACATTCGTGTGCAAGAGGCCTAAATCACGACAGGACTCCTAGAAGTGACAGTCCTGATACAGGGAGAGTTGTCAAACACTGTGTGAGGGTGGGTTTATCAGAACTTTCACCATCTCTACTGAGTCCAGTCAAGATTTACTCCAAATCATATAAACCTATAGGGAAGTAAAAAACCTGACAGGTTCACTGTAAGTCATTAAACCTGGTCACAATTCAACAACAGAAAAGGGTAAATCTTGGCACAAAGTTGTACATATTTTCAGATCTCTCAGAAAAGATTGAGGCGCAGTTATTACTGCACTACATGTAACAGCAGTCTGCATGTCAGAAGATCCTCCTGATGCACACAGATTTATATTGACTCTAATTTCAACACCTATTTGGGAATATCACACAAGGTACTGAACAATGGCAGCCTGTAAAGCTGGGGCTGCGCCTAGACATTCCGTAACACTTTTAATTTATTTTAAAGGGAATCTGTCAGCTCCAAAACATTCCCCAAATAAGCACAAGCAGTGTATAGTCCGATTATGTACTCTTCTTACCCCCTTGCATTCGCACAAATCAGCAGTAAAATACATTAAGAGAACTCCTGTGCTCACACATAACGGAGAGGACTCAAAGAGGAGTCCTCTCAATGCATTTTACTGCTGGTCTGTGGGAGCACAGCGTCGGAAGATAAAAATGACATAATAGGACTAGGAGTCACTTACACAATACAATGCTTGCGCTAGTTTGATGGATGTTTTGGAGATGACAGATTCTCTTTAAAGGGACATTAAAGGGGTTATCCCATCTTAGACAATGGGGGCATATCGCTAGGATATGCCCCCATTGTCTGATAGGTGCGGGTCCCACCGCTGGGACCCGCACCTACAAGGAGAACGGAGTGGAGAAAGTGGAGGAGGGCGCACTGCGCATGCGCAGCCGCCCTCCATTCATTTCTATGGAGCCGCCGAAAATAGCCGAGCGCTGGCTCGGCTATTTCCGTCGGCCCCATAGAAAGTAATGGGAGCGGTGGCCGGGCATGCGCGGTGTGCTCCCATTCACTTCAATGGGAGAGGCAGGGAGCTGTGCCTGGTGGTGGACGGACCCTGGGAAACCCGGGGTCCTCCAGCCACGACTCTCCCCGGCTCCGTTCTCGATATAGGTGCAGGTCCCAGAGGTGTGACCCGCACCTATCAGACAATGGGGGCATATTCTAGCGATATGCCCCCATTGTCTAAGATGGGATAACCCCTTTAACATCAAATTAGATTTATCACATATTGGCATATATGTGTATTCTATGATTTATTTTTATTTTTTATAAAAACAGGTGGATGGTTTTCTGGATATAATTTTCTCACTCCATGCAGTCTGCTTCCTCTCTTGGCTCTTTAACTTCCTCTTTGGACTTAGCATGATCATGGTCAATTGCGGTGATGGCATATGAATGGTCATTTGCAGGGAGTGGGATTCCTCTGACACCCAAATGGCTAACCTGCGACAAGATTAAAGGAGCCATTTACTTGCTATGGTAGCTGGAAGTCTTGTGAAGGTTCCCAGCCTGCCTTAGTAACGTTCTTATTGAGCCCAGCATAAAGGAAATCTGGAAATTCACCAGTAAACCAGGCACACTGCCTTGTAAGTTGACAACTGAATGTTATGATACATTTTAGTTAGTGATCCATTGTTTCATTCTGGATTTTTATTTATTTATCCATATGCAAATGAGCAGCTAAGTGCACCGAGGGTTGGCCCAAGCTCACCCTGTGTTCCCTTGCTGCTCTGCTTTCCTCTACCAGCTCCTACCTCTTCTTTTTGATGGACAGGCCCAGGTGAGATGACAATGCAGGAACCTGGCTGTCAATTAAGAAAAAGAGGGAGGAGTTGGCAGAGAAAGCATGAGGAGCAAGAGTGCACAGAACAGCTTGGGCCCCCTCGGTGCACTTAACTTGCAATTTGCATAGATAGATTAAAATAACTTTTTCTCCAGAATAAAGCAGTGGATCACTAAGTGAAACATCAAATCATAACATTCAGCTAAGTTAGCCTTACAAGGTCTTGTGCCTAGTCTACCAGTGAATTTTAGGTGACAGTCTCTCTTTAATAGAACATAGCACTTATCCTCTAGACTGTGATAGTAAACTATTGCAGTCTATGATAAAAGCCATTAAGCAATCACATATGGGGGAACTAAATTGCATATTTAGTCCCTAGGGGGACTAAAAAGTAAAAAAAAAGTTTTAAAAGAAAAAAAATGAATTAAAGGGGTTAATGCAAAAAATGAAAATTAGCTCAATCATTTGTATAGTACATGACTATACATGTTCCATAGATCTCCCCATTAATTGCTCCAATTGTTCTGATTTATTTCAAGCTGGCAGCTTAGGAGGCGTGCACTTTCTCAGGGGGCATGTCCTTTCTACTGCAGCTGGTGGCAGTTGAAGGATGGAACTGAGCATGTGCTTCCATCTTAGTGAACAGGACTGAGAAATTAGAAAAAAAGCAAACAGAAGGTGGCGCTGTACAGATACATTTCATACTAAATTTTTTATTACAAGCAATTACAAAAGTGCTCAGATCCAGGTTATGGTTTGAAACATTTAGAATATTTTTCATGGGACACCCCTTTCCTTATTTTACATATAAAAAAATTAACATTACTAATATGCCACATTCAAAATTACCTAAACTATTAACCCCATTCTGATCAGTGCCATACATGTATAGCACTGGGCGGGACTAAAGATGGCGTCTGCTCGCAAGTTTGGCTGGCCCATTGCCGCCGAGTGCCTGCTGTTTTACACAGCAGACACCCGGGACTAATGTATGCAATCGTGACCTCGGCATCTGCAGGTGCAAAAACTCAGAAGCGCATGCATGTGTTATGGCTTCTCACAGCAATGATCGGGGGAGCCAGAGTGTGTGTGTGTAGCAGCCTCTGTATTCCTCAATGACACGAGGCTTCCGCACATTAGTTCCTATGGAGCACCTGCCTGTGGTCATTTATTAAGATAGGCTTTTTAGACGCCGATCTTAATAACCCGTGCACTGGGGGTGGATCCGCCGAAGGTATGAAGAGGCCCCATTGTGTATTTCTCATAGACTCCACTGCTAATGCATTACAGTCTTAGAGAGAAGCAATATGATGACTGCTTGTTATAGGTCCCTATGGGAACTATAAAAAAAAGTGTAAAAAAAAAAAAAGTTACAAATACAAAAAATATCAAAATTCACCCCTCCCCCCTTCCCAAAATGAAAATACATAAACAATAAAAAATAAACATCATGGGGATTGCCACGTGCAAAAATGTCCGTACTATTAAATTATAAAAATATTTATCCCATACGGCAACATGGAAGAAAGCCAAGATTTGACGATCTGCTGTTTTTTGGTCATTTTACCTCCCACAAAAAAAAAATCAAGAACAAAAAGTCATACACACCTGAAAATAAAAATGCCTAAATTTTAATTTTTTGGGTCACCGCTATACAGCTCTATAGATGGAAATATAAAAAACGTATTGGTGTTGCGGCTTCCCAATATATTTTATGGCATATTAAATTGTGTCATTAGAAAATACAACTTCCCCACAAAAAATACAAGCCTTTTATGGCTATGTTAACAGAAATCTTGGACTCTTGGAAATTAGGAAGTAAAGAAAAGTAATAAAAGCAGGCTTGACCACGGATCCCATTAGCTATGGGGGAAAAAACAAGAGAATACAGGAAGGAATTGGGGTTGTTGCAATCTAATTTATACACCAAGGTCAACAGCCTTCGGTACAGCTGTTGTGAAACAACTCCCAGCATGCTCAATGCTCTTCTATAGGATTTATGGGAACAGCCAAGCAAGTGTACATGGTGGGAGTTGTAGTTTTTACAACAGCTGGAGTGCCAAAGGTTGCTGACCCCTGATTTAGTACCAACCAGAAGATTTTAAATGTTGTAATGCACAAAGACAATATGCAAAACAGGTCTAAAAATAAACTTCTTGAAATTCACTGTATACATAAACTTCCATAGATTCTGTATATGGATGGCTACATACAACTTGGAGTCTGTAGGGAACCAGTAAGGGGTCATCCTTGTTTGAGTATCTGTCTTTTATTGTGGGTATGTAGTGCCCTGGGGCAGGGGTACCGTGAAGTCTGGATATTTGTGGACATTTACCTGTCTCCCCTATACAAAGTTATGAACGTCTTACTTTATTTCTCTTGAAAGGGTTAACTTGCACTGTTTAATACTGTTTAACTGCTTTTTATATGTATGTTGTGATCTATATCCTGTTCATTTGCACTGTTTGCATGGCATTGTGGAAAGGGTTAATGAATACTGAGAGACTTTTGGGACTTTCTAGCTAATAACGAGAAGCTGGTAATTTTCCACAGCTACCATAAGGTTTAAAGAACATGTTTTGGAGGGAAAAGCCAGACTTGTTTACCACCAAAACCAGACAGACTGACCTTTTGAATGTCTGGTTTAGCTCTGTTGTTATGTCTGGAAATGTGTTTGTGTCTGAAAAAACTGCTGTGTCATTGCCATTGTGTATAATTGAAGCTCTAATGTAAGTCTATGAGAGACTGAAAGTGCAACAATGTATCTGTTTGTGCTGTTTCTCCACTCCACCCGTCCCACTAGAAGGTTCTAGTTTACCTATAAATTGTATATAAGTACAGCAGTCAGTGTTCTGCAGTTAGGGTTCAGTGCTTGGAGTGGGAGACTCTGCCATTCTACATGAGTGACCAGAAGAAGATGCTGAGACAGGGATACTCTGCCACAGTCCCTGGATCACCAGCCCTATGGAGCCACCCGGACAACTGAGCTACAGACTGTGGACCTCCATCCTTTGACCAGGGAACCAGCCTTCTGAGAGAGAGAGAGAGAGAGCGCGAGAGGGATGGCTAGCTCAGGCCTTTCCTCAGAATCAAACCCTTCTTCTGCCAGGGTGGAGACTGGAGAAGCCAGCCTTATTCCTTGCCAAGAATAGGACATGTTATATTTTATTTGCAGGCCTACGGAATGGAGCAACGGAAGTGGACAGAACACGGAGTGCTGTCCACATCTTTTGCGGCCCCATTGAAGTGAATGGGTCCGTATCCGAGCCGCAAAAACTGAGGCTCGGATGCGGACCCAAAAAACGGTCGTGTGCATGAGGCCTTAGGCTGTGCCCATTAACTGTCACTGTTACATTGATAAGATATAATGCATCAGTATACAAAGTATCAAGTGATCGCATTGTGACATCCTTTAGTGGAACAAAAAAACATATTTATTAAAGGTTAAAAAACTTAACAACCCAGCCATTTTTTTTCACGGCTGTAGGTCAGCTTTAGGCTAGGGCTAAGCTACAATAAGTCTCACGACACATAGGGCATAACTACACTGCGACATTGATGTCACACAACAATTTTTATAATGATAGTCTATGGTGTTGCACTGCGACATGCGACATGCTGCGACTGTGACGCGACAGTCACAGAAAAATCCATCTTGGATGTTTTGCGACTGTCCTGTCGCAGTATGTCACATGTCGCAGTGCGCCACCATAACCTATCATTATAAAAATTGTTGCACCACATTGGTGCGACAAAATGATGCGCGACACATGTCATCTGGTAGCCCTAGCCTTATATGTATAGTTTTTCTTGTGTTTTGATAGTGATAAAAAAAAAAATTGGGAAAAAGAATTTGTGTTATTTTCTTGTCGCCATATTTTGACCTCTATAACGTGTAATTATGTGTACGAAGCTGTATGGGGGCTCATTTTTTGCGGGGCGATCTGAACTTTTAATTGATACCATTCTGGGGTATGTATGACTTTTTGATTACTTTTTATTTAATTGTTTGTAAAAAATGAAGTGACCAAAAATGGCGAATCGGGCATTTGGACGCTTTTTTCCGTTTTGCTGTTTGCCGTATGGGGAATATATTTTGATATTTTTATACTATAGGTTTTCGCACATGATGTGTATTTTAAAAAAAAATTTAGTTCTTTGATTTTTATTTTGGGAAAAGGGCGGTGATTTGATATTTTTTTTTTTTTTTATAGTTTCCATAGGGAACTATAACATGCAATCATTAGATTGCTATTCTTATAGACTCCAATGCACTAGCATTGGAGTCTATGAGAAAATTGCTTGTCTCCTATGGAGCCCTATTACAGGCAAGGGCTCCATAGGAAATACTATGCAGCAGCCTCCAGTCATTCACAAAGACAGGGGCTGCTGCACACAAGCTCTGGCTCCTCCGATCACCGCACGGGGGAGCTGGAGCACCACCGGAAGCGTGCTCTTTCGGTTTTCAACGCACTCAGATGCCGTGGTCAGGATTGACCACTGCATCTAAGGGGGCTAAATGTTCGTGATCGGCATTACTGCTAGTTGCAGACATGAGACGCGGGTGTTTTCTATAAGAAGCAGACGGCCACCCACACAGGAGCGGGTGCCATCTTTAAAGACCCGGCCAGCTTCTTACTATTACGGCGCTGGTTGGGAAGGGGTTAATAGATTTAGAAAAATTAATCAATTTAAAGAGGTGGCAGGAATATAGATTTGAGGCACAGATGCCATGGCAGGGGACTAGGTCTGTTAGGACACTTACCATCCCTAAAAGGCCCTCCCTCTCGCCATTATCATCTATATGACTAAGGGCTCATGCACACGAATGTATTTTCTTTCTGTGTCCATTCTGTGTTTTTTTGCAGACTGTATGCAGATCCATTCATTTCAATGGGTCCGCAAAAAAAATAATTATCCCGTTTCCGTATGTCCGTATTTACGTTCCGCAAAAAAATAGAACATGTCCTATTATTGTCCGTATAAGGCTACTTTCACACCTGCGTTTAGGTGCGGATCCGTCTGGTATCTGCACAGACGGATCCGCACCTATAATGCAAACGCTTAGATCCGTTCAGAACGGATCCGTTTGCATTACCATGAACCAAAAAAAATATATATAATTTTTTTTTTGGTTGTTCATGATAGTGCAAACGGATCCGTTTTGACTTTACATTGAAATCCGTTAGAAAATTGAGCCATACTGTGTCAACTTCAAACGGATCCGTCCCCATTGACTTAGGCTACTTTCACACTTGCGTTCAGAGCGGATCCGTCTGAGACGGATCCGCTCATATAATGCAGACGGTGGCTCCGTTCAGTACGGATCCGTCTGCATTATAATGTTAAAAAATAAGTGTGAAAGTAGCCTCAGACGGATCCGTCCAGACTTTCAATGTAAAGTCAATGGGGGACGGATCCGTTTGAAGATTGAGCCATAGTGTGGCATCTTCAAACGGATTCGTCCCCATTGACTTACATTGTAAGTCTGGACAGATCCGCACGCCTCCGCACGGCCAGGTGGACACCTGAACGCTGCAAGCAGCGTTCAGGTGTCCGCCTGCTGAGCGGAGCGGAGGCTGAACGCTGCCAGACTGATGCATTCTGAGCGGATCCGCATCCACTCAGAATGCATTAGGGCAGTACGGATGCGTTCGGGTCCGCTTGTGAGCCCCTTCAAACGGAGCTCACAAGCGGGCACCCAAACGCTAGTGTGAAAGTAGCCTTACATTGTAAGTCTGGACGGATCCGTTTGCCTCCGCACGGCCAGGCGGACATCCGAACGCTGCAAACAGCGTTCGGGTGTCCGCCTGCTGAGCGGAGGACAAACGGTGCCAGACTGATGCATTCTGAGCGGATCCGCATCCACTCAGAATGCATTAGGGCTGGACGGATCCGTTCGGGGCCGCTTGTGAGAGCCTTCAAACGGAACTCACAAGCGGAGCCCCGAACGCAAGTGTGAAAGTAGCCTTAGGGACAAGGATAGTACTGTTCTATCAGGGGCCTGCTGTTCCATTCTGCAAAATACGGACGTCATCAGTTTTTTTTGCGGATCCGTTTTTTGCAAACTGCAAAATACATACGGTCGTGTGCATGAGCCCTAAGAGAACCTGATACTGGATTCACCACTGGGAACTGGAATTTAATGATTGAACCTGCTTATTGTCATCTAGGAATCGTGAGTGATCATAGTGATATTACTTTATTTCCTGCCTTACATATCTCCTTTTATATTTTATATATAGTATCTTTTTGTGTGGGTAATATTTTAATGACCAAATAAAAGTTATTGTTTAGATTAGGGTTATTTCCACTGATAAGATACTTAATGTACAGGGTGGGCCATTTATATGGATACACCTTAATAAAATGGGAATGGTTGGTGATATTAACTTCCTGTTTGTGGCACATTAGTATATGTGAGGGGGGAAACTTTTCAAGATGGGTGGTGACCATGGTGGCCATTTTGAAGTCGGCCATTTTGAACCCAACTTTTGTTTTTTCAATAGGAAGAGGGTGCAACCCTCTTCTCCCACTCTTCACACACTGATAGCAACACCGCAGGAAAAATGCTAGCACAGGCTTGCAGTATCCATAGTTTCAGGTGCTGCACATCTTGTATCTTCACAGCAAAGACAATTGCCTTCAGATGACCCCAAAGATAAAAGTCTAAGGGGGTCAGATCGGGAGACCTTGGGGGCCATTCAACTGGCCCACAACGACCAATCCACTTTCCAGGAAACTGTTCATCTAGGAATGCTCGGACCTGACACCCATAATGTGGTGGTGCACCATCTTGCTGGAAAACTCAGGGAACGTGCCAGCTTCAGTGCATAAAGAGGGAAACACATCATCAGTGTGTGAAGAGTGGGAGAGGAGGGTTGCATTGACAATCCAACACAATGGGCAGCACATTGAACACATTTTATAAGTGGTCAGAAAACTTGTAAATAACTCATGAAAGAATAAAGTTACGTTAAAACCAAGCACACAATTGTTTTTCTTGTGAAATTCCCAATAAGTTTGATGCGTCACATGACCCTCTTCCTATTGAAAAAACAAAAGTTGGATTCAAAATGTCCAACTTCAAAATGGCCGCCATGGTCACCACCTATCTTGAAAAGTTTCCCCCCTCACATATACAAATGTGCCACAAACAGGAAGTTAATATCACCAACCATTCCCATTTTATTAAGGTGTATCCATATAAATGGCCCACCCTGTACAGTGCAGACCAAAAGTTTGGACACACCTTCTCATTCAAAGAGTTTTCTTTATTTTCATGACTATGAAGGCATCAAAACTATGAATTAACACACGTGGAATTAGATACATAACAAAAAAGTGTGAAACAACTAAAAATATGTCATATTGTAGGTTCTTCAAAGTAGCCACCTTTTGCTTTGATTACTGCTTTGCACACTCTTGGCATTCTCTTGATAAGCTTCAAGAGGGCATTTCAGAGACTTTAGTCTTGTGGTTTTAGCTGTAATTTTATTTCTCATTAAATAATTTTTATCCGACTCTTTGGTGCGCATCCGTTCCACTAACCAGTCCTTCTGAGAAGCTGAGGTCTAGTACCATCTAGGTGCAGAAGCATTCCATCCGTCGGATCGATATTTGGAAATTCCTACTTGAGTATCTTGATCCTTGCCTGCTCCACCCGCCCAGCTGCCTGTGAATATTGCACAGATTCCTTCCAGCCTCTCATAAGGGACATCCTGTGAGTATAACCTTACAGCAAGCGTTTTAAGTGTAATTACATGCTACACTATAGTCCTCTCTTTTCAACAGAGTACTATTGAAGACACCATCCATTCATATACGCATTTACTCGCAAGATACCCTGTGAGTATAATCTATTCGCAGGGGCGCTAAGTTTGTGGAACTTGCTACACCATAGTGCGCTTTTTCATTTCAGAACAGATTTCCATACCAGTGTTAAGTTGTGAGGTTGGCTTGTGACCACGTTGATTGAAGATCTACCAAAGGAACTTTTTATTATATATTTTTATTTTTATACAAAAGAATTTTCTCCTGCAGCGCAATCCTTTTCCAAAAATTCAAGAGGTAGTCACCTGAAATGGTTTTCACTTCAGAGGTGTGCCCTGTCAGGTTTAATAAGTGGGATTTCTTGCCTTATAAATGGGGTTGGGACCATCAGTTGCGTTGTGGAGAAGTCAGGTGGATACACAGCTGATAGTCCTACTGAATAGACTGTTAGAATTATGGCAAGAAAAAAGCAGCTAAGTAAAGAAAAACGAGTGGCCATCATTACTTTAAGAAATGAAGGTCAGTCATTTCGAAAAATTGGGAAAACTTTGAAAGTGTCCCCAAGTGCAGTCACAAAAGCCATCAAGCGCTACAAAGAAACTGGCTCACATGCGGACCGCCCCAGGAAAGGAAGACCAAGAGTCACCTCTGCTGCAGAGGATAAGTTCATCCGAGTCACCAGCCTCAGAAATCGCAGGTTAACAGCAGCTCAGATTAGAGACCAGGTCAATGCCACACAGAGTTCTAGCAGCAGACACATCTCTAGAACAAGAGGAGACTGTGTGAATCAGGCCTTCATGGTAGAATATCTGCTATGAAACCACTGCTAAGGACAGGCAACAAGCAGAAGAGACTTGTTTGGGCTAAAGAACACAAGGAATGGACATTAGACCAGTGGAAATCTGTGCTTTGGTCTGATGAGTCCAAATTTGAGATCTTTGGTTCCAACCACCGTGTCTTTGTGAGACGCAGAAAAGGTGAACGGATGGACTCTACATGCCTGGTTTCCACCGTGAAGCATGGAGGAGGAGGTGTGATGGTGTGGGGGTGCTTTGCTGGTGACACTGCTGGGGATTTATTCAAAATTGAAGGCCTACTGAACCAGCATGGCTACCACAGCATCTTGCAGCGGCATGCTATTCCATCCAGTTTGCGTTTAGTTGGACTATCATTTATTTTTCAACAGGACAATGACCCCAAACACACCTCCAGGCTGTGTAGGGGCTATTTGACCATGAAGGAGAGTGATGGGGTGCTGTGCCAGATGACCTGGCCTCCACAGTCACTGGACCTGAACCCAATCGAGATGGTTTGGGGTGAGCTGGACCGCAGAGTGAAGGCAAAAGGGCCAACAAGCATCTCTGGGAACTCCTTCAAGACTGTTGGAAGACCATTTCAGGTGACTACCTCTTGAAGCTCATCAAGAGAATGCCAAGAGTGTGCAAAGCAGTAATCAAAGCAAAAGGTGGCTACTTTGAAGAACCTAGAATATGACATATTTTCAGTTGTTTCACACTTTTTTGTTATGTATATAATTCCACATGTGTTAATTCATAGTTTTGATGCCTTCAGTGTGAATCTACAATTTTCATAGTCATGAAAATAAAGAAAACTCTTTGAATGAGAAGGTGTGTCCAAATTTTTGGTCTGTACTGTATACCCTGACATCATATCTGCAAATTTCCAGTGGTATACCTAACCTCCCCTAACCAATCCAGAAATTGTTGATCCCAATTGCCATTCAAATTGAGCAGCAGGTCGAGCAATTGCCCAGCCCTACATTAAATGTTTGTTTTGCCAGGACATTCTTCACAAGTAAAATGAGCTATAAAACGACGTAGGGAACTGAAATGGGTGTCAACTGAATAAGCATTCTTGAGTCACTCAATGGTCTGAGCCATGATGGACAAAGTTTTGGCTTTAAAGGGCTTCTGTCACCCCACTAAAGTGATTTTTTTTTTTGGGCTAGTGAAATTAGTTATATTGCGATATATGACAATATAATTGTGTTACTTACTTTGATCCAGCAGTTTCTGCAAAAAACAAAGTTTTATAATATGTAAATTCGGTCTCTACCAGCAAGTAGGGCGGCTACTTGCTGGTAGCTGCTGCAGAAATCCGCCCCCCTCGGCGCAGGCGCTCTGAGATGAGGAGGCTCGTCTCCTCAGAACTCCCTCAGTGCACCTGCGCCGATGACATCACCGAAATAGAAGACGTCATCGGCGCAGGTGCACTGAGGGAGTTCTGAGGAGACGAGCCTCCTCATCTCAGAGCGCCTGCGCCGAATCAACACAAGCGCGCGATTTTTGAAATGCCGACAGGGCTGGCCGGAGGAGGAGATCCCGGCTGGCCCTGTCAATCAACACGACGAGGGGGCGGATTTCTGCAGCAGCTACCAGCAAGTAGCCGCCCTACTTGCTGGTAGAGACCGAATTTACATATTATAAAACTTTGTTTTTTGCAGAAACTGCTGGATCAAAGTAACACAATTATATTGTCATATATCGCAATATAACTAATTTCACTAGCCCAAAAAAAAAATCACTTTAGTGGGGTGACAGAAGCCCTTTAAAGCCAAAACTTTAAAGAGAATGTGTCACCAAAAATGTTCTCTGCCAGTTAAAACCAGATAGTGACACACATCCTTTTTTCTAATCAGTTTTTATTTTGATTGCAGTTTTTTAATTCTGTTTTCTGAGCATGATTATGGGGGCAGCCATCTTACCTGAGCTGCTTTACAGCAGCCACCAGTGGCACATTGGACTGGAGCTCACCTCATTTTCTAGGCATGCTCTGTGATCTGTGCGGAGGTAGGGGGAGTAGATAAGCTGTGTTATCACCTATTGTTAATGGTGAATTTTGTTATCTACAGTTTATAGTGGTGACGTATGTTATTGTAATCCTGCCTATAATGATAAGCAGATAACTGCTGTAAAGTGATCTGTACAGAACAAGATGTAGTGCCTATTAGAAGGCTTAGTCGCTGGTGCTTGAACTGCAGGATTTTATGGTTTTTGTTTAATATAGATATTAACATGGAAAATTTAAAATAAATACCAAAAATTCTTCAAAAATATGTTTAACACATTCTCTTTAAAGGGGTTATTCACTCCCAGGAGCCTTTCGGGCTGAACCCCCAAAGTGGCCGGATCTGTGGAGAGAATTATACTTTCCTGATCCCCACTACTGGGTTTTGGTTCCTTTGTTCCCCTGCTGCTTCAGCTCTGCAGTCTCCCCAGCTCAACAGCCGTTTTGCTGCAAATCACATAGGAGCTACAGCAAATGATCTGCCGCAGTAGTGACGTATCCCACATGCAACACATGACCCACTGAGATGATGCACGGAGGACACTTCACCTCTGCAGCCAGTTATTGGCTGCAGTGGGTACGTGATCCACGTGAAACTGGATGTTGACTTGTGAAGACCAGAGACTTGCAGCAGCGGAGAGGGGAGAGAAGGAGCCAGGACATAGTGGTGAGGATCAGGTAATTCCCTCCGCAGGTGAAGCCATGTTGGGGGGTCTGCCCAAAAGGGCCTCGTTAATAAACAACCTATTTATCTATGAGGGAACTCTACCCTCCTCTAACATATAACATGAGCCAATCTGCAGCACACAGTACTGGTGATTTACATCAATTCTAGTATGCTCATTTTATCTTTATGCGCATTGAATGTAGCAGAGGTCTATTATACACAGGCACAAAGATATATGAACATTTTTTAAGTACCCTTTTAGCTCTACTTGATAAAACATTCCTCTGAATATAACCTTTTGAAAGAAGAATAGTTAATGGCTAAGGGGCTTAAAGAGTCCTTTGCAAATTCTATTTAAAGCCATGACTAAACAGCCTGCTGCAAATGAATGCGCAAAAAGCAAGATAGTGAAGTAACGACAGCTCACTGGAAAACATTGTAGTTTCTTGGAAATGTTAACATGTGTTTGTTTGCCTGGCTGTCTATTTATAGCAGGGCAGTTTGTCTGCCTCTTTTTCTGCCTTATCAATATACAGTATGTGTTTACTTTTGGAATGCCAAATAAATCAAATATAAGAAAATATGGACTAGCAGGAACTGCCTGACACCTACTTTAGCAACTTATCGAGTGCTTAGAGTTGCGGTGTACATTTTAATATCCAAATACATTGTTTCTGTGTTTTGTGGATCTAATTGATAATCTGTGGGCCAGCTCTTTGGTATATACACTCATTGACAAAAAAATAAAAAATCACCAGAAAGAAATGGAGGATGGATGCAAAACTCAGCATGCAGCTATGTCTCAGGCAGATATGTAAATGATTACACGTGTGGTCAGCTGCCCCATTAAAAGTCTCTCAGAGGCTACTTTTGGATAGTGTACTTCTAGGTAAGAGATTATTGACTGCTACACATACCTTTAAAATGCACTTAAAGACATTTTGCCTAGTTGACAGACTTTGAGAGGGGGCACATTATTGGACTGAAAGTAGCAGGGTGTTGTTTCGACGAATTGCCTGCCATCTAGGCTGCTTTAACTTGTTAGGAGGTGTTGGGGGCAGTGGTTACCCGAGGGCACGCACACAAGGTGAACAGTCTCCAGACGGCCCTGACAGACCACCAGTAGAGAGAATCGTTTGGTCTGCTGCCAAGCATAAGCAGCAACCACATTTTTGTTGTCCTCCATCCAGACACAGCTGGCTCGTTCATTCCCCACCCCTGTCTCTGCCAGGACCATTTTCAGGTGCTTAGCAGGAGGAAATTTGGTGACATGGAACCCATTACGTGTCCTGCCATTGATGGCCAACCATTGCAGTGGTGTCATGAAAGAGAAACCTGGACTGCTTAGGATTATAATCGTATTGTCTTTAGTGATAAATCCAGGTTCTGTTCAGGATCCCAACACACTGCCCCAACTGCTGGTCTGAGGATCTGGGGAGCCATTGCATATGACAATCAGTCACCCCTAGTAGTGATACGAGGGACACTAAAATCTCAGTGATAGGTGCAGGACATCCTGTGGCCTCATGTGTTGCCTTTCATGGCAGGCTTCCAATGGCATGTTTCAACTGGATAATGCTTGCCCACACATACTAAGAGTTTTCCCAGGAATGTCCCCTTTAGATTTCAGCACTTACTTGGCTTGCCCAGTCGCAATTTTGTGGCCAGTCGGGCATTTATGGGACCCGCTAGGACACCTGCTTTGACAATCTATTGCGCAGGATCTACAGGCCCGGCTGCAACATCTGTGGGCAAATGTGCTGCAGGATACCATAGAGAACCTGTATGCCTCCATGTCCAACCGTATCTCATCCTGTATCCAGGCTAGAGGAGGTATAACAGGTACTGGAGCTTCTTTCCACTTGTACAGTGTTGTCCAATAAACGTATCCTTTCACTCTAATATTATAATCACTTATATATACCGTCATTACATTCACAGACAAAGTTTCATTTGATTACAACAACTCCTTCTTGGTGCGTTATTTTTTGTCAACGAGTCTATTTATCTGCTGCTAATTTAGCATATGAGCCTTAAAAGGGTTGTTCACCTCATGGGCATTTCGGCCTGCCCTCCCCTTTCCCCCTACATGGCCAGACCAGTGAAGGAAATCACACTTACTTGCTCTCTGCACCTAGGTTCCAGCTCCTTATCTCCCTTGCCGCTGCACCTCTCCAGTCTTCATCTCCAGTCTACATCCGGTTTGACACTCGTCACATGGCTGCTGCGGCCAATGACTGGTAGCAGTGGTGATGTGTCACCCATGCGCCACATTACCAAGTCACATGACTCATGGAGGACACATCAGCACTGCAGCCAATCATTGGCTGCACAGCCATGTGTTGACACGGAGAGACCAGAGAGCAGCAGTGGTGGCAGGGGATCAAAGCAGCCTGAACCTAGTGGTGGGGAGCAGGTAAGTATGCTTCCCTCTGCAGGTCCAGCCATGTGGGGGTGATCCCCTGGGTGTGACATTATGCGGCCCACTAATTACTATGTTCATTATTGCCCATGGACATGTGTAGCACTGTTTCTAATAAAAAAATAAACCCAGTACCGGACAACCTTTGTAAACACATTTGGTGTGCAGTTAAGGCTACTTTCACACTGCGTTAAAGTTTTCCGGTATCAAGTTCCGTCCTCGGGACTTAATACCGGAAAAGAACTGATCAGTTTTATCCTAATGCATTCTGAATGGCGAGCATTCCGTTCAGTATGCATCAGGATTCATCAGTTTAGTCCCTCTTACGTTTTTAGGCCGGAAAAAATAATGCAGCATGCTGCAGTTTTCTCTCCGGCCAAAAATCTTGAACACTTGCCGGAATTCCGGATCTGGCATTAATTTCCATTTCGGCAAAACGGATCTGGTTTTGCGGTCTGCGCATGCGCAGTCCTTTAAAAATGAGAAAAAAATAAGATTTGTTTTTTCCGTATGACAACGGAAAGACGGATCTGGTATTGCAATGCATTTGTGAGACGGATGCGCATCCGGATCCGTCTCACAAATGCATCAGTTTGCGTCCGGCAGGCAGTTCCGGGCCGGTGACAGAAATGCCTGCCGGAATCCTATGCCGCAAGTGTGAAAGTACCCTTTAGCTACATAATACCTACAATATTCCATAAGAAATATTAAAGAGAAACTTTGGAACTTTATTTTCTGGTACTGAGTACTCCACAGCATTACCTGGTGTCTATATTGTAGAGTACAAGTGAAAACTAACCATGACAAGGTAAATAGCATATGCATTGCTATCTTATGAACAGGACCAGTGACGTCTGAAAAGCAAATAGATATATGTTTATATTAAAGCAACCTTAAATCATCTTTTTATAAGCTCAAAAAATTCCTCTGCAAAGCAAAGATAAAAACACACATAAACGACCTCATTAGCTTTAATTTTCTTCTGAGAAAGGATCAGCAGTAAGTATGTTAAAGTGTCAAATTGCATATGTCGGTATTTAACTTGAGATTGCAATAGCAGAAGTTTTTAGACGGCCATGCAATCTGATGACTGAAACATATGCAACAGAGAATGTTAGCAATGAATTGACCTATATATACTGACCTACATTACATCCATGACTACATTGTATAAGTGTGCCACAAGTCTGCTTTCTCTGGAAAGGAACACACGGTACCAAAAAAAATGTGTAATTAAGGCTAATGGTAAACGTAACTAACAGTGTATTCATTAAATGTCAGCTTGGTAATTGCTTGCTTGACATTATTCTCCAAATTCATACAAATTATTATTTAGAGGGAAGTGCACAGCATATACAGTAAATATGTGTGTGTGTGTGTGTGTATACAGTGGATATACAAAGTCTACACACTCCTGTTAAAATGTCAGGTTTCTGTGATGTAAAAAAATGAGACAAAGATAAATCATTTCAGAACTTTTTCCACCTTTAATGTGACCTATAAACTGTACCACTCAATTGAAAAACAAACTAAATTTTTTTAGGTGGAGTTAAGAAAACAAAAAAAAACTAAAATAATGTGGTTGCACAAGTGTGCACACCCTCTTATAATTGGGGATATAGCTGTGCTCAGAATTAAGCAATCACATTCAAAATAATGTTAAATAGGAGTCAGCATACACCTGCCATCATTTAAAGTGCCTCTGATTAACCCCAAATAAAGTTCAGCTGCTCTAGTTGGTCTTTCCTGGAATTTTCTTAGTCGCATCCCACAGCAGGTCCACAGAGAGCTTCCAAAGCATCAGAGGGATCTCATTGTTAAAAGGTATCAGTCAGGAGAAGGGTACAAAAGAATTTCCAAGGCATTAGATATACCATGGAACACAGTGAAGACAGTCATCATCAAGTGGAGAAAATATGGCACAACAGTGACATTACCAAGAACTGGACGTCCCTCCAAAATTTATAAAAAGATGAGAAGAAAACTGGTCTGGGAGGCTACCAAGAGGCCTACAGCAACATTAAAGGAGCTGCAGGAATATCTGGCAAGTACGGGCTGTGTGGTACATGTGACAACAATCTCCCGTATTCTTCATATGTCTGGGCTATGGGGTAGAGTGATAAGACTAAAGCCTTTTCTTACGAAGAAAAACATCCAAGCCAGGCTACATTTTACAAAAACACATCTGAAGTCTCCCAAAAGCATGTGGGAAAAGGTCTTAAAGTCTGATGAAACCAAGGTTGAACTTTTTGGCCATAATTCCAAAAGATATGTTTGGCCCAAAAACAACACTGCACGTCACCAAAAGAACACCATACCCACAGTGAAGCATGGTGGTGGCAGCATCATGCTTTGGGGCTGTTTTTCTTCAGCTGGAACTGGGGCCTTAGTTAAGCTAGAGGGAATTATGAACAGTTCCAAATACCAGTCAATATTGGCACAAAACCTTCAGGCTTCTGCTAGAAAGCTGAACACGAAGAGGAACTTCATCTTTCAGCATGACAACGACCCAAAGCATACATCCAAATCAACAAAGGAATGGCTTCACCAGAAGAAGATTAAAGTTTTTGAATGGCCCAGCCAGAGCCCAGACCTAAATCCGATTGAAAATCTGTGGGGTGATCTGAAGAGGGTTGTGCACAGGAGATGCCCTCGCAATCTGACAGATTTGGAGTGTTTTTGCAAAGAAGAGTGGGCAAATCTTGCCAAATCAAAATGTGCCATGCTGATAGACTCATACCCAAAAAGACTGAGTGCTGTAATAAAATGAAAAGGTGCTTCAACAAAGTATTAGTTTAAGGCTGTGCACACTGATGCAACCATATTATTTTATTTTTATATTTTTTCTTCCCTCTACCTAAAAGGGTTTGTTTTTCAATTGAGTTGTACAGTTTATAGGTTACATTAAAGGTGGGAAAAGTTCTGAAATTATATCTTTGTCTAATTTTTTTACATCACAGAAACCTGACATTTTAACAGGGGTGTGTAGACTTTTTATATCCACTGTATATATAGCATGTAATAAAATAATTTTGTTATATCACGGTGCATAGAGTTTTCAGTTACAGCTTTAGTCCAGAGCACGAACGCACTCCAGGATAGTAAAGGAAATGAGTGATAGAAGTTAAAGAAGTAGCAACTTTCTATTAATATTAATTATTAATAGTTGATTTTGATATTAATAATTCATATTTACTTTAAGATACAGTGGGATGCGAAAGTTTGGGCAACCTTGTTAATCGTCATGATTTTCCTGTATAAATCGTTGGTTGTAATGATAAAAAATGTCAGTTAAATATATCATATAGGAGACACACACAGTGATATTTGAGAAGTGAAATGAAGTTTATTGGATTTACAAAAAGTGTGCTATAATTGTTTAAACTAAATTAGGCAGGTGCATAAATTTGGGCACCACAAAAAAGAAATGAAATCAATATTTAGTAGATCCTCCTTTTGCAGAAATTACAGCCTCTAAACGCTTCCTGTAGGTTCCAATGAGAGTCTGGATTCTGGTTGAAGGTATTTTGGACCATTCCTCTTTACAAAACATCTTTAGTTCATTCAGGTTTGATGGCTTCCGAGCATGGACAGCTCTCTTTAAGTCACACCACAGATTTTCAATTATATTCAGGTCTGGGGACTGAGATAGCCATTCCAGAACGTTGTACTTGTTCCTCTGCATAAATGCCTTAGTTGATTTTGAGCAGTGTTTAGGGTCGTTGTCTTGTTGAAAGATCCAGCCCCGGCACAGCTTCAGCTTTGTCACTGATTCCTGGACATTGGTCTCCAGAATCTGCTGATACTGAGTGGAATCCTTGCGTCCCTCAACTTTGACAAGATTCCCAGTCCCTGCACTGGCCACACAGCCCCACAGCATGATGGAACCACCACCATATTTCACTGTAGGTAGCAGGTGTTTTTCTTGGAATGCTGTGTTCTTTTTCCTCCATGCATAACGCCCCTTGTTATGGCCAAATAACTCAATTTTAGTTTTATCAGTCCACAGCACCTTATTCCAAAATGAAGCTGGCTTGTCCAAATGTGCTTTAGCCCACCTCAAGCGGCACTTTTTGTGCTGTGGGCGGAGAAAAGGCTTCCTCTGCATCACTCTCGCATACAACATCTCCTTGTGTAACGTGCCCGGAATGGTTGAACAATGCACAGTGACTCCATCTGCAGCAAGATGATGTTGTAGGTCTTTGGTGCTGGTCTGTGAGTTGACTCTGACTGTTCTCAACATTCGTCGCTTCTGTCTATCCGAGATTTTTCTTGGTCTGCCACTTCGAGCCTTAACTTGAACTGAGCCTGTGGTCTTCCATTTCCTCAATATGTTCCTAACTGTGGAAACAGACAGCTGAAATCTCTGAGACAGCTTTCTGTATCCTTCCCCTAAACCATGATGGTGAACAATCTTTGTCTTCAGGTCATTTGAGAGTTGTTTTGAGACCCCCATGTTGCTACTCTTCAGAGAAAATTAAAAGAGGAGGGAAACTTACAATTGACCCCCTTAAATACTCTTTCTCATAATTGGATTCACCTGTGTATGTAGGTCAGGGGTCACTGAGCTTACCAAGCCAATTTCAGTTCCAATAATTAGTTCTAAATGTTTTGGAATCAATAAAATGACAACAGTGCCCAAATTTATGCACCTGTCTAATTTTGTTTAAACAATTATAGCACACTTTCTGTAAATTCAATAAACTTCATTTCACTTCTCAAATATCACTGTGTGTGTCTCTTATATGATATATTTAACTGACATTTTTTATCGTAACAACCAACGATTTAGACTGTTATTCAGAAAATAATAAGGCTATCATCAATGTACGGTACATGATTTAGGCTTTGTTTAGACTGTGTTTGAGCATTTTGTTGGAGGTGTATGTTGGGAGGATTTGGGAGGATTTCCTAACAGATACCTCCAATGTATGCCACCGTATAGACATACAGTGATATATATTGCCCATAGGTATCCATTGGATGGCTTTGCATAAAAAAAAATAAAAGTTGGCTACACTTTACTACAGTATACAAAAAAAAACATATACCAGCCAAAGAAGCCAAAAGGACACTGTTTTCTATTCTGTTAGGGAATAGAGTTGAGCGAACCTGGTTCAAGTTCGGGGTTGAAGTGAATTACTTAATAGATTCCGTTGAATCCATAACGTAATTCAATACCGGCATTAGCGGCATTCCGTTTTGCATGCTGTCATAATACAAGTGTATGGCAAGCAGAACAGAACCCTCAGAGCGGACCATACACTTGTATTATGCGGCATGCCAGCACTGAATTGCGTAATGGAATCTGTAAGAACGGAATCCATTATGTGATTCACTTAAACCCTGAACCCGAACCTGTCAAAAGGCAAGTTCACTCAACTCTATTGGGGAATGTGTTGGAGAATGAGTGCTTGGGCTTTTCCAGCACATATGATGAACAAAGGGGCAGATTTACTAATCCTGTTGATTCTGTAAATTTAAACAGGGTGTCTAGAAACTCACCTAATTTATCACAATGGCACATGATGCATGATAAATGTGGTGCAGGGTTAAGCTGCTTTGTCTGACTTATTTACCTACTTTTGGTTGGCTTACTTTGACAGCATTTTAGGCCAGAATAGTGGCATATTTTGGGCACTTATAAGGTCATTTATCAAACTGGTGTAATGTAGAACTGGCCTTTCATTTTTGACAGCTCCTTTGGAAAATGAATGGTGAAATCTGATTGGTTGCTATGGGCAACTAAGCCAGTTCAATAAATAACCCCATTAAAGGGTCATCAATACCAGATCCGCGGGGGTCTGACACCCGACACCCCCGCCAATCAGCTGTTTGAAGAGAAGGCGTGCGCCGTGCCAGCGCTGCCTCCCCTTCACTGTTTACCTTCTAGCCGTTGCATATTCAGCGGTGAGCAGGTGTAATTACACCCAAGCCGCCCCATTCATTTCAATGATACTGATCGCTCCTATACAAGCGTATAGGAGCGATCCCTACCATTCAAATGAATGGGACGGCTTGGGTGTAATTACACCTGCTCACCACTGCATATGCAACGGCTAGAAGGTAAACCGTGAAGGGGAGGCAGCGCTGGCATGGCGCGCGCTTTCTCTTCAAACAGCTGATAGGCAGGGGTGCCGGGTGTCGGACCCCCGCCGATCTGGTATTGATGACCTATCCTGAGGTTAGGTCATCAATAAATATAACTTGGACAACCCCTTTAACCCCTTAAGGACACAGGGCGTACCGGTACGCCCTATTTCCCAAGTCCTTAAGGACCAAGGGCGTACCGGTACGTCCTGACTTAAAATCGGCATTCCGGCGCCGCGGGGGTTAATCGGAACGGGATTTCGGCTGAAATCATTCAGCCGGCATCCCGTAACAACGCAGGGGGGGGTCATTTGACCCCCCCGTATCGGCGATCGCAGAAAACCGCAGGTCAATTCAGACCTGCGGTTTTCTGCGTTTCCGGTCCATTCGGGTGTCCGGTGACCCGATGAACCGGAAAAAGACTGCGATCGGTGGCGTAATTATACACCACCAATCGCAGTCCGAGGATTTGAGGAGGCGGTGCTGGCCCTGGTGCTGAACACTGCTGTCCAGGGTGCTGATTGGTGCAGGGGAGAGAGGCGCGAGATTCAAACTTCCTGCGCTCCTCTCTCCCCTCCTCTTCCTGTTCTGCACGAGCACCCGGCAGCATCGTCCAGCACCAGCTCCTGTGTCCCCCTAATCGCCATCCATCACCCTCCTGCACCCATCGCCACCCAGGTAGGTTAGGGTCAGTGAGGGAGAGGCATCGTTAGGCAGGGAAAGAAGGGAAAAGTTAGTTAGGAAAAAAAAAAAAAAAAAAAAAACTTTTAACTTTTACACAAAACTTTTTTTGATCCATCTATCAGACCCCAGACCCCCCCCCTGCCACTTGCCCCCCCCTACCAGCCCCCCACCACCACCAGCCCCCCCACCCCCTCCACCCATCCCCCCACCACTCCCCCCAACCCCCCCCCCCCCCCACCACCACCACTAGCCCCCTCACCACCACTTTTTTTTCTGCGTTCGCTGACTGGTCGGCACTTTTTAGCGTCCGTCCACTGTTAGCGCATCGCCTGCCCCACCGCTGATCAGCGTTGTACCGCTAATCAGCAACTTTTTTTTTTTCCTAACACTTGCCCTTTTTTCCTTTTTTTAGTACGCGAACACCCGTTGCCCCCACACACACGCACATATAATAAAGTTTTACACACACGCACACCTACACGCACACACACCCATGGCCCGCCGGGTGTTCTCGGCCGAGGAGGCATATGCCCAGATTGCCTCCGACTCCGAGAGCCCCAGTGAGGATGAGGATGACCCCACATTCCTCTTATCATCAGCATCCTCCTCATCATCATCGGATGACGATGAGCCACCAAGGCGGCGGAGACGCCGCCAGGCGGAGCCAGGGGCCGCACATGCTAGGGATCCTGTGGCCCACCCTAGTACGAGCCGCCCTGGGGTTCGTACTGGTTTCCCGGCCCACCAAATAAGTTCACCGGAGACCCCTGCCGATGAACTTAGCTGGTGTCCCCCAGTGGACTTTGAGCCTGAGATTCCGGATTTCGCTGGCAATCCTGGAATCCAGATTCCCACAGTGGGGTTTACTGAAATTGACTATTTTAGTTTTTTTTTCAGTAACCCACTGGTGAATTTGATGGTGGAGCAGACGAATCTGTACGCCCAACAGTTCGTCGCTCAAAACCCAGGCTCAGTTTTGGCTAGACCCGGTGGCTGGACGCCGGTCAGTGCAGCCGAAATGAGGACATTTTGGGGCCTCGTGCTGCATATGGGTCTAGTCCAAAAACCCAGTGTCAGGCAATACTGGAGTGGGGACGTCCTGTACCAGACCCCACTGTACAGTATGGTCATGACACGCTCCCGGTTTGAGGCCATCCGGAAATGTCTGCATTATTCCGATAATGCAGCATGTCCACCCCGAGGTGATCCTGCCTATGACCGGCTGTATAAGATACGGCCTGTCATCGATCACTTTGGGGCCACATTTCAGCAGGCCTACGTACCTGGAAGGGAGGTCGCGGTTGATGAGTCGCTCATTGCGTTCAAGGGGAGACTCAGTTTCCGCCAATATATTCCCACAAAGCGAGCGAGGTATGGCGTGAAGCTATACAAAATTTGTGAGAGTACCTCAGGGTACACTTACAAATTTCGTGTGTACGAGGGGCGAGATTCCCGTATTCAACCCCCAGAATGTCCCCCCACTCTGGGTGTTAGCGGGAAACTCGTGTGGGACCTTATGTACCCACTGCTGGATAATGGTTACCACTTGTACGTGGATAACTTTTATACCAGCATTCCCTTGTTCAGGTCCCTTGCCGCCAGATCTACGTTCGCTTGTGGGACCGTGCGGAAAAATCAGCGCGGCCTCCCTGCCTACCCCCTCCAGGTACCTATCCCCAGGGGTGAGACCCGTGCACTTACCAGTGGAAACCTGTTGCTGGTCAGGTATAAGGACAAGAGGGATGTCCTTATGCTGTCCACAATCCACGGTAACGGCACCACCCCAGTCCCTGTGCGAGGTACCGCGGCAACGGTCCTCAAGCCCGATTGTATCGTCGACTACAATCGGTATATGGGAGGAGTTGATCTCTCGGATCAAGTCCTCACGCCATATAACGCCATGCGCAAAACCCGGGCATGGTACAAAAAAGTTGCGGTCTACTTGGTGCAGGTTGCCATGTACAACTCTTTTGTACTATCCCGAAGCGCTGGCAGCACAGGGACATTCCTCCAATTCTATGAGGCAGTCCTCAAGGACCTGATCTTTTCGGACCGGGAAAGAGCAGGCCGGAGTACCTCGGGAACTGGAGGCGCCCGGATCGTCCCTGGCCAACACTTTCCAGGTGTGGTCCCCCATACTGGAAAGAAGGGACGAACCCAAAAAAAGTGCAGAGTGTGTCGCAGGAGGGGGATACGGAAGGACACCACCACTCAGTGCGACACGTGCCCCGATCATCCGGGCCTCTGCGTTATCGATTGCTTCAGGGAGTATCACACTTCCATGGAGTACTAAATTTTTATAATCCCCAACAGTTCACTAGAGAACATAAAACACTATGGCTCTCAGACTTTGGAGACACGAAAACTATTTTTCTTTCCCCCAAAAATATTAGTTTTAGTGCAGGCATCCTCAAACTGCGGCCCTCCAGATGTTGTAAAACTATAACTCCCAGCATGCCCAGACAACCTACAGCCATCAGCAGGGCATGGTGGGAATTGTAGTTTTACAACATCTGGAGGGCCGCAGTTTTAGGATGCCTGCTTAGTGTCTCCAAAGTCTGAGAGCCATACATATTGGGCATCGTCGCGTGCGTAAAAGTCGTCGCTATAAAAATAACTTTTGACCAAACGCCTCGGATGAACGGTGTTAAAAATATAAAATAAAAACGGTGCCAAAACACCTATTTTTGGGCAAAATTTCAATTTAAATCCATTTTGCCGGTAATAAAGCAAGGGTTAACAGCCAAACAAAACTAAATATTTATTGCCCCGATTCTGTCGTTTGCAGAAACACCCCATATGTGGTCGTAAATGGCTATATAGCCGCACGGCAGGGCATAGAACGAAGGGAACGCCATACGGTTTCTGGAAGGCAGATTTTGATGGACAGTTTTTTTTTTGACACCATGTCCCATTAGAAGCCCCCCCTGATGTAGCCCAGACTAGAAACTCCAAAAAAGTGACCCCATCTAAGAAACTACACCCCTCAAGGTATTCAAAAGTTACTTTACAAACTATGTTAACCCTTTAGGTGTTCCACAAAACTAAATAGCGAATGTAGAAACAATTTTAGATTTTAATTTTTTTGTTACATTGCCTCAAAAAAGAGTAATATAGAGCAACCAAATATCAAATTTACCCCAAAAATAGTCCCAAAACAACAACCACCTTATCCCGTAGTTTCCTAGATGGGGTCACTTTTATGGAGTTTCTACTCTAGGGGTGCATCAGGGGGCTTGAAAGGGTACATGGTGTAAATAAACCAGTCCAGCAAAATCTGCCTTCCAAAAACCATATGGCGTTCCCCTTCTTCTATGTCCTGCCGTTTAGCCAAATAGTAGTTTACCACCACATATGGGGTGTTTCTGCAAACTACAGAATCAGGGCAACCCATTTTGAGTGTTGTTTGGCAGTTAACCCTTGTTTTACTCCTAGAAAAAATTGATTATATTGGAAAATTTTCCAAAAAATTGAAATTTCATAATTGTTTCTCCATCTGCCATTAACTCTTGTGGAACACCTAAAGGGTTAACAAAGTTTGTAAACCCAGTTTTGAATACCTTGAGGGGTGTACTTTCTTAGATGGAGTCACTTTTTTGAAATTTCTATTCTAGGGGTGCAACAGGGGGCTTCAAATGGGACATGGTATAAACAAAACCAGTCTAGCAAAATCTGCCTTCCAAAACCCATATGGTGTTCCCCTCCTTCTATGTGCTACCGTTCGGCCAAACAGTAGTTTACGACCACATATGGGGTGTTTTTGCAAACTACAGAATCAGGGCAACCCATTTTGAGTGTTGTTTGGCAGTTAACCCTTGTTTTACTCCTAGAAAAAATTGATTATATTGGAAAATTTTCCAAAAAATTGAAATTTCATAATTGTTTCTCCATCTGCCATTAACTCTTGTGGAACACCTAAAGGGTTAACAAAGTTTGTAAACCCAGTTTTGAATACCTTGAGGGGTGTACTTTCTTAGATGGAGTCACTTTTTTGACATTTCTATTCTAGGGGTGCAACAGGGGGCTTCAAATGGGACATGGTATAAACAAAACCAGTCCTGCAAAATCTGCCTTCCAAAACCCATATGGTGTTCCCCTCCTTCTATGTCCTCCCGTTCGGCCAAACAGTAGTTTACGACCACATATGGGGTGTTTTTGCAAACTACAGAATCAGGGCAACCCATTTTGAGTGTTGTTTGGCAGTTAACCCTTGTTTTACTCCTAGAAAAAATTGATTATATTGGAAAATTTTCCAAAAAATTGAAATTTCATAATTGTTTCTCCATCTGCCATTAACTCTTGTGGAACACCTAAAGGGTTAACAAAGTTTGTAAACCCAGTTTTGAATACCTTGAGGGGTGTACTTTCTTAGATGGAGTCACTTTTTTGAAATTTCTATTCTAGGGGTGCAACAGGGGGCTTCAAATGGGACATGGTATAAACAAAACCAGTCCTGCAAAATCTGCCTTCCAAAACCCATATGGTGTTCCCCTCCTTCTATGTCCTCCCGTTCGGCCAAACAGTAGTTTACGACCACATATGGGGTGTTTTTGCAAACTACAGAATCAGGGCAACCCATTTTGAGTGTTGTTTGGCAGTTAACCCTTGTTTTACTCCTGGAAAAAATTGATTATATTGGAAAATTTTCCAAAAAATAGAAATTTCAAAATTGTTTCTCCATCTGCCATTAACTCTTGTGGAACACCTAAAGGGTTAATAAAGTTTGAAAAAACAGTTTTGAATACCTTGAGGGGTGTAGTTTCTAGAATGGGGTCATTTTTGGGAGGTTTCTATTATCTAAGCCTCACAATATGACTTCAAACCTGAACTGGTCCATAAAAAGTGGGATTTTGAAGATTTCTCAAAAATTTCAAAATTTGCTTCTAAACTTCTAAGCCTTGTAACATCCCCAAAAAATAAAATATCATTCCCAAAATGCTACAAACATGAAGTAGACATATGGGGAATGTAAAGTCATCACAATTTTTGGGGGTATTACTATGTATTACAGAAGTAGAGAAACTGAAACTTTGAAATTTGCTAATTTTTCAAAATTTTTGGTAAAAAATGTATTTTTTTATGCAAAAAAAATAACTTTTTTGACCCAATTTTAGCAGTGTCATGAAGTACAATATGTGACGAAAAAACAATCTCAGAACGGCCTGGGTAAGTCAAAGCGTTTGAAAGTTATGAGCACTTAAAGTGACACTGGTCAGATTTGCAAAAAATGGCCCGGTCCTTAAGGTGAAAATGAGCCCGGTCCTTAAGGGGTTAATGTTGCTAAGTAGACCATCTTGTTGTAAGCAATGAATGTGGACCCACTGTGCCAACCAGCCAGTTTGACTTTGGACTACTCATGAGGGTATTATACAAGGGATCTAGTCTTCACTACCTCTTGGAATAGTTCTGGTGTGGTTGGCTGCTGACTCACTGAGGTCAAAGACACTGGTGCAAAGCACTGAGGGATCAGGCAACACACATAGTCAGGTAAAAGGCCAGAGCAGGCAGAGTGCATGCAAATCTGTGAAACAGTCCATAAGGTAGGGCAGGAATGGATTAGGTTAGGTGGCAGAGGGTCAGGATCCAGGAAACAGGCAGGAGTCAGTACACAACCAGATTATAGCTCTTTTGCATGGCCTAGCAAGCAAGTGAAACCTAAAGTAATCTATTGTTCAGGCAAGGTTGGAACAAACAGCCCTGCATATACAGGATGGCTGATGAGCTCATTACAGCTGAACACATAGCAAAAGAGGAATTAACACTTGCAGTAGAGAGAGGTTCAATAAAAACACACTAATACACACACACACAGAAAGAGACCTAGCAGCCAGGCTGCAGGGACATAGAAGTCTGGTGGCCAGCCCCGGGCAGAAGCTAGGTGAGTGATCCAAACATACATTTTTCAAAACCTAGATGTGGCCAACTGCACCACTTTTTTTTCACAATTTATACCAGAATCTAGAGGCTCTCATATTCAGAAATGTTGGTCACTGTGAACAGATAGAGCTTTATTTTTCTAGACCTCTTTGTATATGATTACTAAGGTTGAGCGAATCGAGCTTCAGATCATAGATCTGAGGTCGATTCGTTAAAAAACTTTGTTTGTAATGCTGTTTCAATACAGTATTAAAATGTATGTGCTCCATGTAGGAAAACTTTGTCTCTGCCGAAGTAAATTACTTCAGTATTCCCATCTACGTATTTAAAAACATTTTAAACAAGGAGTTCGAAGTCTGCTTCAGTACTGACTGGTACCTTGGTACCAAAGCTGACTTCAGATTCCTATTTTAAAATGTTTTTAAATACGCAGATAGGAATACCAAAGAAATTTACCAAAGTCTTGTGCAACTTCGACCTTAGATCAGATCTCTATATCAGGTCCTCACAATGCCATATCAGACCTCAGATCAAGCCCCCATATCAGATCTTTAGACCCCCTTATCAGGCGTCATATCAGATCCTCAGACCCCCAGATCAGACCTCAGATCAGACCTCCATATCACATTTTCAGATCCTTTTATCAGACCCCCATCAGACCTCAGATCAGACCCCGATATCTAGGGGTGTAGCTAATGGCTCGGGCCCTGGTGCAAGAGTTCAGCTTGGGGTCCCCCTTCCCTCAGTGCTTTGTGGCCAGGGGCAGGAAGCGCATAGCTTTCGTGCTGCCCGAGGCAAAAATTGAAACGACACCCCCGCCTCCATGCCAAATTCTTGATTTAACCCTCTTCCCTTGAGCCAGAGGTGCAACTTGACCAGCATGCACTTTCTATAATATTGGTGTCTTCTTGTGCACCACAAGGGTCTTTGGGCCCCCTCAGGCTCCTGGGCCCGGTAGCGACTGCTACCTCTGCACCCCCTATAGCTACGCCCCTGCCCATATCACATTCTCAGACCCTCTTATCAGATGTCAGATTATACCCCCATATCACTTCCTCAGACCCACTTATCAGACCCCCATCAGACCCAAAATAAATAAATTCACTTACCTCCAAAAGCTCCACCGCTACTCTCCAGTTCCGGAGGTCTCTCCATCAGTCCCTGCTCGCTGGTCTTCTCCGGTCCCGCGCAGCACTGTGACCTGACTGCGTAAGTTGTCAGGTCATAGTGCGCACAATACTTCCTGACACTGTACGCAATCAAGAAAGTGCAGTGTGGACTCGGAGAAGACTAGGGAGGAGGGGTAAGTATGGCACTTCACTCACCTCTTCCCTGCCTCCTGCATACTAGTGAGCGCTTCAGTAATGGAAAGCTTTGATGCGGTTTTGGGGGTTTACTAATTATTATAGAAAATTTATCTTGAACTATTCTTGATGAGAGTACCATCTTGGAAACTGGGTCTAAGATTTATTGGACCTTACAAAATATCTGCGGTGGTCAATCCAGTAGCGTTTCGTCTGGATCCTCCGCAGACTTGGAGGCTCCATGATGTGTTCCACAGGGGTTTACTGAAGAAATGTTATATTATAGAAAATTTATCTTGAACTATTCTACCATTGTAAAACCTCTGACCGATATGACTAAGAAGGGCGTCAACGTCTCTGTCTGGTCGGATGAGGTATTGCAGGCCTTTTCGATTATTAAGGAATGTTTTGCGTCTGCTCCCATTCTGGTGCAGCCCGATGTGTCTCGGCCATTCGTGGTGGAGGTTGATGCATCAGAAGTGGGGGTTGGAGCAGTGCTGTTGCAGGGTTCATCTCCTGGCAAATGGGTTCTCGGTCGCCGAGAGGAATTATGATGTAGGAGGAGATAGGGAACTGCTGGCCATCAAATTGGCCTTTGAGGAATGGCGTCGCTGGTTGGAGGGGGCGTCTCATCCCGTTACAGTATATACTGATCATAAGAATTTGGCTTACCTGCAATCTGCCAAGCGTCTGAATCCTAGACAGGCTAGATGGTCACTGTTCTTTACCAGGTTCAATTTTGTGGTTACATTTCGTCCGGGGGTTAAAAACGTCAAGGCGGATGCGTTGTCTCGCAGTTTTCCTGGGGGATGTGATCCAGAGGATCTTGCTCCGATTTCTGCTGATGGGGTGGTGGTCTCTGCTCTGTACTCCGATTTGGAGATGGAGGTGTTGGGAGCCCAGGAGGGGGCTCCTGGTTCTTGTCCCCTAGGAAGGTTGTTTGTTCCTGATGGACTGCGATACAGGGTATTCAAGGAACATCACGATACTGTCCTTGCTGGACATCCTGGTGGTAAGTCCACCTTTGATCTTGTGTCCCGGAGGTTCTGGTGGCCCGGGTTACGTAAGAGTGTTGAGGATTACGTAGCAGCTTGTGAAACCTGTACATGGTCAAAGGTTGCTCACACTCGACCTTCTGGTTCACTTCTTCCTTTGTCTATTCCATCTCGTCCTTGGACGCACTTGTCTATGGACTTTATTACGGATCTGCCGAGTTCCTCCGGGAAAACAGTAATTTTGGTGGTTGTTGACCGTTTTAGTAAAATGGCTCACTTTGTATAGTTATCTAGTCTGCCCAATGCCAAGACTCTTGCTCAGATTTTTGTTGATAATATCGTGAAATTACATGGCATTCCCTCGGATGTGGTTTCTGATAGGGGCACGCAGTTTGTCTCCAGGTTTTAGAGGGCATTCTGCTCTCGGCTTGGCATTCAACTTTCATTCTCTTCGGCTTTTCATCCGCAGTCGAATAGGCAGACAGAGCGTACTAATCAAAACCTGGAGACCTACTTGAGGTGCTTTGTGGCTGAGAATCAGGAGGACAGGTCCTCATTCTTATCCCTAGCAGAGTTTGCTTTGAATAACCGTAGGCAGGAGTCCACGGGTAAGTCGCCATTTTTTGGCGCATACGGTTTTCATCCTCAGTTTGGTACCTTTTCTGGGACTAGTTCCTCTGGGATGCCAGAGGAGAGATTTTCTTCTGCCTTGTCTTCTATCTGGCGGAGGATCCAAGTGAATTTGGAGAAGATGGGTGAGAGGTATAAGCGAATGGCTGACAAGAGACATATGACTGGTCCGGACCTGTGTGTGGGTGATCTGGTGTGGTTATCTATTAAAAATATTAAACTGAGAGTACCATCTTGGAAACTGGGTCCAAGATTTATTGGACCTTACAAAATATCTGCGGTGGTCAATCCAGTAGCGTTTTGTCTGGATCCTCCGCAGACTTGGAGGATCCATGATGTGTTCCACAGGTCTTTACTGAAGAAATATGTGAAACCGGTGGAACCATTGCCATTGCCTCCTCCCCCTGTTCTAATTGATGGAAATTTAGAGTTCGAGATCTCTAGGGTTCTCGACTCAAGAGTTCCCTTCAGTACCTGGTACACTGGAGGGGATACGGCCCTGAGGAGAGGATGTGAGTTCCGGCTGTGGATGTTAGTGCCAGCCGACTGGTGAGCGCTTTTCACAGATCCCACCCAGATAAAGTTGGGCCGGGGTGTCCGGAGGTCACCTGTAGAAGGGGGGTACTGTCATGCCCTGCTCAGGTTATGTGCGGAGGTCTGCCAGGTTAGCAGCATGTGTGTAGCCTTTTGTTTTGTTTTGGAGTTGAGCTGTATCCGCCTCCCTTCAGGTGCACTCGGTTGGTATGAGTTTAAATTACGCCCACTCCCAGTGTCCTGTGCGGGTTATAGCTTCTGTCTTGCTCAGTGGAAGGAAGGAAGTCTTTGCTGTTTCTGCTTAGTAACAAGATAAGTTTGTTTTGTTTTTCTTGTGGTTGTCTGTCTAGGCTGTTAGAGAGACACCTGCCCCCTCCAGGTCCTGAGGGAGCAGGCTGCCTCTTTCCCCCTTTCAAATAGGAGAAGAGAAAAAAGAGGTTGAGTGGTTCCACCACAGGTTGTTAGCCCTGGGGAACAGGCGCCAGAGGAAGGGAGAAGATGCTGGTGTAAATAAGGAAATAAAATAAGATAGCACCACCGTCTAAGTGCCGTTAGGTAACTATTGTGGGAAGGCAGCACAAGTGTTAGAGGGAAGTGAAAAGAAATTTCCAATCCCAACAAACAAATACCAGTATTAGATGGTCTAATACTGGTCTTTCCCCCTTTCACCATCTTAGGGATTTTAGGGAATCTTCAGCCTAGGCACGGAGACACGTTCATTCCCACCTTCAGGGTCTGAATGTGGGCATAGAAGTCTAGGAAGAGCTGGTAGGGATTTGTCAGGAGGTGACCTTTATCCCTAGCTTCTTGCCTAGACACTGGTTTGGTGGTAATCTGTGTATCTTGTATCCTGTCCAGCGTGACAACTGCATCTTAACAAATGATATTGTTAAAGTAGCACTCCCCCAAAAAAATGTATTCTGTGACCTGTTAGAAAGGTGCATGATGTAATCCGTAGTGAATGTAATGTTCTCTTTGACTGTATTTATGAGGTATCCCCTCCCTTCTAAGTTTTAGCTGTGTCATGTGACCAACTCTCTGATCTCCAACTAACACAGGACAGAAAGTCAGTTACTTCTCTATTTATTCCTATGAGACTGACATTGAGGCTCCCATTTGCTGGTCACATGACACAGCCGAGAAGCAGAAGGGAGGAGATAGCTCACAAAATACAGTCACTGGTAAAAAGATTACATTCACTACAGATTACAGCATGTACCTTTCTAACAGGTAAATAAAAATGTTTGTGGGATTTCTTCTGTATCTCCTGATAACTTTATATTTGTAATGGAGTATGGAGTGCTTCCTCCTCTTCAAACAGCTGATTGGTGGGGGTCCCAGGTGTCGGACTCCTGCCAATCAGATATTGATGACCTATCCTGATGATAGGTCATCAATATTAATGGCTGGACAACTCCTTTAGCACATAATGCTGTGCAAGTACACATTATGTGCAATGAGCAGATTGCTGCACTGAGTCTGCTTCATACAGGCCACAATGACTGGGATTGGCAATGACACCGAAACTGTCATTTGACGCTTTCAACAGAGAGGTTAGGCAGAGGGATGCAGCTCCCTCTGCCTTCCAATCGGAGCACCCGCAATGAAACCACGGGGCTCTAATTGGTTACCATGACAGGCCAGGGAACCTTCAGCAAGCCCCAGGCTGTCATGGTAACCAATTATTTATAGACTGCCTGCTATGCTGTGCACGAGGATCAGCTAATCAGGCAGCGCTTCAAAATCTCATTCACCATAATATATTTCTATTATGGTGAAAGGGACAAGGAATAAAAAAAATCCCATGTTCTAGCCCCCTATGGAGGCTAAAAGTTATTAGGTAAAAAAAAAAAGTTAAAAAACAAAAACAAAAAAAGAGCTATTAAAATATTTTCCCTGCGCGGTAAACACTGTAACAGAAAAAACCTGTAAAAACATGCGATTCAACATTTTGTCCCCTGCCCCCCGAAAAAATGTAATAACAGTGATCAATAAGTTGTATGAACCCCAAAAATGGTACCAAAAGCTCTGTACACCAAAATATAAAAAAAGTTATTGCTGTCAAAAAATGGCAATGTAAAGAAAATCTAAACAAAATAAAAACTATACAAATTTAGTATCACCATAATTGTATTGACCCACAGAAGGTGTCTAAGCTCTCCCTTACTAATGGTTGTTTGCCTCAATATATGTAGCAGTTAGCTGTTAAAAAGGTTGTGTAGTGGCGTAATATTGATGACCTGTCCTCAAGATAGGTCATCAATAACAGATGGGTAGGGGTCCAAATTCCAGCACCCCAGCAGATCACTTGTTTGAAGGGATCGTGGCACTCATGCAAGCATTGCTTTCTCTTCAAAGTTTACCAGAGTGACATCCCCTTTGTAGTGGCAGTACAGTGTAATTACAACTGCTCCTCCCATTCCATTGAATGGGAAGGAGCAGTTGCAACTGCACTTCGCCACTGGTACAAAGGAGATGATATGCAGGTAAACTTTGAAGAGGACGCAACCCCTTTAAACAGCTGATCGGCGTGGGTGCCAGGAGTCGGACCCCAGCCAATCTGATATTGATGAGCTATCCTAAGGACAATTCATTAATACTATGCCACTGTACAGCCTGTTTAATTTTCTATTTAAGAATACCTTTGCATTGATTTTTTTTTTTACATTTGCTTTCTAAATGAAAAATGAAAGAGGACCTGTCATGATTTAAAAAAAATGCAAACTGTTTACCGGTCTTCATTCCCAATGTCCCCCTAAGTATAGTGCTGTATTTTCTTTTTATGTAAGCATAGCTATGGCCCCCAATCCAGTTTGGCACCCTATATGCTAATTGAGAACGATAGTTTAACTGGGCAGAGACCATTGCTCTTCTCCCTAGGCAGGATCTACAGCAGTCTGGCATTGTCCTGTCATAGTAGATAGCCTCAGAGTGATGCAGAAGCTCAGTGTGATCTCCTAAGACATCACAAGGGTACAGTATGAATGAGCAAAGATCAGCAGTTTGCATGGTTAAAACTCATGACAGGTTCCCTTTAAGCAACTTTCTAAATAGTCTTCATAAAAATCTTACCATTTTGTTCATGTGGAGTCAGTGCAACTCCTTCATGTAGCTGGCTGTGCTGCTGCCTCCGACATAGATCTGAAAGCACACTGCTCCTGACTGTCAGGATTCTTTGTCCCCCCCCCCCCCCCCCCCCCCCCCCCCCCCCCAATCTTTCATTAGAGATACTAGCATGTAAAGACCTTTTTACATGGATGGGTTATTGGAATAAACTTTTAGACAAGTCCTAATTTCTGATAACTGGCCCCATGTAAATGCATGACTCATTCACCAGGTGGAAGCGCCTTTGATATGGCACATAAAATCAATGATTGCTGGCAGCAGATTTCTCTGTGTAAATGGGGATCTTCTGCCGGTATTGAATCTGTATGGGGATGAGCGATCACTTTATTACCTCTGCTCATGATCAGGCAATTATGGGGAATGTTTGGTTTGTTTTGGATAATTATCTTGGCATTGGTCCATGTAAATGCAGCTATAGACTATAACATTGTACGCGTCAGATAATGTGTGGAAAGAAGAAAAGCTTTCAGGGAGGACAGCAGGGGCAGATTGGACTACACAGGGAAATATCCCAGTGGGCCAATGCCCAGGGGGCCGCCTGAGTCCTCTTCATGGTTGTCAGCCAGGTACATAATCTGATCCGCTCAGCATTAAATTATGCACTTCACTGGTGGCCGCAAGTGCCCTCCTGAATTAAAAAACTGTATTGCTGCCCTCAGGACGGTGATGCAGTTAAATACTGCGACGGGGGCGACAGCAATTTGTGCCGCACTGTGGTATTAGGTTCTACTGGGACTGCATTTTGTGCTGCACTAAGGTATTGCTTCCCTCTACTTCTATTGTTCCTGCCTACATATGCTACCCCACTGTCTGTCAATTTGAACCTACCTACAACACGGGGCCACGTTTATTTTTTATTTTTTTCAGAGCCACTTTCCAGAGCTAAGTTCCTAGTCAGCCACTTGTGGGCAGATTAGGGTACTTTCACACTAGCGTTATTCTTTTCCGGCATAGAGTTCCGTCCTAGGGGCTCAATACCAGAAAAGAACTGATCAGTTTTATCCTAATGCATTCTGAATGGAGAGTAATCCGTTCAGGATGCATCAGGATGTCTTCAGTTCAGTCTTTTTGACTTTTCAGGACTGAGATAATACCGCATCATGCTGCGGTTTTATCTCCGTCCAAAATTCCGGAACACTTGCCGGAATAGCGGATCCGGCATTTTTTCCTATTGACATGCATTAATGCCGGATACGGCCCCGAGGAAAACAGATCCGGCATTGCGGTCTGGGCATACTCAGACCGCAAAAAATAAAAAATAAAACACCGCAGAGACGGATCCGGCATTTCAATGCATTTGTCATACGGATCAGGATCCTGATCATTCTGACAAATGCCATCAGTTTGCATGCATTTTGACGGAACTGCCTGCCGGAATCCTCTGCCACAAGTGTGAAAGTACCCTTACATAGGCAGTACTATATCAAAGTGCAGATCGGTAAGAAAAAACACAGAAGTCTACAGCTGTGCATCAGTGTAGAGATATTCCAAGGAAGACTTCAGAAGGGGGTGGGGGGGTGGGGAAATCACATACTCCTAGGCATCAGTGTCTGCAGGGCCGTCTTTACCAAGGGGCAGAAGGGGCAGCTGCCCCGGGCCCAGTTGCTCCTGGGGGGCCCAAGGCAGCTACCTCTTGAGCCCTGCTAGCCACTGCCCCGGGTGTCAGGCTGTCAGCTTCACAGGGGGTGAGTCCCGGCATCGTACTGTGCTAGAGCTGTGAATGTGATCTAGGACCTTAATGACATCATCACCATGTGACCAGTAACCTAGCAATATTACTGGTCACATGGCTATGAGGTCACCACAGGTCCTAGCAGGAGTGTTGCAGTAGAAGTTTGCCTTAACTGTGGAGCTTTTTTGTGTGAAGATTATATCAGAAAAAGGTGACACTCAGGGGCTGTTATGCTAATATACTTTAAACTACTGTATAGTGGGGTGCTGTATATTTTGTGGGGGCCTGTATACTGTGTGGTAGGCTGTATACAGTGTGGGCCTGTATACTGTGTGGTAGGCTGTATACTGTGTGGTAGGCTGTATACTGTGTGGTAGGCTGTATACTGTGTGGTGGGCTGTATACTGTGTGGTAGGCTGTATACTGTGTGGGGCCTGTATACTGTGTGGGGCCTGTATACTGTGGGGCCTGTATACTTTGTGGGGCCTGTATACTTTGTGGGGCCTGTATACTTTGTGGGGTCTGTATACTGTGTGGTAGGCTGTATACTGTGTGGGGCTGTATACTGTGTGGGGCTGTATACTGTGTGGGGCCTGTATACTGTGTGGTAGGCTGTATACTGTGTGGGGCCTGTATACTTTGTGGGGCATATATACTTTGTGGGGCATATATATTTTGTGGGGCCTGTATACTTTGTGGGGCCTGTATACTGTGTGGTAGGCTGTGTGGTAGGCTGTATACTGTGTGGTGGGCTGTATACTGTGTGGGGCCTGTATACTGTGGGGGGGCTGTATAGTGTGTGGGGGGCCTGTATACTGTGGGTGCTGTATATTGTGGAGTGCTATACTGCTGTACTGTATAGTGTGTGGGGGGCCTGTATACTGTGGGTGCTGTATAGTGTGGAGTGCTATACTGCTGTACTGTATAGTGTGGGGTGCTGTATATGGTGAGGTGCTATACTGCTCTACTGTTGTATACTGTGGGGTGCTGTATACTGTGGGCTGCTATACTATATACTGTGGGGTACTGTATAGTGTGGGGTGCTGTATACTATAGGGTGCTATACTGCATACTGTGGGGTGCTGGGGTGCACTGTAACACTAGGGTGAGCCGAGCCCTGGTCTCCTTCCTGCAGAGCGGTGCCCACTTCCAGCTTGAGCCCAGCTGCCCAGAACACTGATCCTGAGCCGCTGGAGTCTTCAGAACGTGAAGTATTTACAGTCATTCACTGTACTCTACCAGGGGTGTAGATTTTTTGTGTGTGTGTTGTGGTGGAGGGTGTGATTGCCTGCTAAGGTGTGGGAAGGCGGGATCCAGGGGGCCCAAGTAAATTTTTGCCCAGGGTCCAATCAATATTAAAGACGGCCCTGAGTGTCTGTTAGTGCAGGAATGGCCAACCTGAGGCTCTACAGCTGTTGCAAAACAACTCCCAGCATGCCCAGACTACCTATCTCTATCAGCCTACAGCAGGGCATGGTGGGTGTTGTAGTTAGCCATGTGTTAGTGCAAAGGAAGAGCGATCCCTCCTGGGCTGTAAAGGTACAACCACAAGGTGTGGCTGAGCAGCTGAGTCACGGTTGTGGTGCTACCACACTGTGATTGAGTAGCACACTGTGATTGGTTGAACTTGATGGACGTATGTCTTTTTTCAACCGTATTAACTATGTAACTATGTGGTCACACGAGCCGCAGCACGTTCTAATTAAACTTAGGACCACACGTTTTAGTGCCACTGTATTGTTAATGGCCATTAACAATGCAGACCAATTAAACAGCACGGTCCCAATTAGTTTGATCAGAGACTGCTTTGGCTCATATGGCCACAGGGTACTTGAGAGCAGCGCGGCTGCGTCACTACCATGACTCAACTGCGCCAGAGAAATTAGTAGAACGCGAACTAGACAATAACAGATGGTCTGAAAATAAAATATGAATAAAGATTGCAGTCTGGAACAACCACATTACTAAGATATGTAAAACTTTAGCGATTAATTCCCTCACCTCCTCTCCAACTTATTTGTAAAGTACAACTCCAATACAGAACATAGTGCTATGATTGTAACTGTGACATTTCCTTGTACAGTATATACAGATGTAGAATACCAATGACACATAGTACTCTACTCATAGTGAAAACTGTACACTTAAATGTACTCACATTTTACTGGAAGATGCAACAATGACTTATATGTAGGTAGGTAATGTAGGACTTGCTATAAGTCTGAATTATTGAATGGGTTGTGTATGTTACAAAAACAGACAGCTTTTTCTCCCCAGATAAAGTGCCACTCTTGCTCATGGACTGTGTCAGATATTGCAATTCAACTCCATCCAGGTAAACACTAGACTCAGGCCATGAAGTGGCGCCATCTTTGGAAAAAGCAGATCTTTCCTTAAAAAAAAAAAAAAACTCATACAACTCCATTAAAAGGGGTTTTCCACGCCCCAGCAGGTCCCACAAAGCCACTTCATTTACACAGAACACACCTGTAGGAGAAAGTTTGTAATATACTTACCATTCCGAAGTTGTGTAGATTGGCTTCTTGCTTCTTCTCTGAATAAGCTGCTTCCAATATCACGTTCATTACTAGGTTTGGGCCTGGAAGTCAATTCCACTGTGGACGGGCCAGAACTATGCCTCTCCCGGGTATGTGTAGATAAGGTGGATTCGGGAGTTGTGTATGTGCCAGGGAGAGGAAAAGTTCTAGGCCTGTGCTTGGTGGAAGTGACATCCCATCCATAGCCCAGACCAGAAAATTGTCAAATTATGTAACATCGGCAGAAGCTGGATTTTCATGTGATCGGGTTCCCAGGAGGCCGATCCATGCAATTTGAGAACGGTAAGTATATTACAAACTTTCTCTTAGGCCTCATGCACACGACCGGTTTTTTTTACGGTCCGCAAAAACGGGGTCCGTAGATCCGTGATCCGTGACCATTTTTTCGTCCGTGGGTCTTCCTTGATTTTCGGAGGATCCACGGACATGAAAAAAATGTCGTTTTGGTGTCCGTCTGGCCGTGCGGAGCCAAACGGATCCCCATTGACTTTCAATGTAAAGTCTGGAGTCTTATACCATCGGATCGGAGTTTTCTCCAATCCGATGGTATATTTTAACTTGAAGCGTCCCCATCACCATGGGAACGCCTCTATGTTAGAATATACTGTCGGATATGAGTTACATCGTGAAAACTCATATCCGACAGTATATTCTAACACAGAGGCGTTCCCATCGTGATGGGGACGCTTCTAGTTAGAATATACTACAAACTGTGTACATGACTGCCCCCTGCTGCCTGGCAGCACCCGATCTCTTACAGGGGGCCGTGATCAGCACAATTAACCCCTCAGGTGCCGCACCTGAAGGGGTTAATTGTGCGTATCATAGCCCCCTGTAAGAGATTAGGGGCTGCCAGGCAGCAGGGGGCAGACCCCCCCCCCCAGTTTGAATATCATTGGTGGCCAGTGTGCGGCCTCCCCCGGCCCCCCTCCCTCCCTCTATTGCATTAATAACATTGGTGGCAGTGTGCGGCCTCCCCCGCCCCCCCCTCCCTCTATTGCATTAATAACATTGGTGGCAGTGTGCGGCCTCCCCCGGCCCCCCTCCCTCCCTCTATTGCATTAATAACATTGGTGGCAGTGTGCGGCCTCCCTTCTCCCCCCGCCCCCGATCATTGGTGGCAGCGGAGTTCCGATCGGAGTCCCAGTTTAATCGCTGGGGCTCCGATCGGTAACCATGGCAACCAGGACGCTACTGCAGTCCTGGTTGCCATGGTTACTTAGCAATAGTAGAAGCATCATACTTACCTATTAATGCAATAGAGGGAGGGAGGGGGGGCCGGGGGAGGCCACACACTGTGCCACCAACGTATTAATACAATAGAGGGAGGGAGGGGGGCCGCACTGGCCACCAATGAAATTTAAACTGGGGAGGGAGGGGGGTCTGCCCCCTGCTGCCTGGCAGCCCCGGATCTCTTACAGGGGGCTATGATACGCACAATTAACCCCTTCAGGTGCAGCACCTGAGGGGTTAATTGTACGGATCACAGCCTCCAGTAAGAGATCGGGTGCTGCCAGGCAGCAGGGGGCAGTCATGTACACAGTTCGTTGTATATTCTAACTAGAAGCGTCCCCATCACTATGGGAACGCCTCTGTGTTAGAATATACTGTCGGATCTGAGTTTTCACGAAGTGAAAACTCCGTTCTGAAAAAAGCTTTTATGCAGACGGATCTTCGGATCCGTCAGTATGAAAGTAACCTACGGCCATGGATCACGGACACGGATGCCAATCTTGTGTGCATCCGTGTTCTTTCACGGACCCATTGACTTGAATGGGTCCGTGAACCGTTGTCCATCAAAAAAATAGGACAGGTCATTTGACGGACAGGATACACGGATCACGGTCTCGGCTGCAAAACGGTGCATTTTCCGATTTTTCCACGGACCCATTGAAAGTCAATAGGTCCGCGAAAAAAAAACGGAAAACGGCACAACGGCCATGGATGCACACAACGGTCGTGTGCATGAGGCCTTACAGGTATGTTCTGTGTAATTAAAGTGGCTTTGTGGAACCTGCTGGATTTCTTTAGAAAATGCGCACATAAACATTGATTAAATAAGTCACATTTCATCTGGGTCACTTTGTACCAAAGCCATTAAAACACTTCACTCTAATAGATGAAAAAGCAACTATGACAAACACCACAATTATAACATGCAAGGTTTCATTCGAATTTTCTAGATTTCTCTGTTAAATGGACAGTTGAAAGTGGCGGATTTCAGCTTGTGAATAATGGTGTGTGACAAGAGCAATAAAATATTAATAATAATAATAAAATCATTATAACCTCACATTAGTAAATGACTGGAATAAACATGCACGGCACAGGTACAGTATATCAGATGATTTTAAATGATGCAGCTTCTCCTGTAAAGAAAAATTGACTGCTAGGGGCAATGATTTCAACAATTGCACCAGGAAATTTCTTCATAGTCATCCTCCTGACTGATAATCTATTTGCCTGAAAAATTGGAATGTCTGTAGTTAGCTGCACATGCACACAACAGTGAAAAAATAAATAAAAATCAGTTAAAAACAGATAAGCTGTCCATTTTTAATGGACGTTTTCTTCACTGATGCCTTTCTGCAAAACGGATGTTAAAAATTGACCCATTCAATTTTAAGGGGCAGTCGGTCAGTGAAAAACGGACAAGATAAAACAGGTTATATTTTTTTACGTCTGTTATTCACTGGTCATAAACAAAACTGCCGTGTGAATAACCCTCTAGACTAACATTGGTCTCAAATAGGACGTGTGATGGCTGCTAAATAAAATGTCCATAACATGTCAGTTTTTCACTAAGGCTACATTTACACATGGGCTTGTGAACTTTCAATGCAGAAATTACAGTACAATGCAAATTAATGGGGTTTGACAAGTCACCTTAGGGTTTTTGGCGCTGATTTTGGGAAAAGTACTATAGAATTTAATAAAGTTAAAAATCTGCCTGACAAAATCTTTATAAAAAACATGCATAATTTTGAGGTGTCAAAATCTGCTTGTATTCAGCTTGAAAATCAGCCGCGTGAACTGACCCTTAAAATGCTACAGAAAAAAGTGTGAATTTGATGGCAGATAGCATGCGCCTTGTGTAGGGGTTTTGTCCAGGTACAGTATTTGTCATAGATTTAAACCAATGCAATGTAAAGTATGCAGAATTTGGTGCATATTACAGGCCATTTCTGCCACAGAAACGTTGTTTCCTTGCGTATATGGCTGTACAATGAAAGAACTGCTCTTTCCTGATCTCACCATAACAGGTAAGGACCCATTCATTTCAATGGGGCCGCAAAAGATCCAGACAGCACACTGTATAGTAGTAATTCCGTTCTGCTAAAAAGATACAGCATGTCCTATTCTTGTCCGTAACTCAAAATTTGCGGATCCGCAAAACACTACGGTCGTGTGAATGTAGCCTAAATTGCACGACAGGAGTGTGTACAATTAATTTAATTGGGGAGTGGAGTAGGCCGATGCCACAGCACCTTAACAGAACCCAATCTACCATCAAAATCAATTCCATGTAATGTTTTGGCCCAGTTGTCTTTTAGTTTCTGAGAACTCAATATTCTCAGGATAGGACTTCAGTACCTGATTGGTTGGGGTGCACCACCCGACACAGCCACTGATCATCTGTTTAAAGAGGGTTCCTCACAGCATGCCAAACATAGTGCTGTACATTTTATAGAGGCTGTGCATGGTATTGCAGCCCATGCTCATTCACCTGAATGGGACTGGGCTGCAAATAGGCCATGAGACTGATGAAAGTGGTGTCACTGGCCTAGGAATTCAAAAAGTTGATCAGCACAGGTGCCAGGTATCCGCTGCACACCAGTCAGATATTGATGACTTATCCTGAAGATAGGCCGTCACTATGGAATGCCCTAAAAAAAAAAAAAAAATTGTTGTTTGAATACAATATTTAGTGTCATAATAGCACATGGCTGCTGGGTAAACTTTGCTAGGCACATAAAAATTGCAAAGTTATTACAGAAGTACTAGTTCAGATGAATCATTATAAACTACATCAAAGGGAACAACGGTGCAAAAGTAAAAAAAAAAAAACACTCCCATTCAGAGCATTTTGGGTGCAGCGCTGAGCTACCATTTTCTGCCCTGTTGATCCCTGCTAGAACGGAAGTTTGTCATGCCGTCTAGACACACGTAACCGCTTGAGCTTATCTAAGGCAAATCTACAAACATAATGATGTTGCACTGGAGGGCACTTTAGTGACCATACTTACGTTATGGCAATGCACAGCTTTACCTTGTGTATAATGTCTCAGAGTATAGCCACACAGGGTATTTCGATGCAAATTTGCTGTGGAACTTGTTGCAATTTTGTCCCTATGTATTACAAGGGGTAAAATCCTTGTTGTAAATCCACAGCATAAATTGATATACTTTTGACTTAAAATTCGCATTGCAGGTCAATTTCTGCTGTGGAGTACTGATAGTGTTTAAAAAGTTACAAACATGAGGTTTGAAAATTTTTTACACCAGAAAACTGGTGTGGGGGAATGATACATTTTCCCAAGTGTGTTTTTCTACTAGCATTTTCCCCTATAAGGCCTCATGCACACGACAGTATTTTTTCGCGGTCCGCAAAAACGGGGTCCGTAGGTCCGTGATCCGTGACCGTTTTTTCGTCCGTGGGTCTTCCTTGATTTTTGGAGGATCGTTTTGGTGTCCGCCTGGCCGCGCTGAGCCAAACGGATCCGTCCTGAATTACAATGCAGGGAGTGTCAGGGAGTGGGAAAGGTATAATCCATATGAGAGCCCCATGCATTGGGGGAGCCCCTTCAACCCGGGGCCTGTTTTCATCTTCCCGCCCAGACCATTTTTTGCAATTCTGACATGTGTCACTTTATGTGGTAATAGCTTTGGAACACTTTTACTTATCCAAGCAATTCTAAGATTATTTTCTCGTGACACATTGTACTTCATCATAGTCATAAACTTGAGTCAATATATTTCACCTTTATTTGTGAAAAAATCCACAATTTACCAAAAATTTTGAAAAATTTCCAAATTTTATAAATTTCTATTTCTCTACTTTTATAATAGTGATACCTCTTATAATAGTTATTACTTTACATTCACCATATGTCTACTTCATGTTCATGTTTGAATCATTTTGAAAATGACATTTTATTTTTGGGGTATGTTAGAAGGCTTAGAAGTTTGGAAGCAAATCTTGAAATTCTTCGGAAAATTTCCAAAACCCACTTTTTAATGGACCAGTTCAGGTCTGAAGTCACTTTGTGAGGCTTACATAATAGAAATTACCCAAAATCACCCCATTTTAGAAACTACACCCCTCAAGGTATACAAAACTGATTTTATAAACCTTGTTAACCCTTTAGGTGTTCCACAAGAAATAATGGAAAATGGAGATGAAATTTCAGAATTTTACTTTTTGGGCAGTTATACTGCCCTGGCATTTCAGGGGCCCAAATGCGCGAGAAGTAGTTTGAAATCAAAATCTGTAAAAAATGCCCTGTGAAATCCGAAAGGTGCTCTTTGGAATGTGGGCCCATTTGCCCACCTAGGCTGCAAAAAAGTGTCACACATGTGGTATCGCCGTACTCAGGAGAAGTTGGGGAATGTGTCTTGGGGTGTCTTTTTACATATACCCACGCTGGGTGAGAGAAATATCTCGGCAAAAGACAACTTTTCCCATTTTTTTATACAAAGTTGGCATTTGACCAAGATATTTATCTCACCCAGCATGGGTATATGTAAAATGACACCCCAAAACACATTCCCCAACTTCTCCTGAGTACGGCAATACCCCCACATGTGTGACACTTTTTTGCAGCCTAGATGCGCAAAGGTGCCCAAATTCCTTTTAGGAGGGCATTTTTAGACATTTGGATCCCAGACTTCTTCTCACGCTTTAGGGCCCCTAAAAAGCCAGGGCAGTATAAATGCCCCACATGTGACCCCATTTTGGAAGGAAGACACCCCAAGGTATTCAATGAGGGGCACAAGTTAGCGGAAATTGATTTTTTTTTTTTTTTTTCTCACAAAGTCTCCCTTTCCACTAACTTGAGACAAAAATTTCAATCTTTCATGGACTCAATATGCCCCTCAGCGAATACCTTGGGGTGTCTTCTTTCCAAAATGGGGTCATTTGTGGGGTGTTTGTACTGCCCTGGCATTTGAGGGTCTCCGCATTCATTACATGTATGGCCAGCATTAGGAGTTTCTGCTATTCTCCTTATATTGAGCATACGGGTAATGAGATTTTTTTTTTCCGTTCAGCCTCTGGGCTGAAAGAAAAAATGAACGGCACAGATTTCTTCATTCGCATCGATCAATGTGGATGAAAAAATCTCTGCCCAAAAAAAAAAAAAGGATGGGAAAGGTGTCTGCCAGGACATAGGAGCTCCGCCCAACATCCATACCCACTTAGCCCGTATGCCCTGGCAAACCAGATTTCTCCATTCACATCAATCGATGTGGATGAATAAATCATTGCCGGGACTTTTTTATTTATTTTTTATATACAAAGTGTTTGCCAAAGCATATGAACACCGCCGCCTCCTCAGCTCATATGCATCGGCAAACGTATCTTTTACTGCAGAGGAGAAATCTCGTCTTGCAGCGCCGCATACACCGACTTTTGTGTAATCTGACAGCAGCGCAATGCTTTTGTCAGAATGCACATCAGTGCTGCAGCTAGTCGATCGGTTGGTCCACCTGGAAGGTAAAAAAACAAAACAAAAAAGAAAAAACCAGGCCGCAACGCAATAAATTTATTAACTTTATAATAACATATAATAACATTTGAACGGAACATATAAACTTTATTTAACTTTTTGAACAGAACGTTAAATTTTTTTTTGCTTACTGGTGATTTTATTTTTAATTTTTTACCTTTATAGGACAAACCTCTCCTTCCCCATGGGACAATGTGCAAAGCGCAAATCGCCCAAAGATGTGGCGAAGTACATTATGCACTTTGTCCCAGGTGAAAGGAGAGGTTTGCAGCAGCTCTGTGTGAATGGGCCCTAATAGCCCTGTGTGTCTGTCCTGTGAGATGCAATCCCTATGCTAAGTGTACCTGTGTGTGGTACTTCCGGAAACACTCCCCTAAGCATAGGGCAGGGTGGTCAGGGCAATCAGGACAGAAATAGCGGGTGTCACACCTTATTCCACTCCTGCTACAGACACAACATTTTTTTCGGGGTGGCGGTCGGTTTGAGGTACCAGCAACGACACTGGGGAAATGTCGCTCATGTAGACGGCTCACTACACTGGTGGATGGGGCCACGGAACCTCCTGGATACAGGAGGTTCTCGATGATCTCTTCCTGAAATTTGAGGAAGGATCCTGTTCTCCCAGCCTTACTGTAGAGAAAAAAACTATTATACAGAGCCAATTGAATTAAATATACAGACACCTTCTTATACCAGCGTCTGGTCCTGCGGGAAAGTAGATAAGGAGCCAACATCTGGTCATTGAAGTCCACCCCTCCCATGAGCGAATTATAGTCGTGGACACAGAGGGGCTTTTCAATGACACTGGTTGCTCATTCAATTTGGATTGGCGTGTCTGCGTGAATGGAGGAGAGCATGTAAACGTCACGCTTGTCTTTCCATTTCACCGCGAGCAATTCTTGGTTACACAAGGCAGCCCTCTCCCCCCTTGCAAGACGGGTGGTAACGAGCCGTTGGGGGAAGCCCCGGCGACTAGGTCGCGCGGTGCCACAGCAGCCAATCTGTTCTAGGAACAAATGCCTAAAGAGGGGCACACTTGTGTAGAAATTGTCCACATAAAGATGGTACCCCTTGCCAAATAAGGGTGACACCAAGTCCCAGACTGTCTTCCCACTGCTCCCCAGGTAGTCAGGGCAACCGACCGGCTCCAGGGTCTGATCTTTACCCTCATAGATCTGAAATTTGTGGGTATAGCCTTTGGCCCTTTCACAGAGCTTATACAATTTGACCCCACACCCAAGGCGCCCGGTAAAATGTATAAGGGACTCGTCTACGCAGATGTTTTGCTCAGGGGTATACAAATCTGCAAATTTGTTGTTGAAGTGGTCTATGAGGGGCCGAATTTTGTGGAGCCGGTCAAAAGCTGGGTGGCCTCTGGGACGGGAGGTGCTGTTATCACTAAAGTGCAGGAAACGCAGGATGGTCTCAAATCGTGTCCTGGACATGGCAGCAGAGAACATGGGCATGTGATGAATTGGGTTCGTGGACCAATATGACCGCAATTCATGCTTTTTGGTTAAGCCCATGTTGAGGAGAAGGCCCAGAAAAATTTTAAATTCGGAAACTTGGACGGGTTTCAACCGGAAAGACTGGGCATAATAGCTTCCCGGGTTGGCGGCTATAAATTCAGTGGCATATCGGTTTGTTTCTGCCACAACTAAGTCCAAGAGCTCCGCAGTCAAGAACAGCTCAAAAAATCCCAGGGCCGAACCGATCAGAGCTGTCTCAACCCGAACTCCAGACTGGGCGGTGAAAGGGGGAACTAATAGTGCGGCTGAAGTTAGGGACTGCCAATGAGGGTTTGCCAGCACCTCAGGGACTCTAGGGGGTCTACGGGCCTGTCTGTGCGGTGGCTGCGACGGTGTAACTATTGCACGTGCCACCGTACCAGCTTCAACTGCCCTTCTGGTGTTCGCCACTTCACCATGTTGTACGGCAGTGCTGGTACTAGGTCCAGGATGGGCTGCGCTGCTGCTGTATGCCTCACCACGTAATCCGACAGCGCCAGCCCCACTCTGCTGCCCTTGAAGCGGATCCTGCGCAACCTGTGGTCTAGCAACACGGGGCCGGGTACGCCTGGTGCTATCAGGGACCTCAACCTCCTCGTCCGAACTTTGGGTCAGACTGCCACTGCTTTCTACAGGTTCATATTCTGACCCGCTGGATTCGTCAGATGAGGGTTCCCATTCCTCATCCGACTGGGTCAGAAGCCTGTAGGCCTCTTCAGAAGAATACCCCTTGTTTGCCATTTGGTCAACTAAATTTAGGGGGTATTCCCTGAGACTACCCAAGAAAAAAAGCAAGCCTGTCTTACAAATGGGAGGCTAGCGAAGTACCGGAGGCCGCTGCGATTGATAAAAATATCAAAACTGATTTTTTTTTATCGCCGCAGCACTTGTAAAGTGATTGTGCAGTGATAAAAAAAAAAAAAAAACATTTGTTACTGCGGCGGGGCGGGCGTGGGCGAACGCACGTGTGGGCGACCGATCAGGCCTGATCGGGCAAACACTGCGTTTTGGGTGGAGGGCGAGCTAAGGTGACACTAATACTATTATATATCTGACTGTAATCAGTTCTGATCACTTACAGATACTATAAAAGTACAAATGCTGATTAGCGATACGCTAATTAGCGAGTCAGTGACTGCGGTGCGGTGGGCTGGGCGCTAAACGATCGCTAACTACCTAACCAAAGGGCCTAAACTATCCTAAAACTATCAGTCAATACCAGTGGGGAAAAAAAGCAACAGTTTACACTGATCACTTTTTTCCCTTTCACTAGGTGATTGACAGGGGTGATCAAGGGGTTAATTGGGGTGCTGGGGGGTGATCTGGGGCTAAGTGAAGTGTTTGGTGGCTACTCACTGTGAACTGTGCTCCTCTGCTGAGATCAACAGACGAAAAGGACCAGCAGAGGAGCAGAGAAGCCATTTAACACCTTATATTTATAAATATAAAGTGTTAACTGGCTTCTGATTCGATTTTTTAAAAATCATCAGCCTGCCAGCCACGATCATTGGCTGGCAGGCTGATGACGAAAATACTCCTCTAACTTTTGCCGGCCCGCAATGCGCATGCGCGGGCCGGCTTTGCCTGAAATCTCGCGTCTCGCGAGATGACGCACTGGCGCGTCCACCCGGAATAACAGGGCCGCCGCCAGGATGCAATCCTGCGTACGGCGGTCCTGAGGTGGTTAAGCAAAAACCATATAATCCTGCAGTTTTCACACTGGCCACAAAGCCAAATAATTGGAGCCATTTCTTGGTCTGTACAGATCCCTTTACTGCAGTTGTCTGCTTATCTATACACAGAGGTGATATCATTACAGGCATACTTAGATAAGACAGGATCCACCATTCACAATAGGTGATTGTTTAAGCTTTATCTATTCTTTCCCTGTACAGTGACCTCGCACAGGGCACAGAACATGCCTAGAAAACTCTCCCATAGAAGTCAATGAGGTCCCCTCCTGACCATTGTGTCTATGGACCATAGGGCTGCTGTAAAGCTATTTTTTTTTATGCTGTGTAAATTCTGTTAAAGGTGTTGTCTTGTCTTGCTGTTACTAAGGCGAGATGAGACACAGTTCCCACCACCTCCCGGCCGGGAAACAGCAGAGCGCTCAGGCATTCTGCTGTTTCAGTAGCTCTCATTGCTGTGCATGAGAGCTACTGAAACAGCACAGCACATTTCAGAAACAGCATAGCTTGTTGTGCTATGCTATCTCAGTAGCTCTCATGCACGGCAATGAGGTCTACTGAAACAGCAGAGTGCCAGCAGGTGGTCGGAACTGCGAGATGAGACAACCCCTTTATGAACAGCTCAGGCGAGATTGCCACCCCCATATTAATATTCAGGAAACAGAATAAATAAATCTGCAATCAGAAAATAAGAACCGATTATAAAAAAGGAGATTTGTCGTATCTGGTTTTAACAGGCAGAAAACATTTTTGGTGACACATTTACATTAAATGATTATTTGCTGGTTTTCTGAGAATACTACAGTAAAAATATTTTAATATATTTGTGTTTAATCCCAATCTCATTTGGCTACTTGACACCAACAATGTAGAAGCAAACACAGGCCTATCATCCAGACATTTTTACAAAATAGGTTAAAATGACAATTGTAGAAACAATAGGATATTTGTTACACAAGGAGCAATGTTTGTAAGACACGTCTAGTTTTATGAAACAAAGCGGCCTTTCTCTTCTACTTTGCTGACTTGGCAAATGCTGAGAATAAAATGACTGATGCTGACGGGCCAATCAGCACACAGCATGGAAAACTTAACTCGCTCCCAAGACTCTGACTCATGCTGTAAGCACTTGATATTACGACTATGTGAAAACCGTCATTGTGGTTGCAGCTTCAGGCAAAAAACCAAAGACATACATAAGGAAGGGCTAACCTAAGAGAGAATAATGTCTACAGTGGAGGAAATAATTATTTGACCCCTCACTGATTTTGTAAGTTTGTCCAATGACAAAGAAATGAAAAGTCTCAGAACAGTATCATTTCAATGGTAGGTTTATTGTAACAGTGGCAGATAGCACATCAAAAGGAAAATCGAAAAAATAACTTTAAATAAAAGATAGCAACTGATTTGCATTTCATTGAGTGAAATAAGTATTTGAACCCTCTAACAAAAAAAGACTTAATACTTGGTGGAAAAACCCTTGTTTGCAAGCACAGAGGTCAAACGTTTCTTGTAATTGATGACCAAGTTTGCGCACATTTTAGGAGGAATGTTGGTCCACTCCTCTTTGCAGATCATCTCTAAATCCCTAAGGTTTCGAGGCTGTCTCTGTGCAACTCTGAGCTTGAGCTCCCTCCATAGGTTTTCGATTGGATTAAGGTCCGGAGACTGACTAGGCCACTCCATGACCTTAATGTGCTTCTTCTTGAGCCACTCCTTTGTTGCCTTTGCTGTATGTTTTGGGTCATTGTCGTGCTGGAACACCCATCCACGACCCATTTTCAGTTTCCTGGCAGAGGGAAGGAGGTTGTCGCTCAGGATTTCACGATACATGGCTCCGTCCATTTTCCCATTTATGCAAATAAGTTGTCCTGTGCCCTTAGCAGAAAAACACCCCCAAAGCAAAATGTTTCCACCCCCATGCTTGACGGTGGGGACGGTGTTTTGGAGGTCATAGGCAGCATTTTTCTTCCTCCAAACACAGCGAGTTGAGTTAATGCCAAAGAGCTCTATTTTGGTCTCATCAGACCACAGCACCTTCTCCCAGTCACTCTCTGAATCATTCAGGTGTTCATTGGCAAACTTCAGACGGGCCTGCACATGTGCCTTCCTGAGCAGGGGGACCTTGCGAGCCCTGCAGGATTTTAATCCATTGCGGTGTAATGTGTTTCCAATGGTTTTCTTGGTGACTGTGGTCCCTGCTAATTTGAGGTCATTAACTAACTCCTCCCGTGTAGTTCTAGGATGCTTTTTCACCTTTCTCAGAACCATTGACACCCCACGAGGTGAGATCTTGCGTGGAGCCCCAGAGCGAGGTCGATTGATGGTCATTTTGTGCTCCTTCCATTTTCGAACAATCGCACCAACAGTTGTCACCTTCTCTCCCAGCTTCTTGCTAATGGTTTTGTAGCCCATTCCAGCCTTGTGCAGGTCTACAATTTTGTCTCTGACATCCTTGGACAGCTCTTTGGTCTTTCCCATGTTGGAGAGTTTGGAGTCTGCTTGATTGATTGATTCTGTGGACAGGTGTCTTTTATACAGGTGACTAGTTAAGACAGGTGTCCTTAATGAGGGTGACTAATTGAGTAGAAGTGTCTAACCACTCTGTGGGAGCCAGAACTCTTAATGGTTGGTAGGGGTTCAAATACTTATTTCACTCAATGAAATGCAAATCAGTTGCTATCTTTTATTTAAAGTTATTTTTTCGATTTTCCTTTTGATGTGCTATCTGCCACTGTTACAATAAACCTACCATTGAAATGATACTGTTCTGAGACTTTTCATTTCTTTGTCATTGGACAAACTTACAAAATCAGTGAGGGGTCAAATAATTATTTCCTCCACTGTATGTATTGTGACACCAGCGCAGGATTGGAGGGAGGTATATTTCTCCAAGATGTGGGGAACAGATGAGGAATGCTCATCAGTGAGGTAATTAAAGGGGTTGTGCAAAGTTTTCAATTATAATAACTAACTGGTTGGTGGGGGCCTGACTGTTGGGCCCCCCACCAATCCCAAGAACAGGGGCACCGTTCCTCTGTCCTTATGGATAAGCCCTTTTCTTTCTGTATGGGACTGCTGAAGATAGAGCAGCACTGTACTCAGCTATCTCCGATAGTTCCATAGAGAATGAATGGAGAGGCAAGGTGCACCGTCAGCTCTATCAGGATGGGGGAACGGGAACCCCTTTCTCGCGATGTGCGGGGTTCCATGTGGTCAGAGCTCCTTCCTATAGTTAGTTATCCTCTATCCTGTGGATAGGGGATAACTTGAGAACTTGGCACAACCCCTTTAATTAATTAACACAGAAGGCAGATACTTAGAGCCAGGAGAGCAGCTACCTCTCTCTGTCCAGGGACGCACAATACCTGTTCATGTAAAAGTCAAGCGAGTAAGGTCAAGGTTACTGGAAGTGTTCTTTAGTAAGCTGGCAGGGACAAGCTCTTCAGCTGTTAGTAAGGGATGTAACTTGTAAAATAAGTGCCAGACTGGCCAGGACTTCTTTTGCTTCTGTTCTGTTTTATGATTGCAACCTTCTTACTAAACCCGACTCAGTGTCAGTTTACACTGATAAGGCCTCTTTTAAACCAGCATCATTGATTTCCGTTATTTTGCTCCATTATAGGAGCAGAAAAATGAAAATAATGGAAGCGCTAGATTTATTACATAATTGACAAAAACTGAGCCAAACAGATCCCATTGACTATAATGGGATCCATTTGTTTTCTGTCTGGGAGTCTGTATTTTTTTTTGCTGATAAAAAAGTCCTGTATGCCCAACTTATCTCTCTGCTGTTTTTGATGGAGCCTCCAACACAGATGTGAACAAGTCCTAAGTTGCTGTTGGCTTAATTTGGATGAAACAGATGTGTCCTTTGACAGCAGAAAAGGGAGATCTGGAACAACCATGTATATGTGCTATATATTTATATACATACTGTATACATGTACAAATACATAAAATTACTGACTCATTAGATATACCTAGTCCATTTGCAAAATTGATCTTTTTCCGAATGTATTTTCCGAGACTGACACAAATTTAGTTTTGTTTTCTACAAGGTTTTTGCTTCTGTGTTTTTAGATGTTTTTGTCAGATGTTTTTATGGTATATTGAAATACAATTATAAGCTTTTCATCATTTTTTTATTTACTTTTATTGAAAAATACATCAAGTTTATGTAAAGACTCAATATTTAAAGTGTTGACCCTTCTTTTTAAAGACTTCTGCAATATGCTCTGTGCCGAATTGTGACTGATGACTACCCATTCTTCCCTTGTTGGATTTTATCACACTTTCTGTGAGCGCTACAATGAGTCCTCTGTCATGCTAACAGTAAAGCATCCTTTACTGTAGATCATTTATATGTGCGGTTGCGTCTCATCCAAGGTAGTGGGCTCACTCACAATTGCCTAAGAACACTGTAATGAATAAAGAACGGTATCAGAGCATCCTCCAAGAGTAACTTCTCTCAATGTTCTAGAAGCAATCTAGTGAAGAATAATGCTTTTTATCAGCATGATGGAGCACCATGTCAAGGTAAAGTGGTGGGTGAACAAAACATTGAAATTTTGGGTCCATGTCAACTCCCCATATCTCAATCCCATTGAGAACCTGTTATCAATCCTCAAAAAGTAGATGGAAATATAGGTTGACACCAGTCACGATTTGGCCCAGAAACTGATTTCAAAACTTTTGGCCATGCAATAGGATGCCTTGCTAACTTTTATTCAAAGGGGTTGGGGTAAAAATGATTTTCAATGGACTCACAGCGGGATGCAAAACAATAACCTCAACCTGCTGCTCATGTTACAATGCTTCCTGGAGCCATCTTGACACACAGGAAATGCCTGGAGTTGCCTGCTCAGCCAATCACTGGACCTGGTAAGCATTAAAGAGAAATCTGTCACGATTTTTATGCTGCTCGGTTCTAACAGCTCCAGCAGATGCCAATGAGTCCCCATATTCATGAGCTCACGACTCTCCCAGCCCCTGCCTCTGACAGTTTTTTTTCCATATGAATCAGCAGCAGGTGGGCGGAGAGAGCCAGGAGCTCATCAATATGGGGACTTGTTCCACATGCGCTGGAGCTGTTTTGCACAAGATTTTATCAAAATGGCTGGGTCAATTAAACAAAGGGACCCAGCATTTTGCTAAGGGGAAGATCTGTCACTAGTTTATGTTAGGACCCCATAAAACTGATGCCAGATTCCCTTTAAGTTGCCCTCAATTTTAAATCCTAACAGCATCAGCACATGCCAATGAGTCCCTATATTTACGGCTCTCCCTGCCCATCTGCAACGGGCGCCTTCCCTTAGGGCCCTCTATAACGCGACCCAGCTTTTGGAATGCCGAGTGGTGTAGTGCAGCCTAAAATATCTCTTTATGTGTGTCATGGTGCATGGAACTGGCAGGCAAACTCCAGTTTGCTATATCTATTTCTCTCTGACTCTGCTGTACTGACAGGCTGGCTGTAAAACTCAGCTTCTTCTGTATGCTGCACTTCGCTTTGTAGTCTGACTCTAGGTTCTGCCAGGGAACTTTCCTCCTGGCTCCTGAGGCTTCAAGCTTTGGCCTTCATGGCCAGCAGAGCCTAGGGTGCTCTGGCTGGCGTGAGCACGTACAGCAGAGACGTGCCCCTGCACACCCTTCCCCTAGCTGGGGGTAAGCTAGACTGACTAGAACTTCTCCCCGACCCTTCCTGCAGGAAGTAGGGCTGGTCCATTCCTCTACAGAGGGGGTTAGAATGGAATGGTAAGTTGCACTCTCTCTAACTATAGCTTTGCCATATTTGCGGCCACCTGCTGGTGAAACAGGCACATTACATGAACAGTTACATAACATAAAAAATGCACAGTGTGAAGGACCTGGAATACATGCATAAGATGACATGAGGTTAGACCAAAAGACAGTAGCAAGGTGCAGAAGTGGTAACACCACTCTGGGGTGTTACACATCTACCTCTGATTGACAGTATTTTCCATATGAATCATAAAGTTCAGCGAGAGCCAGGAGCTCATGAATATAGGGACTCAATGGATTCACTGTTTAATATAAGATTTTTGGCTAAACGGCTGCGTCAATTAAAGAAAGTATCCTAGCATTTTTCTAAGGAGACCTGTCACTAGTTTATGTTGCCCTTAGTTAGGACACCAAAAAACTATTGCCAGATTCCCTAGGAGAGGCATGGTATTGGTGAGTCTAAGCTTGCTTTTTTTTTTTTTATATACAACTCTAGGGCCTTTCCTAATTATTTCAATCCTTTTAACCACCTCGGCTCCCCTAGCTTAAACACCCTTAATGACAAGACCACTTTTTACAATTCTGCACTACACTACTTTCACCGTTTATTGCTCGGTCATGCAACTTACCACCCAAATTAATCTTACCTCATTTTCTTCTCACTAATAGAGCTTTCATTTGGTGGTATTTTATTGTTGCTGACATTTTTACTTTTTTTTGTTATTAATCGAAATTTACCGAAATTTTTGCAAAAAAATGTAAATTTTCACTTTCTATATAAATTTTTCTCAAAATGTATTGTTCTATATGTCTTTGATTAAAAAAAATGCAATAAGTGGATATTTATTAATTTGGGTAAAAGTTATAGCGTTTACAAACTATGGTACAAAAATGTGAATTTCCGCATTTTGAAGCAGCTCTGACTTTCTGAGCACCTGTCATGTTTCCTGAGGTTCTACAATGCCCAGACAGTAGAAAAACCCCACAAATTTCAGAAAGTAGACACCCTAAGGTATTCACTGATGGGCATAGTGAGTTCATAGAACGTTTTATTTTTTGTCACAAGTTAGTGGAAAATTATGATTTTTTTTTTCTTACAAAGTCTCATATTCCACTAACTTGTGACAAAAAATGAAAACTTCCATGAACTCACTATGCCCATCACGAAATACCTTGGGGTGTCTTCTTTCCAAAATGGGGTCACTTGTGGGGTAGTTATACTGCCCAGGCATTTTAGGGGCCCTAATGCATCAGAAGTAGTTTGACATTCAAATGTGTAAAAAATGTCCTGTGAAATCCTAAAGGTGCTCTTTAGAATTTGGGCCCCTTTGCCCACCTAGGCTGCAAAAAAGGGTCACACATGTGGTATCGCTGTACTCAGGAGAAGTTGGGCAATGTGTTTTGGGGTGTCTTTTTACATATACCCATGCTGGGTGAGAGAAATCTCTCTCTAAAAAGACACCCCAAAACACATAGCCCTACTTCTCCCGATTACGGCGATATCACATGTGTGACACTTTTTTGCAGCCGCAAAACACGGACACTGCGGATCCGCAAAACACATACGGACATCTGAATGGAGCCTTCCAGGGGGGTAATCAATGACAGAGGGGTGATCAGGAAGTCTATTTAGGGTGATCAGGGGGTTAATAAGGGGTTAATAAGTGACGGGGGGGTGTAGTGTAGTGGTGTTTTGTACTTTACAGAGCTGCCTGTGTCCTCTGGTGGTCGATCCAAGCAAAAGGGACCACCAGAGGACCAGGTAGCAGGTATATTAGACGCTGTTATCAAAACAGCGTCTAATATACCTTTTAGGGGTTAAAAAAAAAATCGCATCTACAGCCTGCCAGCGAACGATCGCCGCTGGCAGGCTGTAGATCAGATAGTTTACCTGCAGTTCCTGTGTGCGCGCGTTCACAGGAAATCTCGCGTCTCGCGAGATGATGCCCCGGCGCGTCCAGGAGGAATAACAGAGCCGCCACAAAGACACAATCCTGTGTGCGGTGGTCCTGTAGTCGTTAAAGTAGAAGTGTAATTGTGGTTTTAATCTTATATGTAGGTCACTACCTCATTACTTACTTGCTGTTTTCTTAAGGTTGGCTGTGTTATGGCACAATTAGGGTACATTTACACAACTGTATTTTCGATTCGCTTCCTATCCACATTTTTGCAGATTTCACGCAGACCCATTCATTTCATTAAGGCCTCATGCACACGACCGTTGTTTGGGTCCGCATCCGAGCCTCCGTTTTGGCGGCTCGGATGCGGACCCATTCACTTCAATGTGGCCGCAAAAGATGCGGACAGCACTCCGTGTGCTGTCCGCAGACGTTGCTCCGTTCCGCGGCCCCGCAAAAAAAATATAACATGGCCTATTATTGTGCGCGCTTTGCGGACAAGAATAGGCATTTATATTGGCGGCCGCCAGTTCAGTTCCGCAAATTGCGAAAGGCATACGGGCTGCTTCAGTTTTTTGCAGACCTGTGGTTCGCGGACCACAAAAAATGGCACTGTCGTGTGCATGAGGACTAAGGCAGTAAAAAGTGCGGACAGCACCCGCATGTCAACTGTGTGGAGTTGTATATGTTCTATTCTTTTTCATTTTGATGACAAGAATAGATGTTTTTTTAATAGAGCCTGCGAAAAGTGTGTGATGTACACAGACTTCATCTGTATTTTGAGGATCTGTGATTTGCAGACCACTAAATGGATACGGCTCGCACTTCGCTCGATCCGGAAAGGAAGACAGTGCGCAGACAGCCGGCGCATGCGCTCCTGCTTCAATGAAGCTGCTGCTAGGACAGTGTGCGGGCCTGAACCAGTGTAACCAGGGCGCATGTGCGAGATTACAGCGCACTGGGAAACAAAAGCAAGAAGAGGAGTAAATAATTAACAGAGGGTCGGTGCTGGGCTCCAACGGACATAGGAATATCCCCTTGGGCTCCTTATAGAGGTAATTTTTACCCTAAATGACAAAAGGGAGGGTAAGAGTAGTATATTTTAAACTAAATCGTGGAGAATGATGTAGTGATGTGAAGATCTCGGTAGCTAAAATCCAGGTGACAGAATCTCTTTAACCTGTTGGGCACACATGCCGCGCGGTGATCGGAACAGAGTGCCTGCTGAAATCATTCAGCAGGCACTCTGCTGCGTTTCCAGGTGGTTCAGGGGGCGAGTGCAGTGGCCATCATGTCCCCGTGCTGCTGTAATGGGGACCCGATGGCATGGAAGGTAGCCCGATGCCTTCCTTAGGCATCGGGGCTGCCTTCCGGTGAAGAGTCTGTGAGATCCAGCCCCCTGAATCTCACAGGCAGGAAGCTGTACGAGTAATACACACTGTATTACTCATACAGCCAATGCATTCCAATACAGAAGTATTGGAATGCATTGTAAAGGGGATCAAACCCCCAAAAGTTGAAGTCCCAAAGTGGGACAAAAAATAAAGTTAAAAAAAAAAAGTTAAAAAAAAAGTTAAAAAAAAAGTTTTCCCCCCCAAAATTAAAAGTTTAAAGAAAAAAAATAGCATTTTCCCCAAATAAATGAAAAAGAAAATTGGTAAAAAAGACCTATTAGGTATCACCGTGTCTGTATTGACCGGCTCTATAAACATATCACATGACCTAACCCCTCAGATAGACACTGTAAAAAAAATAAAAACTGCTAAATAAACCATTTTCTTGTCACCTTACATCACTAAAAGTACAACAGCAAGCGATCAAAAAGGCGTATGCTCACCAAAATAGTACCAATCTAACCGTCACCTCATCGCCCAAAAAAAACTATGGCTCAGAATATGGAGACACTAAAACATCATTTTTCTTTGTTTTAAAAAAGCTGTTATTGTATAAAACTTACATAAAAAAGTATACATATTAGGTATCGCTGCGTCCGTAATAACCTGCTCTATAAAAATATCACATGACCTAACCCCTCAGGTGAATACTGTAAAAAAAATATAAAAAACGGTGTAAAGAAAGCCATTTTTAGCAAGCAATCAAAAAGTCATACGCACCCATACAGCAGTTTACGACCACATATGGGGTGTTTTTGTAAACTACAGAATCAGGGCCATAAAAATTGAGTTTTGTTTGGCTTTTAACCCTTGCTTTGTAACTGGGAAAAAAATTATTAAAGTGAAAAATCTGCCCAAAAAAAAGTTTAATTTTATCTCTAGTTTCCATTAATTCTTGTGGAACACCTAAAGGGTTAACAAAGTTTGTAAAATCTGTTTTGAATACGTTGAGGGGTGTAGCTTGTAAAATGGGGTCATTATTGGGTGGTTTCTATTATGTAACCCTCACAAAGTGACTTCAGACCTGAACAGGTCCTGAAAAAGTGGGTTTTAGAAATTTTCTGAAAAATTTCAAGATTTTCTTCTAAACTTCTAAGCCTTGTAACGTCCCCCAAAAAATAAAATGGCATTCCCATAATGATCCAAACATGAAGTAGACATATGGGGAATGTAAATTAATAACTATTTTTGGAGGTATTACTATGTATTATAGAAGTAGAGAAATTGAAACTTTGAAATTTGCTAATTTTTGGTAAATTTTGTATTAAAAAAAAAATATATAAAAAAATAATTTTTTTAACTTCATTTTACCAGTGTCATGAAGTACAATATGTGACGAAAAAACAATCTCAGAATGGCCTGGATACGTAAAAGCGTTTCAAAGTTATTCACACATAAAGTAACACTGGTCAGATTTGCAAAAAATTGCCTGGTTCTTAAGGTGAAAATGAGCCCGGTCCTTAAGGGGTTAAATGGTTGGCTGGTCCAACCAAGTGTCTATGGCCATGATGAGATAGTCTAAGAACAATCTCCCTTGTCATTGACTCTTCTTACTCCCATGGATTACACTGCATCTTTGCTGGTACACATTGATTGTGGTGCATAACCAAAAGCCCACAATACCTAGTTTTTGGATTACATGCTTCATAGATGTGCCTAAAATTAGATGCACCAAATTTTGTCACAAATTACACCCAAATTACGTTGCAGACACAACTGTAAGTGTGGGCCACAGTGTTTTGGTCCCTGGCATGCTTACTGCGCTTTTATGGTCAGTGATTTTTTATTTTTTTTCAAAACCCAGCAAGCTTGAGGTATATATATCTTTTTTTATTTTTTTTGGGGGGATGGGTGTAAATGTATTTTTCCCATGTGGCTTCTACAGACTTCAAAACCTGAATATGCTGAAAATACAGTATGTGAAGGAGCCCTAAAGGAAAACTTTATATCTAGCATGCCTTTGGAGTTGATCCCAACTGTGTATATGAATCTTTTATACAAACCATATGTTTTTATATACTCAACAATTAAATTGCAACATGAAGCAGGAAACGTTGTGAAACTATGGAAAATCACAGGATCAATTGACATGTTAATGGTATGCAAATGATAAAAAATGGAGACAAAATATTAAAAACATCTAGATTTATTCAGTATCAAGTATGCGTACCATGCACAGAAATATATACATTTACACACCATCAGTGAGGTTGTTAATGGTTGTCTGAGGAATGTTATGTCACCTTAAAGGGAACCTGTCATGTGGATATTTGATTGTAATATAACTAATTATATACAATCATTAACTACTAAAAAGTACCTTAGATGTATTCACTTACTGGTGTGACAGATGGTTACCTCATAACATACACACAAAGATGCCGCATGCTAATGAGCTGATTTGAGTCCAGCGTGATGTCAGCGAGTCCAGCGTTTTTTTTTTTATTCAGAGCTGTAGCCACTTCCCTGCCCACCTGCTGCTGATTCATATGGAAAAAAACGGTTATTCAGCAGCAGGTGGGCAGGGAGAGTCAGGACCTCATGAATATTCAGGACTCATCATTATCAGCTGGAGATTTTAAATACATGATGTTGGCAGATTGACTGGGTCAATTAAAGAAAGTGACCCTGCATTTTGCTAAGAGAATCAGTCACTTATTTATGTTGCCCTTAGTTAGGACACCATAAAACTGGTGACAGGTTCCCTTTAAATAAACCTGGGTCCATAAATCATCAAGATCCATTGCCGGCAGCTCCCTTTGCGATTCCCGACCAATGACATCCCAGATGTGCTTGATAGGAGATAAGTCTGGAGAAACTGCAAGACACTGTACCACTTTTATACCATACAGGCTGCTCATAGTAACATGTGACCTAACGTATTCCTGTTGGAAAAATGCTCCTGGAAAACTTTGGAGAAATGGCTGTACCACTGGCTCCACAACCAAATCAGTGTAACTCCAAGCTGTTAGTGTACCTGAAATGAAAACTAGAGGGGACCAGCTACTGTATATTATTGCTGAAGAGAATAGATGTCTATTCCAGCCTCCACTACCATCTTGCTGTGTATCATAGTATCCTTTGAGAGCGGTGCTGTGAGGTCCATGGAACAGCTGTAGCTGGACGTATGGTTCATATCTCAATGTTGTGGAAATGTATTCTGATGGTTTGTGTAGACACTGTTTGTTGCCCTAAGCTTGGGATGTGATGTGCAATGTCACTTAAACTACTCAATGCATCACTATTTGCTATTCTTCTAATCAGATGATCTGTCTGTGCAGAGGTTCACCTCTGTGCACGTCTTGCGGTCATTCCAGTTTATTGTTTTTCCAACCACCAGGAAACACAATGTTGAACAGTGCTGACATCTCGGCCTAGGCACGTAGCAATCTGATAAACAAAGGTCTCCCAGTGCAAGGATTCTGTCCCTCTCATTTTGCAACAAGTGGTGATATCTGTCACACTGGTAAACAGGAAGCATTGCACATTCATCCCACACAACTTTATCCTTGATTTTTGAGGTTTCATGTGGCGACAAAAACTTTGCTTTCAATCTGGCTTTTAAGCCCCTCCCACGTGCCACACATTGGAGCTAGGTGCTTGAAAATGTGATCATTGGCAGATCTCAGTGACACTTGCTACTTGGAATAATAGGTCATCTACTGTGAATCATTTATTTATTTTTTTACTTATTTTTATTGAAACATTTCAACACAACAAAACAATAAACAGCATTAATATTAACCCATATCCCCCCCCCCCCACCCAAGTAAAACAGCCTACATAGTGACAGACATTCTCCCAGACATCTCCTAAAGGTTGTTGTTGTCTTAATAGGATCTTCAGCTTACCCAATGTGTCCTTAAGGTCCTCCTTGTACCACGAGGTCCATCTAAGCGGTTTCATATAGGACCTTATCTCATTCAGTGACAAATGAAAAGTCTCCATGTCTTGAAAAAACAATGGTGTCAGGCTCTCCCTGTGTTGGAGAAGGGTCAATTACTCCAAGTGTAAGTTTCTCTTAAATTGATCCAAGACTTGGGACCACATGCTCACATGATGCATTTGAGCTTCTGAGAGACAAAAACCATTGGGCCAGATTTATCATTAGCTCAAGTCAGAATAATGGAGTGAAAAAGTCGCACATTTTTGCGCAATCACTTAAACTGCGCAAAAATTTGCGACTTTTTTCTGCTCTGCACTATGCTTGCCAGTTTTCTGAAAGTGGGCGTGTTTTCTTATGTAAATGAATCTCTAGACAGATTTACTATTGGGACCATTTAAAAAGTCGCAATTTCACTCCAGTGAGGACCATGCTTATCTTATGAGAATTTTTAATAGAACATGCGACTTTTTCATAAAAATGTGCGACTTTTTCATAAAAACGTGCGACTTTTGTAAAACTGCTTACTGACGGATAAACTGCTACCGTCAAACCACATTTATTACAGTCTTAAAGGGCCGATCATAAATCTGACTTGGCTAAAACTGACTTTAGCCATATGTTAAAGTGGAGTGAGCTGTCAGAGTCATGATAAATCTGGCCCATTGTGTTTTGGAGTAGATCTTTAAAGGCCCTAACGTGCTCCTTTAAAAGGTGCTAACGTGCTCCAGCTCAGTGACCGGCCTCCAATTTCTTGTAGTTTATGGACTATTGTGAATCTTCTCCATTAGTCCCAGTGGTAAATGACTGCTACAAATGGTGTTTGCATTAGGGTGTTTGCACATGGTCACGTTGGATGCAATTTTGATAGCCAAAATAAGGAGTGGATTATTAAAGGAGTGTAAGTGTAAAGTACATATTTTTTTTTTTTTTTTTTTTTTTTAATTCACTTCTGATTTTGGCTTCCAAAAGTGCATCAGGAAACCTGGCTCTGTGGTCATACCCCTAGGGCTCATGCACATGAACATATATTTTATGTCCGTTAGATTTTTTTTGCAGCCCGTATGTGGAACCATTCACTTCAATGGGGCCGCAAAACAAAACAGAAATGACTGTGTATTTCATTTCCATAAGGGCTCATTCACACAAACTTTTTTTGCGTTCCGTATACCGGCTGTTTTTTAAGTTCCGTATCTGGTCCGTATACGGAACCATTCATTTCGTATGCATTACGTTTCCGTATTTGTTCCGTTCAAAGATAGAACATGTCCTATTCTTGCCCGCAAATCACGTTCCGTGGCTCCATTCAAGTCAATGGGTCCGCGAAAAAAAAAAAAGAAACTCATACGGAATGTACTCCTCTTCCGTATCTGTTCCGTTTTTGTGGAACCATCTATTGAAAATGTTATGCCCAGCCAAATTTTTTCTATGTAATTACTGTATATGCCATACTAAAAAACGGAATGGAACCTAGAAACACTACAGAAGCAAAAAACGGATCCGTTAAAAAATGACCCACAAAACACTGAAAAAGCCCTAAGTCTGTTCTGCCAAAAAATTAAAATAAAATAGAACGTGTCCTATTATTGTCCACATTATGGACAAGGATAGGAATGTTCTATTAGGGGCCAGATGTTCCGTTCCGCAAAATACGGAATGCACACGGCCAGTGTCCAAGTTTTGTGGATGCACGGATGCAGGCCCATTCACTTCAATGGGTCCGCAAATCCGGAGATACGGAATGGTGCGAGACGGAAGCACGGAACGGAACCCTACGGGAGCACTACGGAGTGCTTTCGTGGGGTTTCGTCCCGTACTTCCGTTCCGCAAAAAGATAGAACATGTCCTATCTTTTTGGGAACGGCCAGATCGCGGACCCATTAAAGTGAATGGGTCCGCGATCCGCTGCCCCACGGGCAGTGTTCGTGCATTGCGACCCGCAGCACGACCACGGGGCGCGCGCGTTCGTGTACAGGAGGCCTTAATGCAAAGTAAAAGGAATTGCCTTAATGCAGCTTAAAATTTGAATTTTGTGAAAAGGTTCAATATTCTAGGTCCAAAGTGTCACACTCTAGTAAGCTAATTAATCCATAGACCCTGAGCAAAGGGTACCTCAAAATTGTGACTTTTGGGTTTTCATAAGCCATAATTATCTAAAATTATAACAAATAAAGGCTTGAAATATCTCACTTTGCATGTAATGAGTCTATCTCATATATTAGTTTCACCTTTTAAGTTGCATTACTGAAATAAATTAACTTTACACGATATTCTAATTTTTCGAATTTCAACTTTTATCATATCAGAGTAAGGGCTTAGTCCATATATAATGTTTGCATCTACTGTGTTACTGCATGATTTTCCGTGATGTTTTCCTTATAAATGTTGCCATGTACATCCGCATATTTAGTTATCATAACGTGCAGGATGTTTTGTATCTTATTCTGTGATTTTTGATAAATGTATGTGCTTGAAGGAGTTGCACCTTCAAGTGTGAATGCGCTCCTATTATCTGGGGAGCAGCATTCTTGTGCACTTTTTGCCCCACCTATCCCACATAAGACATTCATTAGGCGGTACATATAGGGGTGTGTGTGTGTGTGTGTGTGTGTGCTCCTACTCTCATTGGTTGCTTGATGCACACAGAGGTAACTGGGAGCAGCACACTATATGTGTCTGCTCTCCTGAATGTAAATGCCCAACGGCATAGGTGGGTTTAGCATGGGACCTGCCTGACTGAGACCACCTTCGTGCAGGTACAGGTGTGTTTTGATCAAAATATATTGGCTGAGAGTCTCAGATTTTATCATATCAGAGTGAGGGCTAAGGGTACTTTCACACTAGCGTTTTTCTTTTCCGTCACCGAGTTCCGTCACAGGGGCTCTATACCGGAAAAGAACTGATCTGGTTTTATCCTAATGCATTCTGAATGGAGAGCAATCCGTTCAGGATGCATCAGGATGTCTTCAGTTCAGTCATTTTAACTGATCAGGCAAAAGATAAAACTGCAGTATGCTACGGTTTTATCTCCGGCCAAAAAACTGAAGACTTGCCTGAATTTCCATAGGAATGTATTAGTGCTGGATCCGGTATTCAAAATACTGAAATGCCAGACGCGTCCTGAAAAGAATAAATGCCGGATCTGTTTTGCCGGATGACACCAGAAAGAAGGATCCGGCATTTCAATGCATTTTTCTGACTGATCAGGATACTACAAATGCCATCAGTTGGCATACGTTTTGCTGGATCCGGCAGGCAGTTCCGGCTACGGAACTGCTTGCCGGATCACTCTGCCGCAAGTGTGAAAGTAGCCTTAGTCCACATATAATGTTTGCATCTATTATGTTAGTTGATGATTTTCCGTGATTTTTTATTTTTTTTGGGGTCAACTAGATCACCACTATGTCCTGATGCAGCTTTACTATCTAAAAATTAGGTATAAGCAATATGAAGGGGCACACTCAAAAGGGAACCACAGTGGTAGCAGAAAAATATGGACTTTATTAGTCTAAAAACATACCCCTAAAAAATGCATATAAAAACATACAAGTAGGCACACTTGTACCTATACAGTTATGGTAGGACTGTTTGCGTGTTAATTTCCCATTTAGGGAGGGGGGATCACGGTTTCGATAGTCGGCCAGACCGCAATGTCCCATCCCCGCTGGACAACACCCCCTCACAGAAACCCAAAGACTTCCATCTCGGCATTCAGGCCTCTAGGGATGATTGTGTCGTATTCAAAGATTCTACGGAATTCCTGCCTCGACATATGTGCAATATGGTTTCCTCCTCTCCACACTTTTTTTACCCTCTCAATGGCTGTGAATTTCAGACCAGTTGGATCACAATTGTGCTTGATTTTGAAATGTTTAGACAATGAATGGGTCTCTAGACCTTTCCTAATATTTGGCACATGTTCCGCTACTCTCTTTTTGAGTGTTCTTTTTGTCCTGCCTATATATTGTTTTTTTGCAGTCACACTAACAAGTATATCACATCTGTAGAGTCGCAAGTCAAGCATTCTTGTATCTCTACACTGAAAGAATTCACTGTAGACTCTACTTTTGTGGGGTTTTTCGGGAAATTTGTAATTCTACAGTTGGCACATCTGCCACATTTAAAAAATCCATTCACTGCTAACCAGTTGTCTTTTTTCTGGCTCTCTTTTCTCGCTTTGACAGTCGGGGCTATTTTCCCAGCTAAATTATTGGCCCGTGTGTACGTGATCTTGGGTGCTTCACTCAACAGAGGACCTATCACTTTATCATTCAATAGGAGTCCCCAATGCTTCCGAATACTTTTTTCCATCATCTTATATTGGGAATTAAAGGGAAGGATAATCCTCAATGTTTCATCTCGTGGTTGGGGATGACTAACCAAAAAGAAGTCTCCTCTTTCCATACCCCTTACCTTCTCCAATGATTTATCAATGACCTGGGCTGGGTAATCTCTTTCCAATAATTGTTGTTTCAAACCAGTGGCTTCCTCATCAAACTTGCCGTCATCCGTGCAATTACGCCTTAGTCTACGGAACTGGCTCGTTGGAACATTGAGCAGCCACCGTGGAAGATGGCAACTGGCAAACCTGATGAAGCTATTTTTGGCCACTGGCTTGAAAAACGTACTGCAATTAAATTTATTCCCCTTCACCTGTATCTCCAGGTCCAGAAACTCAACCTTTTCTTTACTAACATTTGGGCTGAAGATCAGATTCATATATGAGCATTATAAGAAATATGAAGAAAGTATAAGTCACATAAACATTTGTTTCACTGTGAAGCAAAGTGTGTTCGCCAGAATACTTGGACTTCCTTTAATATTCGGCACTAGTTGTGGTTCCTGCACGCATCAAATTTAGTGCAACACATACACTTGTGTCTACTTTGACTTTCTTTTTGGCACCAGTCGTGTTTCCTGCACGCCACTGAATCGAGTGCAACATATACATCAGGCACTGTGGTTGCGGCCACACTACTACCACGTCCATTATTAGCACCTATTGGGACATTGCCGGCACGCCGCTATATATGTCACTGGGAAATTAACACGCAAACAGTCCTACCATATCTGTATAGAATTGTATAGGTACAAGTGTGCCTACTTGTATGTTTTTATATGCATTTTTTAGGGGTATGTTTTTAGACTAATAAAGTCCATATTTTTCTGCTACCACTGTGGTTCCCTTTTGAGTGTGCCCCTTCATATTGCTTATACCTCATTTTGTTCTTTAAGGTCCTGAGGGTGGGACCTGAGGGTGAGCACCTTATCCATACCGTTAGAGGGTGAGCCGCTGTATCCTTGCAAGTATTTTTACTATCTAAAAATGCTCTTGTCAGAATTGTCCATTCAGGAATTACATAATGAAAGAACTCATCTATTACCTGAGGTAGACAGCATTGTTGTGCAGATCAAGCCAGGGTCAGTACGTCTAACTTCACTGTCCAAGCGGCAGACGAGTGCACCACATCTGAATAGGAGTACTGACGAATATAGCAGTTTTTCAGTCTGTCTACATTTCATAGGAAGACAGTACATTCCCTCCTCATGTTCTCTCACAAGATGTAATAACCTAGCTTGAACTTGTGTGTTTAAAAAAATGTCTATAACCCAAGGGACTTCAGCTAGCCCAGGTGATTCAGTAGGAAAACATGTGTGGAAAGCAGAAGTAGAGCTAGCATTACAGGATGATGAGGGTAGCTCAGTTCTCTCCATACTTCAAGATCTCATCTTTGATAGAGGAGAACAGATGTGAGCTGGTGTCAGATAACATTCTCAAGTGGTTTATTAGAATGTGAGCATTGCAGTTTATTCTTTTGTCACTTAAAATTTGCAAATGTGCTCTTTGTGGTCAGCTTAAGAAACGGAGATGAGCTAGATGGCACTGTCTGTGCAGTCACCCTACTCAGAAGGGGGTAGTTCTGATTTCTAGATATTGCTGGACTTTTACATCTTACATGGAAATAAGGGGAAGAAATACCAGTCCAGGGAAGAGCAACCTCTGGCACTGCAGCTGCTCTAAAACCACGACTTCTGTGGGAGTTACAAGAAAAGCCAAGCAGGTATGCATGCTGGGAGTTGTAGTTTCACAGCAGCTGGAGCAACAAAAGTTGCTGACCTACATACTGGACACTAACTTTAAAACAACCTTTGGGAAGGCTGGCTTTTCTTCCTCTATAGCAGCAGTCCCCAACCACCGGGCCGAGGACTAGTACTGGGCCGTGGACCATCTGGTACTGGTCCGCGGGGAGCGCTGTTGTTGAGTGGCGGGGAAGGGAACTATTGGTTCCTGTGCCCTGCTGTTTAGCCACATAGGCTGAAGGCTGCTAGGCTCGAGGCCTATGAGGCAGTGCTAAAGTGGCAGATGCGTCGGGTCAACTGCGGCATGACAACATCACGCCAGCAGAGACCCAGTGCAGACCACCTGTGCTGTAATGCAGGCAGCCAGGGCAGCAGCAGGATGGAAGAATGACAGCAGGAGTGGAGCAAGGCGAGTATTTTTATTTCATTATTTGGTTTATGGACACTTCTGGGGGCACTATTTGTAAAAAGGCACTACTGGGGGGCCAGTCTGTATTTAAAGACACCACTACTGGGGGAGGACTATATGTATAGAGAGCACTACAGGGTGGCAGTTTATATGTAAAGAGGGCACTACAGGGTGGCAGTTTATATGTAAAGAGGGCACTACAGGGTGGCAGTTTATATGTAAAGAGGGCACTACAGGGTGGCAGTTTATATGTAAAGAGGGCACTACTGGTGGGGCATTATATCTACTGGGGAATAAACGGGAATGTTTACCAAGTAGGGGCATAAAAGGTGGAATTAATACTAAAATAGGTGTGTTTAATTTTCCAGAAAAAAGTTGTGATTAAGAAACGTGATCTGTGCAAGACTGAGGAAAAAAAAAAAGGAAAGAATGACTCCAGCCAGAGGAGACATCACCTGTAGGTCCCTGAGTGGGGGCCTAAACGAGATTATGGTGTAGCGGTATTATTTGGCCTTTATAAAGTGTTATTGGCAATGTTGGCCATATTGTATTTTGTTATGTGTGTGACTAACCTCCGCTACATCACCTTCCCCGATGACCAACCCCGCCCACCCACAGGAAAAATGTCTTGCATAAAAAAACGGTCCCTGGTGCAAAAAAGGTTGGGGGCCACTGGTCTATAGCACAGAGGTGGGGGAAGACGTGTAGTGACTTCTAAATGTGACTGCAATTGTCTTACCACCTGCTCCATTCACTAGAACAGGGGTTCAGCAACCTCTGGCACTCCAGCTGTTGTGAAACTACAACTCCCAGCATGGTCCATTCACTTCTGTGGGAGTTTAGAGAACAGCTGAGCAAGTGTGCAGTGTTCTAGTTTCATGAACAGCTAGAGTGCCGAAGGTTGCAGACATGAAAGTAGGAGGAAGAATTGGTGTCTCATGACCATACAAAAATGTCAATGTCTAAATAGCTGAATTCCACCATGACATTTTGTCAGGCGTATTACTTTAATCCTTTAACTACCAAGGGCATATGCATCATACCAGGGGCAGATACACTAAGACTGGCGTTACAAACATCAGCCTTAGTATTAAAGAGGACCTGTCACCACTCCTGACATGCCTGTTTTAATAGTTTATTGTATTCCCCATGTAATAACAATTCTGGAGCATCTATTCTTATGTCTCTATGTTGTGCCATTCCTGTATTATTTCTACTAAAAGTTCTGAACGAATTGCTAGCAGTCTGCAGTAAGGGTACAGAGGGGTGTTACCTGCACAGTCTCACTCTATCCAGTCAGTGCTGCTATTGTCAGACTGTGCAGGGACACACACCCAGCTGGTCACCACCCCTCTGTACCCTTACTGCAGACTGCTAGCAATTTAGTAGAAATAATACAGGAATGGCCCAACATAGAGACATAATAATAGAGCAGTTGTGGCGAATCTTTTACAGACTGAGTGCCCAAACTGCAACCCAAAACCCATATATTTATTGCAAAAGCGCCAACACGGCAATTTACCCTGAATACTACAGTCCAGTATCAGGGCCGGCCTTAGGTGTTCAGGCACCCTGTGCGAGCTAACCTTGTGGCGCCCCCCCCCCCCCAAAAAAACAAAAACAAACACTGCTTGTTGCTGGCATCATGGCATAGGCTGGCTGACTATCCAACCAAGTAGTTACCAGCCCGCACACCCCAAAGGCCGGTGTAATGTTATACTTCCCTACTTCGTGAGATTTCCCTACCTTCGTCACTTCCGGTCGCACCGGACATGACGTGAGGAGGTGTGCAGCGCCGTGCAGGCGCACAACGACAGGTTAGGGAAATTTCACAGCAGAGTGCACATGCGCCGGGAGCCTCGCCGGCGGTTAGGGTAGGGAAAAACTATGGGCCAGTGTGCAGGCGCAGCGATCGAATGGATGTTCTCAGCTGGACACCGGCCGACACTGCGCATGCACCGGGAGCCTCAACAGCGGTTAGGGAAGGGAAAAATTACGTACGGGCCAGTGCTTTTTCCCTACCCTAACCGCTGGTGAGGCTCCCAGCGCATGCGCAGTGTCGGCCGGTGTCCAGCTGAGAACATCCATCCGATCACCGCACCTGTGCACTGGCCCATAGTGCGCCCCCCCCAATACCCCAGTATAATAAACATTGGTGGCGCAGTGGGCCCCCCCAATATAACAAACATTGGTGGCGCAGTGCGCCCCCCCAACACCCCAGTATGATAAACATTGGTGGCTCAGTGCGCCCCCCCCCCAACACCCCAGTATGATAAACATTGGTGGCGCAGTGCGCCCCCCCCCAACACCCCAGTATGATAAACATTGGTGGCGCAGTGCACCCCCCCCAACACCCCAGTATAATAAACATTGGTGGCGCAGTGCGCCCCCCCATATAATAAACATTGGTGGTGCAGTTGGCAGTGCCAATGAGGGTTAAAAAATAAAAAAATAATTAACTCACCTCCTCCAATTGATCGTTTCCTGTTCTTTCTTCAGGACCTGTGGTGACATCACTGTTCTCATCACATGATCCATAACATGATCCATCACCATGGTAATGGACCATGTGATGAGCTCAGTGACGTCACCACAGGTCCTGAAGAAAGAACAGGAGACCGGCAGCTACGCGATCAACTGGAGGAGGTGAGTTAATTTTTATTATTATTTTTTAACCCTCATTGGCACTTCCCACTGTGCCACCAACGTTTCTTATACTGGGGTGTTGGGGGGGAGGGGGCCGCACTGTGCCACCAACGTTTCTTATACTGGGGTGTTGGGGGGGGGGGGGGAGGGGGGCGCACTATGCCACCAATGTTTCTTATAAAGTTATACAAATACAGGAGGCGGGTATCTCCCCTCTCATCAGAGTGTACATGTGTCCTCTGTCATATTTAAGCCTCATGTACACGAAAGAGTGACGGCCATAGGGCCGCCGCACGCAGACCCATGAACTTGAGTGGGGTCCGCTATCCACACCGCAAAAAAGTAGTGCATGCACTACTTTTTTGCGGTGCAGAGGCACGGAAAGAAACCCCATTGCAGACCCATTTAAGTGAAGCAGGGTGCAACGGCTGTGTGCATGAAGCCTTAGGTGGTTAATCACGGTGCTTGATCTTGTTGTTTTGGACAATATTAATATTCAAGCATTGATGAACATTAATATTGTCCACAGAAGCTAGCGACTTGACTTACAGATAACGGGACAATTACCTTGCTCCCAATATGAAGACAAAAACCATGAACTAAGACGGACACAATCTGACTATTAGGGTCCATTCACACGTCCGTAGTGTATTGCGGATCCGCAATACACCCGGCCTCCCCCCCAATAGAACTGCCTATTCTTGTCTACAATTGTGGACAAGAATAGGACATGTTCTATATTTTGCGGAGCCACAGCACGGAAATGCGTATGCGGACAGCACACTGTGTGCTGTCCGCATATTTTATGGCCCCATAGAGAATGAATGGGTCTGCACCCGTTCCGCAAAATTGCGGAACGGATGCGGACCCATTTGCGGACGTGTGAATGGAGCCTTAGGGGTACATTGTTCCAGATGTGTGTGTGTATATATATATATTTTTTTATAATCTATATTATATTTACCTAACCAGTAGGAACCGTAAAAGTCTGGGCCCCACATATAGTTCCTCAGAGGTACCGAGACTGCTCTTTTTATATATATATATATATATATATATATATATATATAGATTATATATATATCTATATATATATAGATATATATATATATATACACACACACACACACACATACATACACACACGCACATACACACACGTATATTTGAAATATATTTAGTTTTCTATATTAAATACTATTTTATCTACAATCACCGGAGCTGGTCTTATGTTGGTTACAAGTGCACGTTATTAGCTAGAGGGTAGTAGCATGCTCGTGATTGTTGACATAGTGCATGGGTGTGTTGAGCATCGCTATCTTTGTTTATGGATTATAATTTTTTTTGGGGGTGGCATACTCCGTTCTGGTGGTTTTCTGAAGAGGTAGGCATAAATGACATGCATGAACACCACACATCTTGGAGTTTTATTTCCAGGATGTGTTGTGTAGCTTTAGTTTTGTTAGCTTTTTAGCTACACATGAATTTGTGTCCATTTTTTTCAGAATGTTATACTTTGATACAAAATTTCATGAGGCGTCCCTGATTGTAAAGTGTTGTGTGTCTACTTAAAGAGGACCTTTCACTTGTATAAACTATGTGAACTGAGTATGCTGCCATATAGAGCGGCGCCAGGGGATCTCACTGCACTTACTATTATCCCCGGGCGCCGCTCCGTTCTCCCGTTATAGGCTCCGGTACCTTTGCTCCTTAGGTTATAGTAGGCGGGTCTTCCCTTGTCCTCCCAGAAAAAAACCTCCCAGGCTGTGAGCTGTGCGCTGCGATTGGCCAGCGCTGCAGCCTAGGAGAAGGAGATGCCCACAGGACAAGGGCAGACACTGCCTACTATAACTTACAGAGCAAAGGTACCGGAGCCTATAACGGGAGAGCGTTCGGCTATTTGCAGCGGCTCCATAGAAATGAATGGAGGACGGCTGCGCATGCGCCCTCCTCAAGTTTCTCCGCTCCGTCCTTCTTTGTTGGTGCAGGTCCCAGAGGTAGGACTTGCACCTATCAGACAATGGGGGCATATCCTAGCGATATGCCCCTATTGTCTAAGATGGGATAACAGACCCTTTACATGGGTCTGTGGTATTCCTTGTTTTACTTTACAGTTCAGGTTTCATTAGTGTGAACATTGTCCTGGCTGTGAAACATGGGGCAAGTTCACAGCAGATTTTTCACAGTAACATTTTCTTCTGGAATACACAGAGTAAATGCTGCAGATTTCATCCACTGCAAAGCAGATACAGAATGAGTGCACCCTGCAGAGTGAAACAAGTACACAGGTGCACAGTCATAGGTAAAGGGAAAGTCAAGCATAGCATCAAAGATACAATATAGGATCTATATATATATATATATATATATATATATATACACTAACATCCCATCTAATCTACAATCAGAGTCCATCCACCAACAAGGTGACCTCAATACGGATGGGAACCTAACACTAAATCTCTATGGTAGGGCAGGGGCGGACTAGGAACTTGAAATGGCCCTGGAAAAAAATACTAAAAGTGGCCCTTTTTGTAGTGGGGTCCAAACTGATGGAAGGCAGGGCCAGCAGTAGCATATTGTGGCACATTATACCACCCCAAGAGAGCCAAATACCACAGTCCATCACAAAATACATTCCCTAAAAACTTCCACTGGTCGGCCATGAAGAGGGCTCAGGCAGCCCCGAGCATCAGCCCACCGGGAAATTTCCCTATAAGTTCTATGGCCAATTCACCCCTGTTCATGGGCATCTAACTTAGAGGAGAGAGGAACCCATAGAAATACTAGGGTTTATTTATTAAAGAGGTTGTCCAAGGTATTTTTTATTGATGACCTATCCTCAGGATTAGGCATGAGTGAATTTCATATTTAGAAGTTTGTGTGCAGGTTCGTGTTGTGTTATTTACTGAATTGCGTCATGGATTCAGTTACCACGGACCATAACGCAATTCCATGATGGAATACATAATGGAATGCCTTTAGAGACATTCCGTCATAATAGAAGTCTATGGATCCGTCCGGTTTACACTACGCAGGAGAGGACTCCAGCATAACAAAAACGGGACGGATCCGTTTTGAAATTTGCTCATCTCTACTCAGGATAGGTCATCAATATCAAATCGGCAGGGGTCTGACACCCGGCACTCCCGCCAATCAGCTGTTTGAAGACAGCGCTGCCTCCTCTTCATTGTTTATCTGCTCGCCATTACAGCCGCAGCAGTGTAATTACATCTAAGCCGTCAAGTTCATTTCAATGAAATGGCTCATTCCTATAGTATACTACAGAGCCGTCCCATTGAAGTCAACAGACGAGAAAGCGACGCTGGCACAGCGTGCTTCTGCTACTGCGGACCATAAGTTATGGTCCGTGGTAGTGGAATCCATAACGGAATTCTAAGATAATTGAAATGACAAAATTACGTGGTCTCAAAAGGCAGGAAATGCTCAACCCCAAATGCAGTTCTGCATTTATACTCGGGGGAGCAGAAACTGCGCTTGTGGTCTGTTGCTAAGGGCAATCCCCAGCAAAAAATGCATACAATGGAGGATGCCCACAGCAGACCACAAGTGGCACAGAGACATCCTACACCAGATGGTAAAACATGTGGATGTAGAATAATATATAGAATAAATAGTTATAAGATTAGGTGCACTACTGTGGTGGATGCAAACAGTAACATCTGACTAAGGCCTCATGCACACAGCCGTTGTTTTGGTCCGCATCCGAGCCGCAGTTTTGGCGGCTCGGGTGTGGACCCATTCACTTCAATGGGGCTACAAAAGATGCGGACAGAACTCTGTGTGCTGTCCGCATCCATTGCTCCGTTCCGTGGCCCACAAAAAAATATAACATGTCCTATTCTTGTCCACATTTCGGCAGTTATATTAATGGCTGTCCGTGTTTTGTGGATCCGCAATTTGCGGACCGCAAAACACACAACAGTCGCGGGCATGAGGCCAATCCCTCACACTGATGTTAAAAATGAGACATTAGGCAGTATATCCTTATATCAAGTGGCACAGGACCTAACGCTAAACCTACCTGTACCGTATGGGTAGTACCAGGAGCCAGTGGGCAAATTACAGTAGCGTCAGGTCCAACTCACAGCCCAGCTCCCGCCAGTGTGACTAACCACACATACAATGGGAGGAGGCTTAGAGTCCCACCCATGGGCAGTTGGTGCACCTGTGAGGCCTGCAACATATCAGCCAGCCATGGATGGGACTCTAAGCCTCCTCGCATTGTATGTGTGGTTAGTCACACTGGCGGGAGCTGGGCTGTGAGTCGGAGCCTTACACTGATGTCATTTGCCCACTGGCTCCTGGTACTACCCATACGGTCACCGTAGTGCACCTAATCTTATAACTAACCAGACTCAATCAGCACCTTGATATGCCACTCCTGTGAGGTGGGATGGATCATATCGGCAAAGGAGAAGTGCTCACTAACACAGATTTGTGAACAATATTGGAGAGTAATGGGTCTCTTGTGTATGTAGAAAATGTTTCAGATCTGTGAGTTCAACTCATGCAAAATGGGAGCAAAACTGAAAGTGTTGCGTTTATATTTTCGTCAGTGTAAATACAGGCGTCTACTTCACGGAACAAGCAGCCGTCTGTAACACCGTGCAGTGTAAACCCACCTTTACTTTATCATTTATTGGGTTTTTTTATGTCCTTAAAAGTTATATTTTATCAAAAGAGGGTAGGTTCTGGTACAGTGATAGTTCGAGTGGAACCAATTATATTTTGTGTATGTACTGGAAAAGGTAATTTTCAAATACAAGATGTAAAAGCATCTTTTACTTGGGCGCTGCTCAAACCTGTCAGCAGGAGCCTCATTTACGGATTGCGTAGCTTTTGACAGAATGCAGAGCTATTATTCGGGTACTGTGACTGAAACCAGATGTGAACAGCGCCTTACATGTAACATCCTGCACTACATAAAACAGGGGGGAAGGCACAAAATGAAGGGGCTTTGGGCACTCCATATGTCTCCTCTCCATCACCACATGGCAGAGCTTTGTAAAACCTCTGAACATAAAGGAGGCAGTGGAGGTAGGACTCCATAGTGCAGCTTCCCATACTGTTCTCTGGAGCTGCAGAAACTCTCGCACCTGTGCTTCACATCTTCAAACCCGCTCCGGCTTTTTTTTTTTTTTTTTTTAAATCAACTTTATGAACAAGTCTCTGGGAACACACCGACAGCGGCAGTGTCTGTGGAGACGGCGGACAAGCCGCGGCGGCGTTCCCGTGACGTCACTCAGCATGGCGGCTCTGGCTGGCTTGAGGGTCCTAGCTGGCGGCGGTGGGGTGACACGAGCTGCACACGCCGCCTGGTGGCAGCTCCCCCGCTCTCTGGATCGCAGGGGAAAGGGGCAGCTGCTGATGCGCGTGACCTGCGCCGCTGGGGGGCGCCAGTTCAGCTCAGAGGTGAAAAGCGAGGACGAACTGAGGGTCAGGTACCTGGAAGGAGAGGAGCAAGGTAACGGCATGACGTCACAGCCTGCGTCACTGCTCACCTGCTGTATTAGCTGCAGGCTGCTCCCTCTCTGGAGTTCTCATGTGTGGGGGCCGCAGGATAAATAATGAGTTCATGTTCCCATGGCCACACTGATGCGGTTATACTGCAGTATGGCAGGATGTGGCTTCTGCATTGTACTCCAGTAGAATTGGGCCAGGACTGCCTCACAATGATAGTGCCCCTGTCAGCCCATTCAGAAGCCCCGTCATCTTCCCTGATAGTATTCTTTCCTCCATTATTCCTCCTGGAAACGTATATTGACAGCAGGGTACTGTCAGTTGAGGTCACTGTACACGCTGATGCTGTCTAGTCAGTGGTGACCGTGCCTGACACACGTGGGGTTGCCACTGGCCAAAATTGTATTAACCCCTTAGTGACCAGCCTGTTTTGGGCCTTACTGACCAAGCGTTTTCCTTCCTTTTTTCAGCGTCGCGTTACAAGAGCTTTAACTTTTCCATTTTTCCGTCTATATAGCTTTGAGGGCTTGTTTTTTGCGGGACAAGTTGTTTTTAATGGTGCCATTTTGGGGTACACATAACTTACTGATTACCTTTTTTTTTTTACTCTTTCTGGGAGGGAGATGGGGAAAAACAGCAATTCTGCCACTGCGTTTTAGCATTATAAATTTTACGGCCTTCATTTTTCGGTATAAATAACATAATATCTTTATTCTCTGGGTCAGTACGATTACAGTGATGCCAAATACATATATTTTATTTTTTTAGCTTTTACTACTTTTTTTTTTTTTTGTATACATTGCTGCCTTTTCTTTTTCTTCCTATGGAGTTGCGGGATGACTTGTATTTTTCATTGGTATTATTTTGCAGTAAATGGTGCTTTTTGATCACCCGTTATTACATTTTTTCGGTAGCAATTCTGTCTTTTAAAAAATGTTTTTGTTTTTTTTACAGCGTTCACAGTAGGGGATTATTTATATAGTCCAGGTCATTACAGATGCGGCAATACCAAATATACGGGGGATATATATATATATATTTTTTGCAATTTCTTTCATTGAAAAGCGTATTAATTTAATGTGTTTTTTTTTTTCTTTCTTTTTTTTTTACCACTTAATAGTCCCACAAGGGGACTATAACAGACCGTATTTTGATTGCTTTTAAAATGCAATGCATTATCCCTATACAAAAATACAGATGACGTCCATGTGCATTCCGTTTTTTGCGGAACGGAACAGCTGACTCCTGATAGAACAGTACTATCTTTATCCGTTATGTGAACAATAATTGGACATGTTCTATCTTTGAACAGAAATACGGAAACGGAAGGCATACGGAGTACCCTCTGTTTTTTTTTGCGGATCCATTGAAATGAATGGTTTCGTATACAGTCCATATATGGAACGCAAAAAACGGAACGTAAATGGAAAAAAAATCATTCGTGTGCAAGAGGCCTAACATTGACCAGCAGGCTGCTCCAGAGAGGCTCAGCCTGCTGGAAATTACTAGAGCCAGGACAGGGCTCCTGCTGGTCCGGGCTGTTAGAGCCAGGCCCCCGCTGCATGGGAGACCCGTGCAGCACTTAGGCCCCTTTCACACGGGCGAGTATTCCGCGCGGATGCGATGCGTGACTTGAACGCAGTGCACCCGCACTGAATCCCGACCCATTCATTTCTATGGGGCTGTTCACATGAGCGGTGAATTTCACACGTCACTTATGCGTTTCATGAAAATCGCAGCATGCTCTATTTTGTGCGTTTTTCATGTAACACAGGCCCCATAGAAATGTATGGGGTTGCGTGAAAATCGCAAGCAAGTGCGGATGCGGTGCGATTTTTCACAGCCCGGTTGCTAGGAGACGATCGGGATGGAGACCCGATCATTATTATTTTCCCTTATAACATGGTTATCTGAAGACAGAATGCATAGTACAATAGCGCTGGAGGGGTTAAAAAAAATAATTTAACTCACCTTAGTCCACTTGATTGCGAAACCTGGCTTCTCTTCTGTCTGTCTTCTGTGCTGTGTGGAGGAACAGGACCTGTGGTGACGTCACTCCAGTCATCACATGATCCATCACCATGGTAAAAGATCATGTGATGATCGGAGTGACGTCACCACAGGTCCTGTTCCTCCACACAGCACAGAAGACAGATAGAAGAGATGCCGGGCTGCGCAAGCAAGTGGATTAAGGTGAGTTACATTTATTTAAATTTTTTAACCCCTCCAGCGCTATTTGAATATGCATTCTGTATTCAGAATGCTATTATTTTCTCTTATAACCATGTTATAAGGGAAAAAAATACAATCTACAGAACACCGATCCCAAGCCCGAACTTCTGTGAAGAAGTTCGGGTTTGGGTACCAAACATGCACGATTTTTCTCACGCGAGTGCAAAACGCATTACAATGTTTTGCACTCGCGCGGAAAAAACGTGCGTGTTCCCGCAACGCACCCGCACATTTTCCCGCAGCTCCCGTGTGAAAGAGGCCTTAGACTGGACCGCTATAAAAAAAGTGGCGGCCCAGCCTAAGGCCCCTTAGTGACCGCCGTAAAAACACATATCGTGGTCACTAAGGGGTTAATAAAAACTTGCACGTGAATTTCCCTGTTGCTCCAAACAGCTGATCAGCAGGGGTGCCGTGAGTTTGGACCCCACTGAACAGATATCTTGAGGATAGGCCATCCATGTTTAACCATACCTCCCAACTTTTGAAAAGAAGGAAGAGGGACATCATGTGTAGCACATTTTTTCCACACTAGACCACTCCTCTAACTCTGCCCAAAACATAACTAAACACCTAATCCCACCCAGTCCTCTAAATGCCCCAACATAGTAATTATTCCCTCTTATGCCACCACACAGTATTTATGCCCACATTGTGCCCCTTCACAGGTTATGTACATATATGTGCCCCCTCACAGTAGTTATGACAGATAAGTAGTTATGCCCAGCTTGTGCTCCATTCACAGGATTATGCCCAGAATTGTGCTCCATTCACAGGATTATGCCCAGAATTGTGCTCCATTCACAGTATTATGCCCAGCTGTGCCCCCTCACTGTAATATGCCCAGCTGTGCCTTCTGACAGTACTATACCCAGTAAAGTGCCCCCTTAACAGGCAGTAAAAATAAAATAAAAAATAAACTCCCCATACTCACCTGGTTCCCCAGCAGCAGCAGGATGATACATGGAGCTCCCTGCCTAGACCTGCAGTGTGGAGCTCAGACAGAGGGAGGAACGATGGAGCAGGGAGCCGATGGACACAGAGACAGCTGCCAGAGAGCAGGAAATACCTCCACCGTACCGGGACTGTCCCATCGGATCCGGGACGGTTGAGAGGTATGGTTTAATTCCTGGAAAACCCTTTTAATACAGCACCATAGGGCCTTACTGTACCTCCGTATGTGCCTTAGAGTTTTCTATCCAGTACTGTATTATTCTGACTGGAAAGCAGTGTGGCACCTCCATGGACATCGTACCTCCATAGTCCCCCAGTTTCTTTCTGAGGTTTTCCTGTCGGACCCTGTATGACCCCATCAGAGGTTGACTTATCTCTACAGCATGGTGTGGTATGGAGCACCATATGTCGGGTGCATGAGGCATCGCTGCAGTACAGCATTTGCAGGGCTCCAGCCTTTGTTCTGCTGATTGGTGCGGGACTACAGCGAGTAACACACACGCCCTAACCAGAATTTACAGATGGAATTTATTTGCAAAACTAACTTAGTAAAAACTGCACATTAAACATCCTGTATTAGGCCTCATGCACACGACCGTTGTTTCATTCCGTGTCCATTGTTCAGTTTTTCGTGATTTTCTACGGACCCATTGATTTTCAATGGGTCCGTTGAAAACTCGGCTAATGCACCGTTTATCATCCGCGTCCGTGATCCGTGGTTCCAGTCCGTCCAAAGAATATAACCTGTCTTATTTTTTTCACAGAAAACAGTTCGCGGACCCATTCAAGTCAATGGGTCCGTGAAAAAACGCGGAGGCACACAAGATTTTCATCCATGTCCTTTTTTTTCCTATCATTTGCATGACAAACTTGACTTAGACTTTTTTTTTTACTTTCCTTCATGTCTGGTGATCCTCCAAAAATAAAGGAAGACACACGGAAACAAAAACGGATCATGGAACTAATTAACCCCATTTTGCAGAACGGAACACAACAACGGTCGTGTGCATGAGGCCTTAAAGAGGTTACGTGTGATTTTGATATTGATGGCCTGTTGTCGTCTGGATAGGTCATCAATATCAGATCGGTGGGGGTCCAACTCCTGACACCCCCACCAATCAGCCGTGTGCAGAGGCCGTGCTGTTTGCATCCATAGTTCCGTTCAGCTGCCCAGCAAAAAGATAGAACATTCAATCACGGATAAGAATAGGCATTTCTATCATAGGGCCGGCCATGTGAGGTCCGCAAAACACTTACGGTCGTATGACTGCACCCTAGGGATGTATCTGACAATTGCTTGCTGACTGTTTCCGTTTACAAAGAGTAGAATAGTACAACCTTAATTCCCAAAAAGTTTGGACACTGTGTAAAATGATAATGGATCAAAGGACACATATCAAGTGTTGAAAGTGAGACATTTTAACATTTCATCCCAAAAATTACTCATTTAGGCTGAGTTCACACGGGCGAGATTTCCGCGCGGGTGCAATGCAGTAGGTGAACGCATTGCACCTGCACTGAATCCTGACCCATTCATTTCAATGGGGCTGTGCACATGAGCATTTTTTTTCACGCATCACTTCTGCAATGCTTTAAAATCGCAGCATGTTCTATATTCTGCGTTTTTAACGCAGCCCTGGCTCCATAGAAGTGAATGGGGCTGCGTTAATAACGCATTGCATCTGCAAGCAAGTGCGGATGCAATGCGTTTTTCACTGATGGTTGCTAGGAGATGTTGTTTGTAAACCTTCAGTTTTTTATCACGCGCGTGAAAAACGCATCAAAACGCATTGCACCCGCGCGGAAAAAACTGAACAACTAAACGCAACCGCAGACAAAACTGACTGAACTTGCTTGCAAAATGGTGCGAGTTTAACTGAACGCACCCTGAACGCATCCGGACCAAATCTGTCACGCTCGTGTGAACTCAGCCTTAGAACTCGACGGCAACAAACCATCCCAAAAATGTTGGAACTGGGGCAATAAAAGGCTGGAAAAGTAAATGGTACTAATAAGAAACAAATGGTGGAGCAAATTGCTACTAAGTCCCATGACTAGGTATAAAAAGAGCGTGTTAGAGAGGCAGAGTCTCTAACACGAAGCAATGTTGGGCAGAGGTTCGCCAATCTGTGAAAAACTGCATCTACAAATTGTGGAACAATTTCAGAAAAAATATTCCTCAACGTAAAATTGTGAAGACTTTGAATATCCCACCGTCTATAGTACGTAATAGCAAAAAGATTCTGAGAATCTGGAGTAATGTGCGCAAGGAAGAAGACCGACGATCAATATTGGATGCTCGTGATCTACGGGCCCTCAGGGGACACTGTGTATTAAAACCATGCATGATTGTGTACTGGATATCACTGCATGTGCTGAGGATGACCTCCAGAAATCATTGTTCACTGTACAATGCAAACATGCTAATTAAAGCTGTATCCTGCAAAACAGAAGCCATATCGTATGTCAGCACAATCCAGAAATGTCCCCATCTTCTGTGGGCCAAACCTCATTTAAAATGGACTGAGGCAAAATAGAAAACTGTTCTGTGGTCAGATGAATCAACATTTGATCTTTTTGGAAACTGTGGACTCAAGAGGAGAGGGACCATCCAGCTTGTTATCAGCACAGTTAAACCTGCATCTCTGATGGTATGAGATTGTATTATTGTCTATGGTGTGGGCAGCTTACACATCAGGAGAGGTGCTGAGCAGTAGACAGAGGTCTTAGAACAACATAGGCTCCCATCCAGATAGGTCTTTCAGGAAAGGCCTTGCATGTTTCAGCAAGACGATGTAAACCGCATACTGCATCCATCGCAACAGCATGCTTACAGACGAAGAGTCTGGGTGCTCAACTGGTCCTTCTGCAGTCCAGACCTTTCACCAGTAGAAATCATCCGGCAAAGAAGACCCAGGTCTGTTGAGCAGGTAGAATCCTACATCAGACGAGAATGAGACGACATTCTTCTCCCAATACTCCAGCTATTGGTCTCCTCACTTCCCAGACATTTACAGGCTGTAACACAATGGTAGACATGGTCCTGTACCAACTTTTTTGAGATGCATTGCTGTCATCAAGTTCTAAATGGTAAAATGTCTCTTTGAACATCAGATATATGTTCTATGATCAGGTGTGAATAAGATCTGCGTCTATGAGATTTGCAAACCATTGCATTTTGCTTTATTTACATTTTATACAGTGTCCCAATTGTGGTTGTAAAAGCAGCCCTCCGCTATTGAGAGAGGCTTGGTAAGAGCAGGAAGCAAGTGTGCTGTAAGGCTATGTTCACACTGCCGAGGATTTACACAGGCCGAGGATCGGGACAGCTATTGGGAACGAATGTTTGTATGAACTTGCTCCCGATAATTGACCTGTGTAAATGTGCTGCCAATGAACAAACAAAACGCTCCCTTGTCAGGTGATCACGTCATTCATGTTGGCAGCGCATAACCCTGTATAAAAATTGAGTCGAAGGGCAAATGATTAATTCCGATCATTCATTCCCCTTTCACTTTGCATCGGCCCATGTAAAAGACATTTTAAAAGATTGCTGACTGAATTGTATTTTGTTAATCGGCATGTGTTACTGGCCCGACAGCTCTGTCTGAAAAGCGTTCATAGGCTTGGAGCAGCTTCTGTCGTTACCATACAGAAAAGCTGTCTAATAACAACTTATGAACACTCTGAACTTGAGGCGTCCAAATATTTGCTTCCCACAGTTGGACAAACCTTACTAAAAATCCTGTAAAACAAGTCATTTGATATTGGCTCTCCAGGCATATATTCGACTGGGTTCACATTAGCACTTTTATTTCTGTTCTACTTCATTATAGGAACAGAATGAAATAACAAGCGCTGACGGAAACAATCAGGCTCTACTGACTTTATTGTTAGTTGTCAGGTTTCTTTTAGGAGTAAATAGCGCAGCATGCAATGCCTTATCGTCCTGTATTTTTTATTTTTTTTTTTTTTTTTTATTTTTTTTTTTTTTACAGAATCTGCCACAGAGACCCTAAGGCCCCTTTCACACGGGCGAGATTTCCGCACGGGTGCAATGCGTGAGGTGAACGCATTGCACCCGCACTGAATCCGGACCCATTAATTTCTATGGGGCTGTGCACATGAGCGGTGATTTTTCACGCATCACTTGTGCGTTGCGTGAAGTTCGCAGCATGCTCTATATTGTGCGTTTTTCACGCAACGCAGGCCCCATAGAAGTGAATGGGGCTGCGTGAAAATCGCAAGCACGTGCGGATGCGGTGCGATTTTTCACGCACGGTTGCTAGGAGACGACCGTGATGGGACCCGATCATTATTCTTTTCCCTTATAACATGGTTATAAGGGAAAATAATAGCATTCTTAATACAGAATGCATAGTACAATAGGGTTGAAGGGGTTAAAAAAATAAAAAATAATTGAACTTACCTTAATCCACTTGTTTGCGCAGCCCGGCTTCTCTTCCGTCTTCATCTTTGCTGTGCACAGGAAAAGGACCTGTGCTGACGTCACTGCGCTCATCACGTGGTCCGTCACATGATCTATCACTATAGAAGAGAAGCCGGGCTGCGCGAACAAGTGGATTAAGGTGAGTTCAATTATTATTATTTTTTTAACCCCTCCACCCCTATGCATTCTGTATTAAGAATGCTATTATTTTCGCTTATAACCATGCTATAAGGGAAAATAATAACATCTACACAACACCTAACCCAAACCCGAACTTCTGTGAAGAAGTTCGGGTCTGGGTACTAAACATGCCGATTTTTCTCACGCGCGTGCAAAACGCATTACAATGTTTTGCACTCGCGCAGAAAAATCACGCATTTTCGTGCAACGCACCCGCATTTTATCCGGCCCTAAAACATGACGCCCGTGTGAAAGAGGCCTAATAGAGCCTTCGACATGGACGTGAGCAAAGCCTTATTATGCTAATAATCTACAATATATTAGAAATAAATTAGAAAATAATAAAATACTAAATTGGCTATTGTCAAAACTGCACAATTTGAGGACATTATATCTATATATGAGTACTGAGATGTAAAAGATTATTTAAAACTACAATCATAAAAATAAGGACTCGCGCACACACAACCATATTTTTCTTCCATCTGCATTTTTTGTAGACACTACACTGACCCATTCATTTCTAAGGGGCCATGCACACCTGCAGGTTTTTTGCCCATCCCTGTGACCATTCCTCAGACTAGAGCAGGTCCTGTCCATACTGCAGACGAGAATTGTCATTTCTGTTGGAAGAAGTGAGAAAATATGGAATGCACATGGAAGGTATAAGTAGTTTATGGACTGAAACAGTACATACAGTGGATATAAAAAGTCTACACACCCCTGTGTTAAAATGTCAGGTTTCTGTGATGTAAAAAAATGAGACAAAGATAAATCATTTCAGAACTTTTTCCACCTTTAATGTGACCTATAAACTGTACCACTCAATTGAAAAACAAACTGAATATAAAAATAAAATAATATGGTTGCATAAGTGTGCACACTTTGTTGAAGCACCTTTTGATTTTATTACAGCACTCAGTCTTTTTGGGTATGAGTCTATCAGAATGGCACATTTTGACTTGGCAAGATTTGCCCACTCTTCTTTGCAAAAACACTCCAAATCTGTCAGATTGCGAGGGCATCTCTTGTGCACAGCCCTCTTCAGATCACCCCATAGATTTTCAATCGGATTCAGGTCTGGGCTCTGGCTGGCCCATTCCAAAACTTTAATCTTCTTTTGGTGAAGCCATTCCTTTGTTGATTTGGATGTATGCTTTGGGTCTTTGTCATGTTGAAAGATGAAGTTCCTCTTCATGTTCAGCTTTCCAGCAGAAGCCTGAAGGTTTGGTGCCAATATTGACTGGTATTTGGAACTGTTCATAATTCCCTCAAGCTTAACTAAGGCCCCAGTTCCAGCTAAAGAAAACAGCCCCTTGGCATGATGCTGCCACAACCATGCTTCACTGTGGGTATGGTGCTCTTTTGGTGATGTGCAGTGTTGTTTTTGTGCCAAACATATCTTTTGAAATTATGGCCAAAAAGTTCAACCTTGGTTTCATCAGACCATAACACCTTTTCCCACATGCTTTTGGGAGACTTCAGATGTGTTTTTGCAAAATGTAGCCTGGCTTGGATGTTTTTCGTCGTAAGAAAAGGCTTTCGTCTTGCCACTCTACCTCATAGACCAGACATATGAAGCATGCAGGAGATTGTTGTCACATGTACCACACAGCCAGTACTTGCCAGATATTCCTGCAGCTCCTTTAATATTGATGTAGGCCTCTTGGTAGCCTCCCAGACCTGTTTTCTTCTTGTCTTTTCATCAATTTTGGAGGGATGTCCAGTTCTTGGTAATGTCACTGTTGTGCCATATTTTCTCCACTTGATGATGACTGTCTTCCCTGTGTTCCATGGTATATCTAATGCCTTGTAAATTCTTTTGTAACCTTCTCCTGACTGATACCTTTTAACAATGAGATCCCTCTAGTGCTTTGGAAGCTCTCTGTGGACCATGGCTTTTGCTGTGGGATGCGACTAAGAAAATTTCAGGAAAGACCAACTAGAGCAGTGTTTCCCAACCAGTGTGCCTCCAGCTGTTGCAAAACTACAACTCCCAGCATGCCTGCACAGCCTTTGGCTGTGTGGGCATGCTGGGAGTTGTAGTTTTACAACAGCTGGAGGCACACTGGTTGGGAAACACTGAACTAGAGCAGCTGAACTTTATTTGGGGTTAATCAGAGGCACTTTAAATGATGGCAGGTGTATGCTGACTCCTATTTAACATGATTTAGAATGTGATTGCTTAATTCTGATCACAGCTACATCCCCAGTTATAAGAGGGTGTGTACACTTATGCAACCACATTATTATTATTATTTTTTTTTTTGGGGGGGGGGTTTCTTCCCTCCACCTAAAAGATTTCAGGTTGTTTTTCAATTGAGTTGTACAGTTTATAGGTCACATTAAAAGTGGAAAAAGTTCTTAAAGGGAACCTGTCACCGGTATTTTGGGTAAAGAGCTGAGGACATGGGTTGCTAGATGGCCGCTAGCACATCCGCAATACCCAGTCCCCATAGCTCTGTGTGCTTTTATTGTGGAAAAAAGACGATTTGATACATATGCAAATTACCCTGAGATGAGTCCTGTCCCTGACTCATCTCATGTACAGGACTCAACTCAGGTTAATTTGCATATGTATCAAATTCTTTTTTTTTCCCACAATAAAAGCACACAGAGCTATGGGGACTGGGTATTGCGGATGTGCTAGCGGCCATCTAGCAACCCATGTCATAAGCTCTATACCCAAAATCCCGGTGACAGGTTCCCTTTAAATGATTAATCTTTGTCTTGTTTTTTTGCATCACAGAAACCTGACATTTTAACAGGGGTGTGTAGACTTTTTATATCCACTGTATATCCAAGTCCAGGGATGTATACGCAAACCTTTAACATATATGATGCAGAATTAACTGTTATTACTTGTGTGTGTTACTGTATTTTTTGTGTTATAAGATGCACCTGATTATAAGACACACCTAGGTTATACAGGAGGAAAATTAGAACTTTTTTTTATTTTTTTTCATCTGACCTCAGTTCAGACCACCAATCTTGAGCAGACCTCAGTTTAAATCCCCTAATCATATCACACCCTGAATGTTTATCAGACCCACCAATCTTTATTAGACCTCAGACCCCCAATCTGTATAAGACTCTTTCCAATCAGACCCCTACTCTGTATCAGATCTCAGATCAGACCCCCCAATCTTTGTTAGATCTCAGACTTCCAATCTGTCAGACCCTCCCCAATCCTAACCAAACCTCAGATCAGACATAAAATGTGTAAATGAACGTACCTGCTCTGCTCTGGATGGCGCGCTCTTCCTGCACCCACCAGTCTCTGGCCGTCTGCTGGTCCTATGCTTTACTGTGACCTGACCCAGAGAGCCAAATTTTATCATGATATTAATACAGCAAGTGAATGACGCAAAATTTAAAATGTAAAAATCCAGTGGCGGAAGTGCTGTTTTATTATACATTCCCCCAGAAAGAGTGGATAAAAGTTTAGTGAGTTATATGTACTCCAGAATTGTGCCATTAAAAACTTGTCTCACAAAAAACAAGCCCTCATGTGGCTACACTGATGGAAAAAATAAAGTTATAGCTCTTGGAATGCAACGATTAATGAAGTGAAAAAAAGAAGTGTAAAGTGGGAAATGACACGTGGCAGTGGTTGTGACATTTGCTCTCTGACGTCTTTGCATATTGACATGACTGGTTTACCACATGAGTGGTAAAAGCAATGTTTTTTTATGAATAACGCACTATTTATACATGAACATATTAAAAGGGCATTTGTTATTTTTGTTCTTCTTGGATTTTTTGGGGTGTTTGTTTTAGAGTGAACCTGTCATATTGAAAATGCAGTGCACTCTGATGGCAAAATGCCGTAGAGCAGATTGGAAGGACATTTTCAGTGTATCTTGATTTACATCTCTGCTCATTCTGGTTTAGCAGTCCAGTGGAAGATCTTTTAGTGACTGACGGCTATATCTAAACTGCCCAAGTGGCTGCTGAGCCCAGAAAGGACAAGTAAATAGATGTTACTGAATCTTTTCCCTCAAAACTATATCAATCTGCTGTTTGAGACCGCAGCCCTTGTACGCTCTCTGGTCTGTGATAAAGCCACATGTAGCTGTGGTCTTTGGCTGCATTACAGACACACCTCGGCTGCACTGTGGCTGTTGCGTGTGTGAACTTAGGCTACGTTCACACTAGAGTTTTTTCTGGATACGGGAGGGCTCAGCAAAAATGCTTCCGTTACTGATCCGTCATGAACTCCATTGAAAGTAAATGGGGGACGGATCAGTTTTCTATTGTGTCAGAGAAAACAGATGCGTCCCCATTGACTTGCATTGGGGGTCATGTTTTGCTGCGGTTTGCTCTCCGGTATGCAAAAACGCTTACGTTACAATAATACAACCGCATGCATGAACGCATCCGGTTGTATTATGTCTTCTAGAGCCATGACGGATCCGTCATGAACACCATTGAAAGTCAATGGGGGACGGATCAGTTTTCTATTGTGTTAGAGAAAACTGATCTGTACCCATGGACTTACATTATATGTCAGGATGGATCCGTCTTTCTCCGCACCACATGGCGGACAGAAAAACGCTGCAGGCAGCGTTTTGATGTCCGCCTCCAGAGCAGAATGGAGACTGATCGGGGGCAAACTGATGCATTCTGAGCAGATCCTTTTCCATTTAGAATGCTTTAGGGCAAAACTGATCCGTTTTGGACCGCTTGTGAGAGCTCTGAATGGATCTCACAAACGGAAAGCCAAAATGAGAGTGTGAAAGTAGCCTAAGGATGGGTTCACTTCACATCTGCGTTCTAGATTACGTTATGGCTTTCCGTTATAAAATGGTTATAACGGAAAATAACGGAATCCATAAGATGGAAGTCAAAACAGAAGCCTTTTAGAGGCATTCTGTTTTAAAACCGTCTTTATAGAAGTCTATGGGGAATCATAACGGATCCGTCCTGCATAACGGAAACCAGACGGATCCATTATGATCCCCATAGACTTCTATTAAGACGGAAAGCAAAACAGAATGCCTTTTTAAAGGCTTTCATTTAGCATTCCGTCATAATAAAAGTCTATGGGCAGCAGAACGGATCCGAGCTTCTGCCTTATGGATTCCGTTATTTTCCGTTATAACCATTTTATAACGGAATCCAGAACGCAGATGTGAACCCACCCCAACTTGCATATCAGACAAAACAGTCCCAAATAGTGTGGTTTCACACATGCCAGCTTGATGCAGTTTTTGAAGCCAAAACCAGGAGTGGATTAAAAAAAGAGACAGAATCTTTCTGTATAATTCTCCTCCCTTTACTATCCACTCATTGATTTGGCTTAAAAAAACAGCATAAAAAAAAAGAATTAAACATCACGTGGGAAGACCCCGTCACTGATACAAAGGCATTTGTGCATACTGCAAGGGAGAGATAACATTATATTGTGGCAATTTCTAATAAGAAATGTGTTGCGTCACTGGGGGCCCCACTGCAGGGACTTCCCACCCATCCTCTGTTCTCTCCCACACAGCGGTTCTATGAAGCACTGATTGAGTGTGTGCTGTGCCTCTCCATGAAATCTACATCCGTTTTTCAGTTTTATGGTTCTTTCTAGTACTGGAAGGACTAGCTTAGAAAAAGAGTTTCAGCCATTCTTGGAGCTCTGTCGCCCCACTCATTCCATGATCTTGGCTGTGATCATGTGATCTCCCCACTGGCTGCAGACTCTTCCACTGAAGCCTGAGCGGATGTGCCGTTGTTTCTTCCTGTTCAGCTGCATAATGTACGTGCGCGAATAAGCTAGTCAGTCAAATGATCACAGCTCAGATAGGATGATCAGTGTCGTAAAGTTTAACTGTCCTGTTTTTTTACTTGCTAGTTTATTAGAGCTAGGCAGGTATACATGAGTTAGGCCACTTTCACACTTGCATTGTTAATTCCGGTATTGAAATCCGGCAGAGGATCTCAATACCGGAATTAAACGTATCCATTTTGATTTTTCACATCAAGATGCATCCGTTCCATCGGGATGCGGTTGTGTGAAATCAAAATGGGAAAAACGGATCTGTCACAAAATACATTGTGAGTCAATGGGTGACGGATCCGTTTTTTTTATGCTCCTAAAAAAACATTTCCGTCACAATTGACTTACATTGTTTTCAGTGCTGGATCCGTTTTTTTCCCATTTTTATAACCGGACATGAAATCACAGCTTGCAGTGGTTTTGTATCTGGTCACAAAACGGAATGCTGCCGGAACAGAATGCATGAGGACTAAACGGAAATGTCTTTTTTCCGGCATTGAGGTTCTCTGCCGGATCTCAATACCGTAAAACAACAACGCAAGTGTGAAAGTAGCCTTAGTCTGTCAATAATTGTCAAAAGATTCATAATTACCTTTATAATAACAGCTTTCATTAAAGGGGTTATCCAGTATCTACAACAGCCTCCCTATGTGCCGGGCCCCTCCATTTGAATATACTTACCCCGCTCCCCTCTCCCTGCGCCGATCCTGGTCCCCGCACCATCCCGCTGATGTTTCTCCTCATGTCCGCCGATGAAAACATCAGGTGTCGGGGAAGGGGGGGAGCAGCCATTGGCAGGCAGGGACGGGAACGGGGACGAGCCTCCCTAGCTTTACCCGAGATGCTAGGTAGGCTCGTCCCTGCCTGCCATTGGCTACTGCCCCCTCCCCCTGACACTGGATGTTTTCATCGGTGCATGAGGAGAAGCAGCAGCGGTCGTGCGGTGACCAGGAGCGGCATAAGTACATTCCCACGGAGACTGTTATAGATACTGGATAACCCCCTATAATGTCCGGTTAATGTCCCTTTCCACTGGTCCCTTAAAAGACCGTTGCTATGGCTTGTCTGTCTTCTCTTTAGTGTAAACAAATGACAGTGGGATCCTTCACACTGCTTGCCTGCATTAGGCTTGAGAGCGAGAAGTCGTGTCTCTCAGTAATCCAAGTGTGTATGGGAAGTGAGGAAAAGCCGTTTTGGCCTCAGAGAACAGTCATAGGAGCCATTTTGAGAAGTTCCTCATATTGTAGGGTTTAAAACAGCCGTAACTAGGGGAAAAACTCAAGAAAACAGTGATGTGAAGAAACTAATGATTGTTTTATGCATAATGCAGCAGCAGGAATAACATATGCTAAAATAGATTTTTTTGATGAAAACATGATAGTTTGACTTTAAAGGGAACCTGTCCTCAACTCTATGCTGACCTCACTGAGGGCGGTATGAAGTAGTGACAGAAATGCTGATGTCAGCAGTGTGTCACTCATGAGCTAAAAGTAAATGGTTGCTGAGAACCAGCATCATAATCATTACAGCCCAGGCCTGGAGAAGAGTCACATCTACCTGAGAAGAGTCCTGGTTATACATAATCTCCTGCTCTCCTGCCCACCTGCTGATGATTGGCAGTTCTCTCCTAGAGAGGCCCCATGCACACGGCCGTTGTTCACAGCCGTGTGCGGGCCGTGGAACCGCGGCCTGGATCCCTCCTGAGAGCAGGAGCGCATGGCGTCACTGGTTGCTATGACGCTGTGCGCTCCCTGCTGCCGGCACAGTACAGTAACACACTGGTATGATCTATACCAGTGTATTACTGTACTGTGCCGGCAGCAGGGAGCGCACGGCGTCATAGCAACCAGTGACGCCATGCGCTCCTGCTCTCAGGAGGGATCCAGGCCGCGGTTCCACGGCCCGCACACGGCTGTGAAACACGGCCGTGTGCATGGGGCCAGAGATGGTGAGAAAACTAGGTAGAAGCCGATCAGTCATCAGCAGGTGGGCGGGAGAGCAGGAATCCATGGATAACCAGGACTCTTCTCAGGTGGCCAGGACTCTTTTCCAGGCCTAGTCTGCAATGATTGTGATGTTGGTTCTCGGCAACCACTTACTTGTAACTTATAAATGACAGACCGCTGAAATCAACTCACCTGTCTCTACTTTATACTGCTGTTAGTATGGGCAGCATAAAGGTGATGACAGGTTCCCTTTAACCCTGGTTTCACACCTAAGCGTTTCGCAAACGCGCGTTTTTATGCGCATTTTTTTTTATAGTAAACGCGCGTTTGAGTGATTGACAGCAGTGTTGTCCAAAGAGTCTATGGCCCAAACGCGCGTCAAACGTGCCAAAAAAAGCTCCTGTACTTGTTTGAGCGTCGGGCGTTTTACAGCGCGTTTGAACGCGCTGTAAAACGCGAAAATGTGAACCTGCCCCATAGGGAAGCATTGGTTTTCATGTGTTGCGCGTTTTACAGCGCGTAGGAACGCGCTGTAAAACGCTCAAGTGTGAACTTAGGGTAAAGGTAAGTACTGCTGGAGCACTGTTCCTTCCACAGCAGTACTGCTGGAGAACTAACTCAGACAGGCTGTCTACTGTAGACCTGCACCAGGTTTATCACAGTGGGTCAGGTTGGACGGCAAATCTGGTGCAGAGAGAGCCACTTTTCCATACTAGACGGAGCTCACTTCAAGAGGTGAGTGCCTTTGTTTTTATTTGTTTTACAACCATTTCCAAAGTCAATTCATTTTGGCGTGGGGGTCGTACCCCACAGCCTTATTTGCAGGATCCATCAACAACATTTTAAGGCCAAGTTCAGACTTAATTTGGTCAGTTACTTCCAGCAGTGACTGTGAGCCAAAACCAGGTGTGGGTCAAAAACACAGAACAGGAGCAATTCTTTCCATTATACCTTATCTCTGAGTAGGCTTCATTGCTGGTAAACTGATGGAAATACAGTAACTGACCAAATAACTGAATGCACACGAACGTTGTTTCACTTCAATGGGGCCGCAAAAGATGCAGACAGCACTCGGGTCCGTGGGGCTGCAAAAAAAATAGAGCATGTCCTATTGTTGTCCGTTTTGCAGACAAGAAAAGGCATTTTTATTATTGGTGACCTGTTCCGTTCCAGGTCTGTTCTGTTGCAGACTGTAAAACGCGTCACGGTCGTGTGCATGAACCCTAACATGTATTTGTGTATGCTGCTGTAGGGCAAGGGCATTTTCTTTACTACAGGCTTCACATGGGTATGCTAGGTTTCCGCCTAGCAGTGAGCCCAGTGACATCACTGACACAAATGGGCGGTCTTTAGCGATGCCCTAGGCAGTTTTACTGGCTAGGGCAGCGCTAAAGACGGCCTATTAGCCTCCGCCTAGCATAGTAAACAAACAGACCTTGTCCTGCGCTATGCAGTGCAGGGCAAGGGGGAGCATTGCAGCAAGACATGCTCCACTCATACATGGTAAATGAGTAAAGGGGAACTGATGTCCAGGTTCAGCTCTGAACATGGACAACCCCTTTAAAACTGTCAGCATCTTATTTAAATGTTAGACTTTTTTACAGTGTATTTATAGAGATAATCTGCGTGAAAAAATAAGTAAGGGTACTTTCACACTAGCGTGGCTGGATTCCGTCAGGCAGTTCTGTCGCCGGAACTGCATGCCGGATCTGGCAATCTGTATGCAAACGGATACCATTTGTAGACGGATCCGGATCTGTCTCACAAATGTATTGCAATACTGGATCCGTCTCTCCGGTTGTCATCCGGAAAAACAAATCTGGTATTTATCTTTTTCACATTTTTAAATGTCTGCGGTTGCGCAGACCACAAAACCGGATCCGCTTTTTCCAGAACACTTAGGGCCGCATCCGGTATTAATACATTTCAATGTAAAATAATGCCGGATCCGCATTCCGGCAAGTGTTCCGGAATTTTGGACAGAGAAAATACTGCAGCATGCTGCGGTATTTTCTCCTTCCACAAACCGTACAGTGACTGAACTGAAGACCATTCAGAATGCATGGGGATAAAACTGATCAGTTCTTTTCCGGTATTGAGCCCCCTAGGACGGAACTCAGTACCGGAAAAGAAAAACGCAAGTGTGAAAGTACCCTAACATCAATGCATTCCATTACTTATCTTGCCCTGATACAGTAGCTTGCCACACACCTTAGATAGCAGTCGGCTGAATGCTCATTCAGCTGAGAGCTGTTCCTCCATCCCCAATATACATGTACACTCAGTATTCTCAGTGCATGCATGTATGACTGAGCAGACATGTGTATTCCTCTTCCTCAGTGGAGAAAGGGGAAAAAGCAGTTGGCAGACACCTCATGTGGTTTCCAATCTTCGGGATGAGGAAAGGTGTAGGGGGCTGGACCCTAGTAGTTATTGGAGATTTTTTGTAAACTCCAGAGCTTGCCCAGGCCGGTGGCACAGCTCGTTGTTTGAAAAAAACACTTTTTCGCGCTCGCACGGAGCGCCGCGTGACGTCACGGCATCCCTGATGAAAATTAGCGTACTAATTGAAAAGCACCCCAGACCATTATGGCGCCCCCTCCACTGTGGCGCGTAGAAAACATCTCAGGTGGGATCTGCTTGTCATGCCAGTAACGTTGGAAACCATCAGGACCATCAAGGTTAAATTTTTTCTCATCAGAGAATAAAACTTTCTTCCACCTTTTGAATGTCCCATGTTTGGTGCTCTCTTGCAAAGTCCAAACGAGCAGTTCTGTGGCGTTCAAGGAGACGAGGTCTGTGAAGACGTTTTTTGTTTTTGAAGCCCTTCAGTCTCAGATGCCGTCTGATGGTTATGGGGCTGCAGTCAGCACCAGTAAGGGCCTTAATTTGGGTCGAGGATCGTCCAGTGTCTTGACGGACGGCCAATTGGATCCTCCGGCTCAGTGCTGATGAAATTTTTTTTGGGGTCTTCCACTTGACTTTTTAACCCTCAGGATCATTTAAGAAATTCCAAATGTCTTACTGCGTCCCACCTCAGCAGCGATGGCGCGCTGTGAGAGACCCTGCTTATGCAGTTCAACAACCCGACCACGTTCAAAAAGGGAGAGTTTTTTTGCCTTTGCCATCACAACGTGTGACTACCTGACAGAAAATGACAATGAATCCACATCTTTGTACAGATTTGGCCTTTTAAAGGCATGTGGTCCTAAACTTTGGATCAGCTGAAAAACAGCCTGTTTCAGTTTATTCGTTGTTTTCATTAAATTGAATGCTCAAAAAATGTTTTGTCTCACTCCCATTTCTTCTTGTTGCATGTTGAAGCTCTACTTGGAACCAGCCATGCTAAATATGATTTTTTGCCATTTTTCAAGTGGTCTTAAACTTTTGATCAGGACTGTACAAAGGATCCAACAGCCTGACCCTTCTTTCCCTGACATTTGCCACTAGTGTCAGAACACCAGCTTATTAGATGGTCAGCCGGTCCTGCCAGTATTGGTGGGTTTCAGCCAATATTCATATTATGTCTATGGCCACTTTAAAGGCCACCTTAAAGGGTAGGGGTTAAGTGTCTGATTAGCAGGGGTCCAGACTGGTTTGAATGGATGCATGCACACCGACACTCCATTATACGTTATGAAACTACTGCAGAAAGCCGAGTAGTATTTGTCCTCTATCTCCTCTTGGACACAGGGCCCCCATTATTATGATCTGTGGGGCCCCAGCAGTCTGTTCCCTGGTGGTTTCACCTGTGGATAGGGGAAAAGTGTTTGTCGTGGGATAAACCCTTTAAACTACAGCCTGTATTATATAGTTCAGAGCTGTATTCAGAGTTTGGCAGGCTTCATTGCTCAAATCTCCTAGTATTCCTTGCTAGCTTAATTTCCACATGCCCGACCCTTTGTTCTTTCGTCAATCAGTGAAAGTAGCCTAAAGCCTCATGCAGACGTCTGTTGAACACGGTCCGTGAGATACCGGGCTGGCGTCATTGGTTGCTATGACGCCATGCGCTTTGTGCCGCCGCCGCAGTACAGTAATAAACTTGTATGATCTGCACGAGTATCTCACAAACTGTGTTCCACGGACGTCTGCATGAGGCTTAACCCCATAGGGACACAGCCTATTTCACCTTAAGGACCAGGTCATTTTTTGCTAATCTGACCAGTGTCACTTTAAGTGCTGATAACTTTAAAACGCTTTGACTTATCCAGGCCGTTCTGAGATTGTTTTTTCGTCACATATTGTACTTCATGACACCGGTAATATGAAGTCCCCAAATTTTTTTTTGCATAAAAAAAATACCAAATTTACCAAAATTTTTAAAAAATTTGCAAATTTCAAAGTTTCAGTTTCTCTACTTCTGTAATACATAGAAATACCCCGAAAAATTGTGATGACTTTACATTCCCCATATGTCTACTTCATGTTTGAATTATTTTGGGAATGATATTTTATTTTTTGGGGATGTTACAAGGCTTAGAAGTTTAGAAGCAAATCTTGAAATTTTTCAGAGATTTACAAAAACCCAATTTTTAGGGACCACTACAGGTCTGAAGTCACTTTGCGAGGCTTACATAATAGAAACCACCCAAAAATAACCCCATTCTATAAACTACACCCCTCAAGGTATTCAAAACTGATTTTACATACGTCGTTAACCCTTTAGGTGTTGCACAAGAGTTATTGGCAAATGGGGATGAAATTTGAGAATTACATTTTTTGGGCTAATTTTCCATTTTAACCCATTTTTTCCACTAACAAAGCAAGGGTTAACAGCCAAACAAGACTGTATCTTTATTGCCCTGACTGCTGTTTACAGAAACGCCACACAGTGGGGCGCAGAGTGAAAGGTGCGCCGTTTGGTTTTTGGAAGGCAGATTTTGCTGGACAGTTTTTTTACACCATGTCCCATTTGAAGCCCCCCTGATGCACCCCTAGAGTAGAAACTCCCAAAAAGTGACCCCATTTTAGAAACTACGGGATAGGGTGGCAGTTTTGTTGGTACTAGTTTAGGGTACATATGATTTTTGGTTGCTCTATATTACACTTTTTGTGATGCAAGATAACAAATAATAGCTGTTTTGGCACCTTTTTTATTTTTTGTTATTTACAACATTCATCTGACAGGTTAGATCATGTGGTAATTTTATAGAGCAGGTTGTCACGGACGCGACGATAGCTAAGGCTACTTTCACACTTGCGTTCGGAGCGGATCCGTCTGGTGTCTGCACAGACGGATCCGCTCCTATAATACAAACGATGGGATCCGTTCAGAACGGATCCGTCTGCATTATATTTCAGAAAAAATTCTAAGTCTGAAAGTTAGTCAGACGGATCCGTCCAGACTTTGCATTGAAAGTCAATGGGGGACGGATCCGTTTGAAATTGCACCATATTGTGTCAATGTCAAACGGATCCGTCCCCATTGACTTACATTGTAAGTCTGGACGAATCCGTTTGGCTCCGCACGGCCAGGTGGACACCCGAACGCTGCAAGCTGCGTTCGGGTGTCTGTCTGCTGAGCGGAACGGAGGTCAAACGGTGCCAGACTGAGGCATTCTGAGCGGATCCACATCCACTCAGAATGCATTGGGGCCGTACAGATCCGTTCAGGGCCGCTTGTGAGAGCCTTCAAATGGAACTCACAAGCGGAGCCCCAAACGCAAGTGTGAAAGTAGCCTTATATGTATGCAATTTATTTATTTATGTAAGTTTTAGACAATGATTTCATTTTTGAAACAATTTTTTTTTTTTGTGTCTCCATAGTCTAAGAGCCATAGTTTTTTCAGTTTTTGGGCGATTATCTTAAGTAGGGTCTCAGTTTTTGTGGGATGAGATGACGGTTTGATTGGCACTATTTTGGGGTGCATATGACTTTTTGATCGCTTGCTATTACACTTTTTGTGACGTAAGATGACAAAAAATAGCTTTTTTTACACCATTTTTATTTTTTTACGGTGGTCATCTGAGGGGTTAGGTCATGTGATATTTGTATAGAGCCGGTCGATACGGACGCGGCGATACCTAATATGTATCCTTTTTTTTTTATGTAAGTTTTACACAATGATTTCATTTTTGAAACAAATAAAATCATGTTTTAGTGTTTCCATAGTCTAAGAGCCTAAATTTTTTAGTTTTTTGGGCGATTATCTTGGGTAGGGTATGATTTTTGTGGGATGAGATGACGGTTTGATTGGTACTATTTTGGCGCACATGCGACTTTTTTGATCACTTTTATTACCTTTTTTGGGAAGTAAGGTGGGCAAAATTTCTATTTCATTATAGTTTTTTATTTTTTATTTGTTATTTATATGGTGTTCACCGTTCGGGTAAAGTAACATAACCGTTTTATAGATCAGGTCGTTACGGACACGGTGATATCAAACATGTGTAGGGAATTTAATTTTTTTAATTTTTAATCAGTGATAAATGTTGTTTTTTTTACTTTTTTTTTCACTTTAAAAAAAAAAAAACATTTTTACCCAGACCCACTTGGTTCTTGAAGATCCAGTGGGTCTGATGTCTGTGTATAATACAGTACAGTACACTATATAGTGTACTGCACTGTATTTTACTTACACTTTGTCTGAACAGATCTATTCCTTTAGAGAGAGAAGGCGTCCTGTTGCCATGTGAAGATGGGGAAGGGTAAGGAGGGGAGCTCCCTCCCTCTGTCACCCCATCCTGTCTGGGGGCTGCAAAGGCACATCAGCCCCCCGATGGGAGAGGGAGGGAGCTCCCGACTGTTAACCTCTGCTCTTCCATACCGCGGTATGGAAGGGGTTAAACGGCTGACATCGCATCACAGATGTCAGCCGTTTATACCAGAGTGTTAGCAATGTGCTGACACTCTGGTATAACCACTGCCCACCAATGATTATTCAAGAGGAGGTGGGCGAGGGATCGTGAAAAATCTATATTTTAGGCATGTTAAAGTTGATCAGAAACTGCAGAAAGCGCATCAAACCGCAGGTCTGAATTGACCTGCGGTTTGTTGCGATCGCCGACATGGGGGGGTCACGGGATCCCCCGCGCATTTAGCCGAGGTGCCTGCTCAATGATTTGAGCAGTCAACTTGTTCCGATCACCGCCGGCCGGGCGGCAGTGATCGGAACAATACATGACGTACCGGTACATCATGTATCCTTAAGTACCAGGACAACATGACGTACCGGTATGTCATGTGTCCCGAAGAGGTTAATACAGTTGAAAAAAGACATAAGTTCAACCAAGGGATAGGTGGGGACGCGAATCCCAGGAGGAACTGAGACTCAGACTTCTACACATTTCAATATGCATTAATGTAATTTACTTTTAAGAATTCATCTAAACCTTTTTTAAAACTATCCACTGTTCCTGCTGTGACCATGTCACCAAAATAGTAATTCTTTGATGTATGGTCAGCATCCTAGTATCATCCAGGTGATTTAATGTCCGTGTTTGGTAGCAGTGGTTTCTACTGCAATTCCTTGTACAGTGGGTATTCAGGAGTGCCACTGTGAAGGGGACATATTGTTACACCAGCACCTTCATTTTCAGGATCAGTGATGGTCCCTTTAACCAGGCATGCTCAACCTGCGGCCCTCCAGCTGTTGCAAAACTACAACTCCCATCATTCCCGGACTGCCTACAGCTTTCAGCCTACAGAAGGGCAAGGTGGGAGTTGTAGTTTTACAACAGCTGGAGGGCCGCAGGTTGAGCATCCCTACTTTAAAAATTTTGTTCACTCTCCTGAAAATACTATGTAACTTCATCAAGACCATAACTAATTAGAATGAGTTTTATATTAATATGATATCTGATGCTGACACCCTGCATTGCCATCATCGTCTGGATATTATTCCTGATAAGTGAACTTAGTAGATGTTGGTCGGTTATTTCCCATGCATCATTTCTCAATAGCATACATTTCATCCAGTCAGTGGCATTATTCTTGTCTGTTAAGATGATATAGTTCATGAAAGAAATGTTTGTTTTCTGGGAGTGTTGAATAGTTGACTCATTTCATCTGCATTGCCGAGCTCCACACTCTGTCCGTTTTTGGAGAGTGATGACACATTTTTCTACATGAGTTATATCTTCTCCGTTGACTAACATAATTTCATAATGCATTGTGAAGTGTTGATGTTCTGATTAAAGCCGCATTCACACCTCAGTGTTTTGGTCAGTGATTGTGAACCAGAACCAGGACTGGAGCCTCCACAGACATAAGGTATAAGGGAAAGATCTGTACCTGTTCCGCACCTGTTCCGCACCTGGTCTTGGCTGAAAATCACTGAGGGAAATCATTTATCAAAACACTGACGTGTGAATAAGGCCTCATGCACACCACAGTATTTTTTCACGGTCCGCAAAAACGGGGTCCGTAGGTCCATGATCCGTGACCGTTTTTTCGTCCGTGGGTCTTCCTTGATTTTTGGAGGATCCACGGACATGAAAAAAAAGTTTTGGTGTCCGCCTGGCCGTGCGGAGCCAAACGGATCCGTCCTGAATTACAATGCAAGTCAATGGGGACGGATCCGTTTGACGTTGACACAATATGGTGCCATTTCAAACGGATCCGTCCCCGTTGACTTTCAATGTAAAGTCTGGAGTCCCTTTTATACCATCAGATCGGAGTTTTCTCCAATCCGATGGTATATTTTAACTTGAAGCGTCCCCATCACCATGGGAATGCCTCTATGTTAGAATATACTGTCGGATATTTCCGACAGTATATTCTAACACAGAGGCGTTCCCATGGTGATGGGGACGCTTCTAGTTAGAATATACTACAAACTGTGTACATGACTGCCCCCTGCTGCCTGGCAGCACCCGATCTCTTACAGGGGGCAGTGTTCAGCACAATTAACCCCTCAGGTGCCGCACCTGAAGGGGTTAATTGTACTATCATATCCCCCTGTAAGAGATCAGGGCTGCCAGGCAGCAGGGGGCAGACCCCCCCCCCCCCCTCCCCAGTTTGAATATCATTGGTGGCCAGTGCGGCCCCCCCCTTCCTCCCTCTATTGTAATAATTCGCTGGTGGCACAGTGTGCGCCCCCCATCGCCCCCCCTTCCTCCCTCTATTGTAATAATTTGTTGGTGGCACAGTGTGCGCCCCCCATCGGCCCCCCTCTTCCTCTCTCTATTGTAATAATTTGTTGGTGGCACAGTGTGCGCCCCCCCCCCTTCCTCCGTCTATTGTGATAATTCGTTGGTGGCACAGTGTGTGTCCCCCATCGGCCCCCCTCCCTCTATAGCATTAACAACATTGGTGGCCAGACTGCAGTAGCGTCCTGGTTGCCATGGTTACCGATCGAAGCCCCAGCGATTAAACTGGAACTCCGATCGGAACTCCGCTGCCACCAATGATCGGGGGGGAGATGGGAGGCCGCACACTGGCCACCAATGTTGTTAATGCTATAGAGGGAAGGGGGGCCGATGGGGGGCGCACACTGTGCCACCAACGAATTATTACAATAGAGGGAGGAAGGGGTGGGCGTGGGGGCGCACACTGTGCCACCAACGAATTATTACAATAGAGGGGGGGGCCCGCACTGGCCACCAATGATATTCAAACTGGGGAGGGGGGGTCTGCCCCCTGCTGCCTGGCAGCCCTGATCTCTTACAGGGGGATATGATAGTACAATTAACCCCTTCAGGTGCCGCACCTGAAGGGGTTAATTGTGCTGATCACGGCCCCCTGTAAGATATCGGGTGCTGCCAGGCAGCAGGGGGCAGTCTTGTACACAGTTTGTAGTGTATTCTAACTAGAAGCGTCCCCATCACCATGGGAACGCCTCTGTGTTAGAATATACTGTCGGATATGAGTTTTCACGAAGTGAAAACTTAGATCTGAAAAAGCTTTTATGCAGACGGATCTTCGGATCCGTCTGTATGAAAGTAACCTACGGCCACGGATCACGGACACGGATGCCAATCTTGTGTGCATCCGTGTTCTTTCACGGACCCATTGACTTGAATGGGTCCGTGAACCGTTGTCCGTCAAAAAAATAGGACAGGTCATATTTTTTTGACGGCCAGGATACACGGATCATGGTCTCAGCTGCAAAACGGAGCATTTTCCGATTTTTCCACGGACCCATTGAAAGTCAATGGGTCCGCGAAAAGAAAACGGCACAACGGCCACGGATGCACACAACGGTCGTGTGCATGAGGCCTAAGGCATAAGTCGGAGCCTCTTGCTTCGTCCAGTGCAGGCAGTGACATATTTATTTTTTATTAGGTGATCATGTTTTAAAAAGAGGAGAAGATTTTCCTTTGTGTGTCCCATGTTTACGATCTGTCTCTGACTTAGGCCTCATGCACACGGCCGTCGCTATATTGCGGCCCACAAACGGCGGGTCGGCAATCCACGGCCGCCGGCCGTGTGCTCCCCGCATCACGGATGCGGACTCATTCACTTGAATGGGTCCGCAATTCCGGAGATGCGGAACGGAACACTGGAAGCACTACCATTTCATGGTTCTGCACCACAAAAAATATGACGTCATATTTTTTTGCGGTGCGGACATACCACGGACCCATTCAAGTTGGGTCTGGCACGCTGCACAGGCGTGTGCATGAGGCCTAAGGCTCAAAAAAAACTTTATAAAAATGGCTGAGGTATAAGCCCCCCCGGAGGAAGAGCAGGGGGATCAGTGGAGGATGTGCCGACAGACTGCACAGGCTATACAGGGAGAACTAGCTGGTCTCTTCTTATGTAGCTGTACTTGTCCTCAGGGGAGGATAACATGGATTTCTGTGTATGTTTCCCTATCAGTCAGCATGCTTGCTTGGTTGCTATGGGCAACTAATCCAGTTCTAATTTACACCCGTTTGATAAATTACCCCAATAGTTTGTATAGCGGGATGGAAATTATATACAACATAATTCCCAATGCTTGCATGCAAATGTATGGTGCATTCCTACAGTTTTTGCATTTTGTTAATACATGCAGCATTGAGTGTAGATGTGTTATATGTATGAAGTCCTTACTTCTTACAGTTTTTTAAACTATATATTTATAATTTTTTGACATAAAAAATTAGGTTATAATTTTATACATTTGCATTTTATACAACAGTTTGCTGTTTACAGGTTTATTGCATTTGTGGAAGACTTAGGGCTCATGCACACGACCGTATGTATTTTGCAGTCCGCAAAAAATACGGATGACGTCGTGTGCATTTTGCGGAACGGAACAGATGGCCCCTAATAGAACAGTACTATGCTCGTCCGTAATATGGACAATAATAGGACATGTTCTACTTTTTGCGGAACGGAAATACGGACATACGGAGACGGAATGCACACGGAATACCCAATTTTTTTTTTTTGCGGATCCATTGAAATGAATAGTTCCGCATACTGTCCACAAAAAAAAAAACGGAACGGACCCGGAAGGAAAATACGTTCGTGTGCATGAGCCCTTATGGATGTTACATGGCTACTGTTTCAATGTCTTTAAGAACACAGGCTCTGGTTGATGTATACAGTTGTGGTACATAGGAGCTTTGCACACCTCCAATATATTATTTTTACATTGCCTTTATGTGCAAACCTCTGCTTAAATGTGAGTTTTAGGCCGAAATATTTGTTTTGATGCATTTTTAAAAATAACTTTATTTATTTTACTCACATATATAGCGCTGACATATTCCCGCAGCGCTTTACAGACATTATCATTACTTGCTGTTCCCAGTAGGGCTCACACTCTAAGGTCCCTATCAGTATGTCTTTGGAGTGTGGGAGGAAACCTGAGTACCCGGAGGAAACCCACACAAACAGGGGGAGAACATACAAACTCCATGCAGATGTTGTCCTTGGTTGGATTCGAACCTAGGACCCCAGCGCTGCAATGAGCCACTGTTCTGCCCATGTTTGTCACAAAGTTACATGAAGGTGGGCATGGTTGTCAACAGTCAGTCAGGACAGCTTTAACCATCAGGTTCTCTGCTTTCAGGAAATTTGGGGATCAGGTTTTTGGGGATCACTTACTTTTCAAGGACTGCAATCCATGTATTTTATTGGTTGCTTTTTTTTTTCTTTGGTCTTTCCAGGTCTGGTGATTTTATGAAGATATGTGCAATTTGTTTGTATGAGCTCTTTACATGTTAACATTTTATTGTTAGAAAGTGTGGTCTATATAACTTTCAGCATCAGTCAAACTTTTACCAACTAATATCAACCTTTATGCAATTTTCATGAAAAATTACACTTTGACGCAAAGTTGAATGAAGGTGTCTGTGTGCCATTTTGACAATGTGATGGTTGTCTACTTTTCAGAAAATATGTGGTTATGGGGGATTTTTTTTTTAGTTCATAATTTAGGTATATCCTTGCGATACGGCATAACATTCATAGTTGGGACAGTCCCTTTAATTTTCAATTATTGGTATTGTAATGTAATATCTGGGAGCTGCAGTAAAATGCCTGACCCAGACGACCCATTATAAAAGAGTAAATGGGAATTTACCCTTTGAGGGCATGTATATGACCATACACATATGACGCATGGAGCTGGGGTTTATACCTGCACCTTTGTAAGGCTACTTTCACACTAGTGTTTCTATTTTCTGGTATTGAGATGTCAATACTAGAGAAAAACGCTTCCGTTTTGTCCCCATTCATTGTCAAGTCGATGGGGACAGATCCGTTTTCTCTGACACAATCTGACAATATAGAAAACGGCTCCGTCCCCCATTGACTTTCAGTGGAGTTCATGACCGATCCGTCTTGGCTATGTTAAAGATAATACAACCGGATCCGTTCATAATCCGTTCAAATGCAAATGGTTGTATTATCAGTAACAAAGCGTTTTTGCTAAGCCCTGCCGGATCCAGCAAAAACGCTAGTGTGAAAGTAGCCTAAATGTAAACTACTCCTGTGTATACAAAAATATAAAATAAAATACAAAAAAAGGTAAAAGAAAGCGCCATAGCTGCCCCATTTATGCGAGTCTTTGCATATGAAGATGACCGCCACAAATTAGGGAACCCAATTTAATCATTTATTTTCACGTCAGTTTGCTAATTGAAAGTGTAACCCGTTAGTGAGCACCCACACACCTTTTTGGCTACTAACTGGCCTTGGTCGGGTCTCCCATACAGTGGAGAGTGGGGGCTTGGCCAGGCCAGGCTCCTGCTCTAATGGCCCATAGCAGCAGAAGCACCAGTCCGTTCTACCCCTTAGATGGCGCCGTCAGTAGCGAGTGCAGAATCTAATTGGTTTTGGGAGTGGGAGCTCCTTCTGTCTCTCTTTGGCACACTGCAAATGAGAGCTGTTTGAGGAGGTTGCAGTGTCCTTGCTGTTCACCAAGCACAGTGCCATACCTTTGATGGCGGCTGTGCTTGGTATGGCATCTCAGCCCATGCACTTGAATAGGACTGAGCTGCGCCTAGGTCATGTGACATCACATGGCATACTAAGAGGCCTCTTCACACAGATGATCCCTGGAGTCAGACCCCCGCCAATCTCCTACCCTGAGAATAGGTCATCAATATGATAATTCCAGAAACTTGTGAATTAAAGGATCCTATATTCTCTAATTACCATAAGCTTGCGGGATAATGAGCGCATCCTGACATAAGAACAAGGTCTTGAGCAGCGTATTGCACCTGTATGCGTGCGTTTTACCAGCACACCTGTCAGTAATACATAGTCAATCACTGGAGTTGTCCGCCGAGGTGCAGGCTTGTTTTTGTGTACTTGCTGGAGCCCCCCGCAGAGCGGTGAGTCACGGCGAGTACTCGTAGTAATCCTGTCTTCAATGTTCTGTTCTGCACAGCTCTGCTCTGGCGTAGGTAATGTCAAAGGTATTAATGCGTGTCGTAGTCATTGCTGCAGCTCCAGAAGGAATTTGATATAAAAAGAAGCGTTACCGTAGCAACAAGAGCATTGCTATTTATACCAAATATTCAGCTACTCAATTATGTATTTAGCCTTTGTCCATTCTGTCCTGGCTCTGATGTAGGAAGGAGCTGTACAGTGTGCACAGAACACAGCAGTCCGGCACATTGTAATCCCTGCCAGAAAAAGCTGCTGGGTGGATGACAATTAAAATGCCACCAGTGTCTGATTGGCGTAGGTTACATGAATATGACTCCTGGGCACTGTTAGGCCCCTTGCAGATGAGCGTTCCTCCCGCAGCGAGTCCGCATCGCAGCTCCCGGCCTGACCTCCCAGCACTGACGGTATTCACATAGCATTATATTGATTTATGATGCTATGTAACGCTTACAGTTCTGGAATGCATTGGATAACACTGGACGTATTATGCCAGTGTTAGCCAATACATTCCGGAACTGTAAGGGTTACATAGCATCATAAATCAATATAATGATATGTGACCCCCCAGCAGCGCTGGGAGGTCAGGCCGGGAGCTGCTTTGTGGACTCGCTGCGGGAGGAACGCTCATCTGCAAGGGGTCTTAGAAATATTCGGGTAAAACATGATTAGTTCCCACCAGGGAAAGTTGCAGATAACGCTTCCTGAGAGAGAGCTTTTAGTAAGGTTTGCATGACCCTTTGGTTATAATCTTCATTTTGGCATAAAATATATGACACTAATGTGAGCTATTAAAGCGGACTTGTGGGTGAAGCATCTTAAGAACTGTCTGCGTGTAGAAACTGTACTGTCACAGGTGCTTCCATGCAAGGGACAGGATGGGGGATAAGTGTCTAATCGGTTTGGAGCTGACCAATCACAAGTCGGCTTCCCGTTTTAGCAGATACAAGTGCTTAGGAAGAGTTTGTGGGTAAGGTAGTAAGTAGCTTGTAGATGTTCGAAATCAGGCCTTTAGTAGGAGGTCCAAGGGCACATTTATTAAAACGCCGGTCTTAACAAAGCCCCATAGCCGGTGGAGGATCCGAGCTGTCTTATGTTTAGATTATTTTCTACACCTGAAACAGCCATTTAAAGGAAATGTGTCATCAGAAAATGACCTATTGTCTTTATGTTTTTATGTTCAACATATTTTTTAAGAAGTTTTGATGATACTTTTTATTTTCTATGCCAATATCTATATTTAAAAAATATATATAATTTGTTTTCGCACTAGCCACTAAGCCTAATAATGGTCTGTACAGATCACTTTACTGCTGTTATCGTCTTATCTGTCATCCTAATCCTGCCTGTAATGATATCACCTCTGTGCATAGATAAGACAAGGTCCACCATTCACAATAGGTAACTATAAAGGCCTATTTATCCTTTCTAGGGCTGCAGCTATCGATTATTTTAGCAATCAAGTATTTAGTAATCCAATGATTAATCGAGTACTCTAATAAGAAAAAACTAATTAAGGCTACTTTCACACTTGCGTTTTGTGCGGATCCGTCATGGACGGATCCGTTCAGATAATACAGTCATCTGCATCCGTTCAGAACGGATCCATTTGTATTATCTTTAACATAGCCAAGACGGATCCGTCTTGTACACCATTGAATGTCAATGGAGAACTGATCCTTATTCTATTGTGCCAGATTGTGTCCGAGAAAGCGGATCCGTCCCCGTTGACTTACATTGTGTGTCAGAACGGATCCATTTGGCTCAGTTTCATTTTGGTGTCCGTCTCCAAAGCAGAATGGAGACTGATCTGAGGCAAACTGATGCATTCTAAGCGGATCCTTATCCATTCAGAATGCATTAGGGCAAAACTGATCCGTTTTGGACCGCTTGTGAGAGCCCTGAACGGATCTCACAAACGGAAAGCCAAAATGACAGTGTGAAAGTAGCCTTAAAGAACCTTTTTATATTAAAACTCATCAGCCTGTTGCCATCAGTTGCTCCCCCGTGCCATCAGCTCCCCCCAGTGCCATCACTTCCTCCTCCCTTGTGCCATCAGTTCTCCCTCCATTCCTATTAGTTCCTCCCCCAGTGCCACCAACTTCCCCATGTTATCAGTTGCTTCCCCTCCCAGTGCCATCAGGTCCCCCTCCAATGCCACCAGCTGCCCCCACTGCCATGAGTTCCCCTGCTCCGCCTCCTAGCCATCAGTGCGCCAGTGATCTAAAATACTTACCTTTCCTGTAGGGTGCTGCTGACAGTCCAGAGATCTTCCATCCTCTTCACGTGCTGCACTGGGACCTGATGTCACACGGCATCAGCTCATAGTAAGCGCTTACATGCACTATGTCCTGACGTGTGTACATCAGGATCCAGTGCAGCGCTGTGAGGTGCAGGCGGGTGACCGTGGAGTATGAGTAATATTCACTCACAGTCCGTGGTCACATGGCACAAACCAATCATCGATGCAAAAAATTTGCATCGAGGATTTTTTTGTATCGAGTTAATCGATTAATTTGAGTGATCGTTTCAACCCCAATTCTTTCCTTATACAATGAGCTCTGCCCAGATCACAGAGCATGTCTAGAAAACTTTCCTATAGAAGTCAACGAGGTCCCCTCCCGACCATTGCGTCTATGGCCCATAAAGCAATTTTCTTAATGCTTTTTAAATGCCGTTAAGAACAGCTCAGACAAGATGGCCGCCCCCATAATAATGTTCAGAAAATAAAACAATAAATCTGTAATCAGAAAATAAAATCAGATTATCAAAAAAGGAGATGTGCTACTATCCAATTTTAACTGGCAGATAAAGTTTTGGTGACACATGTCCTTCAAGCAGTTTTCAGACTTTCACATTCTCAAATATAACCCAATATAATTTCTTTTTACTTCACTAGGAATTGTGGTGCTTGGGATAAATCGGCCGCATGCGAAAAATGCTATCAGTAAAGGTCTGGTGAAGTCGGTAAGTGAGGAATTCTTTATCAGGTCTGTTCATGAAGTCGTCCAAAATTCTCTGCCTCCATGTATAATCATGATTTGCATCATTGTCATCATGTCAGGTTTCATCTACATCGAATTCCTTCTGATTGCCCTTGTTATGCTCATATTAACTATGATACTTGGTGGTGGTGGGTCATTTATCAAACAGTCTGCGACATCTTACCGCTCACGCCAGGTCTAAAAAAGTGGGCGTGGTCTGGGTCGGGAGGCGGCAGACCCATCTCATTTACCATTTTCTTTGCCTATTTTAGGCAAAATGGTCTAAATGTAAGACAGCAAGGAATCTGTCTTACATTTAGAAGCGGTGTATCCGCCAAAGTTATGTAGAGGGCGGCACCTCTTTATAACTTTGGCGGATCCACCACCAGGTATAGGGGTTATTAAAGAGGACCTTTCACTACTCTACAAACGAAAAACTAACTATACCTGTGGGCAGAGCGGCGCCCAGGGGTCCCCCTGCACTTACTAGTAAGTGCAGGGGGACCCCTGGGCGCCGCTCTGCCCACAGGTATAGTTAGTTTTTCGTTTGTAGAGTAGTGAAAGGTCCTCTTTAAGACAGGCGTCTAAAACGCCAGTCTTAATATATGTGCTCCTTGGATGTAAAAGGTTTTCTGTATACTGTCTCCTGGGGATATGGTTATTGCATAGACACAACTTTTATGGCAGCCAGGTGAACGCCATATCTGAGCTTAGGTTTAGCCTTGTCTGGTGGTCACCTAGGTCCAGGGTGTATGTAGTTCACTGTTTTGTATGCGTGGAATCCGATACAAGATGGGCCATTTAGCGTCTTCATTCAAATTTCATATCCGCCATGGCTGTATGGGACACAACACAGACTCCCACTGAAAACAGTAAAAAGGCATTGTGAGCATGCTTGAAATAATAGAGTAACGATGAAGAGATATGTAAAAAATAAGATTGGGTAAACTTCCTGAATAAATATCGCTGAAATACACTTTTATTAAATAAACAATTAAAATGAGAGAGAGTTCACAAGAATACCCATCAGGCTGGGCATCAGAGACATAGGGGCACAATACCTGAACACTATATATATATATATATATATATATATACAGTACAGACCAAAAGTTTGGACACACCTTCTCATTCAAAGAGTTTTCTTTATTTTTATGACTATGAAAATTGTAGATTCACACTGAAGGCATCAAAACTATGAATTAACACATGTGGAATTATAAGGAGGAGTTCCCAGAGATGCTTAGCACTTGTTGGCCGTTTTGCCTTCACTCTGCGGTCCAGCTCACCCCAAACCATCTTGATTGGGTTCAGGTCCGGTGACTGTGGAGGCCATGTCATCTGGCGCAGCACCCCATCACTCTCCTTCATGGTCAAATAGCCCTTACACAGCCTGGAGGTGTGTTTGGGGTCATTGTCCTGTTGAAAAATAAATGATGGTCCAACTAAACGCAAACCGGATGGAATTGCATGCCGCTGCAAGATGCTGTGGTAGCCATGCTGGTTCAGTAGGCCTTCAATTTTGAATAAATCCCCAACAGTGTCACCAGCAAAGCACCCCCACACCATCACACCTCCTCCTCCATGCTTCACGGTGGGAACCAGGCATCCGTTCACCTTTTCTGCGTCGCACAAAGACACGGTGGTTGGAACCGAAGATCTCAAATTTGGACTCATCAGACCAAAGCACAGATTTCCACTGGTCTAATGTCCATTCCTTGTGTTCTTTAGCCCAAACAAGTCTCTTCTGCTTGTTGCCTGTCCTTTTCAGTGGTTTCCTAGCAGATATTCTACCATGAAGGCCTGATTCACACAGTCTCCTCTTAACAGTTGTTCTAGAGATGTGTCTGCTGCTAGAACTCTGTGTGGCATTGACCTGGTCTCTAATCTGAGCTGCTGTTAACCTGCGATTTCTGAGGCTGGTGACTCGGATGAACTTATCCTCTGCAGCAGAGGTGACTCTTGGTCTTCCTTTCCCGGGGCGGTCCGCATGTGAGCCAGTTTCTTTGTAGCGCTTGATGGTTGGTGGATGTTGGCGGTAGGGGGAGAGCCATGCTTGACACTCCCTCGAGATGATTAGTGTTCCTGCCTTGCAGCTCAGCCCAGGGGGCGTGGTTAGTTCTATTTAGTGAGCGGCTGACGGCGGCCGCGCTACGGCTACTATAGAGTCGGAGGCTACACGTACGCCATCAGCGGCATGCAGCTATTCCTATCGATGTTTGTTTGTGTCTATGTCTAGCTCCTGATGAAAGGCTGAGTATTTCTTAGCCCAGAAATGCGTCGAGCTAGAGATGCAATTACAAAATAATTAATTACAACATTATTTGTAGCTGTTTGAGCATCAGTGTTTCAACTTGGGGATCCGAGCATGCTGCGGGCGTCTTGATATCTTAGAATCTGGCAGGCGCAGGTACGAATACCTAGAGCAGCAGTAACCATAAGGGGATTTAAGACTGCAAGAGTATGGAAGCAGCTGCATAGTGAATTGAGATCCTCCATTGCTCTGGAGGTGAAGAACTAAAAAACAAATTATTTCACCAATAAAGAGACACGGTCATTGGCTAAAAGTCCAGCCAGTGACTCTGCTAACTATGTGCTAATTTAATATACAGCACATTGGAGTGGAGGTGGAGCAAAGATATATATATATATATATATATATATATATATAATTAGTGTTCTCATAGGCGTGTGCAGCCTATTGCATTAGGGTATGCACCCTAAAGCACAAACACACACGCTGCGCGTGTATGTATGTATATATTACCGTATATATACACACACACACACACACACACATAAATATACACAAATACACTCTGCATGCATACATACATACAGACCCGCACTATGAATATAATGAAGGGAGAAGATATTTTTTTTAAACTTACCCGTATTTTTCACCCTAAAAGATGCTCCGGCCCATAAGACGCAGGTTTTTAGAGGGGGACAATAAGAAAAATATATTTTTCATTACACCTGAGGTCAGACCACCAATCAGACCCCCAATGTTAATCAGAGCTCAGCTGACAGCCCCAATAAGACCCCCAATGTTAATAAGACCTCAGATAGGACCCCAATGTGAATGACCACCAATCGGACCTTAGATAAGAGCCCCAGTGCCTCCTATCAGCCCCCCAGCGCCTCCTATCAGCCCCCCCAGCGCCTCCTATCAGCCCCCCCAGCGCCTCCTATCAGCCCCCCCAGCGCCTCCTATCAGCCCCCCAGCGCCTCCTATCAGCCCCCCCAGCGCCTCCTATCAGCCCCCCCAGCGCCTCCTATCAGCCCCCCCAGCGCCTCCTATCAGCCCCCCCAGCGCCTCCTATCAGCCCCCCCCAGCGCCTCCTATCAGCCCCCCAGCGCCTCCTATCAGCCCCCCAGCGCCTCCTATCAGCCCCCCAGCGCCTCCTATCAGCCCCCCCAGCGCCTCCTATCAGCCCCCCCCAGCGCCTCCTATCAGCCCCCCCAGCGCCTCCTATCAGCCCCCCCAGCGCCTCCTATCAGCCCCCCCCAGCGCCTCCTATCAGCCCCCCCCAGCGCCTCCTATCAGCCCCCCCCAGCGCCTCCTATCAGCCCCCCCCCAGCGCCTCCTATCAGCCCCCCCCGCGCCTCCTATCAGCCCCCCCCCGCGCCTCCTATCAGCCCCCCCCAGCGCCTCCTATCAGCCCCCCCCAGCGCCTCCTATCAGCCCCCCCCAGCGCCTCCTATCAGCCCCCCCAGCGCCCCTCTTCAGCCCCAAAATAAGCGCGGCCTCACACTGTGCGCAGCCTTCACAGTGAAGTGCCGAGAACCAGGAAGGAAGAGGTGAGTATAGCGCTTCCCAGCCCTGACAGAACCTCGAGTAGGCTTGATTAGGGTGTGCCCAGGCTTGATTAGGGTGTGCACACCTATGAGTGTTCTGGTATTGTGCGCCTGTGTGTCTGATGCTTACCCTAATGGGTATTCATGCTTGAAATAAGCTAAAAGGATTAGGCGAAATTCACATCAGCGTTGTGTTTTTTCTTTTCTGTTCTAAAGCGGGAAAACTGAAAAAAAAACAACCAATAAAAAAAACACTGAGTGTCCATTCCGTCAGGTTTCAGATATTTTTAACGAAGAAAAAGCACAACGTGCAGGACTTTTTGTTCAGTGAAAAATTACTGAAACCTGATGGAACAGACTAAGGCCTCATGCACACGTGCGTTTTTTTTTGCAGTCTGCAAACCGCTGATCTGGAAAAAACGGAAGCCGTCTGTGTGCCTTCCGCAATTTGCGGAACGGAACGGGCGGCCCATTGTAGACATGCCTATTCTTGTCCGCAAAACGGACAAGAATAGGACAAGCTATATTTTTTTGCGTGGCCTCGGAACGGAGCAACGGATGCGGACAGCACACGGAGTGCTGTCCGCATCTTTTGCGGCCCCATTGAAGTAAATGGGTCCGCACTTGAGCCGCAAAAATAACTACGGTCGTGTGCATGAGGCCATAAACTGATGCTCAAAATAACCTTTTTAAACAAATGGGTTTTTTCCTTTTTTTCTGTTACTCTGATGGAACAGAAATATACTGCAAAGCTGATATAAAGTTAGCCTTATGGGAGCAATTGGGATTTAACAGCTACGTCGCAATGTCTCTGACTGCACTGCTTATAAATCTGAATCCTTATGTGGAAGACGGGGATTTATTTGACATTGATTACCAAAATGTATATTTTTAACCCTATAATCATATCCGGAGGACAGACCATGGAAGACGATAGGGAGAGGTTTTGAGAAAAAAAATACATACAGAAGCTTTTTTGTCTTCGTCCTTGATAGACAAACAGCAACTCTGACATTTACTGTTAGGGCTGTTTCACACGAGCGGATGCCGTGCGTGACACCCGCTGCGTGAATGACAGCCAAGACCCGATGCGGACAGCAGAGACACGGAGCAGTAACATGATTGATAATGCTCCGTGCCTCTCTGTGATCTCTTTACTATGAAATCACAGTGAGATAAAGTTGTAGAGGTCACAGAGAGGCACAGAGCATTATCAATCATGTTAATGCTCCGTGCCTCTGCAGTCCGCATCGGGTCTTGGCTGTCATTCACGCAGCGGATGTCATGCATGGCATCCGCTCGTGTGAAACAGCCCTTAGAGTTGGTAATAGAAAGATTTAAAAGACCCTTCCCAGCCTCTCTGTCAGTGCTTTACTATACCAATCTGGGGAAAGACTTGGGGCTCATGCACATAAACGTGTCTGCCATATATGGGCACCGGCCATGAATGGGTCTGCAATCCGCAAGATAAGGAGCTCTGCAGAGTCATGTAGCAGAAGCCAACTGAAGCACTATGGAGCACTTCCCAAAAAATACACTGAATATTGTGGATCACGGATTCATTGATGTGAATGAGTCTGCATCTGCAAATGGCGGACACACAGCCTGTGCCCATGCATTGAGAACCACTGTTTGCAGTCTTCAGCACTGGCACGTTTGTGTGCACGAACCCTCACTGGCATCCCTACGGGTACATCCACATGAAACTGAAACGCAGTGGATTTGCTGCAGTTAATTTTCGAGCAGCAAATCTGCTGCACTTTACAGTACCAGCAAAGTGGATGAGATTTTAAGAAATAAATCTGCTGCGTGAATTGACCTGCAGTGTGGATTTTATATCTTCAGCTTATCGGTTAGTGCAGATCTCCACAGTGGATTTTACAAGTTGCAATTCAAAGGTTGATTTTCATGGCAAAATCTGGGTCAAAATCCGCATGAGTTACAATTGGATTGGTTTTGTTGTGGATTTTGTGATATATTTGACTGTGGATTTCACCCTTTGCATTTCACCTTCTTTGTGGAGTACTCTAAAGGGTTGCTTGCGCAGTTCTGATAATCTCACCGAAGGCACCACAGCCTCTTCCAACAGCTGATTGGCAGGGGTGCGGGGTTTCGGATCCCCACAATCAGTTATTGATGACCAGTCCTGAGGGTAGGCCATAATCGGCGAATATGGTTGAAATAATAATTTTCTGTGTATGGCTAGCTTTATTCTTTTTACCTAAAAAATACTACAATGTCATTGTCATAGACATCAGCCTTCTTTTTTTTAAATAGATGCTGAAGGCTGTTGATTCCCTGAAGAGTAATAACAAGGTGAGGACTGTAATCTTGCGGAGTGAAGTCCCTGGAGTGTTTTGTGCAGGTATGTAACCAAAGAAACCAGCTCCAAATGCAGTTCTTCTTATGTAGAATGATTACAAATGCACAGCTTAGCAAATCCAGGAACCCCTTTATGACCAGTTCAAGACCGGATCAGACACATTTTTGTTTTATTTTTTTTAACTCCTTAAGGACACAGCCTTATTTCACCTTAAGGACCAGGCAATTTTTTGCAAATCTGACCAGTGTCACTTTAAGTGGTGATAACTTTAAAACGCTTTGACTTATCCAGGCCAGTTCTGAGATTGTTTTTTCGTCACATATTGTACTTCATGACACTGGTAAAATGAAGTTAAAAAAAATCATTTTTATTTATAAAAAAAATACCAAATTTAGCAGAAATTTGTAAAAAAAAAAATAGAAAATTTCCAAGTATCAATTTCTCTACTTCTATAATAAATAGTAATACCTCCAAAAATAGTTATTACTTTACATTCCCCATATGTCTACTTCATGTTTGGATCATTTTGGGAATGATATTTTATATTTTGGGGATGTTACAAGGCTTAGAAGTTTAGAAGCAAATATTGACATTTTTCAGAAATTTTCAAAAACCCAATTTTTAGGGACCAGTTCAGGTCTGAAGTCACTTTGCGAGGCTTACGTAATAGAAACCACCCAAAAATGACCCCATTCTAGAAACTACACCCCTCAAGGTATTCAAAACTTTGTTAACCCTTTAGGTGTTCCACAAGAATTAATGGAAAATAGAGATACAATTTCAGAATTTCACTTTTTTGGCAGATTTTCCATTTTTTTTTTTTTTTTTTTTTTTTAACTTTTACAAAGCAAGGGTTAACAGCCAAACAAAAGTCAATATTTATGGCCCTGATTCTGTAGTTTACAGAAACACCCCATATGTGGTTGTAAACTACTGTACGGGCACAGGAGGAAAGGAATGCCATACGGTTTTTGGAAGGCAAATTTTGCTGGACTGTTTTTTTTTTTTTTTTACACCATGTCCCATTTGAAGCCCCCTGATGCACCCCTAGAGTATAAACTCCAAAAAAGTGACCCCATTTTAGAAACTATGGGATAGGGTGGCAGTATTATTGGTACTAGTTTAGGGTACATATGATTTTTTGTTGCTCTATATTACACTTTTTGTGAGGCAAGATAACAAGAAATAGCTGTTTTGGCACCGTTTTTATTTTTTGTTATTTACAACATTTATCTGACAGGTTAGATCATGTGGTATTTTTATAGACCAGGTTGTCACGGACGCGGCAATACCTAATATGTATACTTTTTTTGAAATTTATGTAAGTTTTACACAATGATTTCATTTTTGAAGCAAAAAGAAAAACATGTTTTAGGGCTCTTTCACATCTGCGTTATGGTCTTCCGGCATAGAGTTCCGTCGTCGGGGCTCTATGCCGGAAGAATACTGATCAGGATTATCCTAATGCATTCTGAATGGACAGTCCGTCCTTCAGGATGCATCAGGATGTCTTCCGTTCCGGAACAGAACGTTTTTTGGCCGCAGCAAATAGCGCAGCATGCTGCGCTTTTTGCTCCGGCCAAAAATCCGGAAAACTTGCCGCAGGGCCGGATCCGGAATGAATGCCCATTGAAAGGCATTGATCCGGATCCGACCTTAACCACCTCCGGACCGCCTAACGCAGATGTGCGGTCCGGAGGTGGCAGCCCTGCGCACAGTCACGCATATATGCGTCATCTCGCGAGACGCGAGATTTCCTGTGAACGCGCGCACACAGGCGCGCGCGCTCACAGGAACGGAAGGTAAGCGAGTGGATCTCCAGCCTGCCAGCGGCAATCGCTCGCTGGCAGGCTGGAGATCCGAATTTTTTAACCCCTAACAGGTATATTAGACGCTGTTTTCATAACAGCGGCTAATATACCTCCTACCTGGTCCTCTGGTGGTCCCTTTTTTGTTAGGATCGACCACCAGAGGACTCAGGTAGGTCAGTACAGTCGCACCAAACACCACACTACACTACCACCCCCCCCCCCCCCCCCCGTCACTTATTAACCCCTTATAAACCCCTGATCACCCATGATCACCCCATATAAACTCCCTGATCACCCCCCTGTCATTGATCACCGCCCTGTCATTGATCACCCCCCTGTCAGGCTCCGTTCAGACGTCCGTATGATTTTTACGGATCCACGGATACATGGATCGGATCCGCAAAACGCATACGGACGTCTAAATGGAGCCTTACAGGGGGGTGATCAATGACAGGCGGGTGATCACCCATATACACTCCCTGATCACCCCCTGTCATTGATCACCCCCCTGTCATTGATCACCCCCCTGTAAGGCTCCATTCAGACGTCCGCATGATTTTTACGGATACATGGATCGGATCCGCAAAACACATGCGGACGTCTGAATGGAGCCTTACAGGGGGTGATCAATGACAGGCGGGTGATCACCCATATACACTCCCTGATCACCCCCCTGTCATTGATCACCCCCCTGTAAGGCTCATTCAGACGTCCGCATGTGTTTTGTGGATCCGATCCATGTATCCATGGATCCGTAAAAATCATGCGGACGTCTGAAAGGAGCGTTACAGGGGGGTGATCAATGACAGGCGGGTGATCACCCATATACACTCCCTGATCACCCCCTGTCATTGATCACCCCCCTGTAAGGCTCCATTCAGACGTCCGCATGATTTTTACGGATCCATGGATACATGGATCGGATCCGCAAAACACATGCGGACGTCTGAATGGAGCCTTACAGGGGGTGATCAATGACAGGCGGGTGATCACCCATATACACTCCCTGATCACCCCCCTGTAAGGCTCCATTCAGACGTCCGCATGTGTTTTGTGGATCCGATCCATGTATCCATGGATCCGTAAAAAATCATGCGGATGTCTGAATGGAGCCTTACAGGGGGGGTGATCAGTGACAGGGGGGTGATCACCCTGATCACCCTGATCACCCCCTGTCATTGATAACCCCCCTGTAAGGCTCCATTCAGACGTCCGCATGTGTTTTGTGGATCCGATCCATGGATCCGTAAAAAATCATGCGGATGTCTGAATGGAGCCTTACAGGGGGGGTGATCAGTGGCAGGGGGGTGATCACCCTGATCACCCCCTGTCATTGATAACCCCCCTGTAAGGCTCCATTCAGACGTCCGCATGTGTTTTGTGGATCCGATCCATGTATCCATGGATCCGTAAAAAATCATGCGGATGTCTGAATGGAGCCTTACAGGGGGGGGTGATCAGTGACAGGGGGGTGATCACCCTGATCACCCCCTGTCATTGATAACCCCCCTGTAAGGCTCCATTCAGACGTCCGCATGTGTTTTGTGGATCCGATCCATGTATCCATGGATCCGTAAAAATCATGTGGACATCTGAATGGAGCCTTACAGGGGGGGGTGATCAATGACAGGGGGGTGATCCGGGAGTCTATATGGGTGATCACCCCCCCTGTCATTGATCACCCCCCCTGTCATTGATCACCCCCCTGTCATTGATCACCCCCCCCTGTAAGGCTCCATTCAGACTTTTTTTTTGGGCACAAGTTAGCGGAAATTTTTTGTTTGTTTTTGTTTTTTCTTACTAAGTCTCATATTCTACTAACTTGTGTCAAAAAATAAAATCTCCCATGAACTCACCATACCCCTCACGGAATCCAAATGCGTAAACATTTTTAGACATTTATATTCCAGACTTCTTCTCACGCTTTAGGGCCCCTAAAAAGCAAGGGCAGTATAAATACCCCACATGTGACCCCATTTCGCAAAGAAGACACCCCAAGGTATTCCGTGAGGGGCATATTGAGTCCATGAAAGATTGAAATTTTTGTCCTAAGTTAGCGGAAAGTGAGACTTTGTGAGAAAAAAACAAAAAAAATCAATTTCCACTAACTTATGCAAAAAATAAAAAATTTCTAGGAACTCGCCAGGCCCCTCATTGAATACCTTGGGGTGTCTTCTTTCCAAAGTGGGGTCACATGTGGGGTATTTATACTGCCCTGGCTTTTTAGGGGCCCGAAAGTGTGAGAAGAAGTCTGGGATCCAAATGTCTAAAAATGCCCTCCTAAAAGGAATTTGGGCCCCTTTGCGCATCTAGGCTGCAAAAAAGTGTCACACATCTGGTATCGCCGTACTCAGGAGAAGTTGGGGAATGTGTTTTGGGGTGTCATTTTACATATACCCATGCTGGGTGAGAGAAATATCTTGGTCAAATGCCAACTTTGTATAAAAAAATAGGAAAAGTTGTCTTTTGCCAAGATATTTCTCTCACCCAGCATGGTTATATGTAAAATGGCACCCCAAAACACATTCCCCAACTTCTCCTGAGTACGGCAATACCACGATGTGTGACACTTTTTTGCAGCCAAGGTGGGCAAAGGGGCACATATTCCAAAGTGCACCTTTCAGATTTCACAGGCCATTTTTTACAGATTTTGATTGCAAGGTACTTCTTACACATTTGGGCCCCTAAATTGCCAGGGCAGTATAACTACGCCACAAGTGACCCCATTTTGGAAAGAAGACACCCCAAGGTATTCCGTGAGGGGCACAGCGAGTTCCTAGAATTTTTTATTTTTTGTCACAAGTTAGCGGAAAATGATGATTTTTCTTTTTTTTTCTTTTTTCCTTACAAAGTCTCATATTCCACTAACTTGCGACAAAAAATAAAAGATTCTAGGAACTCTCCATGCCCCTCACGGAATACCTTGGGGTGTCTTCTTTCCAAAATGGGGTCACTTGTGGCGTAGTTATACTGCCCTGGCAATTTAGGGGCCCAAATGTGTGAGAAGAACTTTGCAATCAAAATGTGTAAAAAATGACCGGTGAAATCCAAAAGGTGCACTTTGGAATATGTGCCCCTTTGCCCACCTTGGCAGCAAAAAAGTGTCACACATCTGGTATAGCCGTACTCAGGAGAAGTTGGGGAATGTGTTTTGGGGTGTCATTTTACATATACCCATGCTGGATGAGAAAAATATCTTGGTCAAATGCCAACTTTGTATAATAAAATGGGAAAAGTTGTCTTTTGCCAAGATATTTCTCTCATCCAGCATGGGTATATGTAAAATGACACCCCAAAACACATTCCCCAACTTCTCCTGAGTACGGCGATACCAGATGTGTCACACTTTTTTGCTGCCAAGGTGGGCAAAGGGGAATATATTCCAAAGTGCACCTTTTGGATTTCACCGGTCATTTTTTACTAACTTTTTCCGCTAACTTGTGACAAAAAATAAAAAGTTCTATGAACTCACTATGCCCATCAGCGAATACCTTAGGGTGTCTTTTTTTATCAAAGACATGTAGAACAATAAATTTGGCGAAAAATTTATATATGGATGTCGTTTTTTTTGCAAAATTTTACAGCTGAAAGTGAAAAATGTCATTTTTTTGCAAAAAAATCGTTACATTTTGATTAATAACAAAAAAAGTAAAAATGTCAGCAGCAATAAAATACCACCAAATGAAAGCTCCATTAGTGAGAAGAAAAGGAGGTAAAATTCATTTGGGTGGTAAGTTGCATGACCGAGCGATAAACGGTGAAAGGAGTGTAGTGCCGAAGTGTAAAAAGTGCTCTGGTCATGAAGGGGGTTTCACCTAGCGGGGCTGAAGTGGTTAAGCTAAACGTCGTTTCAGCGCATTGCCGGATGCGACGTTTAGCTTTTTCTCAATGGTTACCATGGCTGCCGGGACGCTAAAGTCCTGGCAGCCATGGTAAAGTGTAGTGGGGAGCGGGGAGCAGCATACTTACCATCCGTGCGGCTCCCGGGGCGCTCCAGAGTGACGTCAGGGCGCCCCAGGCGCATGGATGACGTGATCGCATGGATCACATGATCCATGCGCATGGGGCGCTCTGACGTCACTCTGGAGCGCCCCGGGAGCCGCACGGACTGTAAGTATACCGCTCCCCCGCTCCCCACTACTACTATGGCAACCAGGACTTTAATAGCGTCCTGGGTGCCATAGTAACACTGAAAGCATTTTGAAGACGGATCCGTCTTCAAATGCTTTCAGTACACTTGCGTTTTTCCGGATCCGGCGTGTAATTCCGGCAAGTGGAGTACACGCCGGATCCGGACAACGCAAGTGTAAAAAGAGGCCTTAGTGTTTCCATAGTCTGAGAGCCATAATTTTTTCAGTTTTTGGGTGATTACCTTGGGTAGGGTATGATTTTTGCGGGATGAGAGGACGGTTTTATTGGCACTATTTTGGGGTGCGTGTGACTTTTTGATCGCTTGCTATTACACTTTTTGTGATGTAATGTGCAATCAGCACAGTTTTTTTAATATTTTTTTTACTGGTGTTCATCTGAGGGTTTAGGTCATGTGATATGTTTATAGAGCCGGTCGATACGAACGCGGCGATACCAAATATGTATACTTTTTTTTTATTTATGCAAGTTTTACACAATAACAGCTTTTTTAAAACAAAAAAAATGATGTTTTAGTGTCTCCATATTCTGAGCCATATTTTTTTTACTTTTTTGGGCGATTGTCTGAGGTAGGAGCTCATTTTTTGAGGGATGAGGTGACTGTTAGATTGGTACTATTTTGGTGGGCAAACGCCTTTTTGATCGCTTGCTGTTGTACTTTTTGTGATGTAAGGTGACTCAAAAATTGTTTATTTAGCACAGTTTTTATTTTTATGGTGTTCATCTGAGGGGTTAGGTAATGTGATATGTTTATAGAGCCGGTTTGGGACTTGAACTTTTGGGTGTATATTCCTTTACAATGCATTCCAATACTTCTGTATTGGAATGCATTGGCTGTATGAGTAATACTGTGTGTATTACTCATACAGCTTCCGGGGCCTGTGAGATCCAGGTTCCTTAGACATCGCGCTGCCTGCCATGCCATCGAGTCCCCCCCACAGCCCCATGGGGACCCAATGCCGCCGCCGCAAGTTAGAAAAGCCGCAAACCGCAGGTCTGAATTGACCTGCGGTTTGCGGCGATCGCCGACATGGGAGGGTCACGGGATCCCCCCCCGGGCATTTAGCCGAAGTGCCTGGTCGGCGGTGATCAGAAATACACAGGGCGTACAGGTACGCCCTGTGTCCTTAAGTACTAGGACATAAGGGCATACCTGTACGCCCTGTGCCTGGAAGAGGTTAAGCAGCTTCAAAAGCCATAACTACTGTATATTCAGTTTCTTATTTTAAGTAATGTTTGCATCTGATTTGAGGATAAATACGTCTTTATTGTAGTGTTATTTTTTTATTGTAATTTTTTATTATATTTTTGTAACCGGGAAAGTCCTATTTTTCAAATTTTTTTTTTATATATATTTTTTTTTTTAGTGCAACCATAGTACATTTTTAAATGTTATCCTTATTCCATTACAGTTGTTTTGATGTAGGCAATATTATTATAACTTTGACTATATTTTCTACTTTACACTTTCTCCCTCATAATGGAATGAATAGCGATTTAATAATAATAATAATGTCATGTAAGACCTTTGTTTTCATTTCTCACTTCTCCTGTAACTGGGGCTGACATATTAGCTCTAGTTATAGGGGCAATACAGCTACCTGACATGCACTGCAGAGCTGATTTGGGTCTGCTAAGACCCAGCATATTGTGCAGTTTCCTGGGATTCAGCAATCACTTGATCACTAGGACCAGAGCTGAAAGCAGCCTTGCTGCTGCCAGATCTGTGGTTTAATTACTTCTATTATAAGAAACCGTACATGACAATGTATAACATCCATTGTATAAAGTATACAGAAGATAGATCGATAACAAGAGTAACACAAAAAAAAATGTCAGATATCAGAGACTGTATATTAAAAAAAGTATTTGTATGAAGTATAAATCCAACAAAATAGACAGGACCAGACGCATTGAGAAGGGTCGTTGGGAAAAGATTATTATTATTTTTTTAATAGATGCACCCCCAAGCAGTTTATAGTATTAATGACCACGGTTATCTACAGATGTCAGCCAATCATTGAACAAAATCCAAGGGGACCATCCTCTGATCCTCAGCAGTCAACTCTTCCATCTGTCTAATCATCAAAAGGACATCCAACAATTCCCTAATAGAGGGAGTACGAGGTGCCTTCCAATATCTCGGCAGAACGAAACATGTGTCTTTTAGAAAAAAACTCAGGCCTTTTTTCAATACAGAGATGGAACCAGGTAGTATAGCTAAAATAGCTAACTCCAGAATCCAATTCGAGGTGGAGCCACACATTTTGTTGTACAAGACATTCAAGGATTTCCAAAGGGGTATAATGCGGTCGCATCGCCACCAAATATACAACATATTACCTGCTGCACTTCTGCAGCTCCCGCAGATGTCTGAGCAGGTAGGATAGGAGGAATGTAAAACTGCAGGTGTCCGGTACAAATGAGAGATGATTTAGAAGTTTTTCTCTTGCAGCCTACAGCTCATAGACGATTTGTGTACAAGTGTAAATGTCTTATCTCATTGATCCGAAGAAAAGAACCTACTGTACTAGGTCCCTTTTCCCACGCATTAATATAAGGCAAGGAGGGTTAAGATCCGGTATTTCCATGCAGCGGCCTATAGACACCAAATGAGTAGTAAGGGCAGGATTGTAAACAAATGGATTCAAATGTGGTAAGATCTCTGGACAGAGCTGAGATTGGGCGTAGTGATGAAAGAAAGTTATATACTTGGGCGTACTGAAGCCACGCTCCTCCCACTGGAAGAGATTCAATAGGACGGACAGCGGAATCTCAGATGAAATGTTATAATCGAGACCTGCAAAAATCCCCATTGTCAGTAGAGGCAGGGACAGTGGCATATTCGTCTTTTTGAGCCACAGTAAGTCCTGCATAGAGAGTCCCACTTCTATCCTCTCAAAGTGAACCCATGTTTTGCTGCTGCCTGGTCTATATACATAGCACTCATTGAGTGCTGTGTATACAATGGTTGAGAAGTCAGGGACAGTAAAAAATAGGCTCTGCCTTATCTGTGGAGGGTCTAGCTGACAACTGACTCCCCGTTCCCGCAGTGCGGACTGCCTGGAAGTACAAAAATCTGTGGTCAGTTCAGAACAGGTTAATTTAGTTTGCATACGGTTTAACTTTTAGTCATTATTGCGTTTTTCACCTTTTTTGCATGTTTTTTTTTTTTTTTTTTCCTGAAAACATGTTTACCTCTACTAAGGAGTGATTAAGTCAGTGGACCAATTAAGCATACAATTATCTCTGCACTTTCTTTATTAGCTGAATCTTTACTGACTGACTATTAAGGAATTATAGCAATCTCATGGCAGATCGACTGCCCACAAGATATTTATATGAAACAAAAGGTATAAAGATTATGGATGGATGTAAGGCCCATATAACATAACACGATGTTCTGGACATATGTTCCTTGTGTATGTGTTCCATTATACATTTGGCAGGATCATAAATTGCCATACATTACTGATATGCAATGTTTTATGCCAGAATATGAATTTTCATATTTTTTTAAAATGTTTTACACTTTTTAATAGTCCCCATAGGGAATTTGAATGAGCAATCTTTAGATTATCTTTATAATCTTTAGACCCCAGTGCATTAACACTGTATTGCTATGAAGCCCTGCCACAGGCAGGATCTCTATAGGAACCTGAATGCGGCAGCCTTGTATCATTCAGGGCTTCCTCATTTTTGTGCTCCCAGATGTCATGGTTACATTTGACCATGACATCTGAGGGGTTAAATGTCCACAATCTGCATTACCACTGATCGCGGACATTAGGCTCAGGTGTCTGCTGTGTGAAACCATCTTTAAAGACCCGACATGTGATGCTATTGCCAGCACCACTGCCTTCTCAAACATCTGATCGGTAGAGGTCCAGGGTGTCGGACCCCCGCCGATCAGATGCTGATGATCTATCCAGAGGATAGATCATCAGTTTAAAAAAACTGTAGAACCCCTTTAATTTTCTTTTCCCAATTTTACGTATAAAAATAAACATATCACATCCAAAAATGTCCAAATTGTTAAAATGATTTTTCCGAAGTTTAACATTCATGGCCTATCCTCAATATCTGTTCGGTGGGGGTCCAGCTCTCAGCACCCCCACCAGTTAGCTGCTTATAGAGACCGCTTTGCTCTGTTGAGCTCTGTGGCCTCTTGCTAGGCCAATGACATCACACTCATCGGTCACATGGCCTACGGGTCTGGGCTACAATACCAAGCACAGCTGCTATCAATGTACAGTGCTGTGCTTTGTAAGCTGTGAGGATGCCAGAGCAGTCACCGGAGCTTTGCAGCTTCTTCAAATAGCTGATTGGAGGGGGTGCTGGGTGTCAGACACCCACTGATCACATATTATAACCTAATAAAAAGTGATCAAAAGGTTTTAGCTACTCCAGGTCGTACCAATAAAAACTATAATTCAACATAAAAAGACATGCCCTCACACACCTCTAGCTGATAAAACTTATGGCTGTGAGAATATGACTGCAGTTTTTCTTATTTTTTTGTAATAAAACCTAATAAATACTCGATAAGGTTATGTCATTTGTTGTGCACAGGACACACCAAGAAAAACAAAACCCCCAAAACAATTGTGAATTTTTTTCCCCCACCAAACTAACCCTTTTTTCTACTGTTTTTTCAGTACAAGATAAAAAATGGTGATATAAAAAAAAAATATACAATTTGGACCGAAAAAAACAACAACAAGATTTCAGAAGGCTACGTGAACAGAAAAGTAAAAAAAAATTATGGCTCTAGTGGGAAGGAAAAAACAAAAATGCAAAAAACAAAAAACTTGCCTGGTCATGAAGGTTAAAGATTTTGTCCTTTTTCTTTATATTGATGACCTTACTCAGGATAGCTCCATAGCAGATTGAATGGTGTCCGACTCCCAGCACCCAGCTGTTTGAAGAGGCCTTCTGTTCACTGTTTAACTGCTTGTCGTCACAACTGAAGCGGCGAGCAGGTGTAATGAGGATAGGTCATCAATATATTTAAAAAGTGGATAGTCCCTTTAAGGTTTTAGTAGTTTACTGTTTTTGCATGTTAAAGGGAACCTGAAATACAGGGAAAAAAACGCGGCACTCCAGCTTCTCAACCAGATCCGTATTTATTATTCACTCAGCGTGCAACATTTCGACTCCACTGAGTCTTTATCAAGCATGGTGTGTTACAATACATGACCAGAATATATACACATCCCTTAAAGTTAATTGGATGGGCGGTCTACCCCTGAGGTACCTCCCTGTCTCATTATCGGTTAATCCATATGTCCCACAACAATGTCAACATCATCATATAATATTGATAAACCCATCACCAATATTCTACTCATCATACACTTACTCAGGGCTGCCGGAGGGCGATGCATGGCTGTACTAGTCGGCGTCTCCCCTCCATGTGTGCCAGCGTGGTAAAAGTTTCTGGCAACAGCGCTGAAGTGGCTTCCGGCGATAGTGCTGGACGACTTCCGGTCACATGACCTGCAGAGCGTTCCGTTGCTACCCAACCACACTCGCATGTACTATAATGTATTGGCAAACAGGAGATACTGTAGTAGCTAGACTAAAGCAATAGTTTCACCTGTGCATTCCATACAATAGTACCCCACTTATTGATAAGGATATCTTTAGTCTAAATATGACAATCATGGTATAGGCCTTAGTCATTAGTGCCACACTAATTGGTACAACCAGGAAAGAAGGCATACCACTGTATGAAGTAAGGACAGTATAGCAAGAGTGAAATGGAATACCAGTTAGTATGTCTACATAAAGGTGGGGCAGGTGACTGCTGAGAGGCATTACATATATCGTGGCAAATGGTTAAAATAGTAACAAACCCCACCATTCATACCAAGTGACCGTACGTATAAGCCCCATCATCCAGTGACCTCAGTCCAGGATGGTGGGGCTATTGGTCCATAAATAGCCATTCACTTTAGGGTAGTGTGGAACAGAGTATCTTCTACCACCATCCCTGGAGGGAGGCCCATCCCCCTACACGCCCCTATTTATCATAGGTCCATATTTCTGCCCTTAGTTGATTCATGGGTGTTACCAGATGTATAGAGATGACCACTTCAAAATACATTTTTGGTGGGGGAAACTGTCTCAGCAGACTCCGACAACAAACCCTGCGAGGCCTGTAGTCTAAAGAGTATCTAAATACCAGTTCCCACATTTCTTATCGGTAGTAAAAAATAAATTACCTCCAACCAACTGTTGTATTTATCCAGTATTCAAAAAATGATAGAGGATCAATCTATAGATCATCGATGTGAGTATCCTGGTCTTTAAGAAGGCAGGTCCCTGGATGTATCTCTCTCAGCCCGTGTGCTCCTTTTTCCGTGAACTGTGAAAAAATTGTGAAGACAAGTTAAAATGACAACAATTGTCGGGCAACTGTATCTTAGTTTACAATGTATCCAAGTACATCTTGTATGGGACAAAGATAATCAGAAGAGGGAACCCACTTTGAATTCTCGACTTAGTCCCTTGGGTTCCAAAGTGTCCAGCTCAAAAATCCATCTGAGTTCCAATCTCTTTAGAACCCGCTCCCGATTGCCCCCTGTCTTCAAAGGGCGGACACCATCTATGACCCTAAACCTTAGTTGTGCAACACTATGTTGGCATTTCAGAAAATGTTCAGGTACCGGTAACTCTACCTCCCTGTCACCATCCTTTTTTTTATCAGTTTTTTCGTCAAGGCCTTACGTATGGATTAGCGATGTTGGTTAATCCTATTTTTAAATGCTTGTGTAGTCTCCCCCACATACAGTAGCCCACACGGGCACTGCAGTATATAAATTACATATTCAGATGAGCATGTATAGAAGTCCTTTATCCTGTATTGTGTACCTGTGCTCGGATGCGAAAAAGTGTTACCTTTGATGAGAGCATTACAATTACAACAGTTGAGACAAGGATAACAGCCAGTCCTATTGTGCAGTCCTGTCACTTTGTATGTTATATCCGTATTCACTAACCTGTGACCCAGGTTTTTAGCTCTTTTGTATGACATAAGTGGAGGGGACTGAAACTCCTCTATATCTGGAAAGGATTATGTCAAAATGCGCCAATTCGTCTTAAAATGGTAATCTGTCCACTCCTTTTGGTGTAAATTGACACAAACTGGAATCTACTGCTATTTTTTCTTTTTGTGGACTGTCAATAGTTCCATCCGTTCTAGTCACCTAACCCTTTCCAAGTGTCTACTGACCATATTCCTAGGATACTTTCTGTCAACAAACTTCTGTCCCATTGTATGTAGTCTTTTATCAACTCGTTCCTCGTCTGACACAATTTGCCTAGTCCTGAGTAATTGACTGTACGGAGGCGAGTCAAGCATGTTTCTAGGGTGTGCACTATCAAACCTCAAGACATTATTGCGATCTGTCGACTTAACATACAGGTCTGTTTCTAATCTATTTTCCTTAACATAAACCAAGGTATCCAAAAATTGTAAAGCCTGTCTCGAGTGTACCTTGGTAAATTTCAGTTGTGGATGTGCATCATTGAGGGAATTATGGAACTTATCCAGTTCTACTTCAGATCTCTTCGAAATCAGGAAGATATCATCAATATACCTCAACCACCCCCTCGCAAATTGGTAGAGGGTGGAAGGGTATACATATGTTTCTTCAAATGTTTGCGTATGTTGGGGCCACATTCGACCCCATCTCGGTCCCCCGGCGCTGTACAAAGAGGCGGTCACCAAAGCGGAAGTAATTGCAGGTTAAAAGAATCTCGAGAAGGGCCACCAAGAAGTCAACGTGATTCCATGGTGTATTCTATCTGTCCCATCGCCCACCTAATTGCGTCCAGTCCTAAGTCATGGTCAATGCTCGTATACGAGCTGGTGACATCGAAGGATACTAGGATGTCACCAGTTTCAAACTTAACGCCGCCTAACTTGTTCAAGAAGTCGGTGGTATCTCTCACAAATCAGTTGGTTCCTATTGCATGAGGTCTGAGTATACGATCAAGGAAAATTGCTGCATGGGCAAAGACCGAGTCAATCCACGAGACTATAGGCCGTCCCGGATGGTTGTCCAAGTCCTTGTGTATCTTAGGCAAGATATATAGGGGTCACAGGGTGTATTTGGATGAGGTATGCATGTAATTTTTCATTAATGATATCGTTAGCAAATGCAATATCGACCAACAGCTTCATTTTGTGCATAATTTCAAATTTGGTTTCCTTATCAAGTTGTTCATAGACCTCCCTGTCTTGTAAGGGTCACGGCCACCTGAGAAGAGTCATGGTTATTCATAAATTCCTGCCCACCTCCTGATGACTGACACTCTTCTGCCTAGTTTTCTCCCTTTCTCTCTAGGAGAATACTGCCAATCATCAGCAGGTGGGCGGGAAAGCAGGAGATTATGAATAACTAGGACTCTTCTCATCTAGATGTGACTCTTTTCAAGGCCTGGGCTGTAATGATTATGATGCTGGTTTTCAGCAACCACTTACTTTTTGCTCATCAATGACACACCGCTGACATCAGCATTTCTGTCATTATTTTATGCTGCCCACAGTGAGGTCAGCATAAAGTTGATGACAGGTTCCCTTTAAGATATAAATATTAACCTCTCAAGGACCGGACCAATTTTAATGTTTTTGTGTTTTCGTTTTTTACAAAAAGCAATTCAGCCATAGTTTTATTTGTTTTGTTTTATGGCATTTCCTGGGCTATAAAACTGAAATGTTTCCTTTAGGCTACATGCACACGACCGTTGTTTTGGTCCGCATCCAAGCTGCAGTTCTTGCGGCTTGGATGCTGACCCATTCACTTCAATGGGGCCGCAAAAGATGCGGACAGCACTCCGTGTGCTGTCCGCATCAGTTGCTCTGTTCCGTGGACCGCAAAAAAACTATAACCTGTCCTATTCTTGTCCGTTTTGCGGACAAGAATAGGCAGTTATATCAATGGCTGTCCGTGCCGTTCTGCAAATGGCGGAATGCACACGAACGCCATCCGTGTTTTACGGATCCGCAATTTGCAGACCGCAAAACACACAACGGTCGTGTGCATGTAGTCTTATTCTGTGGATCAGTATGATTACAGTGATAACACATTGTTTTAATACTGAATTTTTTTTAACAAAACACATTTTTTCTTTGCATTGCCAAAAATGTCTCAGGGCGATGTGTAGTTTTGATTCATCCTGTTTGAATGTGCCACTTTTTGTTCAGTTTTTATTATAATTTTTTTAGGTGAAGTGGCAAAAAAACCCAACTAATTGCCCACCAGTTGTGGTACATGGAGACCACCACAGCACAGCCCCTAAGGCACAGTGGAGATACTGATGGATAGGAATGATGTAAGCAATCAGGGACATAGTATGCTCTATGGAGTCCTTTGGGAGAGGTTTCAATTAGATTAACATGCCAGCTACCTTTACAAACAGTTTCACAGCAGGATCACCTCTTCGACACAGGCATCTGTTGGTGGATATGCTCCTCCCATTTCAGCAGAAAGGGCAGTTTTCTATCCTCTAAAGGTGTATTCAACTAATAATACCTATATTAACATAGGAGACCAAATCCTTTCTACGAAGGAGTATAGTGTAAAGTGTTCAAGAGGAGATTAAGTAATATCAGCTACATGCCTAACCTTACTTACTTACTTACTTACTGGGAAAGAAACAATCTGCAACAATCTATACATTTCCCCAGGGGTGGGGGGGGGGGGGGGGGGTTAAATCTCACTGCTGTCCATAATTGAATAGAATAAAAAGAGAGAAGAGACTGAGATTTATTGTCTACTGGGATAGGCTGTGTGGACCAGACAAGCACTGCTAAGCAGATAAGAGCCAAAAGGTTAGACTCCAGCTTGACCCATTTAGGTGCCCCAGCAGTGAGATTAAATAAGTTGGGGTAAATCGAACATGTGATCGTCTGATCATTTTTCCCCATAGACTGCAATGATTTACCATTACAGTCTATGGGAAGTTCAATGCGTTCCTTAAGGCAGGGCTCCATAGGAACATCACTGTGGTAGCCTCTGAGCCTTTAGAACTGTTGAGGCTACTACAGCAAACCAACTGCTTCCTTGATCGCAGTGCAGGGAAGCCGTTCAGGACCCAGAAGCTCTGCGCTTCTGGGGAAAGGCCTCACAGATGCCGTGATCATATTTGACCACAGCATCTGAGGTGTTAAATGTCTGTGATTATAGTTATTGGCAATCACAGACATTGTCTCCAGGTGTCTGCTGTGTAAAACAGCAGAAACCTATTCGCTATGGCGCCGTCTTTAATGAGACAACGAACGGCGTACATATATGAGGCTTGTTGTCAAAGGGTTAAAGAAATTGTCTGAGATTAACAGAAATTGGGTCACAGGCAAAGCATTATGTGAAATAACTATAAGCATTGCTTACTTGTTAAATCGCCTGCAACTCCAGTGCTGCCATTTTGGTGCTCGTCGACCACTGCAGCCAGTCACTAGCCTCAAAGGTGATTGGCTGCAGTGGTCACGTGTTGCTATAACATCAGTGCTGCAGTCCTGTAAATAAAAAAAATGGTGGAGGGGACCAGAACGACAGCGCTAGAACAAATGCTTATTTTATTATTTTACACCATCCCCTGCCTGTGCCCCATTTTTTTCCTACTTTGGCCAACCCCTTTATATTAAGGTGAACTTGATTACCTTTATTATAAAATACCCCATCTTTTCTATGTGTTCTATGCTGTGTTTTATGTCATGCCTGGATCCTGACAATAAAATAATTTGAACTAAAATAATAAAAAAAAATAATCATGCTGTAAATAAATGAGGCAGAGTGAAGGCAATGGTGTGAAAAGAGGTATTTATCTGTACACAGGAAAAGTATGATATAGCATGCAGTCTCTGCTGGGCAATTCTATTAGGATGTGTGATACTGTGTTTTCAGAAATAATCTGACAGTTGTAGACACATACTGTAGTAGTAATACCGAGTACATAGTTATGTTTGACATCCTATAAAGTGATGCACCACTTTCTGTATGTCTTTGTGCTTTATTTGCTTACTAAAAGCATCATGGGGCCAACACAGGCATCTGATGCCCTTTCTTTGTATGAATATTTGACACTCATTTTTATAACGGCTGAAATATATTCTCAAAGCCTTCCTAAAAATTGTTTCATGGAGGAACTGTTTTTAATTAACTTTTTCAAAGAAATAATAAACTGTTTATTATATTTAATGAGGAGACACATACTGGCAGGTATTTTTTAAATAGAAATCCCCCTTAAAGGGGTTTTCTGGGACCCACTGCGTCCTGGAAAGCCACCTTCATTATAAAGAACATACCTGTAGGAGAAAGTTTTTAATATACTTACTCTTCCGAAGTTTTCGTGGATCAACCTCCTGGGAATGTGAACTCATGACTCTGTTCTTCTGAAAATCCGGGTTCTGCTGACATTGTGCTGTTTGCTAGGTTTCCAGGCTGGGCTATGGACAAGACGTCACTTCTGCTGAGGACAGGGACAGAGTTATTCTTGTCCCTGGCGCATACGCAAATTCCTAAATCCACCTTCTCTGCACATACACCAGGCAGAGGAACAGCTTTGTCCCTGCTCTCAGCAGAAGTGACGTACCATCCTGAAGGGTAAAATTCGCTGGTTAATTATTGTCTGTTTGGCCTAAAAGTACCTAATGCTAGGTTCACATATGTATTTAAGTTTCACACTAGCGCTTTAAAATCTGTCAAACAGCCTGCTTAATCTCTGTGTATTCTGGCATTGCTGGACGCTACAGCGTTGCAGTCCTGCTCCGTTAACTATAATGGGGACCAGCGGAGATCCAGCTGCAACCTGGCAAATATGCCTATTCTTAGCTGGACGAAAATCGCGCTGCACAGAGATTTTCGCCTGGCCGATTCTCTGAATATTTGCCGGGTTGCGGCTGGATCTCCGCTGGTCTCCATTATAGTTAACGGGGCAGGACTGCCTAGTGGATGTACAAGTGCTAGTGTCGAACTAGACTATGCCGTATAATGCTGTGAACTGCTGGATCCTCTTTATTATGGGTTTCCAGCTTCAATGCATATAGCCTTAAGGCAGGCATGTCCAAACTGTGGCCCTCCAGCTGTTGCAAAACTACAACTCCCAGCATGCCCTAATAACTGTAACATATCCAGGCATGCTGGGAGTTGTAGTTTTGCAACAGCTGGAGGGCCGCATTTTGGACATGTCTGCCTTAAGGAGTTGTTTCTCACCCAGAGTTGCAGAATATATACCATCATTTATTGTCTTATGTCTAAACTAGGGTTGCACCGCGTATCGAAATATCGATACTCAATAGATACTTTTAGACCCTGATCGATACGATACCGGGTCTTACTATTTAACGATATTAGGCTGTGCTGCTGCACAGCCTACAGGGAGTGCAGAATTATTAGGCGAGTTGTATTTTCGAGGATTAATTTTATTATTGAACAACCACCATGTTCTCAATGAACTCAAAAAACTAATTAATATCAAAGCTGAATATTTTTGGAAGTAGTTTTTAGTTTGTTTTTAGTTTTAGCTATTTTAGGGGGATATCTGTGTGTGCAGGTGACTATTACTGTGCATAATTATTAGGCAACTTAACAAAAAACTAATATATACCCATTTCAATTATTTATTTTTACCAGTGAAACCAATATAACATCTCAACATTCACAAATATACATTTCTGACATTCAAAAACAAATCGGTGACCAATATAGCCACCTTTCTTTGCAAGGACAATCAAAAGCCTGCCATCCATGGATTCTGTCAGTGTTTTGATCTGTTCACCATCAACATTGCGTGCAGCAGCAACCACAGCCTCCCAGACACTGTTCAGAGAGGTGTACTGTTTTCCCTCCTTGTAAATCTCACATTTGATGATGGACCACAGGTTCTCAATGGGGTTCAGATCAGGTGAACAAGGAGGCCATGTCATTAGATTTTCTTCTTTTATACCCTTTCTTGCCAGCCACACTGTGGAGTACTTGGACGCGTGTGATGGAGCATTGTCCTGCATGAAAATCATGTTTTTCTTGAAGGATGCAGACTTCTTCCTGTACCACTGCTTGAAGAAGGTGTCTTCCAGAAACTGGCAGTAGGACTGGGAGTTGAGCTTGACTCCATCCTCAACCCGAAAAGGCCCCACAAGCTCATCTTTGATGATACCAGCCCAAACCAGTACTCCACCTCCACCTTGCTGGCGTCTGAGTCGGACTGGAGCTCTCTGCCCTTTACCAATCCAGCCACGGGCACATCCATCTGGCCCATCAAGACTCACTCTCATTTCATCAGTCCATAAAACCTTAGAAAAATCAGTCTTGAGATATTTCTTGGCCCAGTCTTGACGTTTCAGCTTGTGTGTCTTGTTCAGTGGTGGTCGTCTTTCAGCCTTTCATACCTTGGCCATGTCTCTGAGTATTGCACACCTTGTGCTTTTGGGCACTCCAGTGATGTTGCAGCTCTGAAATATGGCCAAACTGGTGGCAAGTGGCATCTTGGCAGCTGCACGCTTGACTTTTCTCAGTTCATGGGCAGTTATTTTGCACCTTGGTTTTTCCACACGCTTCTTGCGACCCTGTTGACTATTTTGAATGAAACGCTTGATTGTTCGATGATCACGCTTCAGAAGCTTTGCAATTTTAAGAGTGCTGCACCCCTCTGCAAGATATCTCACTATTTTTGACTTTTCTGAGCCTGTCAAGTCCTTCTTTTGACCCATTTTGCCAAAGGAAAGGAAGTTGCCTACTAATTATGCACACCTGATATAGGGTGTTGATGTCATTAGACCACACCCCTTCTCATTACAGAGATGCACATCACCTAATATGCTTAATTGGTAGTAGGCTTTCGAGCCTATACAGCTTGGAGTAAGACAACATGCATAAAGAGGATGATGTGGTCAAAATACTAATTTGCCTAATAATTCTGCACTCCCTGTTGTATTAGATAAAGAACATGGCACGCACCGCTCTCAGCGCGCCATATTCTCTTCACTAGCACAGTCCCACCCTTCCCACTGTGATGCGGCTGCCTCTGCCACCAATGGGGAGATAGCAGGGAGGAGGGGAGGAACTGTGGCCACTGCGCCACCAATTAATGTAAAACACATTAATACAAGTATAGGCAGCGGGTTCCGGGGGCCTTGTTATTGATGCCGGGTGCCAGGTCTGTGATGCTGCCTCCGGCACCCGCTGCCTCCTATACTTGAATTAATGTGTTAACTGCATTCATTGGTGGCGCAGTGCACCCCCTCAGTATTATAAATTATGACCTCCTCCAGTATTAGTATCATTGGTTGCGCACCCCCCATTGTTACATTCATTGGTGGCAGTGGCCACAGAGTCCCCTCCCCTTCATTGGTGGCAATGGCCTCCTCTTCATTGGTGGCAGTTCTGATCGGAGCCCCAGCAGTGTAATCGCGGGGCTCCGATCGGTTACCAAGGCAGCCAGGACACTGCTGAAGCCATGGCTGCCATGGTAATCTCCCTGCTGCTGTGTGCACTATGCACAGGACAGCAGGGAGAGTGTGAAGTCCTAGTAACCCTAATAGATATCTATTAGGGTGACTAGGAAAAGGGTTCTACCCCTAAGGGGGCTAATAGTAACCAATATATTAAAAGTTCAAATCGCCCCCTTTCTCAATTTTGCATATAAAATTTACAAACAATAAAAAATAAACATATTACATATCGCCACGCCTGAAAAAAGTGTGAACTATTAAAATTTTAAAAACATATTTCCTATGGGGTGAACGCAGTAACAGAAAAAAAAATCTAAACCGCGATTCACCATTTTTAGTCACCTCGTCCCTCCCAAAAATAGGATAGGACTGTTCTATTATGGGCCAGGCATTCCATAAAGTGTGGAATGCATGCAGCTTTTTTTGTGTTTTTATTTTTTCGCGTGGTATCGTAATCTAATCAAAATTTTGGTATTGTGACAACTCTAGTCTAAGCATAAATTCGCAAATGTATCACACTGTAGTTTGGAAAACTAATATGAATATTTGTAAGTAAACTCTAGAATGGGAGCACACCAAAGATATAATGCAGTGGCAGAACAATAAAACTATGTACGTTGAGGATGCATACCATTCAAGGCCTTCTTTTCAGATAAATTGCCATTCTGGCTTTATGAAACCGCATACAAGCAGAGTAAAGTAATGTTAATGAGAGATTTCATTTCTGTATCTAGCACAATCCATTATCCCGTTAGTATGTTACAATGAACACATACGCAAGTGATCCTACTTATTACCTTTTGTATCACCCCTATCTCCTCGTAGAGTGTAAGCTCTTGCATGCCCTCACTTCTCTTGTTTTAATTGACTTGTTTGTTACTACACAATGTATGATTTTGTTTGTATTTGAACCCTTTGATTGTAAAGCGCTGCTGAATATGTTGACACTATACAAATAAAGATTAATATTTGTGGGGTTTCGATTTGGTAGATGGGGTAAGTGGACGCAGTGCAGAGGCAAAATACAAGTTGTTAACTCAAACTTCAGTGTTTATTCACACTTGCGGCAGTTGCATAAAACAACACGTCACTTTGCAGTCTTTGGTGTTAATTAACACACAATGGAAAGTTCATATTGCACAAGTCACCTTATTGGCAGTTCTGCCTCCAGTAGTCCACAGCAGGCTTTAGGTACCCTGTTCCCCCTGAAGATGTGTCTCAGCCCTCCAGTCCGGCACAAAACCTCAGATCCCAACACAGAGACTCAGCTGTTGAGCCCAGCTGCCTATTTAAGGATAGCCAGGTGCTGCCAAAACCTAGACCGGCACTTAAACTCCGGTCCGGTATTTGACCTCACCTGGCTAGAAACCAGCCCAGCCGCACATGTTGGGAGGAAAGTACCTGCCTTTCCGGACAAAACCCCTCCCTGTGTCACATATTATAAAAAATAAATAAATATATATACAGACGTGGACAAAATTGTTGGTACCCTTTGGTCAATGAAAGAAAAAGTCACAATGGTCACAGAAATAACTTTAATCTGACAAAAGTAATAATAAATTAAAATTCTATAAATGTTAACCAATGAAAGTCAGACATTGTTTTTCAACCATGCTTCAACAGAATTATGTAAAAAAATAAACTCATGAAACAGGCATGGACAAAAATGATGGTACCCCTAGAAAACACAGAACATAATGTGACCAAAGGGACATGTTAATTCAAGGTGTGTCCACTAATTAGCATCACAGGTGTCTACAACCTTGTAATCAGCCATTGGGCCTATATATATGGCTCCAGGTAATCACTGTGTTGTTTGGTGATATGGTGTGTACCACACTCGACATGGACCAGAGGAAGCAAAGGAAAGAGCTGTCTCAAGAGATCAGAAAGAAAATTATAGACAAGCATGTTAAAGGTAAAGGCTATAAGACCATCTCCAAGCAACTAGATGTTCCTGTGAGTACAGTTGCACATATTATTCATAAGTTTAAGATCCATGGGACTGTAGCCAACCTCCCTGGACGTGGCCGCAGGAGGAAAATTGATGACAAATCTAAGAGACGGATAATCCGAATGGTAACAAAAGAGCCTAGAAAGACTTCTAAAGAGATTCAAGGTGAACTTCATGCTCAAGGAACATCAGTGTCAGATCGCACCATCCGTCGTTGTTTGAGCCAAAGTGGACTACATGGGAGACGACCAAGGAGGACACCATTGTTGAAAACGAATCATAAAAAAGCAAGACTGGAATATGCCAAACTACATGTTGACAAGCCACAAAGCTTCTGGGAGAATGTCCTGTGGACAGATGAGACAAAAATCGAAGTTTTTGCCAAGGCACATCAGCTGTATGTTCACAGACGAAAAAATGAAGCATATCAAGAAAAGAACACTGTCCCTACTGTGAAACATGGAGGAGGCTCTGTTATGTTCTGGGGCTGCTTTGCTGCGTCTGGCACAGGGTGTCTTGAATCTGTGCAGGGTACAATGAAATCTCAAGACTATCAAGGAATTCTAGAGAGAAATGTACTAGCCAGTGTCAGAAAGCTTGGTCTCAGTCGCAGGTCATGGGTCTTGCAACAGGACAATGACCCAAAACACACCGCTAAAAACACCCAAGAATGGCTAAGAGGAAAAAATTGGACTATTCTAAAGTGGCCTTCTATGAGCCCTGACCTCAATCCTATTGAGCATCTTTGGAAGGAGCTGAAACATGCAGTCTGGAAAAGGCACCCTTCAAACCGGACACAACTGGAGCAGTTTGCTCATGAGGAGTGGGCCAAAATACCTGCTGAGAGGTGCAGATGTCTCATTGACAGTTACAGGAAGCGTTTGATTGCAGTGATTGCCTCAAAAGGTTGCGCAACAAAATATTAAGTTAGGGGTACCATCATTTTTGTCCATGCCTGTTTCATGAGTTTATTTTTTTACATAATTCTGTTGAAGCATGGTTGAAAAACAATGTCTGACTTTCATTGGTTAACATTTATAGAATTTTAATTTATTATTACTTTTGTCAGATTAAAGTTATTTCTGTGACCATTGTGACTTTTTCTTTCATTGACCAAAGGGTACCAACAATTTTGTCCACGTCTGTATATATACACACACACACACACATTATGTGCTCGGATAATATAGTGTGCATTTTAGGAAGGTTTATTCTTCTGCTTTTATGCTTGGTCAACAAAGTAATATCGAGCCATATCCTGTTTTTGAAAGTATAATTTCCTTTTGAAACTTAAAATACACCAATGTATTTTAGATCATATACCAGTCTAAAAAAATAACATACATCAACATATTTGGTATCAGAACAAATACAGAAATAAACCTAGAGTAGTGCAGAGGTAAAAATGTTAGTAATTTTAAGAATGCTACACACAAAATAGGAGAAAACAGCATTTTCCACATTTTATTTTTTTACCCTTTTCTAAGATTTCAAAAAATAAAAACAGAAAAGAACCACCAAATGAAAGCTGTGTTTGTTCTGAAAGAAAGAAAAATACCAAATCATTGTGATACATAAAATTCCCCCGAAGGTGGGAAGACTGCTAATTTTTCTTTGGTAAGTAGGCCCAGAATGCATCCGGGGGGGAAGGGCTTACCACCCTTTGTACACCAATGCAACAGCAGTAGGGATACTTTGCATTTATAGCCACTGAATAATTGAATTTTTACTTCAATGTAGTTATATCTAAAAGACCAAAGACCAAACTGTGACAGTGGTAAAAATCACTCCAGGATTTTGTATATTACAAAGCTGACAGAAAAGGTGGACTTGTATCTCAGCTCTTTGAAGACATATTTCTATTTAAATCTTCCACAACATAGACTTATTTTTTGTTGTTGGAATGTTTTTGCCTTTAGGCATTTTTAATAGGACTTCAAGTAATTACATATTGGCCTTATGTTGAAGCTTGCTTTGTAACTTACTAAGTCGAAATGACTGGTTAATTAGGCCAGATGCCCAAGTTGCCATTCTGTGACAAGGAATCTGATTTGGAGACATTAGCATGCTTCATCTGTAACATACTCAAATTATTTCTGATGATTTTGTCAGTTAACCATATGACAACATAATTTGACAAGGATGTTTTTTTTGTCATTTGATTCCGCCGGTTGAACTGAAATAGCACTGAACTACATTTTTATATTTGGTTGATAAGAGAGATGCAAAATACAGCTATAAACATGTCTGATGAAGCACATCGAACGTCCAGAAATAATAACTTTTTAGATGCATATGGAAGTCCGTTAGCATTTTACATGACCATGTTAATATGTTTAGCTGTTAAAGGAAACCTGTAAACAATGCACTCATCCAAAGGGGCTTACGTGGGTGCACGTCCCAGAATGATTTCTTCCACCCAAGAAATCTTCCACACCAAATAATCTTCTAAAAATTTGTATTTTTATTGATTTTTCAACATCAGTGGTACATGTTATAGCAACGTTTCGGGACCAATTTTGTTGAAAAACCAATAAAAATACAAATTTTTTAAAGATTATTTGGTGTGCTGTTAAAGGAAACCTGTCATCACTTTCTAAGGCTGCTTTCACACTAGCGTTCGGGTGTCCGCTCGTGAGCTCCGTTTGAAGGGGCTCACGAGCGGACCCGAACGCAGCCGTCCAGCCCTGATGCAGTCTGAATGGAGCGGATCCGCTCAGACTGCATCAGTCTGGCGGCGTTCAGCCTCCGCTCCGCTCGCCTCCGCACGGACAGGCGGACAGCTGAACGCTGCTTGCAGCGTTCGGGTGTCCGCCTGGCCGTGCGGAGGCGTACGGATCCGTCCAGACTTACAATGTAAGTCAATGGGGACGGATCCGTTTGAAGATGCCACAATATGGCTCAATCTTCAGGCGGATCCGTCCCCCATTGACTTTACATTGAAAGTCTGGACGGATCCGTCCGAGGCTATTTTCACACTTAGCTTTTTTTTGGCATTTTAATGCAGACGGATCCGTTCTGAACGGAGCCTCCGTCTGCATTATTATGATCGGATCCGTTCAGGACGGATCCGATCGAACGCTAGTGTGAAAGTAGCCTAAGCCTATTTATCCACTCACTTTTCTAAAAAAATACTTTTTAATACATTAATAATGATATTAAAATCAATTCTGAACGAACTATCAGTTCAGAGAAAAAGCGAAAATAAATGTTCCCGCCATATATGTAAATGAACCTTAGATGAGTCCAGCGTTCTCTGACTCTCGGAGTGCAGCCACACCCACTGTGAAGGAGCCCAGCACCGCCCGCATCCTCCGAAACTCCTCCTTGCTCCCCGACGTCACAGCTAGATCGCCGGAATCTCACAATGCGCGAACTAGCGCATGCGCCGCTCGTTCCCTGAGGCTGATGCCAGCACAGGGAAGGAACACTATGTCGACACTGCGCATGCGCTAGCTCGCACATTGCGAGATTACGGCGCTCTAGCTTTGTGATGTCGGGGAGTAAGGAGGAGATTCAGAGGATGCGGGGTGGTGCTGGGCTCCTTTACAGTAGGCGTGGCTGGGCTCCAGAAACGTTAGTAACAGCTCCTTGTGCTTCTTACTTGCCTCATTTACATATATATGAAATCGTTTTTGTGACACAATAAAAGCACACAGAGCTATGGGGACTGGGTATTGCGGATGTGCTAGCGGCGATCTAGCAGCCCATGTCCTCAGCTCTATACACAAAATCCAGATGACAGGTTCCCTTTAAGAAAGCTTGTCTGTCAGCTGTGGTGACCTGGGTTGACTAAATGTCTGATACTAATGGAGGGTCCCCATCATAGACGTTTATGGTGTATCAACTATATTTGCTATACAATTCTTTTGTAAATCTCTTTTTATTGTTTCAATTACTTCAAATAGAAATTTACACAAAGGCTTATGACATCAGGAATACAGTGAATGAACAATATTGTAAGTTACAATATAGAGCTGTATATATGAACATAAGCGTATTACAATCAGAATACACCATCGGTATACAGGTTTAACAACATGGGTAAACATGGAGTAAAAGGGAAAGGAAAATAATAAAATAAGAATAAGTTTCTTTGGTGGCTGGAGAGTCACAAACCCATTAAGGGTAAAACGCTAAAATTAGGTTGACAAGGTATATGTTATTCTGCACATATAAATTGTATTATGGCTTTCCCATAAATTGTGGTGACGAACAAACAATTCCTCTAATTATTTCCAGAGCGGGGGGAAAATATTGTATCGTACTATGAACACACGTTTTTTAGCAGGAGATTTAATGAGAATCTAACTTCAGATTCAAACTACTACTTGATCTAGAACCTCTGAATCCCTCACTGGTTGAGCTCTTTTCCAAGGATACCACAACTCTAGATATTTAAGCCTATTGCCATGGATCCATCCCACCATCTCCTCCATTCTGTGAAGCTGATGCATCTTGTTAAACCACATTTTTAAGTCTGGCGGGGTGGTGTCCCTCCATTTAGTTGGAATGAGCAACTTTGCTGTGGCGATCATGTGTGTAGGAAGATTTTCTTTCGAAGGTTGGAAATTGGGAGCAGGGATCCATAGCAATACTAACTCGGGGGTGAGTTTTATAAAGATGGAACATATTGAGTTGATAGAACTCTCGACATCTTTCTAAAATTGCCTTATTAGAGGGCAGGACCACCAGATGTGAATCATAGATCCTACATCTGAATGACATCTCCAACATTTATTAGTGGGCGACAATCCTATGGAGAACAGATAAGCTGGTGTCTTATACCTTCTGGTGGTAGTTTTATAAGAGTTTTCCTGATAACAGACACATGTGGAGAACCCTGTTGCATGAGATAGTATCTATGAAGATTCAGTGTCAGAAAAAATCCTCCCCAAATAATTTTCCCATTTCCGGATATAATATGGTTTAGAAATGCTAGACATGTTCAGTAAATTATTGTACGTAACTGAGAGTGACTTTTTCAAAGGTGTAGGGAGGATAGTGAAATTTTCTAACCATGTGGGTTCTGAAAACGTAGAGTCAGAAGCTTTTTCATATTTCCTACATATGTTTTTAAAATCCCACATTTGTATTGGAGTAGGAGGTTCTCTACCCAATTTGTCATAAATGTCTTCCAAAGATAGTATGTGATTGGTCTCTGTCATCTGACCTATTCTAGTACTACCCAAAGTGTGCCACCAACTTTTATCCCCTCCTCCCATCTTGTCAAAGAGGTAAGGTAGAACACTGGTACTATTTTTGATACTTTACTTCCTTTTAGAGGGGCTACAGGGGAGTTGCGATAACTAATGAGCATACTTTTAGTCAGTGTGCACATCTTAGGGCAGAGGGAGAGCGGGACATCTTGTGACCACATTATAGCATGTCTATGTATTCCCAACAGGGTTCTCTCTATATCTAGATAAGGTGCCATTATTTTGTCATTTGCTAGGAGTGTCCATCTAGCTAGTTGTATGGCTCTATTATATATTGCCATATCGGGTAACGAGATACCCCCTCTGTGCTTTCTTTGGGTAAGAAGTGAATAAGCTAATCTGGGCCTTTTAGTTTTCCACAGAAAGGATGTGAATACACTCCTGATTTGAGCAAAGAAGGAGGCAGGTATATGTATCGGGAGAGCTTGGAATAAATATAAAAGTTGGGGTAAAGCAAATGTAGATAATAGTTTTTTTTCTGCCAAACCAGGACATGTATGGCACTTTTAGATGAAGGATCTGATCTTAGAAAGTACTGGGGTGTAATTAAGTTTAAAGAGGACCTTTCACCGATTAGGACACTGTGAACTAAGTATACAGACATATAGAGCGGCGCCCGGGGATCTCACTGCACTTACTATTATCCCTGGGAGCCGCTCCGTTCTCCCTCTATGCCCTCCGGTATCTTCGGTCACAAAGTTATGGTAGGCGGAGTCTGCCCTTGTTCTGCTGTAGCGCTGGCCAATCGCTGCGCCAAGCTCGCAGCCTGGGAGGTTATTTTCTCCCAGGCTGTGAGCTCTGCAATGCGATTGGCCAGCGCTACAGCAGAACAAGGGCAGACTCCGCCTACCATAACTTAGTGACTGAAATCTCCGCCTACTATAACTTAGTGAGCGAAGATAGTGGAGGGCATAGTGGAAGAACGGAGCGGCGCCCAGGGATAATAGTAAGTGCAGTGAGATCCCTGGGCGCCGCTCTATATGTCTGTATACGTAGTTCATTGTCATAATCGGTGAAAGGTCCTCTTTGAACAGTAGATTCAAATCAGCTGGGACACTAACTCCTAAAAACTTGATTGCTGTTGTGGGCCATTTAAACGGAGAAGAACTCTTGAGTGGGGCTAGGACACTATTTCGGATGTTGATCGGGAGGGCTTCTGACTTGGAAAAATTAATCTTGAAATTAGAGACTATACTATACTGATCAAATATGGACATGATGGTTGGGAGAGCTTCTCCTGGATTGGAGATTACTATTAAAAGGTCGTCAGCAAACGCTGCGGACCTGTGGTGGTATTGGCCGAGGGAAACTCCTTGTATCTTGTTTGATTGTCTAATTTTTAAGAGGAGCATTTCTAAGCATAAAATGAAAAGGGAAGGTGAGAGGGGGCAACCCTGCCTAGTCCCATTTCTGATGGGGAAGGCATCCGACAGGGCACCATTTACCAGAACTTGTGCCATGGGACATGAGTATAATGAAAAAATGGCTGAAACAAACATAAAGGGCAAACCAAATTTCATTAGAGTTGCTTTCATGAAGTCCCAATTGACCCTGTCGAATGCCTTCTCTGCATCAGTTCCCAATAGTAAGATGGGTGTGTTTGTAACTTGGGCGTTATGAATCAGGTGGATCAACCTCCAAATATTGTGCTTCCCTTCCCTTCCAGGGACAAACCCTACTTGCTCAGGATCAATAAGTTTGTTTAGCATGGGAGATATCCTGTACGCCAGTAATTTAGACCACCATTTCAAGTCACAATTGAGTAAAGAGATGGGCCTGTAGCTCCCACAGTCCTCTGGGTCCTTTCCTTCTTTGTGTAAGATTGTAATATGCGCCCTCAAGGACTGGGCAGCTAGAGACGAACCCCCCAACAGTGAATTGCAGAGATCAGTGAAATGAGGAAGTAGCAGCTTTTTACATTTCTTATAGTAGATAATTGGAAGTCCGTCAGGTCCTGGACTCTTCCCTTTGGGGATAGAGCTGAGGACCTTTTCAACTTCAGACATGGAGAAGGGTTTAAGGAGTTGCTGTCGTTCCTCTTCCGTTAATGAAGGGGATTTAATTGAGATTAAAAATTCCTCTATGAGAGTTGCATTTGTTCTCCCTAGTGGGTCTGAATCCACAGTTAATGTGGGGAGAGTGTAAAGTTTTGAGTAAAATGTCTGGAAGGCTTTAGCTATGAGTGGGGTGGAAGTTACTCTTAAAGAGGGGCTGGACTTTGATGAGACAAAGGTTTTTTTCTCTCCTCTTTTTAATTGAGACATCATTTTGTTCCCCTTGTCGCCATGTTCATATATTTTACTTTTCAGGCGCAAGAGAGATCTGGCTTCTTTGATATTGAGAAGGTCTTTAACTTTACGTCGAAGTATAATTAAAGCCTCCCTATGTACCTCAGAGTGTGTTAATTTGAGCCTTATAAAGGTGAAAAACTAAGGGGAACCAATTTTTACAATGAACCTTGGTAATAAACAGGGGATTGAAAATAGTTATTGACCTAATCATTAACTGATATGCTAGCGTTCCACCCGGTCCGACCAAGCCGTCCCCAACATGTGAATGAGGAAGGCAGGCTCGACCCGGGGGAACACCATACCCCTGCTGGGAAGGGAGGAAAGCCTTTGGCATCAAGACTAGCTGCATTTTTGTAGATATCAAATATTACACCTCATTGTATAACAGGTAAAAAACATGGGGTTAATTAAATGGGTTCCTAAGAAGGTGAAAAAGCAGTATAAGATCTTTCAAACCTTATCAGACAGAAATGACATGAAAAAGGAAATGCAAATGAAATTCCATGTTCACCCTCCATCATATAGTTAATGGCTGGTGAACCAGGAGGCATTTGTATGCTTAGAGGGATATCATAGCAGAGAGAGTATACGACCTGCGTGAGACACACATTTAGAACTGATAAGCTAAAACAAGCAGAACCGCTGGAGCAGTTGCAGTTACAGTTAGGGGGTTGCCCAATGACCTCCTAAAGTCGCCACTGGTTTTGAGGTATAAAGGCGACTGTAATAGTGCAGTAAGAAAGATATGAGAAATTCCTAGCTGTCTTCAAGTGATCTTCCTGTTCTTTGGGGACTTTGGCTTCTTGACCACCTGCCACGTTGGAATCTCAGGCAGGTCAGGGATACCCAGATCCTCTGGCACGGGCATCCATGGTTGGACTTCAACTGGAGCAATACCAATGGCCTCTCCATTGTGAGCTATAGCCGCCTGTGTCTCCTCTAATGCAATGATGCGCCCCCCAATTTGCTTTACCTCCGTCTTTATGTCGGAGATGTCCTTTATGTAGAGGTTGTAGCGCTTTGTATAGTGTTTTCTTGAAGAAGGCTCTTGACAGCGGAAGATCCACAGTCTCTGCTCCTTCTGACATGGTGCAGGAGCTCTCTCCATCTGAGTCTTCCTGCTGCGCGGCTTCTCTGGCACCCTCCGGCGCTTTCTTGGATCTGTGTGCCAGTGAATAACTCCTCTTTTTGAGAAAGCGATCCATCTCGGACTGTGTATGGCACGATTTTTGTGTGCCCGAAGCTGTGTCACTTCTGTCTTTGTTGGTTTTCATCATGTTAGGGGGATAAAGCACCCGTTATGCTGGAAAAGCGGCAGCGTCTGTGAGGAGCTCTGAGATCAGGCGTCCATCTCGGCTCGCGGCTAGCTCCGCCCCCGCTATACAATTCTAACCATGGTGGATTTGTTACTGGGACCCCAGTTAATCTAAAAGCCGCTTCTCGGGGGAAAAACAAAAACAAACCTTCAGTCTGGAGGAATCAGAATGGCCATATATTATATGGTCACCTGGTTGACTTTAATCAGTGCCAAGTAAAACGGCATTTTAAAACTGATAGGAAAATGTGGTCATGCCACCAAATGTAATAGCTGATCAATGGGGCAGCGGCTCCAGCAACTGTATCATCCTACTCCACTTACTATCAACATAAGTGGTTATCCTAGGTGAACAGCCTCTTTCATGAAATTATGAGTAGGGATATTTTGCCACTCTCTGCATTTAAAGGGAATGTGTCACCTATAAGTTTTCACTACCAATTAAAACGACATAGTGACACATATCTTTTTCTAATCTGATTGTAGATTTTTATTCTGTTTGATGATTATGGGGGCAGCCATCTTGCCTGAACTGTAACAGAATTTTGATATAAGCTTCCAAGCAGCTTCCATGGGTTATAGACCCAATAGACCAGGGTAGCCCAACCTGCGGCCCTCCAGCTGTTGCAAAACTACAATTCCCAACATGCCTGGACAGCCTACAGCTATTAGAGCATGCTGGGAGTTGTAGTTTTGCAACAGCTGGAGGGCCGAAGGTTGAGCATCCCTGCTATAGACTGTAGGACACTCATTGACTTCTATGGGTTCTAGACATGCTTTTTGACCTGTGCAATGTCATTGTGAAGGGAAAGATTAAATACGCTGCGACCATCACCTGCTATGAATGCTGCATCCTGTGTTATCCATATTAAGATACTATCTCTCATTGTAATCCTGCCTGTGATAATAATGAAATGACTGCTGATAGAACAACTCTGCAGCAACGTATTATTTGCATTTGTGTCTAGTGTAAAAATTGCAGGATTTTAGATTATTATATATATATATATATATATATATATATTTTTTTTTTAGCTTAGCTTAGAAAAAAAATCTCTGTGGCTGTGACGCTCTGCGCTGTGATTGGACAGCGTGACAGCCAGGGAGAAGAAGACGCCCATTGAGAAACCCTGACGTCTCCTCCTCCCTGTTCCGATGCTCAGTATTAGCATACTAAGCGGGAGACAGCCAGCGGGGCATAGGAGGCATATTTAAAAAAAAATCAAGCAGGGTGGCAGCATCAGCAGGGGGTACCCGCAAGTACAGGTATATATCTCCCTTAATAAAATTGAAAGACCCTCTTTAAATAGTATATTTGATTTATATTCTTTCCGAATTTTTTCTTTTCTGATCCTTGACAAAGCGCAGTGATTCAGTCGTGTCCCCATAGGTTTTAATGACTTGCTGCTGAAAACAAACACACGTTCTGAAGATTCTCAGTTTCATAGAACGTTTTTTGAACTTGAACTTGTTTTGTGAGTTGAGATGTGAAAACCAATGAGCGTAGTATCATAACTTGGAGCCGAGTGTATTTTGTTTCTCAAGAGCCCACCCCATCCCCCATCCACAGGGAGTGCAGACGGGGATGCTACACTTCTGCAGGCAATTGTCCTTGCAGATTTGGAGGATTGCTGTAAGATGCAGTGTGCTACCATTGATATTTCCTTCTACCCAGCATTCGTTTTTGTTTCCTTTCATTTTAAGAGAGGCAATTATGCATGATTCATAGAGATTTTTATCATTTTAAAGCAGGCACAGACTGGCATAACTTACGGCTATTGTTAATCGCATCAGAGCATGTAAAGGAAGTATGTCTTTTTGCACGTAGGATTCCTGACAGCGAAGCTATTATATCAAGTTGCAAGCAACAGCTTAGAGACCTAAAGCTATACATATTTTGTATCAAATTTCTGTTCAGTTTAAAGTATTACATTATTGCTGTAAATGAGACATATACGCCTGAATAATGTCATACTGTCTTTAACAGTAGATTGCAGCAAAGAATAATTTATTTATTTTTGGCTTATTTGATTTAACCACTCAAGACGCTTTTTTCCTGTTTCAGCATTTATTAAAAAAGAAAATTCACTCCATGTCTTCCTAGAGCCATAGCTTTTTTTTTTTTTTTTTTTTCATTAACATAGCTTTCTGAGGCCAAGTTGTACCGTACATTGTAACGGCACCATTAAATGTTGCATACAATGTTGTTGGGAAGAATACAAAATTGTAGAATATATCCACGGCACTCACCCCATCACAGAAAGTCAATTTAATTCAATTAGAGTGCACAATATGGCTGTTTCACGTCATGTGGCGCTTTCTCAAGGTCTAGTGGAGTAAACCCCACACTACCTTTCTCACAGGTTAACCTGTTGTGGGAAGCTTTGAAAGAACTGGTTTTTACTTTTCATCGCCATATTCTGATCCCCATAACTAATTTTTTTTTTTATTATAGATAAGTCTAGAGAATGGTGTAAGAGCTTATTTTTGTGGGGGATCACCCTGTGGTTATCATTCATACCTATTCATATTCATATCTTAGAGTGTGTACGACTTTTTGATCACTTTTTATTACATTTTGTTGGGGATGTGTAGCAAAGAAATGTATGGGATAAATACATTTATATTCTAATAGTACGTCCAGTTTGGGACATGGTAATACCTATAATCTTTTATTTTTTATATAGGCAAAGAGGGGTGGTTTAAATTTATACATTTCATATATTTTTTTTGTAATTTCACTCCTCCTCCCCCCCCCCCCACTTTTTTATTTTATTTTATTTTTTTGCAGTCTGATCACTTCTCCCATAGACTATAATGAATTACAATTGCCGTCCATGGGAAATTTACTATGTTCCTGTGGAGCCCCACAGGAACACCACTGTGGAAGGCCTCAGAGCATTCAGAAGGCCAAAGTATGCAACAGCAACTGAATAGCTCCCTCGATCAGCAAGGTGGAGCCATTCGAGTCCTGGTAGCACAGTGCTCCCAGGGAAATACCTCTCAGATGCCATAGTCACAATTGAGCCCCACACCTGAGGGGTTAAATGTCTGTGATTGGCATTACCTCCTGGTGTCTGCTGTAAAGCTGAGTGGGCGCGATGTTTAAAGAATGGACTTCCGCCATACATATACAGGTATGGTGAAGGTCTGGAAAGTGATGGCCTATCCTCAGATAAGCTGTTACTATCTGATCAGCTGGGGTCCAGAACACCACACCCTGCTGATAAGCTTCCACTGAAGCTCCAGCACCAGAAATACACGGCTTTGTTCATTGTACAGTGGATGGAACTGGTTACTGCAACACTGCTCCCATTCACTTCAATAGGAACAACGCCTCAGTAACCAGCTCTGTCACTTCAAAAGGACAGAGCTGTATTTCTGGTGTCGGAACTACTGCAGAACAGGTGTTGGATCCCACCTCTTTGATCAGATAGTAATGGCCTATCCTGAGGATAGGCCATCACTTGTAAAGGCTTTTAGAAGGTACAAGGAATCATCGTAGATAATAGGTATGCGTCACCGAGGTTCCTGGCCTCGGTGGAGTAAGAGAAAGTTTTCATGTGTCAGCAGCAGTTGCTGTGTGACACCTTGCTATCTAGTATGGCTGTAAATAGCTGATCCGGGATGGCTCTTACTGGGAGTAGTCCAAGTGCTGGGTGGGTGACTACTCCCCACGGTCTAGGCCGGGTTTTGACAGGCATATAAAAAAACAGCCAGCAGTGTCAGGTGGGTAGATTACTCCTCTCTGACACTGGAGCTGTGTCAAACTCTGCTGAGATCTGAGGCCCGTGTGTGGGCTCAAAGCTGAAGTCAGTGGGTGGGGCGAGCAGGCCGCCTAAAGCCTGCAGGTGGACTTTCTGATGCTGAGCATTCAGCCGGGTGTGGATTAAACACACAGGATCAAAGGTGAATATTTTTCTGTATGAACTGTTTTGGGTGTGAACCAACACCAATACTGAAAATGGACTGTCATGCTGTGAACCAGCAACTAGTGTGAATGAACACTGCAGTTTTTGAGTTACAAACGTGTCTTTGCCTCTATACTGCACCCGCTTGTCCTGTCTACCAGAGCGAATCCCCATAAGGCTCTCTTGTATGTTTTAGTAAATACTTTTACTAATTTCCTATGAAATAAAAATGCTAACAAATGTGCATTATGTGGTTCCTCTGTTATTCCTCCTGAAGAGTATGAACAAATTGACAAAGGAGTGTTACCATTCCTCTGGTCAAAGTGGTGGGTACCTACACAGTCGGACACGTTGAGCACTGATTGAACAGTGTGAGAGTGTGTCAGGACACATTACCTTCCTGTCCCCCAACTGGTAATAGTTATCAATGTATTCCTAAATGTGTAGTAAGGATAACAGGAATGACAAAACATTTAAGAAAACGTGCTCCAGAATTTTTATATTATGGGGAATATAAGTTTTACCATCAGTAGAGCTGACAGATATTTTTTAATCAGCCTGAAGAAAACCATGCCAAGAAATCTACGGAGTGCACTTGGTATTGATGTTGGGCACAGTGTCTTGCTAATTACATAATCATAGTTGATGGAGGAAAGGGTGAGAATACAGAAGGTGTATTTCCTAGCAGCTTTATATATAAAAGTTAAACTTTTGCTTGCCTATAGATATATATATACAGTGGCGGAAATAATTATTTGACCCCTCACTGATTTTGTAAGTTTGTCCAATGACAAAGAAATGAAAAGTCTCAGAACAGTATCATTTCAATGGTAGGTTTATTGTAACAGTGGCAGATAGCACATCAAAAGGAAAATCGAAAAAATAACTTTAAATAAAAGATAGCAACTGATTTGCATTTCATTGAGTGAAATAAGTATTTGAACCCCTACCAACCATTAAGAGTTCTGGCTCCCACAGAGTGGTTAGACACTTCTACTCAATTAGTCACCCTCATTCAGGACACCTGTCTTAACTAGTCACCTGTATAAAAGACACCTGTCCACAGAATCAATCAATCAAGCAGACTCCAAACTCTCCAACATGGGAAAGACCAAAGAGCTGTCCAAGGATGTCAGAGACAAAATTGTAGACCTGCACAAGGCTGGAATGGGCTACAAAACCATTAGCAAGAAGCTGGGAGAGAAGGTGACAACTGTTGGTGCGATTGTTCGAAAATGGAAGGAGCACAAAATGACCATCAATCGACCTCGCTCTGGGGCTCCACGCAAGATCTCACCTCGTGGGGTGTCAATGGTTCTGAGAAAGGTGAAAAAGCATCCTAGAACTACACGGGAGGAGTTAGTTAATGACCTCAAATTAGCAGGGACCACAGTCACCAAGAAAACCATTGGAAACACATTACACCGCAATGGATTAAAATCCTGCAGGGCTCGCAAGGTCCCCCTGCTCAGGAAGGCACATGTGCAGGCCCGTCTGAAGTTTGCCAATGAACACCTGAATGATTCAGAGAGTGACTGGGAGAAGGTGCTGTGGTCTGATGAGACCAAAATAGAGCTCTTTGGCATTAACTCAACTCGCTGTGTTTGGAGGAAGAAAAATGCTGCCTATGACCCCCAAAACACCGTCCCCACCGTCAAGCATGGGGGTGGAAACATTTTGCTTTGGGGGTGTTTTTCTGCTAAGGGCACAGGACAACTTATTCGCATAAACGGGAAAATGGACGGAGCCATGTATCGTGAAATCCTGAGCGACAACCTCCTTCCCTCTGCCAGGAAACTGAAAATGGGTCGTGGATGGGTGTTCCAGCACGACAATGACCCAAAACATACAGCAAAGGCAACAAAGGAGTGGCTCAAGAAGAAGCACATTAAGGTCATGGAGTGGCCTAGTCAGTCTCCGGACCTTAATCCAATCGAAAACCTATGGAGGGAGCTCAAGCTCAGAGTTGCACAGAGACAGCCTCGAAACCTTAGGGATTTAGAGATGATCTGCAAAGAGGAGTGGACCAACATTCCTCCTAAAATGTGCGCAAACTTGGTCATCAATTACAAGAAACGTTTGACCTCTGTGCTTGCAAACAAGGGTTTTTCCACCAAGTATTAAGTCTTTTTTTGTTAGAGGGTTCAAATACTTATTTCACTCAATGAAATGCAAATCAGTTGCTATCTTTTATTTAAAGTTATTTTTTCGATTTTCCTTTTGATGTGCTATCTGCCACTGTTACAATAAACCTACCATTGAAATGATACTGTTCTGAGACTTTTCATTTCTTTGTCATTGGACAAACTTACAAAATCAGTGAGGGGTCAAATAATTATTTCCGCCACTGTATAATGGCTCATCTGATGTGTAAAGTTCAGTGTCCTGGGGTTTCCGTAATGAGTAGTAAGTGTTCTCAGAGATGCTGTACGGTAAGTGATAAATGTTCCCTTTGTCTTTAGTATGGTTGTGCAACAGGGCCTGGCTGCACATAGGAAAATGTGAGCAGTCGAGTGCCATAAACAGAATGCTGGTTACCCGTGACTGGCAATAACATCTGCTGAGCAATAAGGGTTTTCTGCATGAATCACCAGTGCACACAACTCCTAGTATGGAATTGACTTTGGAGGTACAATTATTGATGCATAAACCAAATGTCAGGCAGAGGTTATATGTCAAGCTGCATAGTTAAATATTTAAAGTAATCCTAGTAATGACAACTGTTAAATTGACATTAATATTTCTTTCTGTAATACACAGCGCAGCTGGTTGTTTTATGTTCTGCTCCCTCTTCATCTGCAAATACGACGTCCTATAGTAATGTTTTTATAATGTGAAAAAAAAAAATTTGCTTCCCCCTTGAGACCAGTTACCTATATAACTTTGGAAGCTGTACTACAACATGTAATGTAGTTATGTGCTGACCCTATAAGAAGGTTTCATATTTATCCTGCACCGTTCACTAGTTTGCTGTTGAGCATACGGTACTCCCTTTTTTTTTTTGTGTGCAAACTAAATAGAAAAAGTCCAGGGTAATGATGGGAAATAGTACTTTGAAAGGAGTATTCCAGATTCCTCTACCAAAGCTTTTGGTTTCTGCAATAACAACTTACCGTATATACTCGAGTATAAGCCGACCCGAGTATAAGCCGAGGCCCCTAATTTTACCCCAAAAAATGGGAAAAATTAGTGACTCGAGTATAAGACTAGGGTGGGAAATGCAGCTATAATGCAGAGTGTATGTGTATATAATGCACACACTCTACATTATATACACACATCTGCAAGAGGGTGACTCAGATTGATGGGAGTCTGACTCTGACTCCCTGTATTTAATGCAGAGTGTGTGCATTATATACACACACACTCTGCATTAAATACAGGGAGCCATCCACAGATCTCCCCCTAAACAGTGCCATCCACAGATCCCCCCTAAACAGTGCCATCCACAGATCCCCCCTCCCCTAAAGAGTGCCAGGATGGCACTGTTTAGGGGAGGGGGGATCTGTGGATGGCACTGTAGGGGGATCTGTGGATGGCACTGCCATCCACAGATCCCCCTACAGTGCCATCCACAGATCCCCCTCCCCGACGCTCACAGCAGTATATTTATAAAGTATAAAGTATAAGCAGTATATTTAGAAAGTATATTTATCAGTATTCTTTATCAGTATTCTTTGGATATCTTACTTTATCGTTGCTCCGGTAATAGCAGGCAGTGCAGGGAGCGGCGCTCACTCACTGACGTCACGCGCCTGCTCCCACTAGGCGGCGCAGGCGCGTGACGTCAGTGAGTGAGCGCCGCCCCCCGCACTGCCTGCTATTACCGGAGCAAAGACAAAGTAAGATAGACTCGAGTATAAGACGAGGGGGCTTTTTGAGCACAAAAATATGTGCCCAAAAACTCGTCTTATACTCGAGTATATACGGTATACGTTTTTCAGTACTTTCTCTGAATCAACTCTCAAGGTTTCCAAGAATACAGTACATGCATGGAATTCTATAGAAACTTTCTTTTTTTTCTTTTTATTCCCAGGGAATAAAAGTGTGTCCGGGGGGAATAATTCAGTTTCTTTTGATATAACTTTTATACACAGTTTATGCAGTTTTTCAAAATAATTTTTAATTGAAAATGAGTAAAAAAAAATGCAATTTTAATATTTTTCCATTTGTTATTGTCTGTTGTCCAGGAATAATAGTAAGTGCTGGGACATCCCTGGGCGCCGCTATGTGTAGCCTGCTGCTTAACAAAATCCGGACCCATATAAGGTCGTCTTTAAACTTTTAATACAGGAGGCAGGGGCCGGCAGCAGAATCACAAAGCCGACATCCTGCCTCTGACGGGGAGCTGTGATCAGCGGCAGTTAACCCCTCAGGTGCGGCACCTGAGGGGTTAACTGCCGCTGATCTGCTGCCAGTACCCGCCTCCTGTATTAAGGGTTAATTATCATTGGTGGCGCAGTGCGCCTGCCCCCCTCACCCCCCCTCCTCTCCTCTTCATTGGTGGCAGTGCCAGCTTCTGATCGGAGCCCCAGCAGTGTAATCCTGGGGGTCCGATCGGTTACCATGGCAGACAGGACGCTACTGAAGCCCTGGCTGCCATAGTCTGCTCCCTGCTGCTGTGTGCACTATGCACAGAGCAGCAGGGAGCGTGTAAATTCCTATTCACCCTAATAGAGGTGAATAAGACAAGGGATGAAAAGATCCCAGGATAGTTATAAAAAAAACTGTAAAAAAAAAAAAACACACCAGTTTACACAAGTATAAATCACCCTCTTTCCCAATTTTGCATATAAAATATATAAACCATAAATAAATAAACATCGCCATGTCCAAAAAGTCCAAACTATTAAAATATAAAAAAAATCCGCACGATTCGCCATTTTTGCACGTGGCTTTTTTGTTTTATTTTTTTCGCATGGTATTGCAATACTTTTTTATGGTATCGAAACCAAATCAAAATTTTGGTATCGCAACAACTACTCAGGCGGCATGTATTTTGGGTGCAGCTCTCTCCCTGTAATTGCCACCGCTTCTAAAAGAACGTATGGCTGGTAGCAGTTGAAGATCTAAACTGAGCGCGGTTCAACCAACTAAGTGAGACGAACAAAAAATAAGGAACAGAACAAACAGCAGGTGGCGCTATAAAGATAAATTTTATTGAGAAGCTCACTGGCTATACTAAATTATTAATTACATGCAATTACAAAGTATTCAGATCCAGGTGCTGGTTTGAAAAATTTAGAATATGTTTTGTGTCATAACCTCTTGAACCACGTAACCTGGTATATTAGGAAATTGCATTAAAACAAATGCTTAAAGGCTAGTTTTGTAACAAATTAATTTTTAATGATTTAGATGTATTTTGTAATGGCTATTATTAAAGATTTTAGTTTGTTTGACTTCTGCAGCTCCTATGTTTCACAGAACATTGCAGCAGAAAGCTATTCTATAATAAATCAGTTAGGCTGTCTGATGGTTCTGTCTCCAGCCCATCATACTCTCCTTTGATTTGTTCATAAATGACACTTGTTCAAGAGAAGAGATAAGGGCCATAGATTGAGCAATAATGGATTTATCTCAGAACAGCATTCTGCAGCTTCAATGTACTGTGAAACATAGAAGCTGCAGAAGCCAAAAAGCAACATTTCTATCAAAAATGTATTATAATATAATTTTCAGCCCAAAATACATAAATTGGCAAAAAACGGCTCTAAAGGTGTCCATAGCCTTTAGCAATGGACCCTGCAGAGGTTATAGAAAATACTACCTTTTTAGATATCTTGCTATAAAGCAGGACTATGGAAATTAAAATTCCATGTGGTTTTCCTGTAGACACAAGCTATTGTATGTACAAACAACTAAACACAGGCTATTGAGATTTGCAGGGCAATGCATGTAAAGTTCACTTTGCACTGTAAGCTACTGTATATGTCTGATTTCTCCCGTTTATAAATGTAGCAATTTCAGTGATGCGTATTAGAGGCTCATAATGTTAGCAATTCTCTGATGTAGCGGTCCTTCACATAATCCTCTAGAGCTAATACAGTTCATGTTGCATTAAAATACTAGAAATAATTCAGCATCAACGCTTTACATTTTCTACATATTTTCTGCGAACGTGAGGGATCCCTTGTATACTGTGCACAAGGAAATTAGCGTGCTGGCTATGTGCACATAAACATCGCTAAATGTAGCTGCAAGAGCTGTTTATGTCTCATGGAAGGCGCGTGTAGAGTGAAGAGTATATTTCAGTCCCTTTGTTTACTTAGATGTTGCAGATTTGCTTTGTACACGTATCTATGGTGCACGTTCTCCTTTTTTCAACAGTGATTATGGAAATGTGCCTTCAAGTTGAAAGCGCTGAAAGACAAAAATGTAAAAATGCGTCCGTGTTCTGTGATCATAATATATTCACATAAGATAAGAGTTGTCTAAGAATTACTCCTTGTACTTCAAAACAGTGAAGTAAGCTAGGAGATCTGTGCCTGACGGCCAGAACTATCATGTGGAAGCATTCCAGACTGTCTTTTTCTGCTCCGTGATTGTTGCTAGATTACTTTAGCTACAAACAGCTATTTTTTTCATAAATTTGTTGGTGATATTGGATCGTGTAATATATATGTAAAAAAGGACATATGTGTGTGTGTGTGTGTATGTTCTGCGATCACTCAAAAACGCAACCATCGATTTCAACAAAACTGGGTATACACATCCCTTGCTACCTGGAAAGAAATCTTGTGGGGGTCACAGCTCTCTAGGACGTACCGTTCCTGAGAGATTCCCAAAAAATGACCTGCCAATACAAGCCCCCAACTGCCATGCACACGGTCACATGTCTGTTATCAGCCAGTAGAAGCTCGCAGGCCATTAGTCTCCACATTCACGCAGTTTTACTCCAGGTTTCCATAACAAAATAGAATTTTTTTTTCTCTTCTATAGGTCAGCTTTAGGCTAGGGCTACACGACGACATGTGTTGCGCGACCATAAGTTGCATGGCACCTAGGGCACAACTACACTGCTACATGTGTCGTGCGACAATTTTTATAATGATAGTCTATGGTGTTGCACTGCGATGTGACAGTCACTGAAAAATCCATCTTGATGCAGTCGCAGCATGTCACATGTCACAGTGCGACACCGTAGCCCATCATTATAAAAGACATTTCTTTGTGTAGCCCTAGCATTAAAGGGGCAGGGCACTGTGTAGTTTACTGTGGATGTTACTCTTAAGGGGGCAGGCCGCTGTGGATGTTACTGTTAAGGGGGCAGGCCGCTGTGGAGGTCACTGTTAAAGGGGCGGGCACTGTGTAGGTCACTGTTAAAGAGGCATTCACTGTGGATGTTACTGTTAAGGGGGCAGGCCTCTGTGGAGGTCACTGTTAAGGGTGCAGGGGCCACTATTAAAGGGGCAACTGCTGTGGAGGTCACTGTTAAGGCAGCGGGGTACTGTGAGGTCACTGTTAAGGCAGCAGGGTACTGTGAGGTCACTGTTAAGGCAGCGGGGTACTGTGGAGGTCACTGTCAAGGAGTGGGGTGCTGTGAAACTCACTGATAAAGGGGCAGGCTGCTGTGAAGGTCAAAGTTAAGGGATGGGCTGCTGTTGAGGTCCCATTTTAAAGTGGCGGGGCACTGTAGGGGGGTCAGTGTTAAGGGGTGGGGGAACTGTGGAGTTCACTGTTAAAGGGGCGTGGTACTGTAGAGGTCACTGTTATGGGGGATACTGTTGATATCTTATAACGACACACACAAACATTAAATGAAATAGATGAAATATACCCGTGTGAAGCCGGGTCCTTCTGCTAGTATTTAAAGGGAGTCTGTCAGCAGATTTACCCCTTTTTAACAGTTGCCATACCGCTGTAGCCGCAACACAGATGATTAACACAGTACCTTTATATGCTTTGGTGGACTTTTAAATATGCCAAAAACGAACTTTGATGAGGGCTCGCAAGTGCCCAGGGCGGAGTCCACCGGGTTGGAGCCCAGGCAGCTCTGCCTCTTCGGCTCTTATCCCCGCCCAGCCTCCTCCTCTGCCCGCCTATCTGTTGTCTCTCCCCCTCAGCGAGATCCCGCGCCGACGCGATGACTTGCTTGGTCGGGGCATGCGCACTGCCATGCCCATTGCTGACACGGCATCGCAGTAGCTTATGCGCATGCCCCGACCAAGGAAGTCATCGCGTCGGCGCGGGATCTCGCTGAGGGGGAGAGACAACAGATAGGCGGGCAGAGGAGGAGGCTGGGCGGGGATAAGAGCCGAAGAGGCAGAGCTGCCTGGGCTCCAACCCGGTGGACTCCGCCCTGGGCACTTGCGAGCCCTCATCAAAGTTCGTTTTTGGCATATTTAAAAGTCCACCAAAGCATATAAAGGTACCGTGTTAATCATCTGTGTTGCGGCTACAGCGGTATGGCAACTGTTAAAAAGGGGTAAATCTGCTGACAGACTCCCTTTAAATACACAGTATAGTAACTGTTATGCAAGCTCGCTCTTAAAGCATAAACCATGCCCTCTAACCATACATCAATAGAAATGCAGCTAATACCCCAGGTCACTGGAATGAGCCTTCACACTTATTTCCTGTACAGTGATATAATAAGCTGAAATGACTGACGTGTCTGAATATGTTTGATTAGACAATTAGAAGTACCTGCCGTTGTAGCTTAAAACCTTAGACTTTCGTAACATGCACTGAATCCTGTAAGTGGTGAGACATTCTGAGGGATCAGGTGCATGGACCAAAAGCAAAATCTTCCAGTGACCATATTGATACATGCTGGCTTATTAAAGGGATTTTTTAAGATTCTGATATTGATGACCTGTCCTCAGATCGCCGGGGATCCGACACCCGGGACCCTCACAGATCAGCTCTTTCTAGGCCAGTGATGTCATGTAGCCTAGGTGAAGCTCAGTCAGAATGGTGTTGAGCTGCAATTCCATTGAAAAGATGGTGCTGTGCTTGGTAAGCTGCGAGGAGGCTGTGGACTCCTCTAACATCTGGTTGGCAGGGGTGTTGGACCCCAGCTGATCTGATATTGATGATCTGTCCTAATAATATGTCCTCTATATGTCTCTTTCTCTGAAAACCCCTTTAAAGGGAACCTGTCACTATGAAAATACGATATAAGCTACAGGCACCATGTTGTAGAATAGGAGGAGAATTTATTCATTTATATTTCTGCTTCTTCCTGGCTTTGACGTCCAGGAGACGGTCCTATCAGTGACTGACAGCTATCTGTGTATACACAGTCATAGAGGGAAGGCTGTCAATCACTGATAGGACCGACTCCTTGATGTCAAAGCCCAGAATGAGCATAGATTTAAATGAATAAAATGCAAGTTATACTAAATCTTTTGCTACACAACTATATATCAATCTGCTCTATAACTTGATGCCTTCAATTCAAACACCATGTACAACATGACAGGTTACCTATAAGCTCTCACTATTCATATAAAATAATGACTAAACAAACAAAAATAATTGCTGTTCATAAAGTCCGAAGACCAATAATAATTTTGAATTGGGCTTTAGAAATGTGAGAAAAAGGAAATCGGAAATTAAAATGGACCCTACAGAAGAATACTGCAAGTCGGGGTTTCCTAATCCACTTCTCAAGGAATACTGACAAGTCATGTCATCACTTTCAATAGCAAGATGTAAGTTTGCAAAAGAGAAATAATGGAGCAAATTTACTGGGAAATTTTACACCAGAATTGTGGCACAATGTGAGCGTTAACTGTTGCATATTAGGTCACGCCCCGTTCATTGCAAAACCACATCTTTTTCCGGTAAGCCACAACTCCTTGTTGCAATAGACATTTTATCTAAACCTAGATGCTCCAAATTGCATCATATTTGGCACATTTTATATGAAAATCTAGGTTCAGTTAGGCCCCTTTCACACGGGCGAGTTTTCCGTGCGGGTGCAATGCGTGCTGTGAACGTATTGCACCCGCACTGAATCCTGACCCATTCATTTCTATGGGGCTGTGCACATGAGCGGTGATTTTCACGCATCACTTGTGCGTTGAGTGAAAATCGCAGCATGCTCTATATTGTCCGATTTTCACGCGACGCAGGCCCCATAGAAGTGAATGGGAAGCGTGAGAATCGCATAGCATCCGCAAGCAAGTACGGATGCGGTGCGATTTTCACGCACGGTTGCTAGGAGACGATCGGGATGAAGACCCGATCATTATTATTTTCCCTTATAACATGGTTATAAGGGAAAATAATAGCATTCTGAATACAGAATGCATAGTAAAACAGCGCTAGAGGGGTTAAAAAATAATAAAAAAATAATTTAACTCACCTTAGTCCACTTGATCGCGAAGCCGGCATCTCCTTGTGTCTCCTCTGCGCTGAACAGGACCTGGGCTGAGCTGCGGCATTAAATACCGGTTAAGGACCTTTGATGACGTCACTCCGGTCATCACATGGTCTTTTACCATGGTGAATCACCATGGTAAAAGATCATGTGACGTACCATGTGATGACCGGAGTGACGTCATCAAAGGTCCTTAACCGGTATTTAATGCAGCAGCTCACCCCAGGTCCTGTTCAGCGCAGAGGAGACACAAGGAGATGCCGGCTTCGCGATCAAGTGGACTAAGGTGAGTTAAATTATTATTATTTATTTTTTAACCCCTCTAGCGCTGTTTTACTATGCATTCTGCATTCAGAATGCTATTATTTTCCCTTATAACCATGTTATAAGGGAAAATAATACAATCTTCAGAACATCAATCCCAAGCCCGAACTTCTGTGAAGAAGTTCGGGTTTGGGTACCAAACATGCGCGATTTTTCTCACGCAAGTGCAATGCATGACAATGTTTTGCACTCGCGCGGAAAAATCGCGCATTTTCCCGCAACGCACCCGGCCTTTATCCGGGCAAAAAAACTGACGCCCGTGTGAAAGAGGCCTTACACTGCCATAGTGGACATGCACTTTCTTGCTGTATTGCCTGTATTAACATTTCAGCAGGGGATGTGTGTATTTTATGGCAGCTGCAATAAATGGGAGTTAAAGGGGTGGTGCAGACCATATATATTGATGACCTAACATCAGGATAGGTAATCAGTATCTGGTTGTGGGGGTCCGACACTAGGCATCTCCACTGATTAGCTGTAGAGCAGCTGTGAGTGCTGCTTCTCTTCATTGCAGTACACATTGTCTCATGTGAAGCGGTGGCATAGTGTAATTGCAAGTACTCGCTCCATTCAAGTGAATTGAGCGAGTACTCGTCATTACACTGCACTTCCGAGACAACAGGTAGTGTCATAAAGAGGAATGCAGCACTGCCTCCTCTTCAACCAGCTGATTGGTGGTGGTCCTGGCTGTGGAATCCCCTGTCGATCAGATATTGATGACCTATCCAGACGATACGTCGTCAGTATATGTGGCCTGCACAACACCTTTAGGCTAGGTCTACACGACGACATTTGTCGCGCGACAATAAGTCATGTGACAGGGCGCAACATTTGTCGCGCAACATTTTGTTGCACTAATGTCGCGTGACAATTTTTATAATGGCAGTCTATGGTGTCGCACTGCAACATGCAACATGCTGCGACGCAACAGTCGCAGAAAATTCCATCTCGAATGTTGCATGTTGCAGTGCGACACCATAGACTGCCATTATAAAAATTGTCGCGCGACATTAGTGCGACAAATGTCGTCGTGTAGACCCAGCCTTAATGTCATAGACTAATAGTCTCCAGGAAGTGATGGAAGACAGCCGCACTAATAGGCCATAGAGTGACAGAGATGCTTTATCTGTGTGCATAGTGTACGAGTCCTATCAAATGGCAGTAACTAGGCCAGCTCCTATCCTGAGGATAGGTCATCAGTATAAAGCCCCTGCACAACCTCTTTAAAGAAACATTACATTACGAGTATATTTATATGTTAACCTGTGGTGTTTCCGCTGTATTTTTTTGCATTTTTGTTAAAATTACACAGGACAAAGTTAATTGCAGAAAGGGAACTTTTAAGTCGCTTTTTGTTCCCAACTGAAATATTTAGGTGTTAATAGGTGAAAGAGCAACTGGAAACGGGCAAGAAACAATTAGTGAAATACAGGAGCGAGGATGACTCTTCAGGCTTCATTGTCATTGAAGATTTAGTGACTTTGCATTTTTTACACCACTCCAGTTTTGAAAAGTTAGTACAGTTAGCTTCTCAGGCTGATTTAGATCGGAATTATCCACTGCAAAAGTGGCTGACATAGAAAGTGGTCAACAGCTCATTACAAAAGCGATAAGTCTATCGACCATCCTGATTACAGCAACGCAAACTCCTGCAAAACTTTAAAACTTATCTCATGATGAATTTCACCCAAACATGTTGCCTAATCTGTACAGAAATGAGCTGGAAGTTGGACATTATGATGTTCTGAAGACCAACTATGTTTTATATCTTAATATAAGGTTATAGTACAAAGACTTGATTGATTGATATAAAATATAATTAATCGTTAAGAAGTGAGAATGAAATGTTTCCAATATTTTGTTCTATATCAGGGGTATGGTTAATATGTGTATATAACTAGATATGGTCCTAGGTATGTAACATTCAAGATCTACCTTCACAAATTGTAATTATCTTTCTTCTCTGTCTCATTCATTTTTACTTGTCCAGAACATTCCCTGGATATAAAGAAATGGTTTGCTTTTTTCAAGAGGCCTCCCTATTGTATGTCCATGGCTTGTGTCCAATACTTTAGTTTATCCCCTTTCAAGTAAATGGAGCGAAGTTGTAATAGCAGATGTAGCTCATAGACAAGAGCTCCTTTTTTCTAACCCCTGCCAACTCCTTTAGAGAGACACTATCAATTTAAATTTCCATCAATTAGAAATCCCTCTGTGTAGGTCAAGAAAACTTTTTAGTTGCAGAACAACTAATTCTCGGGCTCCTCTTTTTTTCATCAAAGATGGCTGCACTTCTTAGACCAGGGCTTGACAAATTTCCTTGGAATCTAAGAAGCCAGCTAAAAAAGTTAGGAGCCGTTTTTTTTTTTCCTTATAAAGCCGACAAAAAGAAAACCTCTTAAATTAACATATAAAGAAGTCTAGAACCAAACATGGGCATTAACAACATATACAGCGGCAATGTACAGTTGCACACACATTCACAGTGGCAGTGTACAGTACCGCACACACATATACAGCGGCAGTGTACAGAACCGCACACACATATACAGCGGCAGTGTACAGAACCACACACATATACAGCGGCAATGTACAGTACCGCACACACATTCACAGTGGCAGTGTACAGTACCGCACACACATATACAGCGGCAGTGTACAGTACCGCACACACATATACAGCGGCAATTTACAGAACCACACACATATATAGCGGCAGTGTACAGTCGCGCGCACACATATACAGCGGCAGTGTACAGAACCGCACACACATATACAGCGGCAATTTACAGAACCACACACATATACAGCGGCAGTGTACAGTTGCACACACACATATACAGCGGCAGTGTACAGAATCGCACACACGTATACAGTGGCAGTGTACAGAATCGCACACACATATACAGTGGCAGTGTACAGAATCGCACACACATCCGCACGGTTAGTCGCCCTGGGGCACATGATGCGGACCCACTGCGTCCTACCTAACTCCTCCGCTCCCCCGATGCCACCCTGTCCACCCCGCTCTCCGCCCGTGGGTCACACCGCCTGGCCTGAGCCAAGAGCAGCATCCAGTGAATGGGCGGGCCGGAGACGGGTAACTCCTTCCCTGCCAGACTGTCTGAGAAGTCCACGTAGAGGCGGCGGAGTGCCGGAAGCACCCCGGATTACTGGGAGGCAGCCATGTGAGGGCAAATACCCAGGCGCCAGGACAAAATTCCTGATTGCCATGGCGACCTGGCGCCTGGGATTTGTCGAGCCCTGTCTTAGACCATCTGATTCTCACTGTGCATCGGTAGTCCAACACACTTCCTGCCTGTCCATCCTGGATTGGCCAGCGCTGTTCTCTTGAGCAGTTCTGGCAAATCCAAGGACAGCACGAAGTATCTTGGACTACCAAATGCATAGTATGCATTATGAAATCCAGAAGAAATCTAGTAATCCTATAAGAGATAACAGTGTGTGTGGGTTCAGACAAACTTACAATAACCCTAGGAAATACTGAAGCAAGAAAATAAAATAAAATGTGGTCGTGTTGCAATCTTCTTCAGTTTTACGAAATGTTTCCAGGACTACTTCAGGGGAAAACTGCATAGATGTGTCACACATATGGGTTTTTGTTTTTTCCCCTGTTCTATTTATTTTCTCATTGAATGCACTGGGAAAAATGGGATAAATAAGTGTAGGAGACAAGATCGTTATTAATAGCTTAATGGCTTCTTTTTTAATTTAAAACATGCTAAACTCCATTTAACAACCACTTTTAAGTTTGAAACTGACTTAAAGCGAATGTTCACCTTTTGTACACAATTTTATATTTCCAAAATGATCCAAATTCTGTGCTAATTAGTTTAATAAAATCTCTTTATAATGGTTGCAACACATATATTTTTTAAACTATTGAAGGGAACATGTCAGTATAGCAATCGGTAGGGGCTGAGGAGAGCAGGAAAAACAAGCTTTTTGTGTAGCTTTTATCATCAGAAGGAGCAGTTTGAACTTTTATTCTGCCAGATTTCCCTCTTGCAAGAACAGTGGAGGTGGTGCTTCATTGTGGAGTGCCATCACATCCCCATCCCTCTGAGCTGTAGCCGTCTGCTGATTGGGTGCTACAGCTGTAGTGATTGTCATGAAGGAAGCGTTCCTTCCCTGCAATCATCTGCTGGCTGGCGGAGGGGACCGCTGCTATTACATGCAGTGATCTCCTCCTCAGTATAGGGAGGAGCAATTGTTCTACCATCGCACTTCCCTATTCCCAATCTGCCACCTGACGACTATTTTGTAACCTGTCAAAAGAACCTGTCATTCATCAGGTAGTCAGCGGCAATATTAGACTGCCAGTTGACCGCTAACGAATGCTTATGAACGATCATCTGCTGAAAAATCAGCATGTGTAATACACCCTTAAGTTTGCTGACAGAATCCCTCTAAGCAGTTCTCACATCTGTATCAGAGGCTCAGTTAGACAAATTGCATCAAATTTCATGGAAAAAGTTGTCCTGCTTTCCAGCAAAACAATGGACACCTTGATGGGAACCAGTGGACCCAATTACTCTATATGGACATAAGTATTAGGAGACCATCACTTTACAACAACTTGAGCTTTTGTGAAAGGCCATTCTACATCCATAGGTACCATAGGTATTAGGTATTAATATGAAGTTGGTCTCTTCCCCCCCCCCCCCCCCCCCCCCTTTTCAGCTACAAGCTTTGTACAAGATTTTGGAGTGTGTCTGTGGGAATTTTTGCACATTCATCCAGAAGAGCATATGTAAGGTCAGACACCGATATTGGGCGAGAAGGCTTGGCTCGCAATTTTGGGCTTTGGGCAGGACTGTCAAGTTCCACGCAAAGTTCACCCAGTTATTACTTTCTAGACCAGGCATGCTCAACCTGCGGCCCTCCAGCTGTTGTAAAACTACAACTCTCACAATGCCCTGCTGTAGGCTGATAGCTGTAGACTGTTCGGGCATGCTGGGAGTTGTAGTTTTGCAACAGCTGGAGGGCCGCAGGTTGAGCATGCCTATTCTAGACTTTGCTTTGTGCACGGAAGCACAGACATGCTGGAACAGAAAAGAGCCTTCTCCAAAGTGTTCCCACAAAGTTGGAAGTATACAATTGTCCAAAATGTCTTGGTATGGTGAAAAATTAAGACTTCCCTTCTCTGGAAGTTAGGGGTCTAGGTCAATCCCCGAGAAACATCCCAATACCTCCTTCACCAAACTTTACCGTTGGCACAGTGCAGTCAGGCAAGTAACCTTCTCCTGGCATTCTCCAAACCTAGACTCATTCATCAGACTTCAGAGAGAGATGTATGATTCGTCACTCCAGAGAACATGTTTTCACTGCTTCAGTGTTGTCGAGCTTTACCACTTCACCCCTCCATGGGATGCTTGGCATTGTGCTTGTTCATGATGAAAGGTTTGCACGCGGCTGCTCAGCCATGAAGCTCCCGATGCACAATTTTTCTGCTGATGTTAATCCCAGAGTAGGTTTGGATCTCTGCAGTTATTGAGTCAGCAGAGCGGGGGTGACTTCTATGTACTATGTTCCTCAGCATTCAGTGATCCCGCTCTAACTTTTTGTGGTCTGTCACTTTATGGCTGAAGTGCCGTGGTTCCTAAACACTTCCACCTTTTAATAATGCCACTTACAGTTGATGATGGAATATCTAGGAGGGAAGATGTGTCATGAACTGACTTGTTATAGTGGTGACATCCTATTACAGTACCACACTAGAGTAAAGTGAGCTCTTTAGAACAAGCCATTCTTTCACACAAATTGGTAAAGGGCAGCTGCATGGCTAGATACCTGTGGCAATGGGACTGAATGAAACACCTGAATTCAATGATTAAAGGGCCTCTGTCAGCAGACTTGTACCTATGACACTGGCTGACCTGTTGCATGTGCTCTTGGCAGCCGTAGGTATCTGTGTTGGTCCCAGGTTTATATGTGTCCACATTGCTGAGGTAAATTATTATAATTATTATTATTTATTATTAAAGCGCCATTCATTCCATAGCGCTGTACATATGATAAGGGGTGCACATACATAATACAGACAATTGCACTAATCATAAACAAGATGAGTTACAAACTGGTACAGAAGGAGAGAGGGCCCTGCCCGTGAGGGCTTACAATCTACATGGTATGGGAGAAGGACACAGTAGGTGCGGGTTAAGTTGGTCATGGCGGTATAGAGGCAGCAGGGTCAGGGGTTGTAGGCTTGTCTGAAGAGGTGGGTTTTCAGGTTTCTTTTGAAGGATTCCACTGTAGGTGAGAGTCTGATATGTTGGGGTAGCGAGTTCCAGAGTATGGGGGATGCACGGGAGAAATCTTGGAGTCGATTGTGGGAAGAGGCAATAAGAGGAGAGGAGAGAAGGAGGTCTTGTGAGGATCGGAGAGTGCGTGTGGGGGTGTATCGGGAAAGTAGCTCAGAGATGTAGGGAGGGGACAGGTTATGGACGGCCTTGTATGTATTTGTTAGTACTTTGAAATGAATTCGTTGGGCAATGGGGAGCCAGTGAAGGGATTGGCAGAGGGGAGAGGCAGAGGAGTAATAGGGTGAGAGGTGGATTAGTCGGGCAGCAGAGTTGAGGATAGATTGGAGGGGTGCAAGAGTGCTAGATGGAAGGGCACAGAGGAGAATGTTGCAGTAGTCTAGGCGGGAGATAATGAGGGCATGTACAAGCATTTTCGCAGATTCAAAGTTAAGGAAAGCACAAATGCGGAAGATGTTTTTGAGTTGGAGGCGGCAGGTGGTGGAAAGGGCTTGGATGTGCGGTTGGAAGGAAAGGGCAGAATCCAAGGTCACTCCAGGGCAGCGGGCTTTGTTGACTGGGGAGAGTGTGCAGCCATTGATCATGATAGATAGGTCTGTTGGTGGGGTTGAACAAGATGGGGGAAAGATTATGAATTCTGTCTTATCCATGTTAAGTTTAAGAAAGCGAGAGGCGAAGAAGGATGATATAGAAGATAGACATTGTGGGATTCTTGATAATAAGGTGGTGATGTCTGGACCAGAGAGGTAGATTTGTGTGTCGTCAGCGTAGGAGTGATACTGAAAGCCATGGGACTCTATGAGCTGTCCCAGGCCAAAAGTGTAGATAGAGAAGAGCAGGCGTCCTAGGACAGAGCCTTGCGGGACACCAACAGAGAGGGAATGAGACGAGGTGGTGGTGCAGGAGTGGGAGACGCTAAACATCCGGTCTATGAGGTATGATGTGATCCAGGAGAGGGCCAGGTCATTGATGCCAAGAGATGAGAGAGTTTGCAACAGAAGGGAGTGGTCAACAGTGTTGAAGGCAGAGGACAGGTCAAGAAGAAGGAGGACAGAGTATTGTTTCTTGGTTTTGGCTGTCAGTAGGTCATTGGTGACTTTGGTAAGGGCAGTCTCGGTTGAGTGGTGGGGTCGGAAGCCAGATTGTAGGCGGTCAAAGAGGGAGCAGGAGGAGAGGTGGGAGGACAGTTCTGAATGGACATGTTGTTCAAGTAGCTTTGAGGCATACGGAAGAAGTGATATGGGGCGATAACTGGACAAGGAAGATGGGTCAAGTGAAGGCTTTTTGAGGATGGGTGTAATGGTAGCATGTTTAAAAGCAGAGGTGAAGACACCAGAGTTTAGTGATAGGTTGAAGAGATGAGTTAGGGCTGGGATAAACACTGTGGTGAGGTTAGGGATGAGGTGGGATGGGATTGGGTCAAGTGCACAGGTGGTCAGATGAGATTTGGAGAGTAGAGTGGAGAGTTTTTCTTCTGTAATGGTGGAGAAGCGGGTTTTGGGAGAAGAGAACTGAGCAGTTGTGTAGAGGGTCTGTGGGGACTGTGCAGTAAAGCTTTCTCTGATGTGTAGTATATGCAAATGAAGTAAATGAAGTTGTAGTGTATGCAAATGAGCGTCTAGGAGCAAAAGAGTAATTGCCATTACACCTGCATACAACAGGTTAGCCAACTTCATAGATACAGATCTGCTGACAGATGCCCTTTTAAAAGATGTCCTGTCCCGGTACCTTTCTCCATGTAGTGAATAAGTCAGTGGGAAATGTTGGTATTGTGTCATGAATCTTTTGGTCCTTAAAGTGACTTGGTATTTTGGTTTGTGTGCTTGCCTGCATTTGTGTTTTTCTATTAGTTGTCATTATAGAAATTCTGTGTGACATGTGATACAAATGGCTAGCAGATCGCACGTTCTTTGTTAATGTATTTATTTTTATTTTTAATAGGAGCAGATTTAAAGGAAAGGGCAAAAATGCACCCAAGTGAAGTGGGACCATTCGTTTCAAAGGCCAGATCATTGATGAATGAATTCGGTGAGAACCTCCAAGTTATTTTTGTATTTAAAAAAAAAAAAAAAGGCCAAAGGTGAAATCACAAATTGCTTCTATAGGCAACTACTCCATTGTTCCCCTAATTTATTGAATATCATGTTAGTAAAAGACTTGCTTTCACTATTTTATAGCATCATTTTAAAGGGGTATTACCATCACAGACAATGGGGGCATATCGCTAGGCTATGCCCCCATTCTCTGATATGTGCGGGACCCACCTCTGGGACCCGCACCTACAACAAAAACGGAGCGGGGAATGCTGTGGCTGGAGGACCCCGGATTTCCTGGGGTCCGTCCACCACTAAGCGCTGCTCCCATACAGGTGCACGGCCCCTGCTCCCATTCATTTCTATGGGGCAGACGGTAATAGCTGAGCCAGCGCTCGGCTATTTTCGGCGTCCCCATAGAAATGAATGGAGGGTGGCTGAGCATGCGCCCTCCATTCATTTCCCCGCTCTGTTCTCTGGGACCCTCACCTATCAGACAATGGGGGCATATCCTAGCGATATGCCCCCATTTTCTTTGATGGGAATACCCCTTTAATCTGTATAGCAAATTAATAAAACTAGATTTGTTGTTCTCAAGCCTTCCCCACTGAGTGGCTAACTTGCTGGTCAGTGCACATAAATGGAATGGGGTAGATGTATTAATGCATTTCCAACACATTGAAAATTTCATCCAAGCAGCCTATTTTTGAAGCTTCTCCTCCGAGTGTGGACTATTTATAAAACATTAATCAGAGCTCCTTTGGAAAATGAAAGGTGGAATCTGATTGGCTGCTGTAGCCAACTAAGCCAGTTTTCCTTTACACCGGTTTTGATATAACTCCCTTAATGTTTAACTGTTATACCCTACTCTTCAGTATAAGAAGTTCCCAGGTATGATCCAGCACTCAGAACACCATGATCTAAACTTTAGATATGTCCCTATAACATATCAAAAGTTTCCTGACAGTACAGTGACACTTTAAGAACACTTTTCATATGTCATAGAAAGATATCGTTTGGATCGTTGGGGGTCTGAGTGCTGAGACTTCCACCGATCTCTAGAACAAGAAGAGAAAAGATCTTGCATATCGTGCATATTCTTCGCTGCGGGAGACAGACTCCTTAGAAAGTATAAGGCCGACTCGATTCCATCCCCGGTGGTGGGGAGAGAGAGCACCATATATCAGCACTTCTCTTTAATAGTTCTAGAGTTCGGTTGGGTCTCAACACTCAGACCCCCACTGGTAAAAACATTTGATATGTCTCATATACACTTATGACACATCAAAAGTTTTCTCAAAACTCAGCGACTCTTTCATTCACAAGCAGCCTGCTGTAAGAGGCACAAGGAGACTAAGAAGTGAGTGATACATTCTCACTGGAGGCGTTAATAGCTTGGCATTTATATCAGTGTTAAAATTGACTCCAAATTATAAAAAATGAAGTATAAATCTATAGGGTAATGAAAAAAAAAATCAATGTGGTGCGAATCAATGCGCTTTTTATCTGCCATGATAGGAGGATGTGATTTCTTCATATACACAAGTAACGCACACAGTTATATCTAGGGCTTGCCCCTTTTTTAAAAATATACTGAGCTGGATGATCTTGACTGGTGAGCCAAGCAGTTTCACAGGGTACCAACCCACAAGCATGAACCTTTTATGTGGACAGTCAGTGACATGATGCTGGTTAGCAGATATGCTCCTCGGTATGACTTCCTGCCACATGTTTCTACAACTTGCTTTCCCTGTGCACATCTGATGTGAACAAGTTTTTGCAGATATTTATAACTCACAGAAGACAAACCGCAATGGTGGTTCAGAAATCGATGAAAGAAAATACATTTCTTCTGCATCCGTGAGTAAAGTGTAAGCTGTATCTCAACCAGTATCTTACCTGGGAACTTCTTTTACTGACCGGTAGGGAACAACAGGTGAACATCAAACTGGCTTATTTTTTTCCATTTCAGATTCCACCTTTCATTTTTGACAGCTCCTTTGGAAAATTAAAGGTGGACTTTGATTGTTTGTTATGGGCAACTAAGCCAGTTCTACTTTACACCAGTTTGATAAATAAGGATCTTGTTTCTGTATCTCATATCAGAGTTTGCTGTCCACAGAACCTGCCTCATTTTAGCATAGGCGACATAAACAGACTTAATATTTGTGGTTGGAGAACATACTAATCTACATGATTTGTGCTCTGCAAAGTGCCCGGTTTCTTGAAAGTCGCATTGGATCATTTCAAACAGAATGGTGACATATATTATAAGATCAGGACATAAATATCCCTTCAGATCACTGCTGCTGGCATTCATTGATCAAAAGGGCTCTTGTAGGCACAGCGTTCCTCTGGTCGTGTCCGATTGTACCTGTAATGTTGAAAAGGGACTATAGGGCCTATTTATTAACGTACCTGTATTAACAAAAATCTTGTTCATATTTACTAAACCTTAAACCTTTTGATTTTTGAGACCTCCGGGGTTATCAGTGATGCATTAGTGGAGTTCTGTTATGTTAAAGCAGAACTCTGCTCTAAGTCACCTGCTATTTGGCCAATATGTAATCTGGTTAGTTGTTTTTTCCCAGTTGCTGTTAGGGACTGAATTCTGGTGTCTTCCTTGCATTGTTGTATTTATCTCAGGGCATATAATTTTTAGAAAGCATTCTGAAAAGCCATGACTTACTAGAAATTGTGACAATCCATGTTTGTACGGTCATCATGATGTTGTATGTTGTGGCCCAGTTTTGTTAATAATACTTTGGGTATACATACCACTCTGATTAGCCTCAGGTTACTTTCACACAGCACTTGGTATTTTGCATCAGTCTTTGTAAGCCAAACCCAGCAAAAAAAACTGTATTGGAAAGACTTGCATGTCTTCCGTGTTTTGGCTTTGATCTACTTCTGCGAACTATTGACCAGAATACTGCAGTGTGAATGAGGCCTAAGGGTGAATTCCCATTGCAGCAGATGTCTTCAGTTTTCCCATTCATCTTAATGAGGTTCGAAGAAATCCATCCACATGCTGTAGAAACAACCCCATTTCAAATGTACTGTATGTAATTAACGTCTACAAAAATCTTGGGTATGTGAACTCTGCCTTAGGCTGCTTTCACACGGTCAGCATTTTGTCATTATTTTGCATCAGTATTTTTAATCCAAAATCAGAGAAGAAGTATAATGGAAATATATGAGCCTCTTCTCTGTTTTGGACCCATTCCTGGTTTTGGCTTTCAGATAGTGATGAAAAATACTGACCAAATACTGATGGTGTGAAAGTGGCCTATGTGGCACCAGACTAAGTGTTTTCATGCAGTCAGTGTTTGGTCAGTATTTTTCATCAGTATTTGTAATCCAGAAGCAGGAATGGGTTCAGAACATAGAGGAGGGGCATATATTTCCATGATATTGTTTTTCTCTAGGTTCCACTCCTGGTTTTGGCTTTCAAGTACTGCTTCAAAATACTGACCATGGTAAAGTAGCCTTTCCCCAATGCCAATATTTGACTACTCATGATGATTAGGGATGAGCGAACTTCTGTTTTTAAGTTCGGCGTACAAGGTTCAGGTTATCTAAGAATTCATTTATGGATTCCGCTACCACGGACCTTAAAACTTATGGTCCGAGGTAGCGGAATCCATAGCGGAATTCGTAGATAACCCGAACCTTGTACACCGGACTTGAAAACAGAAGTTTGCTCAACACTAATCATGATCTTACTGATATCTGTGAAACCAGAAGGAGCCACTGAAATGTTTACTGAAAATGTGGCCAGTCCTTTGGGATGAACCACAATCATTGGCCAGAATTTTTATTTTCTTTGGAGTGTCTGACATCTGGAGGGACATCGAAACTTGGCAGATGCCAGACACGCTCTGCTGCCCATGTTTTAGGCCTCTGGGATAAGATACTAAAAACATTTAAAGTGAAATGATAGCAATGTGTTCTCTTGACTGCTGAAAAATTTGATACGTATGTGTTTAAGAACTGCTGTCCTTACTATTGCTTTGCTTGGTGGATCTGGAGGGCAGGCCCAAGCCACTCTGTGCCCCCTTGCTCCTCCTGTTTTATCTGCCAGCCCCTACCTCTCCTTCTTGATTGGCAGGGTCACGTTCCTGCATAGTCATCTCACCTGATTGTGGCACTAGAATTAATGATGTGGTCTGCAGACTGAACAGACTACACAGGCTCTCTGGACCGTAGAAATATACACGAGACTTTCTGAAAAGCATAAAATTGCTTGTACAGGTGTTATTGAAATCTCTGGTTAGTGTAGTGGCGTACTGGATGTAGCAGATGCTATTAGTAAAATAAAGATATAGGGGATCATTTATCAAGCCTAAACTAGGCTTATTTCTGGTGCAGATTGCGGCGCAAAGGTCCTTTGTGCCACAATCTGCGACTTCACCCTGCTCACACCAGGTCTAAAAAAGTGGGCGTGGACAGGCTGGCAGGCCCGTCTCATTCATCATTTTCTACTCCTGTTTTAGGCGTAGCAAAAGGTCTAAATGTAAGACAGCTAGGTAGCTGGTGTAGATTTAGAAGTGGCGGAGGATCCGCCAAAGTTATGTAGAAGTAATGCGCCTCTTCATAACTTCGACGGAACCACCACCAGGTATTGGGGTTATTAAGGTCTAAAACGCCAGTCTTAATAAATGTGCCCCTCATTTTCTATTTGTTTGAATTGCTCAGGATGAGAATAAGGTGACAATATGTTCCACAACTTCTAAAGCCGCGCAGATCATAGCGTTACAGGCTCCTGGCAGCACAGGGAGGTCACAGTGTGCAGTGAATAGGCTGTACTCTGTAATCCTTTCATTATGCCGGTCTTGTCCATGAAATAATTTAGAAATATATCAAGCCCAGTTCACAGTAAAACTTCATTACTAAACTCATTTCGGCTGTTTATGGTTAGGCAGTTTCATTTACACTGTCATTAAAGTTCTTCAAAGCCTGACAAAGTACGAATGAAAATACTGGATGCTTTCAATTTTTATTTGCCAGTGCTGACGAATAATCTTCATGCAAAAGTTGAACTAATTATGCTAATGATATAGTGTGTTACATCCAAGAGTGGGCATTCAGAATATGCTAATATGCTACTTTATCTGGGCGGTTACATCAGATAATAACCTACAGCTGCTGATGGGTAACATTTCGAGCGTGTGTATTGCTACTTTACATGTTTTTTTATTTTTATTGTGTCAAATCTTGCATGTTATTCATCCCAGTAATCCTTAAATACTAGTGTTAAAAAAAACAAAAAGTAAGAAAACTAAAACAGTAGAATTTTACTAACACCATGATAAGCCCCCCCCCCCCCTCCCCCTCCCCCCGGTCATGTACTGCACAATAACTGACGCTCTGTTAAGAGTTATTCTGTATGTGTCCCAGGAGGCATCCATTTGTCTTCCCTTCTGCGTATTCCTCCAATGCTAGTGGGATATGTGAAACAATACTTTTGAGAAAAGCTCTGGGCCTCCAACTGACCATTACTTGGTGTCTGTGTTTGCCCAGTAAAATATTAGGTCGGTCATTTATTAAACTGGTCTAAAGTAGAACTGGCTTAGTTGTCCATAGCAACTAATCAGATTCCACCTTTCATTTTGGACAGCTCATTTAGAAAATGAAAGGTGGGATCTGATTGGTTGCTATGGGCAACTAAGCCAGCTCTACTTTAGACCAGTTTGATAAATGACCCCATAAGTGTTTTGTATCCTGATGCCATTTTCTCTTGTTTTGGGGGAAACAGAATAGCCCTATTGGACTTTTTTTTAATCCTAATTTTTATCACTTCAGCAAATAGCATTTATCATGTAGATAAGGTTAATACAAGCCACTTACTAATGTATTGTGATTGTCCATAATGCTTCCTTTGCTGGCTGAATTCATTTTTCCATCAAATTATCCACTGCTCTTTTCCATGCTTACGACGACCCTGCAATCCATCAGCGGTGGCTGTGCTTACACAATATAGGAAAAAGCACCAGCCTATGTCCGCTCCCATGGTCCTGGCCACCAGAGAGGCCTACGCTTTTTCCTATAGTGTGCAAGTATGACCACCACAAATGGATTGCAGGGTGGTCTGTAACCATAGAAATGAGCAGTGTATAATGTGATGGAAAAATGAATCCAGCCAGCAAAGCAAGCAATATGGATAATAACAATACATTAGTAAGTGTCTTGTATTAACTTTCTCTACATGATAAATATCACTTACTGAAGTGAGGCAACCCCTTTAATGTCCCTTACATTATAGCGCATCTCTTAAAGAGGACATGTTACCACTCATGATGTGTTTGTTTTAGTAAATATTTGTATTTCACATGAAATAACAATTCTAGAGCATTTATCATTATGAGTCTGACTCATGTTGAGCAATTCCTCTATTTTTCTTACTCGAAGTTTGAATAAATGTACACTAGGTGTTACCAGTTAGGAATGCAGACTTTGCAGGGCATCCTGACTCTCTCCCAGTGGTGGATGTCATAGGTTAGAAAGAAGGTTAGATTTCAACATGCCTGAACTGGTTGTTCCCAAGACTGCAGAATGGGACTTCACCTGTAACAGCTGATTTCCCAGGTACTAACTCTGTCTTCCAGTTCTTAGAAACCCTCAGGACTTACAATAGGACCAAATTGTATAACAACAGACAGTCAAAACAATAGTATCATGAGGCATGTATCCACACTGGCAGGCAACAAATATACACTGATAGATGACAGGAACCAAATGATGATAGCAAATGGATGAAGGAGATGGTATAGTTGAGAGCGGATGAATGATGCTAAAGTGAAAAAGACACTAGCAGAACCTGATACTGATCAGCAATATAAACCCAGCAAGACAGACAGAAACAAAGCAAATAGGTAATAAATAGTATTTATGAAAAAACAAAAAATATCTCTGCAGGCATCAATGAAAGGTAGAAAGACAACAGATCCCAAACTACACTGACACAACAGATATAGACTAGAATTAGATTAGATTCAACTTTAATTGTCATTCAGCAAGTATAAAAAAATGCAATGCCAATGAAACAGTTTGCATTCATCCATATAATAAGAACACAGACATGACTTATATAAATACCTACAATAAGAATGCTAATGAAGAAACATAGATATTATTAAAATACCATATTAGAATTGAGTTTCCTCACAGTTTCTGGTAAAAAAATACAAAAAAACTCTTCCTCACTCCTTTTCTATAAGACATTGTAACGGACCGTTTCAGCAGACAAGGGGTTAAAATCCGTTTAGGCGATATGCCCCTTTCCGAGAGACAGGCACAACTACTGCAGAACACCAACCTCCCGAACTGGATACAAAATAGCACTCCAAGCTGGAACCTCGCAAATAGCTGCCGGCAGACGAACAGGAAAAGCGTATCAGTCAGCTTACACTCCTGGCAATCAGTCTCCAACAGCATACAGGGAATCCCCCCAATAACGAGACAAGGCTCCGTCTTGAGGGTCAAACAGTGGTCTCGTTATTGGGGGGATTCCCTGTATGCTGTTGGAGACTGTTAGCCAGGAGAGTAAGCTGACTGATACGCTTTTCCTGTTCGTCTGCCGGCAGCTATTTGCGAGGTTCCAGCTTGGAGTGCTATTTTGTATCCAGTTCGGGAGGTTGGTGTTCTGCAGTAGCTGTGCCTGTCTCTCGGAAAGGGGCATATCGCCTTAACGGATTTTAACCCCTTGTCTGCTGAAACGGTCCGTTACATTGGTGGCAAGCAGTGGGATGGCGTCCTAGTGTGAGGAGAAGCCGCTCGGAGACACCGTTCGTGGAGTATATTGAGGGCAACGCTAGTATCCGTACAGCGCCCCTGGCTACAGCAGGATGGAATCGGCTAGTCTTCGAACAGCGTTCCACTACGAGGAGGATGATGACCCAGACTGGAGGGATGCAGTCCGGAAAGGCGTCTGGCACGAGGCCCTGGAAGATGTACAGCGTCGGCAGGGCGAGTGTCTCCCCAGTGAGGAGCAGCAGTTGCGGATGCGAGTGGCCCTGCGAATGCCCCTTCTGGGAGAGGAGCCCCTGAATGAGTGGGTGACAGAACTGGAGAGCCTGGTATGGAAGGAGCTTTGGCTAGATGACGCCTACCAGGCACTCTGGTGGTATGTGATTCGGCACTCTCCCTGGATGGCTGAGCACGACAGACCCGAGGGTGAGGATTATGATGGCCCTGGCCTGTTGTTTGAGGCCTTCGCAGAACCGGAGTTCGGAGATGCTGGAGGGTCCCAGTTCTGGGATATCTATGACTACAGAGAGGCTATGCATGATTGGGCTACAGCGAGAGAGGTGAGACAAGACCTGGCATCTCTAGTGACAAAGGAGTGGGAGCTGGAGCAGGACTACCAATACTTCTTCAGCTCAATTTGGTCCCAATATACACTGCCAGAGAGCTGGGTGGCAGTCCCAGACCTACAACCCTACAGCTGGGAAGACCCGACTGAAGTATCCCCTGCTTCAGTACCAGCTACAGAGGTAGGGGTCCTCATAGACTGGTCCTGTGAGGAACCACAACAGGCAGGTGGAGACGGGACCGAGGGCTCTCCACCGGGATGCTGGGATGCTGGCCCAGACCCTCAGCAGCAGCCGGAGTTGCCAGGTGTGGACGCAGGTGATCCTGACTCGCAAATGTTGAGGGACCTCACAGACTGGTCCTGGGAGGACCCACAGATGGCAGGTGGAGATGGGACCGAGGTCTCTCTACTGGCCCTACAGGGATGCTGGGCCGCCTGCCCAGATATCCAGCGGCAGTGCATATCACAGGGAGAGGAGACAACCGGTCTCTCTCCCCAGCGGCAACCTGAGTTCCAGGGGGAGGAGATGCGGGGTCCCTCTGCCTTACAGCAACCAGAGTCCTGGGGAGGAGAGGCAACCGGCCTCACCTTCCACCAGCAGCCAGAGATACCGGGAAAAGGGGAACACAAGCCCCTCTGCATGGGTGCAGATGAGACCGCGGGCTCGGTGCCAGTCCTACAGGGATGCTGGACAGTCGGTCCAGATCCCCATCCATCTCCGCAGGGATACCAGGAGGAGGAGGTAAGCGAGCCCTCCCCTTCCCAGCTACTTCCCAACAGAGTTCTGGGGGCAGGGGATGAGCCTGCGCTACCCACTGATTTCTTCCCAGCGGAAGAGCTGGCATCAGGGCAGAGCGCAGTCGGTCTCTGCCCTCCTCTATCCTCTTCTCCAGAGCCGGACATCCCACAGGCTACCCCAGCGGAAGTGCTGGCATCTGGGCAGAGTGCAGTCGGCCTCTGCCCTCCCCTATCCTCTTCTCCAGGGCCGGACTCCCCACCGGCTACCCCAGCGGAAGAGCTGGCATCTGGGCAGAGCGCAGTCGGCCTCTGCCCTCCCCTACCCTCTTCTTCAGAGCCGGACTTTCCACAGGCTACCCCCGCAGAAGAGCTGGCATCTGGGCAGAGCACAGTCGGCCTCTGCCCACCAAGTACCTACAGCTCCAAGCTGGAGAACCACAAGGCAGCAAGGAGTCGCAGATGCCCACTCAACAGCTGGGGACATACAGAACAGAGCCAGGCCCCAAAATTCAACAGGTCCAGTATGGGGTTGTGGTTGGACTGCCAGACTAACTCAGGTACTGACCGTGAGGTCAGGTATCTGGGTAGTCTTCCCTGGAAGGGAGAGATGTGTGACGAAACCAACCTCGCCACAGTGTTTTGGAGGGGGCTGGTTGCCAGCCTCCTGCCTCAGGATTATGGCCCATACTAACTTTAAAGAAGACAGGCCGGCCGCACAGCTTAAATCTGTCTTTGGAATTGTATTTTGTTATGTGAGGGTACCCAGATGGCTAGTTTAATTGTATTTGTGTGGTCTGAGTGCCATTCACCTAATTATATGCACTCAGACTTGAGCTATCTGGGAATAGGTTAAATGTCTGTGGTTGCTGGGAGGGTGTGACATTGTGTGTTTAAATGGTGATGTCTGTCCCGTTGTCTCCACATGTGTATTGGCGATCTCCCCTTTGTCCTGAGAGATAATTGGATTATTCCTCGGTTGTCTCTGGGGCAGAGAGGAGGAAACCATGATGCATTGTGGGGATGTGTTGTATCTGTTCGGTGTGTCGCAGTCTCCATTCTGGTCCCCTGGGGGCGTGTCCACCAGATGGGGACCTGCATAAATACGGGCGAGTAGCCCTCAATAAAGTGTTCCTGTTTTATCCTTCATCATGTTGAGACTGGTGTTTGGATAACTGATCAAAACTGGGGGATTGCTATACGCTGACGATTTGCTATACTCCCCTGGCATAACTACTAGCTCTTGTAAGAGCTGTTCCTGCTCTCTGGCTGTAGGAGAGGTTCACCCACTGGAGCCTGGAGCCTTGTCGTAGGTCCAGCGTGGGTGGAGGACGGTGAGACCCCAACCAAGCTGCGGCGGTTCGTGGGGTCTGCAGGGCGTACGGTGTCAAGTGGAGTGCTTGGAGTCCTCGGAAAGCACTAGGAGCATCTATCGACGGAGGTACCCGGTCGGGGTGCTAGGAGATCTGTTACAGACATCAAGAGTTAAAATAGCTTATTTGGATAATAAAATTTCCTCTCTAATCCCCCCTGGCCCGCTGTCGACTGAGGGTAGTTGACATCTAATAACACTCTGAGCCATCTTCACCACCCACTGCAGCCTATTTTGATAATAAATGGAGCAATTGCCATACCATCCTATAATGCAGTAGTTCACAGTGCTTTCAATGGTACAGCGATAAATGGTACCATTGGTACAAAGATAGAACACGATATGATGAATCCCTGGAAGCGGTATACAAGTGCACAGAGCTTTCGCTATACCCAGCAACAAAAGAGCAGAAAACATGAACATGTAAAGGAAGACTAACGAATCAAAAACTCCTGCCTAAATAAACCAGGCTGAACAAGGTGATTATATCACCCAGATTCAACCATCTAATGTGTATGAAGATATTTGGGGAGATAAGGAATGGGCAAGGTGGATTTCAGCTACCCAGTCCTTTTGTATTTCAGGGATAAGCCACTGCCAGACAAGTCGTTCTTTACCCTCTTCCTGCTCAGAACACAGTCATGCTCTGCTAATCCTAGCAGCCCTGTGTATAAGTGGACCAGAAGTGATAGCTGTTACCTTGTTCAGCTGGCAGATATCTTAGTAACACAGTACATAAGGCTGAAAAAAGACATTTGTCCATCCAGTTCGGCCTGTCATCCTGCAAGTTGGTGGCTAGTATGGCTAGTTTTTAACTTCTTTGCTGTACTAGTAGTATTTTGTGTTCATCTTGTGTGTATGACCACCACAGACTAAAGATTCTCATCAGATCTTGTCTACAGCCCCATTCAGCTCTGTGGGTCTGCCGTTTGTACTCAGCTATGCATGAATGTATGTGCATCCTTTCTTTTTAACAGGGGAACACAGACCTCTGTTCTAGTGATCAGTGGAGGGCACAGGGAGATGAGCGCTTCCATTATGTAAACGGTCATCCCCATAGTCATCTGTATTGCCTCAGTACAGCGATATAGAGGGCTGTGTTGCGGCGAGGCAGGGGAGGGAGAGGCATTTCCCTTCCCCATTTCTCTGATAGGCTGAGCCGTACAGCACGAGACATAGGCCGGAAGAGGCCTGCATCGCATCGCTGCCATGGAGGTAAGTATAAGTGTTTATTTTTTTATATGGTACAATACTGGCTACTGGCACATGATTCGGGGACCATCTATGGGGGGCACCTGTTACTGGCACACAATTGGGGGGCACTTTTTACTGGCACATGATTGGGGGGCCATCTATGGGGTGCACTTATCATTGGGACATGATTGGGGGGCATGTATGGGGGAAAATCTTACTGGCACTGTGGGGGCATCTATGGGGGAACATCTTACTGGCACATTATTGGGGGCACTGTGGGGGCACTTGCTACTGGCACATTTTTGGGGGCACTTTTTACTGGCACATTATTGGGTGGCACTATGGGGGCACTTCTTACTGGCACATTATTGGGGGCATCTACTGAGGCCACAAAGAAGGAGTATTTTATATGGGGGGCTCTGTATAGGGGCATTTTATACTGGGGCGCATTATGGTGGGTACTATGGGGAAGGGGAGCACTACGGGGGTACTAAAAGGTATTTTATACTTGCAAATTATGGAGAAACTGAGGGCATCTACTGGGGCACTATATATGGGGCATTTTATACTGGTACATTATGGGTGGCACTAGGAGGAAGGGGGGAGAGGAGCACTATGGAGGCATTTACTGGGGGGCACTATATAGGGGTATTTTATACTGGCACATTATGGGGGAACTATGGGGACATCAGCTCAACTTGGGGGCATTAAAAGGGGGTATTTTTTGTACTGTCACATTATAAGGAGAATTATTTCTACTGGGGGGGCTTTATGGTGGCCTTTATTACTACTGGAGGTATAGGGGAACATGATTACTAGTATTGGCACTATGGGAACATTATTACTTCTGGGGCACAGTGGGGACATGTTGAAGGGAACTTTAGGAGCACTGTTACTACCATGTGTGCTCTAGCAGAGAATTATTACTATTGGTGGGACTTTTGGGAGCACTATTACTGTGGGGGCACCTTGGCACAGTATCAGCTTACCACAATTATTTTTTGGGGGCGTTATGTTTGCACTATTAGTGTCAGGGGCACTATTTGCTGGGCACAGTTATTTTAGGGCATTGTGTGCCAATAATTATTAAAGGTCACTATCTGCATGGTACTACTATCAGGGGGTTTATCTGTTTCTGCAGTATAATATTGGGGAGCACAGCGGCATAGTATCGGGGGTGGTAGGAAGATTTGTCCAGAAGATTGGAGGATGATGGAAAAGTAGTAAACTAAGATTTTTTGTGTCAAACTGCAGAGACAAGAAATGGCTGAAAAATGGTGGTCTGGTCTGAAGGTCCGAAAGGAGAAGATGAGGAAAGAGAACATCTACATCAAAGAGACATCATTGGCTGTAAGAGGTATGTGGCGCTGTATTACCCTGTATGTTCTATAGTGATGGGAGGGTGGATAGAGAATTTGGGCCACACTGTAGCAGCCTTGTCCCAGACTTCAGGTCACACTGTGCGTGTTCTGAAATTTGGGGCCTCACACCCATCTACTACATTAGAGTTATCACCGTGTTATCTCTGGTGTTACATAGGACTGCAGGTGATATCTACTACATTATCTGTAAAAAGGGTCTTGGCCACAGGTTATTGGGGGGGGGGGGGGGGGGTGGCGCAATACTTGGCTTGCCCCGGGTGCTGGCAACCCACGCTATGCCACTGGTTAATCAGTATACATTTCATGACATATCAGAACAGCTTAGAGTGAAGTGGTTAACTGTTGCAGATTATCATATCAGATGGCACAGGAAGGCCAATTAATTTGCTACACTGAAGAAAGCCCACATGTCTGACATTGCTGCAGTTCTGCTTTTCTTACCATCAACAGCTGAGTGTTTTGTTTTGCACCAAAAAAAGATCAAGAGGTTCTAATCAATACTCTAAATTTAACTATATGGAAATATCCCTCGCTTCTTGAGCCAGAGAAATCTGATCTGCATTTTTCCTTTACATGATGATAACATGTTTGTCTGCTTCATACTTGACTTAGTTCCGTGCTCAAAGATCCTCCAGCCCGCTTCTTTGTGTTTCCCTAATAGCAGTTTCCTTTGCTTTCTCCCATCTGTAAGAGGAGAGATTTCCACACTTCTTCTGAACAGTAGCATATTTTGGCAGCTAAATACATGCTGTTTTTTGTTCTTTTGTTATCTTACTGGTAATAACATATGAAGGGACTATAATGGAGCATCCACTAGAAGTGAAATTTATTTCACATCATCACTACGCATCGTGGAAACAGTAGTTCCTAAATACGCTGCCGGCAATCTGCTTTATCTGGTAATTTGTATATGTATTTATGTATACTGTGTATATACATATTGCTCACTCACAGACACTGAGACATGTATGGAAGCTGCTGATCAGGATATGGTATAGCTGTAATAGATATCCACCTGCCATACTAAACGTTGCCTCCTGTCTGGGGTTGATCATCAATATAATCATACTAGAGTCTTAGCAGATTACACTGTGTGACTCTTTAAGAGTAACTTAAAAAAAAAAAAAAATTGATATGTCATAGGGACATATCAGAAGTGTTGATCGACGGGAGTCCAAGCTCTGAGACGCCCACCTGTCGCCAGAATGAGGGGTCAGAAGCGCGCAGCCGAGCTCAGCTTCTCCTCGCTGCTGAGTGCAAGACAGTACACAACCTCAATAGAGAGTCTATTGAGTTCGACCCCATATGTACCTCCAAGATGACCACTGCCTTGGACTGGCCAAGCATGTCTCCAGACCCAAACCCTATTGACCATCTGAAGGGGCATCCAGGTTTATAACATCCACCAGCTCCGTGATGTTGTCATGGTGGACTGCAAGAGGATTCCAGTGGCAACCTGTGAAGCTCTGGTGAACTCCATGCCCAAGAAAGTTAAGGCAGTGCTAGAAAATAATAGTGGCCACACAAAATATTGACAATTTGGGCACAATTTGGCCATTTTCACTTAGGGGTGTAATCACTTTTGTTGGCAGTGGTTTAGACATTAATGGCTGTGTGTTGAGTTATTTTGATGGCACACCAAGTTCACACTGTTATACAAGCTGTACACTGACTACTTTACATTGTATCAGAGTGTCATATTTTCTGTGTTGTCCCATGAAAAGATATAATAAATGTATGCAGAGCAATACGAGCAAGGTATCTATCAATAACCTTTTAGCCGCACTATTTGGCAGGGATCTGAGAATGCTGGTCAGTCAAGAAGAACAGATTGTGTGGTACAATTCTCAGGTAATGTAAGCTTTTTATTGGAGTGTGACTGTGCCACATCTGTGGTAAGTGATGCCAAGGTTGTGGTTCAGTACAACCTTAGTGCATTGAGATTTCTAAGAATAGTTGTATTTCTTCGAAAGCATGGCAACAAAGAACATCTAAAGTAATTCTGTAGTCTCTGCATAAAAAAGGTTTTACATTAGATAAGCCTATTAATATGAAAATACAGAGCATGGCAGTATGTTATAGAGCAGAAGGAGCTGAGCAGATTGACATATAATATGGGAAAATATTTAGTTTAAAGAGAACCTGTCTCTGCAAAATGCAGTGCAGTCTGCAGGCAGCATGTCATAGCGCAGGAGGAGCTGAGCAGATAGATATATACACTACTCACAAAAAGTTATATTTGGCTTGTGGGTGAAATTTCAGGATAAATCGAAAATGCACTCTAAACTTTACAGGTGAACTAAATGTGACCTCTAAACTTTTGAGTGCTCATGGTCATCTATTCAATGTTTCAGTACTTTTTGCACAACTTGCTGTTCTCTAAAGGAGCCTAATGGAAAAATGCACAACAGGTTTTTGATCCATGAATCGCCCAATAAATTTCCTGGTTTAATTAGATTGGTATTTAAACAGTCCTCCTCATAATGCTGTTCACATTTTGACATCATGAGACCAAAACGACACCTAACAATTAATCAACAATACCTCGCCATTGCGAGGCTTTAAACAGGATGTTCTCAGACGGAAGTGGTACCTGACCACACCACCAGGCACAGGCGTCATTGTCTTGCATGGGCCAGGGAGCATCTACTCTGGACAAGGGACCAGTGGGCCTCAGTGCTGTTCACTAATGTAAGTCGATTCACGCTGAGCAAAAATGATGGCCGCGAACTATATTAGAGACGTGAAGGAGTGCACTATGCATCAGCCACTGTTGTCACCCAATGAGCATTTGGTGGTGGTGGTGTTACAGTGTGGGCAGGTGTGTCTAGCCAATACAGAACTGCCCTACACTTTGTGAATGGTACAGTGACAAGCCCATACTACTTGAATAACATCATTAATCCAGTCATTGTGCCTCAGCATGAACAACACAGGCCTAATTTCATCTTCATGGATGATAAAGCGCCAGTTCATTGAGGTCCCATCATTAGGAAAACGGCTGATGGAGACTGGGGTACCTCAAATGGAGTGGCCTGCACTTTTTCCAGACGTGAATCCCATTGAAAACCTATGGTATCAGTTGAGTCGCTTTGTAGAGGCTCGTAACTGTACCCCAGAACCTCAATGGCCTGTTCTTCTAGAAGAGTGGAATGTCATGCCTCAGCAGATAATAAGTCGACTTGTGTACAGCATGAGATGTCTTTGTAAGCTGTAATTGATGCTCAAGGCCACATGACAAGTTATTGAGACATTTACATTTTTGTGGGAGTATACCCACCACTGTTGTTGGCTTTTGTTTCAAGAAATTGTTTGATATGAGGAAATCACTATTGCATGATTCTACTTAAATGCCCTACATTTATGATATATTATCACTGTAACGTGAACGTTTTACGTTTTCCATAAATTTCACCGAAAAACAAATATATAAATCACTGCAAAGGTGCAATACAATATATGCAAATGAAAGACAAATATATAGGCCTCCAAAGCTTGCCATTGTAAAGTTCCTATTAAGCCCTGACACATATTATTTTATAGCAGTCTATGGTATAAGTGATCCAATGATGCTCTTGGAGGGGCAGAAGCTAAAAATAAAGTTAAATATTTTTTTTTAAATATCTAAAACAAAATAATTACAAATTGAAACTCACTTTCCCCTTTATTTAAATAAATAAATAAACATCACTACTCTAATGATGCCTGCACGTATTTATCCTGAATTATGAATGCATACCAGAAAAAAACTTAAAGAGGACCTTTCACTCGTATACAAAAAAAAACTAACTATACCTGTGGGCAGAGCGGCGCCCAGGGGTCCCCCTGCACTTACTAGTATGCCTGGGCGCCGCTCCGTTCGCCCGGTATAGGCTCCGGTGTCTCAGCTCTGTCTGTTGTATTGGACTGATTTTTTGTAGGAGGCGTGTCCCTTGCTGCAGTGCTGGCCAATCGCAGCACACAGCTCATAGACTGGCTATGGCTGTGCGCTGCGACCTGCCCCTTTAACAATGACCTTCACAGTGCCTGCCCCTTTAGCATTGACCACCCCTTTAACAGTGACGTTCATAGTGGCCGCCCCTTTAACAGTGACCTTCACAGTGCCCGCCCCTTTAACAGTGACTTCCACAGTGCACGCCCCTTTAACAGAGACCTCCACAGTGACCTCCCCTTTAAAAGTGACTTTCACAGTGACTGCCCCTTTAACAGTGACTTTCACAGTGACTGCCCCTTTAACAGTGACTTTCACAATGGCTGTCCCTTTAACAGTGACTTTCACAGTGACCGCTCCTTTAAAGGGAACCCGTCACCGGGATTTTGTGTATAGAGCTGAGGACATGGGTTGCTAGATGGCCGCTAGGACATCCGCAATACCCAGTCCCCATAGCTCTGTGTGCTTTTATTGTGTCAAAAAATCGATTTGATACATATGCAAATTAACCTGAGATGAGTCCTGTCCCTGACTCATCTCACACACAGGACTCATCTCAGGGTAATTTGCATATGTATCAAATCGATTTTTTGACACAATAAAAGCACACAGAGCTATGGGGACTGGATATTGCGGATGTGCTAGGGGTGATCTTGCAACCCATGTCCTCAGCTCTATACACAAAATCCCGGTGACAGGTTCCCTTTAACGGGGACCTTTAGAGCGCCTGCCCCTTTAATAACAGTGACCTCCACTGTGCCCGCCCCTTTAATAACAGTGACCTCCACAGAGCCCGCCCCTTTAAGCAGTAAAGAAAAATGTCTGGGTTGTTATGGAAACCTGGAGTAAAACTGTGTTTATGGCAGTTTTGATTTGAAGATAAAGACTTGCATGCTTGTATTGGCTAATGTGGGTCATTTTTTGGGAATATCTCAGTGACGGTACATTTTAGAGAGCTGAGACCCGGTCTAAAACCTTCCTGGACACCTGGTGTACCTGTGTGCCAAATTTGGTGAAGTCGTTTGGTCGCGCATAAAGAACAGACAAACAGATAGACCGACAGAAACTCATATATATATATATATATATATATATATATAGTCATTCAGAATAGAAAGGACTGGAGCTGTTATTTATTGTGTATGACAGGGCTCCTTCATTGGGCAGAGAGGCATGTGTAAATCACAGTTTGTCAGGGGCCTGTGATTAAGTCTTCAGTCTTCTAGTTGCTGCCATTGCCTGAAGAACTGTGCCGTGACCTTGCGCATCTGCTGTAACAAAGGTCAGAATGTGTGTGGCGATGAGACATTAATGATGTCAGCCTTCCATTGTCTTAGCTGAAATGTCACTGCAGTTTTGTAATGTGCGTCACCTATCACATTCTGATTTTGAGCATGTTATTTAATGTATTTGTATGTTCAGGAAGACTTATCGTAGTAGGACACATTTATGTAAGGTAAAACATAATGATGATCTATCTACTTCCTAAAGGATATGGATTACAATGGCTTTTATATGTAGATATCCCAGTCTGCTTGCATTCATATTCTGTCATAATCATATGTGAGGGTTATGGGAACACAGAAATGAGCAGGTTTGTCTGCTTCATTGCTAAGGGACAGCCTGCTGGACTAGTGCACCGTGCTGCTGGAAGTCCATTGACTATAAGGGGGGTGGGCCGGAGACGGCCTGAATGAAACTGCAGCATGTTGTAGTTTTATTCTGGCCACCTCTTCGCATGTTTGGCGTGCTGCGGCCGGACGTCCAGTCCGCCCCCATTATAATGAGTGGGGCTGGAGCGGACTACCGGCGGCACGGTGCACTAGCGGTAGCACGGATCCGGCAGGCTTTTCCCCCGTCGGAACAGCCTGCCGGAGAAGGCTACCGCTAGTGTGAAAGTAGCCTAAGAGCTTAATATAAGTTGCCATTTTTATGTATCAGCCTGTATCTCTCTTACATGAACGCCGTGACAGCTGTTTTGGGACCCACTCAAGTGCAGAAGTTGTTACTCTATATGGAGGGGAGTCACTATGCTTACTTTCTGCCCTTTCATCTACTACTATCTATACTTGATGGTTATTCTGCTGCTGCTACCATAGTTCAGTCTACTGTTAACCACATAAAAATATTGGCCAATTTGTAAGATGTTGTAAACTGGTGTGTTCTGGTATAGAAAACTCAAAATGCTTTCATTCCTTACTGCAGCACACCATTCCAAGGTCCCCTGCTTCCCATGCATACAGTGTGTAAATACTGACTCTGGCAGTGGTCATGTGATTTACCCACATGACTGTTTCCTGCCTGCATCCTCTTCTGTGCTGAAATCGTTCAGGATGTGCGCAGATACAGGCAACGGAATCTCCCTTTTAAGGGGTTTTCCAAGTGATGTATATAGATCACCTATCCTCAGGCTTAGAGAATGACAGCCACTGATCATAAGTAATGGGATCTCTTAGCAATATGCCATCACTTCTTGTCATGGAAATACCCCTTTAAATCTTTCCTTAAAGGGGTTCTGCACTTTCAATTAACTGATGATCTATCCTCTGGATAGATCATCAGCTTCTGATCGGCCGGGGTCCGACACCCGGGACCCCCGCCGATCAGCTGTTTGAGAAGGCAGCGGCGCTCCAGCAGCGCCGCGGCCTTCTCACTGTTTACCGCCGGGCCACCCGCCCACTGACGTCACGACTTGTATCAACTAGAGTGGGCTCGGCTAAGCTCTGTTCACTTGAATGGAGCTTAGCCGCGCCCACTCTAGTTGATCAAACAGCTGCGAGTGTGAAAGTAGCCTAAAAGAGGCGTAGAAAATGATGAATGAGGTGGGCTTGCCTCCATCCCCACCCACTTTTTTTAGACCTGGCATGAGCGGGGAAAAGTCACAGATTGTGGCGCAAGGGACCTTTGTGCCTTAATCTGCGCAAGAAAAACGCTTAATATAGGCGTATTTCTGAAAAATAAATGCCCCCCTCAATGCCCACTTATTTATGTCTTTAAATACCATAGTGTATCTGTGTGATGCTTGCTTCGGTTTAAGAACATAAAAGAAGACTGCTTGACTCCATGCCCAGCAGGAAACCTCTCTCTGGCACAAAGCACTTTCCCCAATACTTGTTTTACTATTTTCTTACATAAATTAGGCTTTTTTCAGTTAAAGAGGTTCTGCGTTTTTTTTTTTACTGTTGATCTATCCTCTGGATAGATCATCAGCATCTGATCGGTGGGGGTCCGACATCCAGGACCCCTGCCGATCAGCTGTTTGAGAAGGCCGCGGCACTACTGCCAGCGCCGCTGCCTTCTCAAACAGCTGATCGACAAGGGGTCCTGGCTATTGGATCCCCACTGATCAGAAACTGATGATCTATCCAGAAGATAGATCATCAGTTTAAAAAAACTGCAGAACCCCTTTAAGGCTGACAGACTGAAGTACACGAGCTGCATTTCATTCTTGTTTGTGTTTCTTCAGTATTTCCCAGGAATTTTGCATCCACTAACTAGCTTCTTGGCAACCTGAACGTGTGTGTGTATGTGTTATTTGGTTGCCACGTTACATCACTGAAAGTATCTTTAGTGGTTTCCGACAGTAAATCATTTGCTTCGTCCTTTCTTTTAGGTGAAGTGATGCTAAACCTTTGTTAAACATGTCATTGCAGTCTGACATCTGTCTCTGTCTCTGTCTTTGTTTTTTCCGGATTATTCATTTCTTTTTATTTTCAGGAACACAGCTTTAGGGGAAAATATTACATATCTCTTTCTGTACATGACAGGCCTTTTCTCCATACTCATCCAGCATGTATTACATTTAATCAGGGGCGCTTAAAAGCAGAAGAAAGGTGGCCCCATGTTGTAAGCAGGTCCAAATTGACAGAAGGAATGGCAATACAGGTAGGCGAGGTTAGCAATACCGTATTGCAAAATACTGTCCCATCATAACCATATACCACAGTGGAGCACAATATACTGCCCTAAAAGCTGGCCCTCTCTGGTGGCCACCAATAGCTGACATTTTCTGTCCTCCTCCTCCTCCAGTTGTCTCTAATAAAGATATGGAAAAGGGGGCTTAGGAGATGAGATGTGGCCAGCAGCGGTAATTACTGCTGAGAGCTCTTCAGTACCCCGCCAGCGGCAGTGGCGAACGGCGAACAGGTCCAAGACAGACCACTAGTGGAGACAATCATTTGATCCGGCGACGAGTATGAGCAGATTTTCATTGTCCACCATCCAGACTTAACAAGTGAACTACTGTCATCACTAAGCACTGGCAGTCTGGTTTTCCTCGTACCTTTTAGTTACTGAGTGCAAGGTAGAGAGAAAATAATAGGACTGCCAGTACTTAGCACTGACAGTAGGCATACAACAACATAGAGGGAGATTTATCAAACTGGTGTAAAGTAGACCTGGCTTAATTGCCCATAGCAACCAGATTCCATCTTTTATTTTTCACAGCTCTTTTGGAAAATGGAAGGTGGAATCGAATTGGTTGCTATGGGCAACTAAGCCAGTCCTACTTTACACAAGTTTGATAAATCTCCCCCATAGTAGACTTACTGTCAGCACTAAGCACTGGCAGTTCCATTCTTTCTTCCCTGCACTCAGTAGGTTATAGAGATGCTCAGGAAAGAGAAATGTACAGTGCTGTCAGCAATTCAGATAATCAGGGACACAGGCAGAGAGGGCACATAATAATAATAAATAAATATTTATATAGAGCCACCATATTCCACAGCCTGGCTATGAGCTGTGTGCTGCGATTGGCCAGTGCTGCAGCAAGGGACAAGCCTCCTACAAAAAATCAGTCCAGTACAACAGACGGAGCTGAGACACCGGAGCCTATACCGGGCGAACGGAGCAGCGCCCAGGCATACTAGTAAGTGCAGGGGGACCCCTGGGCGCCGCTCTGCCCACAGATAGTTAGTTTTTAGTTTGTATACGAGTGAAAGGTCCTCTTTAAATAGGGTGTTGAGTCCCTAAATCAGGACCTGATATGTCCATGGACTCGGTGCTCCATTGGCCCAACATACAACTTGTACCAGAACAGGCTGACGGAGCTGCCACTCAGTCAAAAGCAAAACCAGACACACTTAAACCAAATAGCATATTAACCCCCCTCAGCCTGAGTTGTCATGGATACATTGCATCACTAGGGGTATGCCTAGGCAGCGCATTACGAGGACTGCGGTCCGGTAGCACGTCTCACCTTAGCAGCTGTGCCCCAGACTGCAGCGCTAGAGCCCAGACAAACACTCAGAGGATTTCTAAAGAGACTCTTTAGAATCTGTTTTCTGGTTAAAAAATAAATAAATAAAAATCTCTCCCTAATAAAAGATATTAGTAAAATGCTTGACATCCCAGTCCCTACAAAATATAAAAAATAATCCGAAATTACAGTTACACTTTAAAGTTTGACACATACAAACTGTGCTGCTACAATAGTCAAGCCTCCAGTTTCTTTGCTGCCTTTTAGACTTGTAGCTCTGTAGCATCTTTTAGTTGAACATAAAAAAAAAAAAAGAGGGCAATGACAATATGTGAGAACTTCATATACTCACAGTTTGTCAAATGTAAGTACAATAGGATGGGCAATTTCATATTTTATGGTAGAGACAAGGTATATGGCTGGGGATAGTAAAGATACAAATTTTATTTTTATGTTATTAATCAATAATTTTTATTTGTAAATTTTTGTTTATTGCGAATCTTATTAGGTTCCAGCAATATATTACACCGCTGTTTAAATGGATTAAAGTCACTGACATCTTCCCTAGCTTAGGCATGCACAATTTCATTAAATGATAGTTCAGTTTCTAGGCTGGGTTCACAAACTTCACTGCAGCATTTGGATGTTTTGTTTTTTCGGTTTCTATTTAATTTCCTGAAAATACCTTGTTCAGAAGTTTGAGGCTGTCCAGCCATGATTATCTAGTTTGAAAACAGTTTGGAATGAAAGATAATAATCTCAAAGTCATTGTAACCTTACCGTCCGGCTCTCAACCCAACCCCCTGCTCTGGTTCCAACGCCTCCTGGTTCTGCTTCCGGTCTCTACTTTTTGCTTCCCTCTACATGAACGTGTGACTTCTGCAGCAATTTACATGTCCATCTCAGGACGAAGCATAACGTAGGGACCAGTGGGGGAAAAGTGCTGGAATTGGAATGGTGGGGCATCATTATGCTTACTATGATATCTTTTGTTATTTTTAGATATTCTAGGCTGTTTTCAAACTAACTTTTCGTTGCTGGACAACTCAGTTAACATGTTTTATTTTTCGAGCCAGTTGAGCGTATCTCCTAAAGAGAGGGAGCATATTAGAAAATATATCTATTATAAAGATGCTTAGGCAAAACCAAAAAAACATTGCAAGCTAAACAACTGCACTTTGTGGATAGTTCGACTGTTTACGTCTCCCTGTGGGTGCAACTCCTAGATGTAGGTAAAAAATGCATCCAAACTGAACATGTTCTTGGCGTGTTTTTGATGGTTCAAGGAAACCAGAACACTTAGAAACCCTTGTAAGCACAAGAGCATACATATTCACTGCAGTATACAAATAATCGGAGGGCACAAGATCTCTTTATTTATTAATGTTGAAATCTGTGCCTGGGAGTGACTATATTTCCATATTATAAGCGTATGGCTGTGTAGCTGCAGAGAGGCATTTCCAGGGGAAAGAGAACCATCTTGCTAGTGCCACTTATTGGCAAGGTTTGCTAGTACCACTTATCTAAGGTTTAACAAACCTTGGAACATGACAAGGAAAAATAGCCAGGCCAAATTTCCATCCACACAAAGCTGTTTTGGAGTAAATTTCTGGCTGGCTGAGTGAGATGTTGTGGGTGCATCTTAGGCCAGTACCTCCTCTAGACTATGCAATTTATTCAAAATGGAGCAAGTATTACACCCATTGAAAACATTAATCACCTATATGTAGGGTTCTCTTTAAATGTATTATCATTCATGACTAATGAAGTAATACTGAAAGTAATAATCTGTTGGACATTTTCTAAAGAGGGAAGTGCACACTGATGATTAACGTACAATTAGAAGTGGTGGGCGATGTAGGCTAGTGGACCATGTAACCTGTGTGAGTCACGATGGTTGGGTGTTGTAAATACCCTTGTCTGGAAATGACAGAATAACTAAAGTACAAACAACTCAAGACTATCAGAGCTTTCTACCTGTTCATCTCTGGTTCAGGTATAGTCCCGGGAATCTCTTTGGTTATAAACAGAGAATTGGTTCACGCAGTTTCCCTCACTCAGGGTCTACGTACGAGTTAGGTTTGATGCATTTAAGACTTGCTAGAGGTAAAATTGATGTTTCTCGTACCTCAAGAAATTCTAGTAAACTGACTCATTATGAAAATGCAACCAAGACTAGTTATATTTCCTTTTCTTTGTTAAATGCTAAACATGAAGAATAGGCAGACCATATCATTTAATCTTTTTATGTAGTTTTGCTGCCATAGTGGAGTAGTTCATATCCTTACTGCAGTAATCTGAATGGGATCCTTGAAATCTTGACTATTTTTGCACTGAAGAGAATGGACAAGAGCTTGACTCCTGGAGGTCACTTTTCTAATCTGTCTGATGGTAGGTTAGAAAAAAGTGAAAAAGGTGTCTGCAACGTGTAATGCAAGGGCTAGATGCATGGTCCCAACCGGAGGTCTGTCATATGACTGCAATAGCATGATGTAACGCAGTTCGGAATGCATTGTTTTCTTGCTTGATCACACTCCAGTATAAGTGAATGGGAAAAGTTGTCAGCCCATTTACTTCTATTGTAGCGCGACTGTTACAAGTTGCAATACAACTCTATAAAAATGAAATTTCCAGACCTGAAGTGTTTTGAATGCCAATGTTTCTTGTACACATTAAAATCCTATTCTTGGATTTTTGAATTTCTTGTTATCATGACATGCAAGGTAGGGAGCCTAGCTGTTACCATTCACTATGTCAGAATAGCAGGCCTACATAAAACTAGATTTGCCACGATGCTCCCTTCTCTTCAAAACAGTTTGTAATGTCTCTTGTAATGATCATAGTCAATACATCTATTGCTTCTCATCGTTTGGTATGCAATATATCCCAAACTGATAAGAGAGATATTAGGTCTTCCTCAAATTATATTTTAGTAATATTTCCCTGTTTTGAGCCAAATCTTTAATGTAACGGATCAAACGGGCCAAGTTATATCACCAGGCATCTGGGCCCGCCAAACCTCCTCCTATTCTAGTATTTACTAAAGATATTCTAATCCTTGTCCTGCTGCATTAAACAAACATTGAATGCCTTATTATTGCTGTTGATATCTGAAGTATAAAGCAGAAAAGGAAACAAGTTCTGGGGGGGGGGGGGGGCACAGAATTCTGAACTATCTTAATGTTCTCTTCACATTTATATACAGGAATAAAATGTAATTCTAACATGAAAAAAAGCCTTGAAATAGATGGAATCTGTATAACCTCTTATGATTATACTAAAGGCTATGTACACCTTCAGGAGAATTTTTTTTATGATTGCTTTTTACCCATTTTGGGATAAAAATCATCTTTTTAAATTGGTCTTCATCCAAAATATTGAGCCATTCAGTCACAAAGGGTTAACTGTCTAGCTGTGTTAATGGTACTTTCACTTTGTGCTGGTCAACTAATAACCATTATCTATAAATTACTAAAAGGTCATAAATACTTGTTTAAAGGGGTTGAGAGCTGAACCCGGACATACCCAAATTTTCACCCAGGCAGCCCCCCTGATGTTAGCATTGGAACATCTCATGCTCCGATGCGCTCCCTTGCCCTCCGCTAGATCAGGCAGGGCAATGGGCTCTTTTGTTTACAATTACACACTCCGGGCGGAGGCTTCCGCCCAGCAGTGTGTTTGGTGACTTCACCGGCTCAGATGGATGTGCTTTAGCGCTGCCCTAGCCGTTTTACTGGCTAGGGTAGCGCTAAATCCCGCCCATCGGTGCCGGTGACGTCACCGTGGTTCCTGGAAGCCCAATGGAGAGCCCTGATCGTCACCGAAACCCCTGAAAATGCCTTTCTTTGCGCGATTTAGCGCAGGGCAAAGGAGAGCATCGGAACATGAACTGCTCCGATGCTCAAGTCAGAGGGGCTGCCTGGGTGAAAATGGAGGTATGTCCGGGTTCAGCTCTGAACCCGGACAACCCTTTTAAGTCACATACTTATCAGTAAGATAAGAATTGAACTTTAATGTGTGTTTATAAGGTCAGAGATAAGGAGCCCTCCAGGTGATCTGCCTGTCGCGACAGAGTGAAAAATTTATATCCTGCTACTAGATAAACTCAAAGCTATGCAGGGAAAAAGGCTCAACATTTTTAATGAAGGCCAATTGAAAAAACGATTTTTAGCTTAAATGAGAACGATGCAATAATATAAAAAAATGCCCCCAAAGGTGTACATAGCCTTTAAGTAGCTTTTGATTGAAGTGACTGCTTACATTACTGACCGCCATTGTGTCACTGTACACCATGTAGAGTTATATACAATAAAAGGCAAGGGTTAACTTGAACCTCCCCTGACATACTGTAGTCTTACTACTAGACTGAACCTCCAGCCTTGTCTATTACTACTAGAATAAACATCCCAATCTTGCCTTTGTACTAGAATGGATTACCCACTTTGTTTTTACTATTAAAATCAAACCCTAACCTTGTTTTTACTACTTGAATGTAACCCCCCCTCAACCTTTTCTTTTACTACTAGAGTAAACCCCCAACTTGTCATTTATTACTAGAATGAATCCCCCAACTTTTTCTTTTACCACTAGAATAAACTCCCCCCAACCTTGTCTTTTACAGCTAGAATGAACCTTCTAGACCTTGTCTTTTACTACTTGAATGAACCCCCTGGCCTCACCTTTTAATACTGGAATGAACCTCCCGCATTTTCTCTTTTGTTACTAGAATGTATCCCCCGGTCTTGCCTTTTACTAGAATGACCCTACATCTATACTTTTAGTATGTGTTTGACTTATTACAGGATAATTCCAAGTGAACTTTTGGTTACTATAGATAATTTCTAGTAGGTGCACTTGCTAGATGTTTCACTAATGATGTTCTTCTACTTTGTGGTTTGTGTCACCTGCCCACTTTACACTTAAGATCTGGTAGTTTTCTTTTTCTTTCTTTCAGCTGATAAAACGGGTTGTACTGTATGAACTGGTGATGATGATTACCATGACTGTTATCAACATCTTTCCCTGAAGTTCGTCTGCTCAGTGGGGGTGGATGTTGACAAAGGATGGAAAGCAATCTGTCTCTATAATGGGCATGCTCTGGCAGATGGGCTGTTTTATTTTAGCTCCATAACAATGATTTTTAAGTTGAAAAATATATGGTATATTGTTTATCAGAAGTCTAAAAGTAGAGCATCTTTAATTAAGAAACTAAGGTAACTTTAGTTTTAAAGCTTGAAATGGTTTTCTAAGATTTTTTTTTACTGTTGACCTATCCTCTGGATAGGTCATCAGTATCTGATCAGTAGGTTTCCGACACCCGGGACCCTTCAGATCAGCTGTTTCGGGCTTATCAAGCACAGCGCCATCCATTGTATAGCGTTTGTGCTTGGTATTGTAGTCAACTTGAATGGGGCTGAGCTGCTCCGAGGCCATGTGACCACATGAATGTGTTGTCACTTGGTCAAGGAAAAGCAGAGCGAAAGCAATGGCACTTACAGGAGCACCACTGCCTTCTCAAACAGCTGATCAACCGGGGTTCCGAGGATGGGTCATCAGTAAAACAAAAATTACAGAAAACCCCTTTAATTGTATTCATTTAATACAACTCGGCCATAACCATTTCATATATGCACCATTATTGTGTCCCACATTCCCTGCTACCCATCATTTGGACTGTATATAGTGTTCATTTCCACTTAAAGGATGAGTTCAGATGAAAATGCCTGAGCATCATTCTACACTCAGTTTTACCGACTCAAAGACTTACGAAGTACAGTATCTTTATTCCCACTGTCCTCTCTTCAGCTAGGCTATGACCCCTCCCCCATATTCTGAGAACTGTTCATTGGGCTGGCCTTAAATTGAGAAGTAACAGAGATATAAATGTATATTTTACAAGTTTACTAAATCTTTTCCCACAAAAATATCAATATCAATCTCCTGAGATCCCCCTGCTCTACACCATGCTGCCTACAGATTGATTTGCATTTTGTGGTGACAAGTCCTCTTTCAAAAGACAAATTCAGCTCTACTATTTAGGAGATTGCTATGAGGACATATAGGAATGTGAATGATAACTTAGAAGTGTTTTTTAAACATTTATAAAAATATTTTCTTTTCTCTCTTAAGCAAATTTACCAATGCCCACCATTACTGCCTTGGATGGAGCAGCTTTAGGAGGAGGCCTTGAGATGGCATTAGCAAGTGACATCATTGTGGCAGGTAAGATTACGGTACAGATTGTGTCACGTAATGAAACATGTCTTTCCTGACATCCTGACATATACAGTGGACACATTTCTGGAGGATATTGTTATTTGCAGAAAAACTGAAGGACACATATTAAGCTCACCATTCAAATGTCATATTTGTGCTGCGACGCAGCTGTCAACTACATGGCAGATTCAGTAGTGCACCACAAAAGAGTGCATTAATATTAAAGGATTACTTAATAGTAGTAGTCTATACTAGAACATGAATATATTTTGATTTACTGAACTCAGGATAAAACGTCTTCTATAAAGAGGTTGTTCAGCCGTTAATATTGATGACCTGTAGTCAGGATATAGTCAGAACAGGTCATCAAAATCTGATTGGCGAGGGTCGTACTCCCAGCACCCCACCGATCAGCTCCTGGTCTTCACACTACACCTCATCTCCTGTGGAGCAGTGGCATAGTGTAATTAAAAGCACTCGCTCCATTCACTTGAAAGGAGCAGGTACTTGTGTTGGACTGCACTTCTGAAACAAAGCGCAGTGTAATAAACAGGAAGCAGTGTTCGCATGGAACGCTGCCTCCTCTTCAAACAGCTGATAGGCAGGGGTGTCGGACTCTCACCGATCAGATATTGATGACCTATCCTGATGATTAGTCATTAATATTCACGGCTGGACAACCCCTTTAAGTGATTTGGGTTTATATTTCGATTACAAGGAGAACATAATGCATTAAAATAAGACAATAATGCAATAATATGGTGACAATAATAAGCCAGTATTACACAGTAATTAATTTAGTATAGCACTAAGGTTACAGTCCACATGCGGGAGTGCATCCTTCAGAATAAGCTAGATATGGAATTTGGATATGAAGGCCTCTACATAACTTCAGTGATCCAGCGCCAGGTCCTTATTAAGACCGCCAGTTTTAATAAATGTGCCCCTTAACTTATATAGCCTGGAGGATAGAAGTCAAAGGGACAACATTATTAGATCTTTTAAATATGTTAGCAGTTTAACTAAAGTTTAGGAGGGTAGTATTTTTAATAAGAAGCTAAACAGAAGAACATGGAGCCACAATCTGATGACATTTGGGGGGAAAATCTGCAACAATTATTATTTTACTTAAAGGTCAACCCTATACAACACCATTTCCAAAAATGTTCCAAAAACATGTAAAAAGTTAATAAATGTAAATAAAAACAATGCAATAATTTGCAGATCCCGTAGACCCATATTTTATCCACAATACATCATAGAACACATATAATATGTTGAAAGTGAGACATTTTAACATTTAGAACTTGATGGCAGCAACACATCTCAAAAAAGTTGGTACAGGGGCAACAAAAGGCTGGAAAAGTAAGTGTTACTAATAAACAGACGCAGGAACAAATTGCAACCAAGTCACATGACTGGATAAAAGAAGAAAATGTTAGAAAGGCAGAGTCTCTCAGAAGCAAAGATGGGCAGAGCTTCACCAATCTGTGAAAAACGGTGTCTAAAAGTTGTGGAAAAATTTCAGAAAAATTTTCCTCAATGTAAAATTTTTAAGAGTCCGAATATCCCACCATCTACAGTATGTAATATAATCAAAATATTCAGAGCATCCGGAGAAATCCATGTGTACAAAGAACAAAGCCAATATTGGATATTCGTGATCTATAGGCCCTCAGATGGCAATCCAGAAACACCACCATCTTCTCTGGGCCATAGCTTATTTAAAATAGACTGTGGCAAAATAGAAAACTGTTTTGAGGTCAGAAAAATCTAACTTTTATATTCTTTTTGGAAACCACGGACTCGAGAGGAAAGTGACCATCCATCTTAGGGCACAATTCAGGAGCCTGCATCTCTGATGGTTTTGGGGTTGTATTAATACATATTGTGTGGGCAACTTACATATCTGGAAAGGTACTGTCAATCTGGAGGGTTAAGAACAGCATATGCTCCCATCCAGATGTCTTTTTCAGGGAAGGCCTTGCAAATTTCAGCAAGATAATGCTAAACCACATACTGCATCCATTCACAGAAGAGTCCGGATGCTGAATTGGTCTGCCTGCAGTCCAGACTTTTCACCAGTAGAAAGCATTTGTCAGAGAAGCCCCAGGACTGTTGAGCATCTAGAATCGTACATTAGACGAAAAAGGATAACATTCCTCTCCCAAAACTCCAGCAACTGGTCTCCTTCCTTCTAAGAAGTTTACAGACAGTTGATAAAAGAAAAGGGGATACTACACAATGGTAGACATGGTCCTGTACCAACTTTTAGATGCACTGCTGACATCAAGTTCTAAATGAGTTCATTTTTTTCATGAAATAGTAAAATGTCTCACTTTCAACATCAGATGTGTCTGTTCTGAAAATAAAATGGGTCTATGAGATTTGCAAATCATTGCATTCTGTTTTTACTTACATTTATTTACACAGCATCCCAACTTTTTTTACATTGGGATTGTAAAAAAACAGAAGTGGATGAGTAAATTTAGAGAAACGTAATACAGAAATAAAAAACAGAGGAGTGCATGCTAGAAAATAAAAGGCAGAAATGGAAGTATTACATGAGGGGGAGGGAAATTATTAAATTGATAACATCACCAAAATAATAAACTCACAGGTCCAGAATTAAAGGGGTTTTCTGGGAATTAAGAAAAAAAAAAAAAGCCTAAATATTACTTTATTATACATACAAACCGTATTCCAAAAAAGTTGGGACACTAAACAAATTGTGAATAAAAACTGAATGCAATGATGTGGAGATGGCAAATGTCAATATTTTATTTGTAATAGAACGTAGATGACAGATCAAACGTTTAATCCGAGTAAATGTATCATTTTAAAGGAAAAATACGTTGATTCAAATTTTCACGGTGTCAACAAATCCCCAAAAAGTTGGCACAAGTAGCAATAAGAGGCTCGAAAAAGTAAATTTGAGCATAACGAAGAGCTGGAAGACCAATTAACACTAATTAGGTCAATTGGCAACATGATTAGGTATAAAAAGAGCTTCTCAGAGTGGCAGTGTCTCTCAGAAGCCAAGATGGGTAGAGGATCACCAATTCCCACAATGTTGCGCAGAAAGATAGTGGAGCAATATCAGAAAGGTGTTACCCAGCGAAAAATTGCAAAGACTTTGCATCTATCATCATCAACTGTGCATAACATCATCCGAAGATTCAGAGAATCTGGAACAATCTCTAAGCTTAAGGGACAAGGCCGTAAAACCATACTGGATGCCCGTGATCTCCGGGCCCTTAAACGACACTGCACCACAAACAGGAATGCTACTGTAAAGGAAATCACAGAATGGGCTCAGGAATACTTCCAGAAACCATTGTCAGTGAACACAATCCACCGTGCCATCCGCCGTTGCCAGCTGAAACTCTACAGTGCAAAGAAGAAGCCATTTCTAAGCAAGATCCACAAGCTCGGGCGTTTTCACTGGGCCAGGGATCATTTAAAATGGAGTGTGGCAAAATGGAAGACTGTTCTGTGGTCAAACAAGTCACGATTCGAAGTTCTTTTTGGAAATATGGGACGCCATGTCATCCGGACCAAAGAGGACAAGGACAACCCAAGTTGTTATCAACGCTCAGTTCAGAAGCCTGCATCTCTGATGGTATGGGGTTGCATGAGTGCGTGTGGCATGGGCAGCTTGCATGTCTGAAAAGGCACCATCAATGCAGAAAAATATATATTCAGGTTCTAGAACAACATATGCTCCCATCCAGACGTCATCTCTTTCAGGGAAGACCCTGCATTTTTCAACAAGATAATGCCAGACCACATTCTGCATCAATCACAACATCATGGCTGTGTAGGAGAAGGATCCTGGGTACTGAAATGGCCAGTCTGCAGTCCAGATCTTTCACCTATAGAGAACATTTTGCGCATCATGAAGAGGAAGGTGCAACAAAGAAGGCCCAAGACGATTGAACAGTTAGAGGCCTGTATTAGACAAGAATGGGAGAGCATTCCTATTTCTAAACTTGAGAAACTGGTCTCCTCGGTCCCCAGACGTCTGTTGAGTGTTGTAAGAAGAAGGGGAGATGCCACACAGTGGTGAAAATGGCCTTGTCCCAACTTTTTGGGGATTTGTTGACACCATGAAATTCTGATTCAACATATTTTTCTCTTAAAATGGTACATTTTCTCAGTTTAAACTTTTGTTCCGTGATTTATGTTCTATTCTGAATAAAATATTAGAAGTTGGCACCTCCACATCATTGCATTCAGTTTTTATTCACGATTTGTATAGTGTCCCAACTTTTTTGGAATCCGGTTTGTATATTCTCAAATATCTTTCATTAGTTATAATGAATTGTTTTCTCTGGGGAGCAATCATTAGGAGAAATAAAATGGCTGCCGTCCTATTAGTACATGCAAAACCTGTCCTAGTCACATAGCAGGACACAGCCACATCTCCACCTCCTCTCTGTACTTCATGTCTCCTCGCGAACTCCATTCCCAGAGAGATTCAGCTGAAGATCTTATCATGTATTCAGGATCATAATCCCTGACAAGCAGAACAGAGGAGGATGAGGCAGCTCTCTAGCTCAGTGTTGTGAAGTAACTTGTCCTCCTGTGTGATAAGGACAGGTTTTGTGTGTACAAATAGGATGGCGGCCATTTTATTTCTCCTAGAGAAAATGAGCCATTATAACTAATGAAAGGTATTTGGGAATATATTTAAAATAAAGTAATATTTACGTATTTTCATTTTCTTAATTCCTGGAGAACCCCTTTAATAATGTGTCTGTGCCAAAAAAGTGGCCCAGTTTGGCCCATCTGGTTTCTTTCTGACATGCTTGATAAAGGGTGGGGCCATATGGGAAATGAGGTAGGGCTTTGTGGAAAAGGTGGTCCTAAGATGCCCCACAATTCTAGTGTAAAAATGTCTCAAAGTCAGGGAAAAGTGTCTATCCCTGCACCAGTCATCATCCAGCCTGAGTCTCTGTGATAAATCGGGTGCAGGTCTAGGCAGCCTGTCTAAGCTTTCTACGCTGTCTATAGAATTAGTAAATCTGGGTCACTTTTTGGCATTAATACAGGAATAGTCATCATGAACCAGAAGCGATAACAAGAAATGAAATCATTGATCTGTTCACCTGTCTCATTTGTAATAAACATTGTGAGCAGAGTGTTGAGAACTGTCAGCCTGTAAAATTTGGCAGTAATTTGTAATGATTAAAGCTTTTGACCTGGGGGAGTACCGAGGCAGTTCGGGAATGTACAGTCATCAAAATACTTGTCCTCCCACAGACCTCTGTCTGATAGCAAACATCTCTCTGTTCTAGTGCTGAGCTGCAATGGATGACTTATATATTGAAAAACAGAGAAATAGAAGCAGGATGGATTTATCAGGAATATATTAAAAGTTTTGCTGATATGAGCATGTAACTGTAAAGAAGACTGTAGAAAGAAAATAACCAGTTCACCGTCAGATCAAATTTGTTCAAATATTCTTCTAAGGGTCCATTCACACGTCTGTTGTTTCTTTCCTGATCTGTTCCGTTTTTTGGGGAACAGATCTGGACCAGATCTGGACCCATTCATTTTCAATGGGTCCTGAAAAAAATCGGACAGCACAATGTCAGATTTTTTTTCAGGACCCATTGAAAATAAATGGGTCCAGATCTGGTCCAGATCTGTTCCGCAAAAAACGGAACAGATCAGAAAAGAAACAACGGACTTGTGAATGGACCCTTAATGTTATATTACTGATTATCACTTTGGCAGATCACTTTTTATGGATGAGACCCATAGAGTATACTAGAAAGCTCTTCATCATTAAATAATACAGCTTTTATCTATAATAAATATAACATTATCATATGTATAATTTGCAGTTCTGTAAGGTAAACAAGACAGAGGATAGTATGATATTACAGAGGGATTTGGGGAAACAGAGGTTCAAATAACATCCAGTATGGATAAATGTACAATTGTGCACTTGGGCTATGGAAACAAAATATAAAATTATGTACTACACTTGGTAAAACTGCCTCTGGAAAAGACTTGGGTATATTGGTGTACAGTAAAATTGACCAGTTCCAGGCAGCTGCTGCCAAGGCAAATAAAATAATGGGCTCCATCAAAAGAGGCATATATGCTAATGCCAAGCCACTAATCAGACCACACTTGGGATATTGTGCACACTTTTGGGCACTTGTGTCTAAGAAGAACATAGCTGAAATAGAGTGGGTACAGAAGAGGACAACCAAGGTAATTAAGAGAATGGGCAGATTATAGCACCAAGACAGTGAACTGTCAGCTACATGATATTGTGAATGGTTTATTTATTGATTCAAGACGGGCCAGGATGCTTTTTCTTGAAGCATATAATATAACCGGTTATGGGTACTAGATTTCTAGAGAAGGTACACTGATTAAGGATTTTTTCTTATAGCCTTATTTGGAATCTGAAAGAAATTTTTCCCCTGATATTGTGTAATTGCAACTGCCTCATAATGGTTTTGCCTATTCTCTTGATCAACACCCTAGGATTATAGGTTGGACTTAATGGACCCATGTCTATTTCAACCTTATAATTATTTTACTCTGTAACTATCATCATCATACATTTATTAGCTTATGGACAGAAGATGGGTAAACCCTTGGAAATGTGGAGGATGTCCCATACCAAACTTGTCAGTAAAGGGCTACATACACAGTAGAGTATTGTCAGCCAAATCCACTGTTTCCAGAGGGGCTGGCCAACAATCTAATTGTATGGAGAGCTCCCAAATTTATCCTGATGATTTCGGTGGAGAAAAGGATCTGACAGATTAGATATTTTTTCTCCCAATTATTTTGTTCTCCTGGTTTCTGACAACTATACCATTCTTTAGTTAAAATGGTAGTCTAGAGTAACTTCTATGCTGTCATATGATGTGCCACGTATAATCAGAGGACTACCTTCAGTGGTGTTTTGAACATACCATGGCTCCTGGAGGAGCACAGCCCAGTATTTTTTAATTAGAATGATGTGAATATGCAGTGCCAGATAAAATTCTCTTAAAACATAGTACCTATTGGAGTGTGGTTTCATTTTTTTTTTTACAGTGGCATATGTCTACCACTGACTCCCATTTAAAAGGATGTTTTTTGTATAGTTCCCCCTATACATCGAAGTGAGCTTTCAATGATTTATAATATGACCTTCATCCTCTTGGTTGTCCATAGCATCTAGTCAGGTTCTAGCTGGAAGTTTTCCAGAGTACGTTTGAAAAGTAAAGTAGTAATCTGATTGGCTGCAGAACAGTTTATATAGTCAGGAGTTGGCATGGCTTAATCATTGTAACAAATAGTGGTGTAATATCAAGGACTTTGAGCAGAGATTATTTTACTGAGCAATTCCTAAAGGCAATATTACATATATTTGTCCGGAAATGTGGTTTCACCTTGACAGTGCTGAGAAGTATTATAAATGAATTTACAACATAGCAAATATAACATCATGCTTTATTTGTACTTTCATTATTATAAGCAGGAGAGTAGCTGTAGTGGGTGCAAAGGTAGCAGCCCAAAGACCCTTGTGTCTTATAAGAAGACACCAGTATTATAGAAAGTACATGTTGGGAAGGTTCTGTTATAGATAGGGCACTGGGGCCTAGAATCTTCAAGTTACACCTCTGGCTGGAGGGAAGGGGTTAGGTCAAGAATTTGGCATTGGGGGATGCTGTTTCAATTTTTGACTCAGGCAGCAGGAAGGCTATGTGTTTCCCGGCCCCTGGCCACAAAGCACTGAGCAAAGGGGGGCCCAAGCTGAACTATTGCACCAGAGCCTTTAGCTACGCCCCTGATTACAGGTAATAGTAGAGTCCTCAATAAATCAGATTATTATGCACAATCAAAGACTTCATTTGGCAGCAGTATTAAAATATTGAACTGTGTCTCTAGATATTTGTGGTTATTGAGTACCATCATGTCTTGCATGTGCAACTTATCTTCATTTTTTACTATGTTTATCAAGTAGCCACAATGATAGTGTCACGTTTGGGTGTGGAGGGAAACACCACACAGAACATAGGAGGGAAAGGGGTGAGGGAATACGGCCTGGAAACTAGGGAAAGTTGATGGACTCCTCCTAGTAAAACCCTAATCAGTCCTGACTAAAAAGCGAATCGTAAATATTTTTTCCATTCACTACATGCAATAATAGTTTTTTTTATGTTTATGTTTTTTTATAGTTTTGTTTTGCATGTATAACTGGGAAAGGGGGTGATTTGAATTTTTTATATAATTTTTTTTATTCATATTTTTTTTTTAAATGAAGAGTTAAGTGACCGACAGCCGCCATGTATAAAGCAGGCTTAGCTAGTAAACCAGCTCCATACACACCTTACGCACCTCATCTGTACAGTTATGTCTGTCGTCGTGAAGGTATTAATAAAAATTACACTTTTACATGTGTCTGTTTGTTCTACAGATTGATTCCTTTTACATGTATGAAGCACCTTGAATTTTATTTTCTTACTTGTGTCCTTCTAGTATTTGGTATTCTATTACCAGTTAATTTCCTCTGCATCCTCACTACATGCTGTGAAATCTCAACCTTAGAAGGGAGGTACTGGTATAGAGAGAGTGCATCAAATGGAGCAGCCCCTAAAACCTTATTTACATATAATGAAAAGAAGCATTTCTGAGGATTAGAGGGCCAGAATTTCACAAGAAACTTATGGTTATGTTTCGGGGCAGCTACATGACAGTATGATTACTTTGAAACCTATTTTGAAGTTCATAGACTGCCTTTAAAGGGGTTTTCTGGGCTTTTAATATTAATGACCTTTCCTCAAGATAGAGCAGTAATAAATAGGTTAGAGCAGCACCAATGCACCTTGTATGACTCCCTCGGAATGCAGCAGCTTGTCCAGACCACCGATCCTCAAAGGTCAGCAGATCAGCGAAGAAATAGAAGATGATAGCAGCATATCCAAATGAGGGTCCTTTATTCACCGATCATCCATGAAACATTGTACAAAAAAGGGCAACGTTTCGGCTACACAGTAGCCTTTATCAAGCATAATATCAAACATTGGTTCCAAACATACTGTATATAGTGCAAAAAATACCACCCCTAATCAAAGGGGACCAATAGAATTCAATTCCATATTCATGCAACACCCACTAATTTATTATTATCCAATGGGACATATCACCTAACGATAATATACCTGCCAAAATTAGTGACACGTGCTTTACCTCTTGGTGATAGGTGGTTGCCGGGACATTCACTGCATGCACCTGATTTCTTGTCTGCGTTCATTCCTCCTCAATGCACATCCAATCACAGGTAACGGATGTCACACTATCATGTGACCATCCCCACCTCACGTGACCCGTTGCCTGACATCGCATGACTAAATCAGACTCGGCCACACAGAAAAACATCTCCATATCCATGGAGACCTGCTCTGCCATGTGATATAATGCAATATATCAGAACATCTTACTCATCGGTTAATGTATTATATTAGTTAATTTGCTGTCAAGGCCTATAATAGTTATATTTAGACTGTAACTCAATTGCGCCGAGGTTAATCGCCGACTTTCCACTCACATGCATGATGTGAATCCCGCATCCACCATCCGCCACCTATAAACAATACAAATAAGTGAAATTAGAAAACAATTTTTAAAACCAACAAATACCGAAGAACATACATATAGACATATAAAGCTATTCAATACCACTTACATTGAATTCTATATTTAATCCATAAGATTGTAATGACCTCAAGGTAAATATCCATCTCAGTTCCTTCTTTCTCAAGATTAATTCCCTATTACCTCCCCTCCTCAATACACCAACAGAATCAATTACACGGATTCTCAACTGATTGATAGAATGGCCACAATGTACAAAGTGTTTCGCAACTGGTTTGTCCATCATCTTTTTTCTGATGGTGCTTTTATGTTTATTGATCCTCTCTCTAAGTTCCATAGTAGTCTCCCCGATATATATTAAACTACACGGGCACTGAATCATGTATATCACATCTCGCGATCTGCACGTATAATAACCCTTGATGTTGTAATCCTGTCCAGTATATGGGTGTGCAAATGTGTCCCCTTTTATCATATTTCCACAGTTACAGCATCCCAAACATGGAAAATTGCCCGTCTTTCGTGGAGCCAGATACCGTTGTTTATCTGTATATGTGCTACTCACATCTGCTTTCACCAATTTGTTTCACAAATTGGTGTTCCTCTTATATGCCATGAGTGGAGGTGTATCAAATTCCTGTACAGTTGGTAAACCCTTTAGTGAGATGTGCCATCGGCGGGGGTCCCCAATATTAAAATCCCACAAAACCCCTTTAACCTTCAGAGCTGATATTGGATTTGTTTGGGTAATGTTTCGTAGAAATACAGTTCCCACATATTATGAATAGATCAGATTCTTAGTAAGAAAAACTGTTATGTTATTATGAATATTCAATTATATTGTTTCAGCTTCATCTACAAAAATGGGTCTTGTTGAAACCAAGTTGGCCATAATTCCTGGAGCAGGTAAGGTTGGTGTAAATGTGAAAAAAAGCATATCAAATCTATGCATACAGTGATATCTGCTTATATTAAAAGCTACATTAGATTCATGTTATTTAGCATTTCACACAGAATAATTTGAGCCATTTTAGGACCCTTAACTTTGCATAAAACATATGGAAATAGTGTGTGTTGGGTGTTGTATTAATAGACTGGACTGTGTCTTTCAGTCATCAATAATCTGATCACAACGTGCCCTGCCACTAGGTCCTCAAGTCATCAGCCGTAATCTTTTGAGGATCTTGGAAGCAAGGGTTCAGTTTTCCTGTAGCACCACCACAGTGGACAATAAATGGTCACTAACTTTTCACACATCTTTGCATAAATCAATAATGTAGATGAATATAATTAACATTGTGATATATATTTTCAAAGAAAAATGTCTCTCCACTTATCAGCCTCCCCCTTTCCCCCTAAACAAACATTCTCGATCTCAAGGACAACTGTCAGGTCACTCCCCCCTGTCCTCTCTCCATAGACTTCTATAGGCATCTATAATCTGATCATATAGCCAGCTGACAGTTTGCCTGGGAGAATGTCAGTTTAGATGGGGGAGTGAATGAGCTGATAAGTGGAGAAAGAGACATTTTTCTCTGCTGAGATATATTACAAAGTTCACCTGTACTATTGAGATATGCAGAGTTATCTAAAAGGTTAATGGCCATTTAAGCATAGTTGAAATCAATTAGATGTCCGTACATAGATGTGATGGGTTTCCAAATCAAGAGACAGTCTCTCAACTTTTCTCAACTCTGGCTAATAAATGAGTGTCCTAAATGGGTGACTCCACTCTATTAATACAGAATTTCCTAATATTCGAAAATGTTCTTTCGCAATTAAACAGCCATATTAAATAGACCTTTTAAGGTGCTTTCTGGTTGTGGGTTATCTATTTTTAGAGATTTTAAAAGATGGTATGATTGGACAGAAATGTAGCCATATTACAAGTAAATATGATTTTTTCATTATTTTGCAACATCAGTGATATGTGCAATGAAGCCTATGCTTTTCTTTTGTAGTACACAATGTCACATACTTTATGTTGCAATTTATGTTACACCACCCAAAGTAATATGTGGACAGTACATTTATTGGCCGTGCATCAAGATCATTTTCCATCCCTTAATCCCTCCAGATATGTAAGATCATTTCCACCTGAAAAAAGTAAATAGTTAAGATCTTGAATTGTTTTCTTTTTGTCATTCTGTTTAGATGATTTTTAGTTGCCTACAGTACTTGCCTAGCAGCCTAGTAAAATAGGATCAGTACAGTTACTGTGTAACCTTGCAGATTTATCCTTACTGGGTACAAGAAGCAGGTTCTATAGTACTAGACAGCAACCCAGATTTGGTGAAACTACTTATTTGGCAGTCAGGACATGCTGACCACAGCTAGAGAACCACAGGTTGCTGTCCTCTGCTGTATGGGACTAATAATGGCTGCAAGATACCGTAACCTAAAAGAGGCATAGCTGCAGAGAAAACATTCACACTGGATTCTGCTGCTTGACATGACTCAAATACCCCTTTATGTGGGACACTCTGTAACAGATGTTGGCCTAGGACCCTCAATTTTTTTTCTTCAGGTACCTGAGCATTACTCTAAACTGTACTATATTATTGCTGGCATCCCAGATGGAAGTTTTCCATGGGATACTTGTTTGACCAGTTGTGAACATCTCATACCGGTGCCATACTACCTTATGGGTTCCTGAGAAGACCTAACTTTCGATGACTACATTATCTCCAATCTGCCAGTTACTAATACATGGGAAATGACTCCATTGCATGGCCAGCTTTTGCAAGCCCTATAACTGCCTATGAATTTATTCATTAACAACATATGGGTCTACCTTCCCAACATGTAGCAGTAGACTGTTATTTTGATTGTTTCACATTATGAAAGGCAGGCAGTTTACAATGGCAATATTTTAACGTGGGTTTTATTATTTGTCTCAGCTGTCAGTTTAAGTTATGACTATTTAAATGATGGGAATTAACATCTTGCTAAAACGTGTTGCGTTTAAGAGAAACATATGATAAAAAATAAACATTGTGCTTGTAACTAATCTTGTCATGCAAGATATGGTAATTTTTTGTTAATGAACCAATGTGTTTTTGCATTTGCCACCTGCAATATCTGGAGCAAATAGGATCAACGTTTTTACATGCTCTGGTGTTATTTTGTCTTTATAGTTAAAATGTTGTATTGCTGTACTTTACAATAACTTTTAATATATGCTACTTTACAATGACTTTTAATAGACGCTAAGACATTATAAACTGGGCTATCCATTTATATTGATACCCTTGGGTTCCAAATATTTTCTTTTATTTAATCAGATCTTGGTGGGCTGCAGGATATGTAAGTATAATTTATGTGGTAAAGGAAGAAGGGGTTGTATCGGTTCTAGATTGAGCTATCCTTAGGATAGGTTATCAGTGTCAGATCAGTGGGGGTCCAACGCCCATCACTCCCACCCTTCAGCTGTTTGCAGAAGCTCCAGTGCCGGAACTGAGGGCTGTATTACACTGGCAGATTGTCTGCCAGATCATCCCTAATGAGTGCTAGTTAGTGTAATACTGCTGCTGATTACAGCATGAACGAGCAAACAAGAAAACGCTCGTTCATCAGGGCAATCAAGATTTTTAAGCATGCTTAAAAATCATCATTGGCCAGAGGCAGATCATGCTGTGTAATCACGATCTGCTGCCGGCAAACAACTACTCAGTTCTGGACCAGCGATGGCATAATGAACACTCCTCCTATACAGTAGAGGAGATCGCTGCATGTAATAGCAGCAATCTCCTCCCCTAGCAGGGGACAGTTGTGAGCTGAATCGCTAAATGTAATGACGCCCTAACACGAGCCAGAAGCACAACTCCTTCCACTGTGTAGTGACCATGCTGAGGTACTGAAGCTCAGCTCCAATTCAGGTAAAAGGGAACTGAACTGTCTACCTTTTTGTGTTTTATTTTGTTCTCATTTCCTACTTATTTTTTAGTACAGTTTAACATGGTAAAAAATTGACGTAAAACCGTATTAATGCTGCAGATATGGGGAATAGCATGATCTGTGACTTTTTTTGTCCTGATGTCAAAAAAATTTAAAGAAAGCGGCACTCCAAGCCCTTAATAGGGTGAAAACTAGCTTGCAGTACTCTGGTACCTGATAATGATTCAGGGTATCTTGGTGTATGCAGAGTTAGATCCTGGCTCCGGATCCCAGCATATAGGATATATATATAGAATATCTGCAGCACTCTTCCACTTCAAGCAATGGTTATTTTATTTCACCATAAGGCAGCAAACATAGCAACGTTTCAACTTAAAGTATTTTTCAAGCAATGTGAGAGTGTACTCGTATTCCTTAAAAAGGTTCCCAGCAGGTGTGTGCTATACATTATAGGTGACTCCCACCGCATTAGATGAATAATATGCAGATATAGGTATAGTATACACATACATAATTAATAATCAGATATGGAAACAAGAAGTGATGTAGTAAAAAACTTATTGTGTTTGCAGTCCACACGGAAGCAGGAGCATACCTCCAGCACTACAGAGGGCAAGGGCTCATTCACATGACTGTATGAACGGTTCTGCATTTGTTCTGCACTTTTGCAGAATTATTCATTTCAATGGGGCCGCAAAAGATGCGTACAGCACACTGTGTGCTATCCGCATCTATTGTTCCTCTCTGCAGACAAGAATAGGCATTTCTATAATGGTAAATTGCGGAACGCTCATGGGCGGCATTAGTGTTTTGCGGATCCGCAGTTTGTGGACCGCAAAACACGGCGTTGTCATGTGAATGCGCCCCAAGTCTAAGGCTGTTCCTAGCATCATGCTGGTTCAAGTGTGCATGCTCTTGTAATCATGCAGGAGCAAAGTCCCGTTTTAGTAATGACTCATTCGCTTGCAAGGGAGACCTGGCGTCATTGTGTGGGGCGTTACTCTAGGAACGTCCATTGTTGCTAGGAAGAAAAAGGTCACACAATAAGGGTGTGTAGGACATTCATGACATCACCATTGTGGGCGGTGATTCAGTGGCATCCCTGGAAACTAGGCGGTAGAAAGCATAATAGCCTATATATAAATGGTGGGGAATGTGTGCAACAGACATTTGAAGGCCAAAATCATTACATGGAGGGGAGGAGAGGAGTATAGCAATTCCATGTAACTGGCAGCTAAGATACTAGGCAATAACAGGATCCATACTTCCCTAAGGTTGCCACTATGTGGGATCACCATTTGAATGACTAACTCACATTCACTATGGCATCCTATTGGTGACCACTGATACAAACACCATGATCATCTGAGTGTGGAGTCCACAAGTGGGGGACAAAATCTACAATCATTGTAATCGCTGGCTGTTAACTGGGTTTCACAATTGTACTCCATTCCGGATCTCCATTTAGGTGACAGGTACCGGTGAGGGGTAAAGATGTGTTTCCTTTCCATACATCACTTAACATTGTCCACCCTCTCAGTCAAATTGATGCTGGGTTGGGGTGGACAGGTAAGAATACACATAAACTCCGCCAATTGATCTGCTGAGACAGAAGAACACTCGCGTGCATCTCACCCTCCAGAATGACAGGAGGAACTATGAAGGCATCAGAAAGGAGGGTCCTCCACAGCCAATAATGAAGTAAGCATATATATATGACCGCAGGGACATTGCAGAATGAATATTACATATGAGGAATCACAGGTGTAAAATTGATGAATATGATACCTTTTCCCTGTCTGGCAATGTACAAAAGTTACCCTTAGGGCTCATGCACACAAACGTATTTTCTTACCGTGTCCGTTTAGTTTTGTACCGTGTCCGTTTAGTTTTTTAGACTGTATGCGGAACCATTCATTTCAATGGGTCCATTAAAAAAATGGAAGTTACTTTGTGTGCCTTCTGTTTCCGTATGTTCTTACATCCGTTCTGCAAAAGAAAAATAGAACATAGTACTGTTCTTTTTTGCGGATCTGTTTTTTTGTGGACCGCATAATCCCTCAGTCATATTACCACAATTATGTATTTATTTTATGCATATTCCCTAGCGCTTTACAGACATTAGCATCCAACTGTCCCCAATGGGGCTCATAATCTAAGGTCTTTGGAGAACATCAAACTCCAATCAGATGTTGCCCTTGGTCGGATTCGAACCTAGGACCCCAGCACTGCAAGGAACCTAGGACCCCAGCACTGCAAGGCACCAGTGCTAACCACTGAGCCACCGTGCTGCCCACACGATGGCAGCAATTTAAGCATGGGAAGCAGACTTTCTCATGGATGGAGTTAGGTAAACTCCTGAAAGGATTAGCCAATAGTAGTTGGTCTTTAAGGTTCATTGTTCTCCTGTAGGACATAAGGGGAGGGGCTTGAAACTTCTCTGCCGATGGGAAGGATTGTGTGAGTATCCACCAATTTTTCTTAACAACGTATGCTATTCTCCCACTAAAGTAGATGTAGCGTGAGACAAAAGGAATCCTCTTAGTCATACTTTTAGAATCTCTACTCTTTAGCAGGTCATCTCGTTATATATCATTGACCCTGATGCCTCAGGACAAGTGAATTTCCATGTCATTTCCTTGAGCCTTTCATCTATGCGTTAATCCTAACTAACAATTCTCCTAATGCGTAGCAGCTCTAGGTTAAAGATTCAACCATCCCACGAGGATGTGAGTTGTTGAACCTAAGGATGTTGGGGGTCATTTATAAGTCAGATATAAGTCAGATTCGCAGTGGCGCAGATTCTGTTGCGTGCCACATTGCGGCAGAATCTGTGACTTATTCTCTGCAAACGCCAGGTAAAAAAAAGAAGGGCGTGGTGTGGCCAGAGAAGTGGTAGGTCTGTCTCATTCATCATATTCTGCGCCTGGTTTAGGCCTAGAAAATGGTCTAAATGTAAGACAGCAAGGAAACTGTCTTACATTTAGAATTGGCTGTGGATACGCCAAAGTTATGTAGAGGCAGGCGCTTCTACATGACTTAGTTGAGCCTCTGCCAGCGCAGGGGCTTATTAAAACGCAGGCCTTAATAAACGTGCTCCATTGTTTCTATCCATTACTTTTGAAAAAAGATCGGCATAAAGCCCTGTTCCCTGTGTATGTACTAGGGTGTTAAGAAATTGTAGTTTTTCTGTGGAGTAAACCACCTTAAATTGCAATTCCTGATGGATACTATTCAGATAGCACAAGAGTTCCTCTTCTGTACCAGTCCAAATGAGGAAAATGTCATAGATATACCTCATCCAGCTCTCACGTATTGGAAGTGGTTGGATGGGTAAACATGGGTTTCCTGAAAAAATACTATGAAGATGTTAGCATAAGTTGGGGGTCACACTCGACCCCATCACGGTCCATCCACACTGTATAAAAAAAAAATGTAAAAAAACATTTTTAAAAGGAAAATGTCAAGATAATTTCAAGCAGAGAAGTCAGGAACTGTCCATTTTCTAACAAGAAATTTGGCTGTATTGCAGTAAGTCCCTTCTCATGTTTAATACTGTTGTAAAGGCTTACAACATCAAATAAGACCTAAAAGTTCCCTTCCTCAGATGTATCCCTAACATAGGAGCTCACAAATCTTTTAAAATCCCCATCTAGAAAGGTAGCCATAAGGGAAAAGACCGAGTTAATCACAGAAACTATTGGGCGTCCCGATGGATTCTCTCTATCCTTATTAATTTTAGGTGGGATAACAGGAGTAACTGGATGTATCTTAATCAGAAAATCATGCAGTTTATCGTCAATGATATTCTCTGTGTATACGTTGTCTACTAGTAATTTTATTTTTCTCATGAAATAAAACTTTGGGTCACTGGGAACCCAGTGATGCTGCTTTAAGATCGGATTCTCATATTTAATATTTTCCCTGATGTCATGCATCTTTCAGCTGAACAGACTGCCGAACAACCGCAATCTTTTCAATGGGACTCTCAAGAAGCACATTTGTAGCATCCTGTGTATAGTATCTGAGATTATTCAGGTTTTTTAGGCAGGATAGCTCCTGAACTGAAGGCTGAGAATAAATAATGAAAGTGTTTTTTTTATTTATTTGAGACATGCATCGTATATTGATTGAATAGGTCATAAATGTCCTATAGGTGCAGGTCCTTCCTCTAGGACCTGCTCTTATCTCAATATGGTAATATGCTCCATTCATTGCTATGGGACTTCCAAAAATAACTTAGCGCACTGTCATTTTCTGATATGCCATAAATGTCCCAGATGGGACAACCCCTTTAACTTTTTTATTGTCAGACTACCCGTCACTTTGTGAGAGTTCACTTTTGCGTCTGTCTACAGTGTCTTGTATCGCAGTGGATCGAGTGGCAATACCAGAGAAAGCCCATGTACATGAGTGGTACTGTACACGAAGAATTCAGCCAATTTTCTTTTTCTAATGTTATACAACAACCCTAATTATTACATTAGGCTATTCCATACCCTTTAGAAAAAAAGCTGACCTTTAAGTGGTATTGAATATTTGTAATGCTATATGTCTATGGATTTGGAGCAGGGATATAATATTTAATATAGGGAAAGATCTGCCTATTAATTATAGTGACTGAATATCGGAAATGGCAGTCAGTTTTCCTCAAAGGCTGAAACTAATGTAAATAGGTTTTCTGGAGCACGTCACTTTCACCACACTAGATAATTTAGATGTCTTCTCTACTATTTCCATGCTTCCCCTGGAGCACAGCCCGTTATACTGTGCATACTTTCTTCCTTTCCTTTGGAATTAGAGTTCTGTTGACAGCTGTCATAGAGCCTCCTCCATCGGAGTATGAGGTTTGTGTAATGCAGGGCAGCATATTTGGACTGTATGACTATACAACCGAGTATACTGAAATTAGTCAGATGTTCACACCTTGTCTGGGCTGTAGGTTACATAGATGGGAAGGAAATCCTTAGTGGCTCCTTGTGTCCGATCAATTTCTTTCAGTCTAATCAATTCTTTTATGTATGTAAAGCATATAGGTCACATGTTATAAAATATAGGTTCATTAGATATATATAAGATGTATTATTTTATACAAATTATATTTGCCCACCACCATTTCTTATGATTTTACAGACACTGGGCTATTGTACGACAGAAGGTTATCTTCTTATGATGAGAGCCTGTTGTCAAAGAGCGCCTTTATTTTCTCTATTGATTTTGTGAGAATTTGGCTCATGTTTCAGAGATTTCCCAGTTAGGCAACTCAAGAACTTAGGCCAATATAAATATTTTAGTGGCCTTAAGAAGCTGTTTCACAAGGGTATAAAAATAGTGCCTTAAAGAGACAGGTAAAATATAAAAAAAAAGGACAAATTAAAAGGGATTTTCCAGGACTAATCCAGAAAGGATGTGTAAACTCGATGCAAGTTAGTGGCAGCCATGAGCCAAGAATGAATTGGACAATTGTAAAACATTCTGTTACCAGTATAAAGAACGTACTGTAAGTCCCTGTGCCTGCTGACATTGAGGAGGTACTATGGCCGTCTCAAAATTTTTGGCATATATTGACATGGGCCTTTTTTTTCTTGTTTTCCAGCATACTGTACTTTAATTTTCTTGGCCTCTGTGAGTGACATGAGGACATGGGGGGATTAATCCTGAGCAGCTTCCCCAGTCAACTCTCTTGTTAGATTAATACCATATGAAGCCCTCCTGAAGTCCATGCACAATATGTCACGTTAGGACAGTGAATGTAACAATATATACACTGTGGTCTCCTTAGGGGATCCTAAAAACACAATGGTCATGTGAGAAAAAAGTCTAAAATAATAGCAAAAAACTGTTCTCAGTGTGAGACGTCAGCTTTTCATTTTCAATGAGAAGCTATTCTGGTAATCTTCTCCCTCAAGGATTCTTCTTATTTATTTCCCACCCTAATGAAACTAGGTCATAGTTTTTGGGCATGCATCCAAGTCAAGAGATTTATTTTGTACTCAAGGCACTGTCTAGAAATAGTGATGCAATGTCAGCAAGAGCCCTTTTCATTTCACAACCATACTTTCCATTGCCCTGGAATTAATGTATTCTCTGACCTTGTAACAACTGCAATCCGTCACTAGTTTACAGAAGCAGAAAAGTCTTCTGGAAATGGTCATGGTAACCCTATTCGGTGATTAGTAGGGATGAGCGATTCGACTTTGGATTTTGAGCCTAACCTAAAAAAATAGTATTTTCATTGGCCACCTAGACCATAGTCAGGTAACTTGATTTTGCTATAATGCTGGGAGAAAATGTATGTTTGGTATAATACTGTCTCAGGGAGGTTGTCTTAACGACCTATTAGCACCAAATTTCAGTTGGATATAGTTTATTTAGGGTGTGTTCATATGTTGTAGATATGCTGATGATTTTCCTCCTGGTTTTTGGGACCAAAAACTCTGTACTGTATTACTTTAGCAGCAAAGTAGATGAGATTTAGAGTGTTTGAGGACTTTTTTTATGCGGGATGAGTCACATTTTTAACCCCTTCCTGCTGCTCCAGCGGAAAATGACGTTGGCCAGTGAGGGTTTAAAGGCGAGTCCTGCTCACAAGTGCCGCCATAGCCGCTGGGTGCCTGCTGTGTTAAACACAATGGGAAAAGTTTTGTGCACTAAAATAGTACACCAATTGATACCTTCTGGCGCAAAGACACGACCTCAGTAGATAAATAAAGGGTCTTTATTGATGAGTGACAACGCGTTTCGGAGTCAGTACACTCCTTACACTCCTTTTTCAAGTCTGTGGGGTCCATGCTGGGGCTTGAAGGCCGCGCTTCAAGCCCCAGCACGGACCCCACAGACTTGAAAAAGGAGTGTACTGACTCCGAAACGCATTGTCACTCATCAATAAAGACCCTTTATTTATCTACTGAGGTTGTGTCTTTGCGCCAGAAGGTATCAATTGGTGTACTATTTTAGTGCACAAAACTTTTCCCATTGTGTTACATATCATTCCTCTGGAGTATTGGCCACTCCACCTACGAGGACTGAGAAGATACCGGCTGCACCGACCCCCCTGTCCTCACGAGTGTTGTGCCTACATATGCACAACACTATAAGGTGAGCACAACCATTGATGTCCTATTTTCATACATTTGTTATTGAACTTATTACCCTATGAGCACCTTCCTTTCTTTTTTCGCCATAATCGCTGCTGTGTTAAACAGCAGGCACCTGGAACTAATGTATGCGATCATGCAGTACTGCATACAGTCCCTTTTTTCGTCTGCAAAAACTGATCTTTGCGGAAATGGCCTCAAACGGATGCTAAATGGGCAAAACTGATGCACAGGATCCATTTATTTTTTACAGGATCCGTTTTTCTTCTTTATATTTCTGTTCTTCTGATAGAATAGAAGAACAAAAAAATAACAGTGATGTGAACTCTCCCTAAGAGAAACATCTGCATGGAGTTTGTGTCTTCTCTCTGTGTTTGTGTGGGTTTCCTCCAACACACCAAAGACATACTAATAGGAAATCTAGCTTGTGACACTGGGGACAGTGGGTGATGACATTGGCTGTAAAGTGATGCAGAATATGTCAGAGCTATACAGGTGAAACTCAAAAAATTTGAATATCATGCAAAAGTTCATTTATGTCAGTAATGCAACTTATAGAACTAATATATGAGATATTTCAAGCCTTTGTTATAATTTGGATGATTATGGCTTACAGCTTATGAAAACCCCAAATTCACAATCTCAGAAAATTAGAATATTACATGAAATCAATAAACAAAAGGATGTTAAATAGAAAAATGTAGGACCTCTGAAAAGTATAATAATGCATACAGGGAGTGCAGAATTATTAGGCAAGTTGTATTTTTAAGGATTAATTTTATTATTGAACAACAACCATGTTCTCAATGAACCCAAAAAACTCATTAATATCAAAGCTGAATATTTTTGGAAGTAGTTTTTAGTTTGTTTTTAGTTTTAGCTATTTTAGGGGGATATCTGTGTGTGCAGGTGACTATTACTGTGCATAATTATTAGGCAACTTAACAAAAAACAAATATATACCCATTTCAATTATTTATTTTTACCATTGAAATCAATATAACATCTCAACATTCACAAATATACATTTCTGACATTCAAAAGCAAAACAAAAACAAATCAGTGACCAATATAGCCACCTTTCTTTGCAAGGACACTCAAAAGCCTGCCATCCATGGATTCTGTCAGTGTTTTGATCTGTTCACCATCAACATTGCGTGCAGCAGCAACCACAGCCTCCCAGACACTGTTCAGAGAGGTGTACTGTTTTCCCTCCTTGTAAATCTCACATTTGATGATGGACCACAGGTTCTCAATGGGGTTCAGATCAGGTGAACAAGGAGGCCATGTCATTAGATTTTCTTCTTTTATACCCTTTCTTGCCAGCCACGCTGTGGAGTACTTGGACGCGTGTGATGGAGCATTGTCCTGCATGAAAATCATGTTTTTCTTGAAGGATGCAGACTTCTTCCTGTACCACTGCTTGAAGAAGGTGTCTTCCAGAAACTGGCAGTAGGACTGGGAGTTGAGCTTGACTCCATCCTCAACCCAAAAAGGCCCCACAAGCTCATCTTTGATGATACCAGCCCAAACCAGTACTCCACCTCCACCTTGCTGGCGTCTAAGTTGGACTGGAGCTCTCTGCCCTTTACCAATCCAGCCACGGGCCCATCCATCTGGCCCATCAAGACTCACTCTCATTTCATCAGTCCATAAAACCTTAGAAAAGTCAGTCTTGAGATATTTCTTGGCCCAGTCTTGACGTTTCAGCTTGTGTGTCTTGTTCAGTGGTGGTCGTCTTTCATCCTTTCTTACCTTGGCCATGTCTCTGAGTATTGCACACCTTGTGCTTTTGGGCACTCCAGTGATGTTGCAGCTCTGAAATATGGCCAAACTGGTGGCATCTTGGCAGCTGCACGCTTGACTTTTCTCAGTTCATGGGCAGTTATTTTGCGCCTTGGTTTTTCCACACGCTTCTTGCGACCCTGTTGACTATTTTGAATGAAACGCTTGATTGTTCGATGATCACGCTTCAGAAGCTTTGCAATTTTAAGAGTGCTGCATCCCTCTGCAAGATATCTCACTATTTTTGCCTTTTCTGAGCCTGTCAAGTCCTTCTTTTGACCCATTTTGCCAAAGGAAAGGAAGTTGCCTAATAATTATGCACACCTGATATAGGGTGTTGATGTCATTAGACCACACCCCTTCTCATTACAGAGATGCACATCACCTAATATGCTTAATTGGTAGTAGGCTTTCGAGCCTATACAGCTTGGAGTAAGACAACATGCATAAAGAGGATGATGTGGTCAAAATACTCATTTGCCTAATAATTCTGCACTCCCTGTATATATGTACTCAGTACTTGGTTTGGGCCCCTTTTGCATCAATTACTGCCTTAATGCGACGTGGCATGGATGCTATCAGCCTATGGCACTGCTGAGGTGTTATGGAAGACCAGGATTCTTCAATAGCAGCCTTCAGCTCTTCTGCATTGTTTGGTCTCATGTCTCAAATCTTTCTCTTGGCAATGCCCCATAGATTCTCTATGGGGTTCAGGTCAGGCGAGTTTTCTGGCCAATCAAGCACAGTAATCCCATGGTCATTGAACCAGGTTTTGGTACTTTTGGCAGTGTAGGCAGGTGCCAAGTCCTGCTGGAAAATAAAGTCTACATCTCCATAAAGCTCATCTGCAGAAGGAAGCATGAAGTGCTACAACATCTCCTGGTAGACGGTTGCGTTGACTCTGGACTTAATGAAGCACAGTGGACCAACACCAGCAGATGACATGGCTCCCCAAAATAACACTGACGGTGAAAAGTTCACACTGGACTAAAAGCATCTTGCATTGTGTGCCTCTCCATTCTTCCTTCAGACTCTGGGTCCTTGGTTTCCAAATGAGATGCAAAAGTTGCTCTCATCAGAAAAGAGGTCTTTGGACTACTGAGCAACAGACCAGTTCTTTTTTTCTTTAGCCCAGGTAAGACACTTCTGATGTTGTTTGTTGTTCAAGAGAAGCTTAACAAGAAGAATACGACATTTGAAGCCCATGTTCAGGATCCGTCTGTGTTTGGTGGCTCTTGATGCACTAACTCCAGCCTCAGTCCACTCCTTGTGAAAGTCCCCAACACTTTTGAATGGCCTTTTCCTGACAATCCTCTCCAGGCTGCGGTCATCCCTGCTGCTTGTGCACCTTTTTCTTCTACACTTATCTCTTCCACTTTCTATTAATGTGCTTTGATACAGCACTTTGGGAACATCCAACATCTTTTTCAATTACCTTTTGAGGCTTTCCCTCCTTATGGAGGGTGTCAATGATGGTTTTCTGCTCAACTGCTAGGTCAGCAGTCTTTCCCATGATTGTGATTCCTACTGAACCAGACTGAGACAATTTAAAGGCTCAGGAACCATTTGCAGGTGTTATGGATTAATTAGCTGACTAAAGTGTGACACTTTGAGCCTAGAATATTGAACCTTTTCACAATATTCTAATTTTCTGATATTGTGAATTTTGGGTTTTCATAAATTGTAAGCCATAATCATCCAAATTATAACAAATAAAGACTTGAAATATCTTGCTTTTCATGTAATGAGTCTATTTAATATATTAGTTTCACCTTTTAAGTTGCATTACTGAAATAAATGAACTTTTGCACAATATTCTAATTTTTTTTAGTTTCACCTGTATAAGTAAGGGCTCATGCACGCAACACTATTTTGCATAAATTTTATGCAGATTGCACACTGACCGCAAAAGAAACCAGACAGCACATGGATGGCATCCGTTTTTCTGCCTGCATCTGTATGTACTGTCTTCATCTGTATGTACGTTCTGCAAATTATAAAATGTGTGCTGTTGTTGTCCATAGTGTGGGAAAAAATAGTCATTTCTAGTAAAGGGGATGAGAAAAATGCGGAGTGCACATGGAAAGTATTCGTATTTTGTAGATCCATGGTTTGCAGACCTCAATACAGACATGGTTGTGTGCATAAGTGTCACGGTCGTATTGTTTGACCATGACGCGGTTGCCGTGCAGACTGGTTGCCGGGGGCAACGAGTAGTTTTCGGTTTGCACTTGCACTTCCCCTTAGGTGATTCTTCCTGCTGTTTGGTGAGTGTGGGGTTAATTTCCTGACTAGGTGTGGATCAGGGTGTGGTCTCTTGGAGCTATTTAGCCTAGGCTTGTTGCATGGAGGTTAATTGTGCTCTAGCCTTGTTTTGGGCTGGAAGCTATGCTCCTTTCTGTGGCTATTCCATCTGCCCAGTCATTGAGGGCCACCTTGTTGGACATACTGTCATGGTGGGGAGTGGGGGAAACTCCCCACTGTACAATGTCACCTGGTACTAGGCCGTTGGAGACGCCTTTCATCCGTGGTGATGGATGAACAGGAGGTCTCTGCCCTGTCACTATGTTGAGGGCGATGCAGGGATTCCAAGACCTTTAGGTTCATGGGGATAAGCCCCCTTACCTTTGAAGGTGGCTCATACAGCTAGGAGTCTAGGGCAATTTTAGGGAAGCTTCAGGAGGTGACCAGCTCCCTTTTCCCTGCCTACGGCCTAGTACCGGGTGACATTGTACGGTGGGGAGTTTCCCCCACTCCTCACCATGACAATAAGGCCTAAGAGAAATTGATAAATAAATCCCATTGTGTTCTGACAACCTGTGACTATTAGAACATGACGGGAGTTGCAGTTTTGCAGTAGGTGGAGAGCCACTTGTATCACTGATCTAATGTATTGTGTCTTTTGGCGTTCACTGTGGGGCATGAGTGACATAAAAAATTTATTCTGCAACTCAGTACTTTTGCGCTAATATCAAATTTATGTATTTTCTAATGATTTTATACTTTTGCACAATATAAACTTTTTTTTGTAAGGGCGGTATGAGGTATCAGCCCCCAACCATGTTTGATCAGCCCCCAGCCATGTTTGATCAGCCCCCAGCCATGTTTCAGCAGCCCCCAGCCATGTTTCAGCAGCCCCCAGCCTCGGATCACAAAATAAATAAACTATTTACCTCTCCTGCTCCTGGACGCAGCCGCTCCTCACTGCCTGCGCTCTGTCTTCCTTCTCAGTCGGCTGTGCTGTGAACCAGCGCACACAGCGTGATGTCACAGAGCCCCCTCACTCTGTGCGCAGCCATTGCATAGCCGACAGCCGAGGACCAGGAAGCGGTGAGTACAGAGCCTTCACTGCTTCCTGGTCCTCTGGTACTAATGAGCGCTTCCATTATGGAAGCACTTATTAGTATTCACCCCATAAGACTCAGGGGCATTTTTCCCCTACTTTGTGGGGAAAAAAAGTACATCTTATGGGGCAAAAAATACAGTGTGCAGGTTTACATTTATGCAATATAGGGTAGCTTCGTTGCGGTATTTGCTGTATAGAGTTAAAGGGAATCTGTCATCAACTTTATGCTGCCCATACTAACCGCAGAATGAAGTAGAGACAGGAGAGTTGATTTCAGCGGTCTCTCATTTATAAGTTGAAAGTAATTGGTTTCCGAGAACCGACATCACAATCATTGCAGACTTGGCCTAGAAAAGAGTCATGGCCACCTGAGAAGAGTCATGGTTATTCATGACTTCCGGCTCACCCTGCCCACCTGCTGATGGCTTACAGCCTTCTACCTAGTTCTCTCCCTATCTCTCTTGGAGAGAACTGCCAATCATCAGTAGATGGGTGAGAGAGCAGGAGATTATGTATAACCAGGACTCTTGGCAGGTAGATTTGACTCTTTTCAAGGCCTGGGCTGCAATGATTATGATGCTGGTTCTCGGCAACCACTTATCTCATAAGTGACACACCGCTGAAATCAGCATTTCTGTCACTATTTTATGCTGCCCTCAGTGAGGTCGGCATAAAATTGATGACAGGTTCCCTTTAACTGCTCCTTGTAAGCATGCAGATCAAGGTGCTTTAATGTCATGCTTACAGTGTTGCAATATAGGATATGACCAGGAGAACTGTTATAGTCAGATTTAGTTAGTTTGCTCTCATAGCGCGTCTCACTCCTCCTTGTTAGCCTCCTTGTCTCCTGTGCTCTGCAGTTCCACAGCTCGCCAGCTACGATCTCTTCACGCATGCACCTTTGTTTGCTGCGAACGCCCGTATTTCCTTGATCACTTGAGCACGATGCAGTAAGAGTTTTCTTTGCAACAGTTCAATGTAAGATCTTGCCACTATGATAGATTATAATGAACTTTGGTGTATGTTCATCACGTAATCATCAGGTCTCCAGATGCATTTCGGATCGGAATTGCCAGCTCTCCCAGAACGTCCCTGGAAAAAGGATTAATCTCCCAGACTGGTTCACTAATCTCCTGGGTGTTGATGAATCCTCCCGACACCTCCCGGAGATTAAAACCCAGTTGTACAGTGTGGTGACGGGGATAATCTGCTCAGTATCGCCAGCGCAATAACATGATGCCCTAAGATCTTACTCCATGTTCTATGTGACAGGTTGCCTTTAACCCATTCCCCACCACCTTAAGAATATATACGTCGGCGGGTGGGACTTAAAAGATGGCGCCTGCTCACGACTGCAGCAGGCTCCAGTTGCTTGCTGTTTTTAACATCGATCACACACATTTAACCCGTCAGCTGCCATGGTCAAATGTGACAACAGCATCTGTGGGGATAAAAACCAGAAGCGCTCCTGTCAGTGCATCGGCCCCCCTTAGCAAAGATTGGGAGAGTCGAATTTGGTGTGCAGCAACTTCGGTCCTCCTGATTGATACGAGGCTGCTGTACGTTAGTTCCTATGGAGAGCCTGCCTGTGGCAGGGCTCCATAGGAACCTAGTGTAAATCCCATAGACTCCAATGCAGAAGCGAGAGAGAGAGAGAAGCAATATAATGATTGCTTGTTATAGTTCCTTAGGGGAACTATTAAAAAGTGTAAAAGAAAAAAGAAAAAAAGTTTTTTTAAAAATATAAGCAAAATCTCTCCCCTTTCCCCAAAATCAAAATACATAAACAAAAAATAAACATCATGGGCATCGCCACGTACGAATATGCCTGTACTAATAAAATATAAAAATATTTATCCTATATGGCAAACAGCGAAATGTGGCCGATTGACTGACTGTTTTTTGGTTGCTTTGCCTCTCACAAAAAAGTGCTCAAAAAGTCATACACACACCAAAATGGTATCAATGAGCTCTCACACAAATATAATTAAGCACCACCCTCCTGGATAAACCCCGACCCTCTCATCCATTCTATAGCTGAAATGGAAGTGATCAGCAGCAAATTAAGCCTTATGTTTTCTGCCGAGTTTTCAGGAACATGCAAAAAATCCTGTAGACTGACAAAAAGTAAGTTCAAGATGAAATCCCTCCTGGGTTCTTAATATTAATGGCCTATCCTTGGTCATTAATTCCAGATCGGTGGGGGACCAATATCCAGCACCTTCACAATCACATGTACTCAGCAGCCACCAACGCCAGAACCACTGTGTAGTGGTCATGCTGGATTACCGCAGTTTAGCCCCAATTCTCTAAGCAAACATTACTGTCTTCAAAATTCATAGATTATTCATTTAACTTCTACTGGTTCCTCTAGGTATTGACTGGCTGAGCTAATGCACAAATTTTGTTGCAAGCCTCCCTTTCCTGCATGGTGTTTTTTATGGCATTTTAACTGCATTTTTAATTTAATTTTTCATTTTTTGCATCCATATGTTTTCTCTAAAGTCTGTATTGAATTATAAAATGTACTATATATACTGACCCCTTGACTTTAAAGCCCAGAATGAGAATGGATAAAATTGCTAAAATTTCCATAAAACTATATATCAGTCTCCTCCTGCTCTATAACATGTAGCCTGCAGCTCAGACCCCATATTCAACGTGATAGGGTCCCTTTAAAGCCAGTTTTGCAGAAGACTCTGTTGCTGTAAATATGATTTTTGTATCAAATGTTGCACAATGTTTGATAAATTTGATGCATCTAACAGTTCTATCTTGAGCTGTTACTCCACTTTCTATGCCACCCCTTTACTGGAGTAAGATTACAGTAAATTTTTTAACTTTTTAAAAACTCGAATATTCTGCACCCTCATATTCTGGACCCTTTTTGACGTCAGTATGCTGGACTGTAGAAATGGAAAAATTTCAATCTACTTCTGTCTTTGGCATTGAAAACCTGCATGTGTAAGCCCAGCCACACTGCTGAATATTGGACACTAACTAAAGCGAAGTGCCTGACATTATAGAGTGTTTTCACAGTACATTTGCCGTTTTGAATATTCACACAATACCAGTAAATGCTGTTTATATACTTCACAGAGATATGACTTCCTGTGAAAAATATAGTGAAAATATTATTGCAAAAATTTAGATGCAGTAGTGTGCTCCCAAGAAACTACAGTACTATAGAGTGTTCATTTATTCTATTTAGAATCTTGTTTTTAGTAGGAAGCCTTGTATTAAATGGTGGAACATGACCTAATGCCAAAGTACTTACTATGGGAATAGGATAACATAAAGTAGATGACCATACGGTGAATCATTGTTTCTCAGAAGAGAACAGCTCATATCCATACAGCATATTAAAGGAACACTAAAGTACTAGGCTCACAAAATAATAATTCTTGTACTCTGACTAGATTACAGCCAACGATTTTCTTCTTCTCCTATCGGTAATTGATAACAATAACTTCTATCTGCAAAATTATTGGAAGAGTAACATAAACATAACGTGATTGATGGATGTTGAGTAATTATTATTCTGTGAAATGACCAAATAAAACGCATATGATGTTCATGTGGATTGGGGGATCAGCTGGTGGGGGGGTGTCAGGAGTGGGACCTTGGGGGATCAGCTGGTGGGGGGGGTTGGCCCTGTGGGGGGGGGTGTCAGGAGTGGGACCTTGGCGGATCAGCTGGTGGGGGGGCGGTCAGGAGTGGGACCTTGGGGGATCAGCTGGTGGGGGGGGGGGCGGTCAGGAGTGGGACCTTGGGGGATCAGCTGTTGGGGGGGTGTCAGGAGTGGGACCTTGGGGGATCAGCTGGTGGGGGGGTGTCAGGAGTGGGACCTTGGGGGATCAGCTGGTGGGGGGGTGTCAGGAGTGGGACCTTGGGGGATCAGCTGGTGGATGGGTGTCAGGAGTGGGACCTTGGGGGATCAGCTGGTTACCTCAGGGCTGCAAGGTTATCTCTGATCAGACAACCTCTTTGAGACCAAACTGAAGTTTTTTTTGGCATGAACAGTACATTTCTTAGTAATTTGTATACTAGCCCCATAATGAATTTCTTTATGCATACTAGCAAAATAAAAAAACATTGCAAACAAACGCGATTGTGATCACTGAAAATCTCCACACCATTGCTTATGAATAAACTTTTGATTACATTTTTGGTAAAATATCCCTAATGCCATGATAATAGTTTTTTGTAATATACTTTAGTATTTTTAATAGACGTTTCCCTCCCTAAAGCGCACCTTTTCCCTGTGCTCTTAAAATTCACAATTTGACTTCTCAGCGGTGTACAGAGTTTACAGCTTATGAATGAGGCACATATTGCTGCTCCTGCCTGTGCCCCCCAGAGGTTTACTGAATCCTGGCATAGCACATGGGTACCCTGTAACCATGTGCTATGCCAGGATTAGCTGAGCGGAGCGGCTCCTGTCTGTGCCTGCTTTGCTAAGCTAAAAGTCCTGCATGTCAGCTCTTAGTTTAGCCTGCGCCCCTGCCCATACTCCATTCTCTGCGGCCCCATTGATAAATTGTAAACTCCATACACGGCTGAGAAGTCAGCGGTGTACAGAAAAGTGAATTTTAAGCGCACAGGGAAAAGGTGTGCTTTAGGGAGGGAAAAGTCTAATAAAAATACAAAATGTCTTAATAAAGTATATTACAAAAAGTATTATTATGGCATTAGGGATGTTTTACCAAATATCAAAAGTTTACAATAGTAATTTAGTACTTTTTGAATTACCATTCTTTCGTTTTTCATCTTTAAGTTATTTTATGTTGTTCTCAGCATGCATTTACAAAGCTGCTTTCAATACTGCTGGTTATAATTGGCCCAGGCATCAGTCTATTTCCATTCTGCTATCAGATTTGCCACCCCATAACCTAGTTCTGTCATCTGAGCTTCCACAATGCACTGCTCTCTGGTGGAAAGACATTCTGAAATTACCTGTTTGGAAAACCAATAAAAGGTCATGGAAAAGTAGTATATAAGATAAGTAAAGCAAACAAATGGATATAACGTTCTGTGTTTTTTTTTTTTTTTTTTTTCCAGTAGTATACATTGATGGATTATCCTTTTAGATAGGACATCAATATGTGATCAATATGGGCACAGGTCCTGGGACTTCCACCCGGGAAAGGGAGGGGAATGTTTCCCCTTTAGAATGGAGGTCAGACATTCTCTTTAGGACTGCAGGAAATAGCTGAGTACTGTGCTCTGTCTAAGGCAGTCCCATAGAGAATAGAAGGAGTGGTAGTAAGCATGTTTGACCTGCCACGCCACTCCATATAGACAAGGGGACAGGATTTAACCCCTCCAAGTATAACCAGTATCCAGAAAATCTCTACACTTGCTATTCACACAATCAGGCCATAGGAAAAAATCTTTAGTGTTCTACTTTCATTTAAATATTGACATTAAAAATGAAAAGTCCATTATTCATTGTTTTTTTTACATTAAAGCATAGATCTGTCCAAGGGGTGAATACTTTTTCTAGGCACTATATAATAAACGAGTGGTAAGGGGCATTGGACAGAACTTGCCATTACTGTTTTGCCATGTTGGAAATGTATGTCTCTCTCACACACCGGCACTCTTTCACATGTCTGATAACCCACAGACCTTGGCACAAGGAGGTGTAAAGGAGACAGGAAACAGCGGTCTGCAGTCATGTAGAGGAGGAAGTTCTTGGTGGTTTTTTTGTGTGGACAGAATCATCTGAGGCATTGCTGTGTAATTGCATGAAATACAGAGCATTATGGGGTGAAATTGTGTGAATCAGGATTGGTATATATACAGTGATCTTATGGCAAGGCTGTACAAATGGAGAAGGGTATAGGACTTTTTGCCATTAGAACCACAGGAGAAGAAGATCAAAAATGTAATCTGGTAAATATGATTTTCACATTTTTATGTAACACTTCTGTTAGGTCTACTTTAATCCTTTCGCTGCCATGGGGTTTCTGGTCATCCTCCAGTTGCAGTGGCTCACTTCTGAGATATAAAAATGAAACCTGAATTATAAAAGAAAAAAAAAATGTGTACTTATCTTTACGAAATCATAAGAAGAAAAGAGACGCAAAGTCTGGTAAACTCAACCCTTTTTTATTTTCAGGAAACGGGAGAATGTAAACCTCCTACCTAGTAGATTTCAGTGCTTACCACCTTCAGGCAGCCTTGAGTCTTTGGGGAGAATTTATTATGAGGGGAATATCTGAAGTCGGATTTGCTTGAGACTGAGTTTTTGTACTTTATGCCTCATTTATCAAGTGTCTCATGTTTGATAAATTTGTCTTATCCTTAAACCTAACACTTTTGTTTAGAAAAGCTACTCCAGTTTTCCTACTCCACTGTTGTGGAAATTTTATTATGCGGACATTTTTTATCTTAGGATGTGTGTGTGTTTTTATAGATTGTCATCTGTCTCCCTGTGTCGGATTTAGCCAGAGAGCACTCTAGCAGAGGGTACTTTGGCTGAATCGGGACCAGTGGTAAAACTGTCAGTATGAGAACATCTTTATTAGATACTGATCACTTTGGAGCAGTGTTGAATGAGGTCCATGCTGACAGTGATGGAGGGTGGGCAGCCACTTGGCTGGTCAGGTAATGGGCATGACTCATCCTTCCTTATACAGGGATGGGGGTGTGTCCATTGGCTGCCCCTCCCTGTCCTTTGATATGTCATCACTTCCTGTATCCTTGTCTAGGGCCAGCCCCTTTTACACCTTTTGTTAGTCAATAAAGGACGGAGACTGGGCAAGGAGGGGAAGGAGTTGCTCAGAATTGAATTAAGATGGTAACAACTAGGTCTGTCTCTTACTGCAGCTGATGGAGAATGGATTTACCTTTTTCCTTACACAAACTTTGATGCGAGCTGATTACAACCATTACATTTGTCTACAACACTACCCTCCTCCTGGAGTGAGATTGCGATAAAAAAAAAAAAAAGTCTCAGTGACGAATGTGGACTGAAACTTATTAACATAGTTAACCGTGCCCACTTTCCCACCCATATTTCAAAACTGCAGTGAGTGGTTTCAAAATGCAAATAGTCGCAATATTTATGTGCAAGTGAGTCTAAACATTTGCAAAAGCCCCATTTTGTGACTTTTTGTAGCCAGAATTCTTGAGTGAAGGCGTGATAAATCAGGGCCGTTATGTTTTTCCCAAACATGTATTCTATTACTAAGGATAATAATACAGTGATCCCTCAGGATACAATGTTTTCAGCATGCAGTGGTCTTTTCTGGGCCATTATAAGTTGAAGCCAGACTCAACATACAATGTCTCAGACTTAGATCCAACGAATGAACATGATCTATATTAGTTGTCTAGTAGCTCAACTTTACAATACAGTGCAGTACTATTTCTCTTGTACTGCTCTCTGTCTGTGCCAGGATGAGCTGCTCCTTTGGGCACCAGATGAGGGCGGCTCCATTTCATTTTTGTGGCACACTGTGTGCTATACAGGATCCTAAACAAGCTCCTGCCCACTTCATATAAAATGATTTACAGCTTCCAGCATCTATCCCTGACTCTTATATGTAAGGAGTTGCTTAATCTGTCTTAGTTATCTGCAAATTTTTCTTAAAACTTCATTTTGTCTTATCTTGGGATGACATTTTGTGGCTTTGGAACCAATTATATGTTTTTCCATAGAGTTATGGTCTCAGTGGCTATGGTTACAATGGTTTTAACATACCAAAGGTTATATTGGTCCCGCAAAGCTTCTTTGAGGTATATATTCCACAACAATAGATGTGCAAAATTCTAATATATAAGAAAAATATTTTAAATATTTTGAAAAAATCCAAAATAAAAAAAAAAAAATATATATATATATATATATAATGAAAATATATATGGTCAGAGGATGTATAAGCGATAATACTTAAAAGAGTTGCTCTGAGGGAAAGTGGAGTGGGGGCCCAGGTCCGAGGGGGGATCGAGGTTCTGATAGACAGCCAGACCTCGATCCGCCGTCGATTAAGGGCACCCACCCCTGTGAAGGACTATAAGAAGCCAAAAAGTTCAAGTTCGGCGTTCAGGCCTCCTGGTAGGAGCGTTTTGAACTCGAAAATGTATTTAGACTTCAAGCGGGACATTTGCTTAATGTAATTTCCTCCTCTCCAATGTTCTGTCCTCTTTCTATTGCCATAAAAATCGGGTCTTGATTATGGTGAATTTTATAATGCTTTGAGAGTGAGTGTTTCATATAGCCTGTTCTAATGTTATTGATGTGTTCCGAGATTCTTTTCTTTAATGTCCTCTTAGTTCTTCCCACGTATTGTTTCCCGCAGGGGCACTGTATCAGATAGATCACACCAGTACTACTACAAATAACAAAATCCTTAATTTTGTGTGAGTATGAATTAGTTGTGGAATGGATCATCTCTGTTTTCTTTTGAAAAGAGGTGGTTCTACACTTCCAACATTGGTTGCATCTGTAGAATCCTTTGAAGTGAATCCAGTTATCAATTGTATTGACTTGTTTTTTATGTGGTTTCACCGAGGGAGCAACTTTTATCCATAAATTTAGGGCTTTTGTATAAACTATATGTTAGTGTATGGGATGATCCATTCCACAACTAATTCATACTCACACAAAATTAAGAATTTTCTTACTTGTAGTAGTACTGGTGTGATCTATCTGATACCGTGCCTCTGCGGGAAACAATACGTGGGAAGAACTAAGAGGACATTAAAGAAAAGAATCTCGGAACACAATCTTATGTACCCTAAAATAGTACCAACAAAACTTCCACCTTATCCCGTAATTTCCAAAATGGGGTAATTTTTTTGAGTTTCTACTCTAGGGGTGCATCAATAACATTAGAACATTAGAATCGGGTTAATATGACGCAACTGGATTAAGATCCACCCCGGTGTTTTGATTCAGCTCGAATATTGTATCTATCACATTTTACCTATTGTTGGATACTTTTACCTGGATATCTGAGCATCTTCTATCAGTACAGTATCTGGTTCATAATTGACTGACTTTTCTGCCCCGTGTGACTACAGAATCAGGGCAATAAATATTGAGGTTTTTGGCTGTTAACCCTTGCTTTGTTAGTGGGAAAAAATTGATTCAAATGGAAAATCTACCAAAAAAGTAAAATTCTGAAATTTCATCTCCATTTTCAATTAATTCTTGTGGAACACCTAATGGGTTAATAAAGTTTGTAAAATCAGTTTTGAATACCTTGAGGGGTGTAGTTTCTAAAATGGGGTCATTTTTGGGTGATTTCTATTATGTAAGCCTCACAAAGTGACTTCAGACCTGAACTGGTCCTTAAAAAGTGGGTTTCGGAAATGTTCTGAAAAATTTTACGATTTGCTTCTAAGCCTTGTAACGTCCCCAAGAAATAAAATGGCATTTACAAAATGATCCAAACATAAAGTTGACATATGGGGAATGTAAAGTAATAACTATTTTTGGAGGTATTGCTATCTATTATAAAAGTAGAGAAATTGAAATTTGCTAATTTTTCAAAAGTTTTGGTAAATTTGGTATTTTTTTTATAAATAAAAAAAATATATTTTGACTCAATTTTACCACTGTCACGAAGTACAATATGTGACGAGAAAACAATCTCAGAATGGCCTGGATAAGTAAAGCGTTTTAAAGTTATCACCACATGAAGTGACACTGGTCAGATTTGCAAAAAATGGCCTGGTCCTTAACCCCTTAGTGACCACCCATACGTGTTTTTACGGCGGTCACTAAGGGGCCTTAGGCTGGGCCGCCGCGTTTTTACGGCGGCCCGGTCTAAGCGCTGCACGGCTCCCCCGTGCAGCGGGGAGCGTGGACCCGGCTCTCACATGAGAGCCGGGACCCTGCTCTAACAGCCCGGACCGGCAGAAGTGCCGATCCGGGCTGTTTAACCCTTTACATGCCGGGCGCAATGGCGCCCGCTGCATGTAAAGTGGTGACAGAGGGAGCGGACTCCCTCTGTCTCCCATCAGCACCCCGAAAATGCGATCGCGGAGTGCTGATGTGTTCGGAAGCTTACCTCACTTCCGATCAGGGCCCCGAGCCTGTCTTCAGTTCTTTCCAGCAGGCTGTGCCTCTCTGGCGCAGCCTGTTGGTCAATGTTTGAAATGCATTGCTATTAAAAATGTAATGCTTTATAGAGATAATGCATTACATTTTAAAAGCAATCAAAATACTGTATATTATAGTCCCCTTGTGGGACTTTTAAGTAGTAAAAAAAATATACATTTATTAAATAAAAAAATTTCCATAAAATAAAAAAATATGCTTTTTTTTCCATTGAAAATACGCTTTTCAATGAAAAAAATTGCAAAAAGTAAATATCCCCCATATGTTTGGTATTGCCGCGTCCGTAACGACCCGGACTACATAAATATTACATAAATTATCCCCTATGGTGAACGCCGTAAAAAATAAAAATAAAAAAAAGACAGAATTTCTAATTTATTCTTAGTTTCCACCGAAAAAAACGTAATAACAAGCGATCAAAAAGCGCCATTTACTCCAAAATGATACCAATGAAAAATACAAGTTGTCCCTCAAAAATCAAGCCCTCACACAACTCCATAGAAAAAGAAAAAAAAAAGTTATGGGTCTTGTGAAGTGGCAATGCAAAATCATTTTTTTGGTTTTATTGGAAAAAAAAGTAGTAAAACGTAAAAAAAATTATAAGTATTTAGTATCACTGTAATCGTACTGACCCAGAGAATAAAGATATTATGTTATTTGTACCGAAAAATGAATGCCGTAAAATGTATAATGTAAAAACGCAGTGGCAGTATTGCTATTTTCCCCCATCTCCCTCCCAGAAAGAGTTAATAAAAGTTAATCAAAAAGTAATGTGTACCCCAAAATGGTGCCATTAAAAACTACAACTTGTCCCGTAAAAAACAAGCCCTCATAAACCTATATAGACGAAAAAATAAAAAAGTTATAGCTCTTGGAACGAGACCATGAAAAAAGGAAGAAAAACGCTTGGTCATAAAGGCCCAAACAGGCTTGGTCACTAAGGGGTTAAGGTTGAATTATGGCAGGGTCCTTAAGGGGTTAATAAACAAATCAATTTGTTATTGTTTCTTGTATATCCTTTGATTAAAAAGCTCAATATGTGCATGTTAAAAAAAAATATATGGGGAGTCCTTACTTTTTCACATGACCCTATGTATAAAGTACACAACATGACATAATTTGAAACTGATACAAAAATAGTAAAGTAAAGGTTATGCAGAATATCATATTTAGAGTGATTATTTGCATTTTTCTGATATGGCAATACTAAGAAAGGTTTTTCTTTAAAATACTTTGTGGTTTTTATGTTTATAAGCAAATTGGGTTCATCACAAATTTCACAAAAATAACTCCGAAGTTTTGGTGATTCGCTTCGGATGAATCTCAAAAAATGACACTCACTATTTTACATTTAAAATTCACTACATTAATGACTGAAACAGGGCAGGGAGAATGAAGATGGCGTATCATATAACCCTGGTAGGCGCCCTGGCTGGCGGGCTTGCCCACAATTCTTTGCAGTCAGCCTGACAGTCAGTCAGGAGGGTGGATATTAGCTGTTCTATCAGGCTGTGTGCTAACTCTGAAGCACAGACACCATTGTGAGTTGAGCCACTAATGTGATAGAATGTGTCTGCCATGTCTCTGACAGACAATAATTAGAGAGAGACACAAGACAGTGTAGGGATTGTGAAGAAGATATATTTGGTTAGGTTGATTGAATTACTAGGTAAAAAGTCAGGTTTTATCATTATGGATAGCATAGCAAACTAGCAGCACATATTTCGCTGCATATGCTGCACAATTGCGCCTTCCTCTTTCCAAAACCCTGTTCCAATTTTTCTACCATTGATAAGTGCACAAATAAGCACGAGTGTCAATAGCAGTGTACAGATGTAGCAGAGTTAAGTCACATTTGGTGAGTTATCACATCTAGTTAACAAGTTATGATTGTGACTGTTAACTCTGCTACATCTGTATATATTGTTTGCAGCCAGGGGATGTCCAATTGAGCCTTTTGAACCGCTTTTTCAGAACAAGACACTTTTTTCCCCGTTAACAACGTGTGTGTTGAAATACCATCTGCCCGTAATAAGAGACATTTTTGGCCCTTTTTTTATTTTAAAAACCAGAACAAATTTCCATGCTTTTAAAAAAAAAATTATATATATATATATATATATATATATATATATATATATACTACAGGACTCACATTTTTTACATGAATATGGTATGAAACACCAGGCTTGAAAGATACACTAGAAGACAGCTGAAATATCAGCCTGCCTCAGTATCATTTCCAGGACTTTATTAGTATGTGTGTATTACTGGTACTATTACGATGTGTTCTGGTGTATGTATGAGATGAGATACACATTAAAATAACTTACAGACACTGAAGTCATTTCCTAAATGAACTCTTAGAGCTTGAAAATATGTGTAGGAGGTGAAAGTTTTCCAGGAACTATCTAAATGATGCGGCACACCATAGATGTTCACACTAGCAGCTTCTTTATTTTCTGTCTTTCTACAAGTTAGCTGTGATATAGCACTGTCACACTCATGAAACTCACTTGCCAACTTAGTAGACAGTGTACAAAATGTATTTCTGAGGTAAATGCTAAACTTCAGTTTAACCACTTCAGCCCCGCTAGGTGAAACCCCCTTCATGACCAGAGCACTTTTTACACTTCGGCACTACACTACTTTCACCGTTTATCACTCGGTCATGCAACTTACCACCCAAATGAATTTTACCTCCTTTTCTTCTCACTAATGGAGCTTTCATTTGGTGGTATTTTATTGCTGCTGACATTTTTACTTTTATTGTTATTAATCAAAATGTAACGATTTTTTTGCAAAAAAATGACATTTTTCACTTTCAGCTGTAAAATTTTGCAAAAAAAACGACATCCATATATACATTTTTCGCCAAATTTATTGTTCTACATGTCTTTGATAAAAAAAAAATGTTTGGGCAAAAAAAAAAATGGTTTGGGTAAAAGTTATAGCATTTACAAACTATGGTACAAAAATGTGAATTTCCGCTTTTTGAAACAGCTCTGACTTTCTGAGCACCTGTCATGATTCCTGAGGTTCTACAATGCCCAAACAGTAGAAAACCCCCACAAATGACCCCATTTCGGAAAGTAGACACCCTAAGGTATTCGCTGATGGGCATAGTGAGTTCATAGAACTTTTTATTTTTTGTCACAAGTTAGCGGAAAATGATGATGATTTTTTTTTTTTTTTTTTTTCTTACAAAGTCTCATATTCCACTAACTTGCGACAAAAAATAAAAAATTCTAGGAACTTGCCATGCCCCTCACGGAATACCTTGGGGTGTCTTCTTTCCAAAATGGGGTCACTTGTGGGGTAGTTATACTGCCCTGGCAATTTAGGGGCCCAAATGTGTGAGAAGAACTTTGCAATCAAAATGTGTAAAAAATGACCGGTGAAATCCAAAAGGTGCACTTTGGAATATGTGCCCCTTTGCCCACCTTGGCAGCAAAAAAGTGTGACACATCTGGTATCGCCGTACTCAGGAGAAGTTGGGGAATGTGTTTTGGGGTGTCATTTTACATATACCCATGCTGGGTGAGAGAAATATCTTGGCAAATGACAACTTTTCCCATTTTTTTTATACAAAGTTGGCATTTGACCAAGATATTTTTCTCACCCAGCATGGGTATATGTAAAATGACACCCCAAAACACATTGCCCAACTTCTCCTGAGTACGGCGATACCAGATGTGTCACACTTTTTTGCTGCCAAGGTGGGCAAAGGGGCACATATTCCAAAGTGCACCTTTCGGATTTTGCAGGGCATTTTTTACACATTTTGATTGCAAAGTTCTTCTCACACATTTGGGCCCCTAAATTGCCAGGGCAGTATAACTACGCCACAAGTGACCCCATTTTGGAAAGAAGACACCCCAAGGTATTCCGTGAGGGGCATGGCGAGTTCCTAGAATTTTTTATTTTTTGTCGCAAGTTAGTGGAATATGAGACTTTGTAAGGAAAAAAGAAAAATCATCATTTTCCGCTAACTTGTGACAAAAAATAAAAAATTCTAGGAACTCGCCGTGCCCCTCACGGAATACCTTGGGGTGTCTTCTTTCCAAAATGGGGTCACTTGTGGCGTAGTTATACTGCCCTGGCAATTTAGGGGCCCAAATGTGTAAGAAGTACCTTGCAATCAAAATGTGTAAAAAATGGCCTGCGAAATCCGAAAGGTGCACTTTGGAATATGTGCCCCTTTGCCCACCTTGGCTGCAAAAAAGTGTCACACATCTGGTATCGCCGTACTCAGGAGAAGTTGGGCAATGTGTTTTGGGGGGTCATTTTACATATACCCATGCTGGGTGAGAGAAATATCTTGGCAAAAGACAACTTTTCCCATTTTTTTATACAAAGTTGGCATTTGACCAAGATATTTTTCTCACCCAGCATGGGTATATGTAAAATGACAGCCCAAAACACATTCCCCAACTTCTCCTGAGTACGGCGATACCACATGTGTGACACTTTTTTGCAGCCTAGATGCGCAAAGGGGCCCAAATTCCTTTTAGGAGGGCATTTTTAGACATTTGGATCCCAGACTTCTTCTCACACTTTCGGGCCCCTAAAAAGCCAGGGCAGTATAAATACCCCACATGTGACCCCACTTTGGAAAGAAGACACCCCAAGGTATTCAATGAGGGGCATGGCGAGTTCCTAGAATTTTTATTTTTTTTGCATAAGTTAGCGGATATTGATTTTTTTTTTTTTTTCTCACAAAGTCTCACTTTCCGCTAACTTAGGACAAAAATTTCAATCTTTCATGGACTCAATATGCCCCTCACGGAATACCTTGGGGTGTCTTCTTTCCGAAATGGGGTCACATGTGGGGTATTTATACTGCCCTGGCTTTTTAGGGGCCCTAAAGCGTGAGAAGAAGTCTGGAATATAAATGTCTAAAAATGTTTACGCATTTGGATTCCGTGAGGGGTATGGTGCGTCCATGTGAGATTTTATTTTTTGACACAAGTTAGTAGAATATGAGACTTTGTTAGAAAAAACAAAAACAAAAACAAACAAAAAATTTCCGCTAACTTGTGCCAAAAAAAATGTCTGAATGGAGCCTTACCAGGGGGGGGGATGATCAATGACAGGGGGGGATGATCAATGACAGGGGGGGATGATCAATGACAGGGGGGTGATCAATGACAGGGGGGTGATCAATGACAGGGGGGTGATCACCCATATAGACTCCCTGATCACCCCCCTGTCATTGATCACCCCCCTGTAAGGCTCCATTCAGACGTCCGTATAATTTTTACGGATCCATGGATCGGATCCGCAAAACACATGCGGACGTCTGAATGGAGCCTTACAGGGGGGTTATCAATGACAGGGGGTTATCAGGGTGATCACCCCCCTGTCACTGATCACCCCCCCTGTAAGGCTCCATTCAGACATCCGCATGATTTTTTACGGATCCATGGATACATGGATCGGATCCACAAAACACATGCGGACGTCTGAATGGAGCCTTACAGGGGGGTTATCAATGACAGGGGGTAATCAGGGTGATCACCCCCCTGTCACTGATCACCCCCCCCTGTAAGGCTCCATTCAGACGTCCGCATGATTTTTTACGGATCCATGGATACATGGATCGGATCCACAAAACACATGCGGACGTCTGAATGGAGCCTTACAGGGGGGTTATCAATGACAGGGGGTGATCAGGGTGATCACCCCTCTGTCAATGATCACCCCCCCTGTAAGGCTCCATTCAGACATCCGCATGATTTTTTACGGATCCATGGATACATGGATCGGATCCACAAAACACATGCGGACGTCTGAATGGAGCCTTACAGGGGGGTTATAAATGACAGGGGGTGATCAGGGTAATCAGGGTGATCACCCCCCTGTCACTGATCACCCCCCCTGTAAGGCTCCATTCAGACATCCGCATGATTTTTTACGGATCCATGGATACATGGATCGGATCCACAAAACACATGCGGACGTCTGAATGGAGCCTTACAGGGGGGTTATCAATGACAGGGGGATGATCAGGGAGTGTATATGGGTGATCACCCGCCTGTCATTGATCACCCCCTGTAAGGCTCCATTCAGACGTCCGCATGTGTTTTGCGGATCCGATCCATGTATCCATGGATCCGTAAAAATCATGCGGACGTCTGAATGGAGCCTTACAGGGGGGTGATCAATGACAGGGGGGTGATCAATGACAGGGGGTGATCAGGGAGTGTATATTGGTGATCACCCGCCTGTCATTGATCACCCCCCTGTAAGGCTCCATTCAGACGTCCGTATGCTTTTTGCGGATCCGATCCGTGGATCCGTAAAAATCATACGGACGTCTGAACGGAGCCTGACAGGGGGGTGATCAATGACAGGGCGGTGATCAATGACAGGGGGGTGATCAGGGAGTTTATATGGGGTGATCATGGGTGATCAGGGGTTTATAAGGGGTTAATAAGTGACGGGGGGGGGGGGTGTAGTGTAGTGTAGTGTAGTGTGGTGTTTGGTGCGACTGTACTGACCTACCTGAGTCCTCTGGTGGTCGATCCTAACAAAAGGGACCACCAGAGGACCAGGTAGGAGGTATATTAGACGCTGTTATGAAAACAGCGTCTAATATACCTGTTAGGGGTTAAAAAATTCGGATCTCCAGCCTGCCAGCGAGCGATCGCCGCTGGCAGGCTGGAGATCCACTCGCTTACCTTCCGTTCCTGTGAGCGCGCGCGCCTGTGTGCGCGCGTTCACAGGAAATCCCGGCCCTCGCGAGATGACGCGTATATGCGTCGTTGAGAGCAGGGCTGCCACCTCCGGACCGCACATCTGCGTTAGGCGGTCCGGAGGTGGTTAAAGGGAATGTGTCATAAGAATGACCTATTGTTCAATTCAAGTTTTTATGCTCAACATATTTTTTTTTTAGAATTTTTGGTGATTAAAATTTTTTTTATTTCCTTGTCCAAATTTATATTTAAATAAAATCATAATATCGAGCAGTTTTTACAATGGCTTCTGTTGTGCTGGCGTACCGTTCTGACCACTGCCCTGCTCTTTCCTGTGGGTATGGAGGCCATGTTATTCACTGTGAAGACCTCTGTTCTGTCCTCCCCTGCTTGTGGTGGTCCTGACCACCAGCATTCTTAGTTTATCTTCTGTAGGCAGCAGCCTGCTCTTACATGTGCTGGTCCTAGGTTGTTCTATAGGTCATGTGTGCACAATTGGCCACTTAAAGGGTCAGTACGAGGACATCCTAAAACTTAAAAAAAAAATAAAAAAATCACAGAATAGAGTGGCCTAACTGGGATGAAATGCTAAGACCCCAAATACTGTAGCGTATTTATAACCCGAGGAGCAGATCCTCAACATGTGATCCATTGCTAACGGCCATCCCCAGCAAAAATGCATACAATAGAGGATGCTGGCACCGGACCACATGTACCACAAAAACATCCTACACAAGATGAAATAATGTGTGGATGAAAATAGAAGAGTAAATAGATCACTGCAAATGGTGCACCACAATACAAGGCTAAACCCTCATACTGATGTTAAAAAATGAGATTTTAGCTAATATATTCCTGTCAGGAACATATCGGAGCCCGCGCACCCCGCCAAGGTATCTCAGTGTAGCGCAGCACCTACCGCTAAACTACCTATAGTGTGTGAACACTGTCCGATAGGTGCCAAGGTCCAACTTACAGCTAAACTCCCACATACCTCCAAAGTAAGATCACTAATACAATGGGAGGAGGTAGGAGGCTGCGAGCCCCACCTATAGCAGGCGGAGTGCGTGGGCCCTGATATGTTCCTGACTGGAATATATTGGCTAAAATCTAATTTTTTAACATCAGTGTGATTTTTTTTTTTTAGGCTTGTATTGTCAGTTGCATACTATTGTTTTGCGCCATTTGCAGTGATCTATTCATCCTAATACTTTCCCAGCTTATAGTTAGCTGTCCCTGGGTATTAAAGGCATCTTCCCCAGGGGGAGGGTCCCTGAGATTTAGGTTCCTAGCTTGCAGATATAACCAATGGAAGTGTGCCATTCTAACAGTTTGAACGTGTACCAATACTTTGCCTGTTAACTAGTTCTGATACTCCGCTGCCTGCCCTGAACTGAGCCTGTTTACTGTGTTTATCCTCAGCTGCATGCCCTCAGACTTTGTTTCACATACATACACGAGATGTGCCTTCCTTGACCCTGGCCTGTTTCTGACTATATGTATTGCCTCAAGAAAATTTAGACTAGCACATTCAAAGTCACAGGTGCATATCCATAAAGCTAACTTGCAGACAGCAAACAAAAAATGTATGGCAGCACACCATTACACATGCAAACAGAACTAGGGATTGGGGACTATTCTGGATTAAGCTGGTACCTAACCTACTATACAGGAAAAATAGAAGCTATTTGCACACATTTTTGATCAAACGTGTGTCGGGCCCATCTACTGGCGTCAAGGTGGCTTCTGCAGATGGGTACCTAACACTAACAGAACTGCCTTTCCTGGTCCTAAACTAAGGCTACTTTCACCCTCGCGTTTTGGGCGGATCCGTCATGGATCTGCAAAAACAGATCTGTTACAATACAACTGCATGCATCCGCCATGAACGGATCCGTTTGTATTGCACTGCCTGTCCCAAAAAAAGTTGCCACCTGGATTTAACTAAGTAAATAGTTATGAGCCTCCTATTGGATAATTACTGCATGAGCGATTATCTTTCAGCTGGCAACAAGTTATTTAACCCCAACTGGTGCAATGAGTTGCTTCTCATTTCTTAAACAACAATATCGAAAGACACATCTTGTGGTTGTGGAAAAGATGTTAGTCTGTTTGAGAAGTTTTTAAGAACTGCTTGACGCATTATTAAAAACTGGAAGGATGGTGGGGACCCATCGTAGTCGAGAAAAAAATGTGTCGGGAATAAAAAATCCTGAAAGATCATGATCGGTGATCTCTTAAACGTTTGTTGAACTCAAATCGAAGACAAACAACAGTAGAACTCAGGGCTATGTTTAATAGTGAAAGTAAGAGCATTTCCAGACTCACAATGCGAAGGGAACTCAAGGGATTGGGACTGAACAGCTGTGTAGCCGTAAGAGAACCACTAATCAGTGAGGCAAACCGCAAAAAAAGGCTTCAATTTTCTAGGGAGCATAAAGATTGGACTCTGGAGCAATGGAAAAGGTCATGTGGTCTGATGAGTCAAGATTTTCCCTGTTCTAGAGTGATGGGCGCATCATGATAAGAAGAGAGGCAGATAAAGTGATGCACCCATCATGCCTAGTGCCTACTGTACAAGCTTGTGGGGGCAGTGCTATGATTTGGGGTTTCTGCAGTTGGTCAGGTCTAGGTTCAGCAACAGTATGTGCTCCAAAAATGAGGTCAGCTGACTACCTGAACTTACTGAATGACCAGGTTAATCCATCAATGGATTTTTTTCTTCCCTGATGGCACGGGCATATTCCAAGAAGACAATGCCAGGATTCATCGGGCTCAAATTGTGAAAGAGTGGTTCAGGGAGCATGAGACATCATTTTCACACATGGATTGGCCACTACGGAGTCCAGACCTTAACCCCATTGAGAATCTTTGGGATGCGCTGGAGAAGGCTTTGCGCGGCAGTCAGACTCTACCATCATCAATGCAAGATCTTGGTGAAAAATTTATGCAACACTGGATGTAAATAAATATTGTGACATTGCAGAAGCTTATCGAAACAATGCCACAGCGAATGCGTGCCGTAATCAGACCTAAAGGCGGTCCAACAAAATATTAGAGTGTGTGACCTTTTTTTGGGGGGTGACTTTTTGGGGGACAGGCAGTGTATCTGTATATCTGTAACATAGCCAAGACGGATCCGTCATGAACGCCATTGAAAGTCAATGGGAGACGGATCCGTTTTGTATTGTCCCAGATTATGTCAGAGAAATGGGGATCTGTCCCCATTAACTTACATTGTATGCCAGGACGGATCCGTTTGGCTCAGTTTCCTCAAGCGGACAGCAAAACGCTGTTGTCCGTCCCCAGAGCAGAATGGAGACTGATCGGAGTCAAACTGATGCATTCTGAGCGGATCCTTTTCCATTCAAAATGCATTAGAGCAAAACTGATCCATTTTGGACTGATTGTGAGAACTCACAAACGGAAAGCCGCACGCGAGTGTGAAAGCAACCTAAGCCTGCAATGTTACCTGATCCCTCCAGTGTCTCTGACCCTTGTCCATCAGCTGCCAACTACCCTTTTCCAAGTGGCCCAATGGGTCTCCTGCACTGAAGACCCTTTAAAGGGTTAAAACGAAGGGATTACCAGAACAATGCCTTTGGGATAGCCAAAATGGTTAGTTGGCACGATGAGTCCACAACCACTGCCCATTACAGCCACTAGGTCTAAAAAGTGTCAAGACTTCCTTTTTAATGGGAGGAGCCATGTGGACCATAGACACTACAAATTTGAGGGGACCTCATTGTCTTCCATGGGAGATCTTTCTAAGCATGCTTTTTGACCTATGCAGAGGTCAGAGTGGAGTGGATAAGCTGTGACCGTAATGTATTGTGAATGGTGGATCCTATGTTTTCCATACAGAGGTGTTACTTGTCATTGTAATTCCACCTGTGATTATAATGAGATGGCTACTGAAAAGTTAACTATACAGAATAGGATGTCTTGATATATTAGGCCTAGTGGACAGTGCAGAAATAGCACGTTAGTTCTCTTTTAAATATACTGTAGATAGTGACATTGTTAACATAAAAACTTGATTTACCTTATTTTTCGCCCATAAGACGCACCTAGGTTTTAGCAGGACAAGAAAAAAAAAAGTTTCATTATATCTCTGGTTAGACCACCAATCAGACCCCCAATGTTAATCAGACCTCAGCTGACAGCCCCGATAAGACCCCCAATGTTAATAAGACTTTAGATTAAACCCCCAATCAGACCTCAGCTCAGACCCCTATGTGAATGACCCCCAATCAGACCTCAGATAAGAGCTCCATGCCTCATATCAGCCCCCATATGCCTCATATCAGCCCCCAGCAACCTCTCTTCAGTTGCATTACCTCTCATTAGCCCCCAGCAGCTTCATATCATTCCCCATTGCCTGTCACCAGACCCCAGCAGCCTCTCTTCAGCCCCTATTACCTCTCATTAGCCCCCAGCAGCCTCATGTCAGCCCCCATTGCTTGTCACCAGCCTCATGTCAGACCCCATTGCTTGTCACCAGCCTCATGTCAGCCCCCATTGCTTGTCACCAGCCTCATGTCAGCCCCCATTGCTTGTCACCAGCCTCATGTCAGCCCCCATTGCTTGTAACCAGCCTCATGTCAGCCCCCATTTCTTGTCACCAGCCTCATGTCAGACCCCATTGCTTGTCACCAGCCTCATGTCAGCCCCCATTGCTTGTCACCAGCCTCATGTCAGCCCCCATTGCTTGTCACCAGCCTCATGTCAGCCCCCATTGCTTGTCACCAGCCTCATGTCAGCCCCCATTGCTTGTCACCAGCCTCATGTCAGCCCCTATTGCTTGTCACCATCCCCATTGATTGTCACCAGCCACCATAAGCCCTATATTAGCCCCCATCAACCTGGAATAAAATCAAAAAGCACTTACCTTTCCCGCTCCTCTCCTCCAGCGCGATCCTCTTCATCCTGCCGCCGGCTCTGCAGTGAACCGGCGCACACAGCGTGAGGTCATAGAGTGCCCTCACACTGTGCACAGCCAACAGCCGAGGACCAGGAAACGGTGAGTACAGAGCCTTCATCGCTTCCTGGTCCTCCGGTACTAATGAGCGCTTCCATAATGTGCTTCATTAGTATACTCTTTTTTTGGGGGGAAGGGGATGCATCTTATGGGGCGAAAAATACAGGTAAGTAATAGTTAATTTTCTGATGACCGGTTCCCATTAAAGCAATAGAATAAAAAAGTTTGTGGAATATATTGAGTGTCAATGCTTTGGTGTTGACTTCTCACGAGCTGTAGCCAGGCTTTTCTTCACACTTTACTTTGGCAACCCTCTCTTTACTACCATATATTCACACACCCATATACATACAGAGTATATGCATATACACACTTGTTTATGTACTTACCTTCTGCGAAAGATGTGTCGGTCACAATGGCTGATTCAACTCTCTAAATTCCAGGACAGCAAGTGGAGGGGAAGGGGTTCAGGATGAAAAGAACTGGAGAATTGGAGCTTTGTGTCTGAACATAAAGATCTGAGAAGCAAACTTAATATTGTTTACAAGCTTTTGGTCTTAAAAAAAACAAAAAAATGTCAGGGCGCCTCTCCCATATTGACTGTCAGAATACAGGGCAGTAGCAACAAAAAAATTATTTTGGTTCCCCTTCTCCCTTGCCATTATCCAGTAATAGCAATCCAGCAAGGAGGTAAGTACTAAGTCAAGTCTGGCATTCTAGTTGCTGGGTATACTCTGCCTAGCAACCACAGACTTTCTTTCTTCTAGTGTGTAAGATTTTTTTTTGCATTTCTGTGGCAGATCATAGAGGGGATCCATTTGTATCCAGATATTTGCACTATATTAAGATGCTGACTTGTGGTTATAAAAGCTGTGCATATTATACAGTACTAGAATATTTGCACTGAAATCTGAGATACTGCTTTAAACTGTTGAGCAGGTTGTTTATATAATGAGTACATCAACATTTGTCAAGCACAGCTTGTTATAGACTTCTGTTAATCCTGGTTATGCAATAAGCATCAAACTTGTGAGCATTCCTGGCATCTGAGTGGGAATGAGTTGGTTTGATTCCTCTATGACATGTCAGTATGCCCTGCATAAAAGTTGTAACTTTTTCTAGTACAAATTCCTATGAAATAAATCTGTTTAAACTTTCCGTTTCTGGATTTAGTAAATCATTGTACCAGCGATGGAAATAAGGTTGTTTTGTTCTAATTCAAGAACTCATTTGTATTATCTATACTCCATAGCTAAAGATAAAAATGACCTATGCTTTACCCTATGATAGTAAATACACTGTATTGTATTCACCAACATGTATGCAAAGTCTGATTGCTGACATTTAGGCCATAAAAACTGGTATGAGACAATACTGCCTTTTTTAAAGAAAATCAATTTTGTTGAGAGGGTTACCATCCTAAAATCAAATGACTGCTTCGAAAAATTTGTATATATCACTGGTAATAGCACTGCCAAGCTAAAACCTATTTTCACCTTGACGGTGACGCTACCAGTCATATATCTCAACTCAGTGTTTTGTAGTAGTAAAATCCTAAATACTCATATACTCATAATGGCACTCCGGATTTTTAGCGACCTATGTGAAGTGTCAACCAAACACAATGTGGGCTATCTCAGGCATACTGACAATAGAGTTCAAAGTTATATAGAGATGTGCCTGCTAAAGTCATAATTGTGCACTTACATTATATCATACACAACAAGTAACAAAACATAACAGGCCTCTTATCTCCCTGGCTGCCTCCCCTCAGTGTTTCAGAGAGATCATGTTTCCCATGCTGGGCATCACATAATGCAGAGTTGGCAAGCAAAAGAATAGCAGAGTGAGTAAATGCAGCACTACCTTATAACTTGTTATAGAGGGGTATGCAGGGAGCTGTCAATAGAGGCAATACCTGTGAGATGGGAGTGTAATCATCAGAACTGTAGTCCTTCACAGGAAGGATAATCCTACCCACAGCAAGCCCTGGCAGGATCAAAACAACAGTTCTGTACAAGCTATTATAGACTTAGGTAATTTGCTGTGTTTTGATAAACTCAGAAAAAATGTAATTGTAATAACTGGGAAAGAAACACTGCAGCTGACTTACAAAAGTTTTAACCTTGTACATAATGCCAAAAAGAAAAACCTGTTCTGAAGTCCATAAATTGTTAATTACAAATTATTTTGCCATGAAAGTCATTAGATCAACCAATCCAACCACACACTCACATACTCCACATGTACAGTGCCTTTCAGTTTTCGCTTTGAGGTCTCTGAATTTGAAGGAATTTAGCTGTTTGTTGATGTCTTATTTTTTATTTTTTTTACGTGTGATTATATGCATCTGATGTAAAAGTGGTGCTATGTCTGTTATCTTCACAGCACATTCCCTAAAGGGTTTTTTCTGAGCTTTTGATACTGATGACCTATCCTCAGGATAGGTCATTATTATCTGATCGGTAAGGGTGTGACGCCTGGGACCCCCGCCGATCAGCTGTTTGAGAAGGGTCCGTGCTCCTGCGAGCGCCGCGGCCTTCTCTGTGCTCATCAAGCACAGCGCAGTACATTGTATAGTGGCTGTGTTTGGTATTGCGCTCTGCCCCATTGAAGTGAATAGGTAGGACCGCGATACCAGGTTCAGCCACTATGCAATGTATGACACTATGTTTGGTGAGCACGGAGAAGGCCGCTTGGCGCTCGCAGGAGCACCGGTGCTTTCTCAAACAGCTGATCGACGGATAGGTTAGGTCATCTGTATTTAAATCTTGGAAAACCCTTTTAAAGGGAATCTTAGCAGTTTTGACAATGCTAAACTGTTAAAGGCACTAGGTAGGGGCTGGATAGAGTAGTACGAACATGACTTTTGTGGAGTTTCATCATCAGGTGTCGTGAAAGTGTGAACTTTTAAGTCTGCCAGATTCTGCTCCTTAGGTAAATCTAATTAGAAGGTTAAAAAGACACGCATGCCTCTTAGGCCTCGTTCACATCAGCGTTCAGCCTTATCGTTCTCCTGCTCCGTTAAACGCTGATGTGAACTCAACCTTAAATATTGTTTTGCATCTCCGTAGCTATATGTGCCAAAATGCCAGTCTACATCACCTATGGAGCTGTTTTGGATTTTGTAATATAATCTATGCCAGTTTCCTGGCATAGATGATGACAAATGTAGCAAGCCGGCCATGCTCTGCATGTGTTTTGAAAAAGTGGTGAGCAGGGCTCCAGACCCCCCAAAAAGTCACAAAATTTTGTACATCCATGACATGCAGCAAACCTTGTGCTTTCAGGCATACAGAACATAATAAATGTTCCCCTAAGTGATTAATTGTGAGATAAAAAAAATAATAATAGTATTTTCCGTAACAGATTTATTGGGAACGGCTGTACAAACGAATCAGTTAATGCAATTTAAAAGTTTATAACCCCTTTGAAGTGTTTCAGTGTGTTGATCACCTGACTAAAGGAGTCTCGATTGGTAGGAGGAATGCATGAGAAAGTTAACTTTTGTTTGAAGCCCCCAAGATATCTTAGTTATGCAATTACTTACTGTGTAACATTTTCCCCATAAAAATATTGCATTTTTCATGTTTTGCTGGCAGTGTGCCCTGTGGGCTGTACAGTCCAACACTGTTCTCAGAGTAGTGCTTCTTTTAAATTTGTATGTAAGCAATCTAGCCATAAGACTTAATACTCTTCTTAATTCAGAAGAGATCATAAGTCATTTTAGGACTGTGCCCCTACATGCTTTTAGTATTAGATCATCTTGCGCCTGACCCATGTCACGTCCTCATTGTTAAGTCCCCTGGCCAGTTAAGGATTTGAATCTGCATTAATCTATCTTTTATGGGAGAACTAAATGAGGGATAGTTTCTCAGACATTTAGAAAATGTAATTTACATGAATCACAGTCCCATGTGGATTAAAATTAGTTGAACTGCTGCCCACTAGACTCTGGGTTCCCATTCTCATGTAACAATGCAATTCTGTTACAGTATATATTAAATAGATGAGAAGGATATTGGTCTGTGAGCCTTAAATTATACATAAGTCTGTACCATTAGACTATGCTTACCAATTTTTTATTTATTTTTACTTCAGCACTATTAGGACAAGGCTGTGGTTGATTGATACGGTTTAGCTGCGGTGTATACCTGGAGTTTTAGGTAGTCTTAGGCCTCATGCACACAGCTGTTGCCCAGCCGTTCCGTACATTGGGGACCGTAATTTGTGGACCCCAATGCATGGGCACCATCCGTCCGGTTGCCACAGACAGATCCAGACAATCAACTTGAATGGGTCTGTGATCCGTCCACACCGCAAAAAAATAGTTCCGCACCGCACCTACCGGATTGTGGACCCATTCAAGTGAATGATTATAAAGTACAAACTACTAAACCATCAGTGAGAAAAAGATTATCAAGTGAATTTCAGACCTACTGAAAAAAATGAACCTTGTTGGTGGCTCATTTGATGAAGATGTTCCATTGGAACAGTACAAATTAGGTACGGTGGAATAAAACTTTATTACCAGTGTTAAAGAGGATCTGTCACCAAAAATATAATGAAATCTGAAAGCAGCATTGTGGCGAAGCCAACCTCGCCACGGTGTTTTGGAGGGGGCTGTTTGCCAGCCTCCTGCCCTGGGATTACGGTCTCTTAAGTTATTGGGTCTTAAGGCACTTGGGACTGAGCCCTCTGTCCCTGGATTGCATCATTTGCCTTACTTGCTTGGATGAAGCACATGGTGAGAACAATAGATAGCGGCCATTTTAACTCACAGACACTGTTCTGACTTTTCAACACGGTGCTATCTTGCCTGTATTTGGTGCACAGAGACATCATTCAGTAGTTTGAAACTACCAAACAGGGGACACATTTATTAGTGACTATTTTCTGTATAACTTGTACATTTTCAGTGTAACTGGCATAAAACTGTATCTTTCAAACTACTGAACGGATGTGGGTGAATTTTGGATATGTGGTTCACCCAGATCCCCCGGTTCCGAGGATATATTGGTTATGGGGTTATTGCATGTTTTGGGGTTCCTGTGATATGTTTTATAAAACTGTATTTCTCTGCCTTTGATAATTATATTCGCCATTGTGTTCAATAATCATCACCGGCAGAGGGGAGGATTTTGTATGGGTGTGTTTCTATTGTCCCATTGTGTGTTTAAATGGTGATGTCTGTCCTGTTGTCTCCACATGTGTATTGGCGACTTCCCTTTGTCCTGAGAGATAATTGGATTGCCCTCGGTGGTCTCCGGGACAGAGAGGAGGAAACCATGATGCATTGTGGGGATGTGTTGTATCTGTCCTGTATTTGCAACAACTAATAAAAACCAGGCTGGGTGTGCCTGCACGTCAGACCACTGCTTGACCCTCATCACGGAGCCTTGTCTCGTTATTGGGGGGATTCCCTGTATGCTGTTAGAGACTGATTGCCAGGAGTGTAAGCTGATTGTATGCTTTTCCTGTTCGTCTGCTGGCAGCTATTCGCAAGGTTCCAGTTTGGAGTGCTATTTTGTATCCAGTTCGGGAGTTTGGTGTTCTGCAGTAGCTGTGCCTGTCTCTCAGAAAGGGGCATATCGCCTAAACGGATTTTAACCCCTTGTCTGCTGAAACGGTCCGTTACAATTGGTGGCAAGCAGCGGGATCGTTCCTACAGCCAGAAGGACAGCTACAGGAGACACCATTTCTTTGGATTTTACAACTTAAGGGCAACACATGTCTCAGTACAGCGACCCTAAAAGCACCAGGATGGAACCAGCAGTTGAGTACAGATACTCTGTTGAGGAATTTGACCGTATGATGTGGTTGCGGCTGAACTTCTTCGGACCCAATCCAGCTGAGAAATACGTGAAGTTCGTGAGGAGTCTAGTGTTCAAGACCCTACTATACCGGGCAGAAGGTGACGGTCAGCTGCCACATTGGGTGGACCTCCATCGGAAGTTACAGTTGCGGGACAGAGGGAGCCCAGTCTCCATTCCCCAGCGGCAGTGTGAAGTGCAGGGAGAGGAGAGCAGCGTCCTCCCTTCCCAGCGGCAGGCTGAGTTACAGGGGGCAGAGGTAGTTGTTCCTGCCCCCCAGCAGCAGCATGATTTTTTGGGAATTGGGAGCCCAGTCTCCATTCCCCAGTGGCCGTGTGATGTACAGGGAATTGGGAGCCCAGTCTCCATTCCCCAGCGGCAGGCGGAGTTACAGGGGGCAGAGACAGTCGGTCCTGTCCCCCAGCGGCAGAGTGTCCTACAGGGAATAGAGAGCACAGTCTCCTTTCCCCAGCAGCAGGACACTGTATTGGGAGCGGAGGCAGTCGGTCACCCTCCCCAGCGGCTGGAAGTATGTATGGGAGAGGAGCTTGTTACCCCCTCTCCCCAGCGGCAGCTTAACGCACCAGGGGGAGACAGTAAGCCCCACAACAGTGCAGATGGGACCGTGGTCTCTGCACTTACAGCACAGGGGGTAGGGACAGTCGGTCCTGTCCCCCAGCAACAGGGCTGTTTAGCCAAAGGGGAGACAGTCGGTCTCCCCCTCCAACAACCAGGCTCCAACCAGGCTTCTTCCATGGTAGCGCTGGCACCAGGGCAGAGTCCCGCTGATCCCTGCCCACAAAGTAACCTCCACTCCAAGCCAGGGAGCAACTTAGAGACCGGGAGTACCAGCTACCAATATAACCTTGGTGGATTCACTGGACAGAGACAGGCTACTAAATTCAACAGGTCCAGTATTGGGTTGTGGGTGGGCTGCCAGACTAATTCAGGTACCGACCGGTGTGAGGTCAGGTATCTGGTTAGTCTTCCCTGGGAAGGGGGGGGGGGATGTGTGGCGAAACCAACCTCGCCACAGTGTTTTGGAGGGGGCTGTTTGCCAGCCTCCTGCCCTGGGATTACGGTCCCTTAAGTTATTGGGTCTTAAGGCACTTGGGACTGAGCCCTCTGTCCCTGGATTGCATCATTTGCCTTACTTGCTTGGATGAAGCACATGGTGAGAACAATAGATAGCGGCCATTTTAACTCACAGACACTGTTCTGACTTTTCAACACGGTGCTATCTTGCCTGTATTTTGTGCACAGAGACATCATTCAGTAGTTTGAAACTACCAAACAGGGGACACATTTATTAGTGACTATTTTCTGTGTAACTGGCATAAAACTGTATCTTCCAAACTACTACCCATATTGGTTATGGGGTTATTGCATGTTTTGGGGTTCCTGTGATATGTTTTATAAAACTATATTTCTCTGCCTTTGATAATTATATTCGCCATTGTGTTCAATAATCATCACCGGCAGAGGGGAGGATTTTGTGTGGGTGTGTTTCTATTGTCCCATTGTGTGTTTAAATGGTGATGTCTGTCCTGTTGTCTCCACATGTGTATTGGCGACTTCCCTTTGTCCTGAGAGATAATTGGATTGCCCTCGGTTGTCTCCGGGACAGAGAGGAGGAAACCATGATGCATTGTGGGGATGTGTTGTATCTGTCCTGTATTTGCAACAACTAATAAAAACCAGGCTGGGTGTGCCTGCACGTCAGACCACTGCTTGACCCTCATCACGGAGCCTTGTCTCGTTATTGGGGGGATTCCCTGTATGCTGTTAGAGACTGATTGCCAGGAGTGTAAGCTGATTGTATGCTTTTCCTGTTCGTCTGCTGGCAGCTATTCTCCAGGTTCCAGTTTGGAGTGCTATTTTGTATCCAGTTCGGGAGTTTGGTGTTCTGCAGTAGCTGTGCCTGTCTCTCAGAAAGGGGCATATCGCCTAAACGGATTTTAACCCCTTGTTTGCTGAAGCGGTCCGTTACAAGCATGTTATAGAGCAGAAGAAGCTGAGCAGATTGATATATAGTTTTGTGAGAAAAGATTCTGTAAAGCTTGTAAGTTATACATTTATATCTTTTCTTTTTTCACCTCCTGTGAAAACCTATCAGTACTGGGAGGAGGTGTTATCATTGACTGATAGCATTGGGTGTATAAGTGTGTATACAGAGGAAGCTGTCAGTCACTAATAACTCCTCCCTCCTGTACCGATAGATGTTCAGTCCCATGTTTTAGTGAATATTTTCCTACAAAACTATATATCAATCTGCTCAGCTTCTTCTGCTCTATACTATTTTTCTGTCAGTCTGCATTGCATTTTTTAGTGACCGTTCCTCTTTAAGTTGAGAAAAGTAGACCACCATCTACCTAGCAAGTGGCTCTATGGCAAACATGTTCTCAAACTAGGCTAATGGATCCAGTACTGTCAAACCTAAGCACAGTTTGTGTGGCATTAGTACTTTGTAAGGCTTGGCTGCTCTTTCACCATAAAACTCAGTGACGGGATGTGTCAAAACTGGTGCACAGGAAAAGTGGAGCAGTTGCCCATGCTAGTCAGGCAGATGCTGCTTCTTATTTTTAGAGGTTTTTTGGGAAATAAAAAGTTACCTCTAAGATGTCCAGAGTATGGACAGCATGGTAAGGCTCTAGATAGGGAGGAAAGCACACTCATTTTGGAGGTGGGAATCACATAGGCTGTATACATATGTAGAGAGAAAGAAGAGCACCCATGGCAAACTCTGCAGAAGGAATAGGAATTACTCACTGCTTAGCATCAGTCACTATGAGTTGAGGTAAAAAATTGAGCTGTGCTGATACATAAGAGCTAGTAAAGGGAACAACATCCTGGATCCACAGATCTCACATCCAGAAAGTATTATTGGGAGGGACATGTAAACATGAGAAAGGTCTGAAACTAGGAGCAGGTTGCACATTGAGTATCAGAGGGTCTGAAAATAAATGAGGATTGCATTTTGAAATGAAGTGCCACTTTTTATCAACTCCATTCACTGATGTATGCACAAATCTTTTTGTCCATGTTAAAAGAGTCTATATCATTTAATAAAACCACTGCAAGAACCTGTCACCACAGAATGCCCATCCCCCCAAAAAAGGCGCCACCAAAAATATTTTGTTGGCCCGCCTTTAGCTTTGATTCGATAAGTTTCGATAAGCTTCTGCAATGTCACAATATTTACAGGGAGTGCAGAATTATTAGGCAAATGAGTATTTTGACCACATCATCCTCTTTATGCATGTTGTCTTACTCCAAGCTGTATAGGCTTGAAAGCCTACTACCAATTAAGCATATTAGGTGATGTGCATCTCTGTAATGAGAAGGGGTGTGGTCTAATGACATCAACACCCTATATCAGGTGTGCATAATTATTAGGCAACTCCCTTTCCTTTGGCAAAATGGGTCAAAAGAAGGACTTGACAGGCTCAGAAAAGTCAAAAATAGTGAGATATCTTGCAGAGGGATGCAGCACTCTTAAAATTGCAAAGCTTCTGAAGCGTGATCATCGAACAATCAAGCGTTTCATTCAAAATAGTCAACAGGGTCGCAAGAAGCGTGTGGAAAAACCAAGGCGCAAAATAACTGCCCATGAACTGAGAAAAGTCAAGCGTGCAGCTGCCAAGATGCCACTTGCCACCAGTTTGGCCATATTTCAGAGCTGCAACATCACTGGAGTGCCCAAAAGCACAAGGTGTGCAATACTCAGAGACATGGCCAAGGTAAGAAAGGCTGAAAGACGACCACCACTGAACAAGACACACAAGCTGAAACGTCAAGACTGGGCCAAGAAATATCTCAAGACTGATTTTTCTAAGGTATTATGGACTGATGAAATGAGTGAGTCTTGATGGGCCAGATGGATGGGCCCGTGGCTGGATTGGTAAAGGGCAGAGAGCTCCAGTCTGACTCAGACGCCAGCAAGGTGGAGGTGGAGTACTGGTTTGGGCTGGTATCATCAAAGATGAGCTTGTGGGGCCTTTTCGGGTTGAGGATGGAGTCAAGCTCAACTCCCAGTCCTACTGCCAGTTTCTGGAAGACACCTTCTTCAAGCAGTGGTACAGCAAGAAGTCTGCATCCTTCAAGAAAAACATGATTTTCATGCTGGACAATGCTCCATCACACGCGTCCAAGTACTCCACAGCGTGGCTGGCAAGAAAGGGTATAAAAGAAGAAAAACTAATGACATGGCCTCCTTGTTCACCTGATCTGAACCCCATTGAGAACCTGTGGTCCATCATCAAATGTGAGATTTACAAGGAGGGAAAACAGTACACCTCTCTGAACAGTGTCTGGGAGGCTGTGGTTGCTGCTGCACGCAATGTTGATGGTGAACAGATCAAAACACTGACAGAATCCATGGATGGCAGGCTTTTGAGTGTCCTTGCAAAGAAAGGTGGCTATATTGGTCACTGATTTGTTTTTGTTTTGTTTTTGAATGTCAGAAATGTATATTTGTGAATGTTGAGATGTTATATTGGTTTCACTGGTAAAAACAAATAATTGAAATGGGTATATATTTGTTATTTGTTAAGTTGCCTAATAATTATGCACAGTAATAGTCACCTGCACACACAGATATCCCCCTAAAATAGCTAAAACTAAAAACTACTTCCGAAAATATTCAGCTTTGATATTAATGAGTTTTTTGGGTTCATTGAGAACATGGTTGTTGTTCAATAATAAAATTTAATCCTCAAAAATACAACTTGCCTAATAATTCTGCACTCCCTGTATTTCCATCCAGTGTTGCATGAAGTTTTCACCAAGATCTTGCATTGATGAAGTAGAGTCTGACTGCTGCACAAAGCCTTCTCCAGCACATCCCAAAGATTCTCAATGGGGTTAAGGTCTGGACACTGTGGTGGCCAATCCATGTGTGAAAATGATGTCTCATACTCCCTGAACCACTCTTTCACAATTTGAGCCTGATGAATCCTGGCATTGTCATCTTGGAATATGCCGGTACCATCAGGGAAGAAAAATCCATTGATGGAATAACCTGGTCATTCAGTAAGTTCAGGTAGTCAGCTGACCTCATTCTTGAAGCACATACTGTTGCTGAACCTAGACCTGACCAACTGCAGCAATCCCAGATCATAGCACTGCCTCCACAGGCTTGTACAGTAGGCACTAGGCATGATGGGTGCATCACTTCATCTGCCTCTCTTCTTATCCTGATGTGCCCATCACTCTGGAACAGGGTAAATCTTGACTCGTCAGACCACATGACCTTCTTCTATTGATCCAGAGTCTAATCTTTATGCTCCCTAGCAAATTGAAGCCTTTTTTTCTGGTTTGCCTTACTGATTAGTGGTTTCCTTATGGCTACACAGCTGTCCAATCCCAATCCCTTGAGTTCCCTTCGCATTGTGCGTGTGGAAATGCTCTTACTTCTTATATTCTTCAATTTGATTTCACCAACTGTTTTTTTGCCGCCACATTTCTTCCTCGAATACGATGGGTCCCCACTATTCTTCCAGTTTTTAATAATGCGTTTGGCAGTTCTTAACCCAGTTTTAGTAGTTTTTGCAATCTCCTTAGATGTTTTCTCTGCTTGATGCATGCCAATGATTTGACCCTTCTCAAACAGACTAACATCTTTTCCACGACCATGAGATGTGTCTTTCGACATGGTTGTTTAAGAAATGAGAAGCAACTCATTGCACCAGTTGGGGTTTAATAACTTGTTGCCAGCTGAAAGATAATCGCCCATGCAGGAATTATCCAATAGGAGGCTCATAACTATTTGCTTAGTTAAATCCAGGTGGCGACCTTTTCTTTGGATAGGCAGGGTATTATAGAGCAGGAGAAACTGTGCAGATTGATAGTTTTGTTGGAAAAGATTCAGTAAAACTTGTAAGTATACATTTATATCCCTGCTATTTCAGACATTAGTTTTACACGGGGGCAGCCTTACCAGTGATTGATAACATTGTGTGTAAGGGAGTATACAGAGATACAGTATCTCACAAATTTGAGTACACACCTCACATTTTTGTAAATATTATATGTTTTCATGGGACAACACTGAACTGAAGTTATGACACTTTGATAAAATGTAAAGTGCCGGTGGTCAGTGTACAGCTTGTATAACAGTGTAAATTTGGTGTGCCCTCAAAATACCTCAACACACAGTCATTAATGTCTAAACTGCTGGCAAAGAAAGTGAAAATGGCCAAATTAGGCCCAATTTGTGTCAGTGACTCAATAGTGTTAGAAGGTCTCAGGTGTGTTTAATTTGGTGTTATCGCTCTCACACTCTCTTATACTGGTCACTGGAAGTTCAACATTGCGCCTCATGACTAAGAACTCTCTGGGTATCTGAAAAACAGAATTGTTGCTTTACATAAAGATGGCCTAGGCTGAAAAAAGATTGCCAACCCTCTAAACTGAGCTGCATCATGGAGGCCAAGACCATACAGTGGTTAAACAAGAAAGATTCCACTCAAAACAGGCCTCACCATGGTCAACCAAAGAAGTTGAGTGCACTTGCTCGGAGTCATATCCAGAGGTTCTCTTTTCAAAACCGACATATGAGTGCTGCCAGCATTGCTGCAGATGTTAAAGGGGTGGGGGAACAACCTATCAGTGCTCAGACCATACACCGCACACTGCTCCAAATTGGTCTGCATGGCTGTCGCCCCAGAAGGAAACCTCTTCTAAAGATGATGCATAAGAAAGCCATAAATAGTTTGCTGAAGATAAGCAGACTATGGACATTGTTTACTGGAACCATATCCTCTGGTCTGATGAGACCAAGATAAAGTTATTTGGTTCAGATGTTGTCAAGTGTGTGTGGTGGCAACCAAGTGAGGAGTACAAGTGTGTCTTGTCTACAGCCACGCATGGTGGTGTGAGTGTCATGGTCTGGGGCTGCCATCTGTGGGGAGCTACAGTTTATTAAGGGAGCCATGAATGCCAACATTTACTGTGACTTACTGAAGCAGAACATGATCCCCCTCCCTTCAGAAACGAGGCCACAGGGCAATATTCTAACGCCTCCAAACACAGTTCCAAGACTTCCACAGCCTTGCTAAAGAAACTGAGGGTAAAGGTGCTGGTATGGCCAAGCATATCTCCAGACCTAAACCCTATTGAGCATGTATGGGGCATCTTTAAATGGAAGGAGGAGAAGTGCAAGGTCTCGAGCATCCACCAGCTCCATGATGTCGACATGAAGGAGTGAAAGAGGATTCCAGTGGCAACCTGTGAAGCTCTAGTGAACTCCATGCCCAAGAGAGTTAAGGCAGTTCTGAAAAATCATAGTGGCCTCACAAAATACTGACATTTTGGGCACAATTTGGCCATTTTCACTTAGAGGTGTCTGTGTGAGTTATTTCGAGGGCACACTAAATTTACACTGTTAAACAAGGTGTGTACTGACTACTTTGCATTGTATCAAAGTGTCATATCTTCTGTGTTGTACCATGAAAAGATATAATAAAATATTTACAAAAATGCGAGGGTTGTACTTTCTTTTGTGAGCTACTGTAGTGGTCAGTCATTGACAGCTGTTTACAGGGGCAGTTTTAAGTTCAGAAAAAGCAGAGACAGTAATGCATAAATTACAAGGACACAAATTTTAATTTTTTTATCTGTTGTGGAATATTGGAATATAATACAATTCACAGCAACATCAGCATGGAATACATGAAATTTTAAACTACCGGTAATTCTGCCGCTGATTTTTTTACGCCGTGTGTAAAACCAGCCTAAAACTCCAAGTCAGGCTACTTTCACACTAGCGTTCGGGGCTCCGCTTGTGAGTTCCGTTCAAAGGCTCTCACAAGCGGCCCCGAACGCTTCCGACCAGCCCTACTGCGGCACCTGAAGGGGTTAATTGTACTATCATATCCCCCTCTAAGAGATCATGGCTGTCAGGCAGCAGGGGACAGACCCCCCCCTCCCCAGTTTGAATATCATTGGTGGCCAGTGCGCCCCCCCCCCCTCCCCCCCTCTATTGTAATAATTCGTTGGTGGCACAGTGTGCGCCCCCCCCCCCCCCTTCCTCCCTCTATTGTAATAATTTGTTGGTGGCACAGTGTGCGCCCCCCCTTCCTCCCTCTATTGTAATAATTCGTTGGTGGCACATTGAAAGTCAATGGGGGACGGATCCGTTTGCAGTTGCACCATATTGTGTCAACATCAAACGGATCCGTCCCCATTGACTTGCATTGTAATTCAGGACGGATCCGTTTGGCTCCGCACGGCCAGGCAGACACCAAAACGACTTTTTTTTCATGTCCGCGGATCCTCCAAAAATCAAGAAAGACCCACGGACGAAAAAACGGTCACGGATCACGGACCTACGGACCCCGTTTTTGCAGACCGTGAAAAAATACTGTCGTGTGCATGAGGCCTAAGTCAATGGGGACGGATCCGTTTCAATATGACACACTATGGCTCAATTTTCAAACGGATCCGTCCCCCATTGACTTTCAATGTAAAGTCTGGACGGATCCGTCTGAGGCTACTTTGACACTTAGAAATTATTTTGCAATATAATGCAGACGGATCCGTTCTGAACGGATCCACCGTCTGCATTATATGAGCGGATCCGTCTCAGACGGATCCGCTCTGAACGCAAGTGTGAAAGTAGCCTAAGTGTTAAAACTTGTTTGCATGAATAGGAGGTATTGGTAGCATAGTTTCTGCAGATACTGTATGAAAAGCTCATTTTCCTAACGATTTAGGATGTCTCTTACACAAGTAATCCATTTAAGTGGTATATTACATTGCACTTCAGCTGGAGTGTGGATTCAATGGGCAGGAGGTCTCAGTCTTAATATAGTGTGAACCCTTCTAAAATTAGAGCTGTTCTTGAAATTTTAGTTTATTTTATAATGTTAGTTAACAAATCAAGAATACATTTCCTGTAATATAAGATATATTTATACTTGACGTTTGCTTTTGGCATTGCAAAACATATTCTCTGCACTATATGCTTCAAACAGGAAGAACACGTTTCAGTTACCCAAAAAAAAAATCCTGATTTTGACCCATAATGCGTAAACAAGCTATTTAAATCTGCAACTAATAAAATGGCCACTTTGATTATAATTGGTACCTATTCAGCTATTGGCTATTATTGTTCGCTGTAGACTTGCACAGCTATTTGCCATGAACAATATGGACTGATTGGTAACCTTACTTTACCACTAACTACTGAGCAACAGAAAGCGGCCATTAAATCTTCCAGAACATTATTAACGCCTCAAAGAAAAGAGAAATGGAGGAAGTTTCTGTGAAAACAGTGAAACGAAGACTTCAGTATAATAACGACATTTTATAAAGTCCTCTATAACCATGAACCTATATGCTTAATTATGGAGTGTTTCAGTTTCCTGGAAATGCAGATTACAAAAGCACAGCTGCAACACAACGCAGATGGGAGCTTTCAGGTTATACTTTAGATCTTCCCATACATTACTGGTGTGTCAGAAACTCAGCTTATGGAATATAAGAAAAGTATTTGCTTTTATATCCCTCATCTTTTTTACTTGAGAGCACATTATAACATGAGTACACAGTACAACATGCAGCAGCAGTTTACAGTATCACATATATGACATGGAGGGGTTTCAATCCAACTAATGCAATATGACCATGGAGTTTGAATGTTCTGTCTATCTTTTGTTTCCCTCTGGTTTCATCCCCCATAGTCAAAAATATACTGATGAAGGCCTCATGCACACGGCCGGTGCTTTGGTCCGCATCCGAGCCGCAGTTTTGGCGGCTTGGATGTGGACCCATTCACTTCAATGTGCTTTCCGATGCTCCATTCCGTTGCCCCGCCAAAAAAATATAACATAGGCAGTTATATTAAAGGCTGTCCGTGCCGTTCCGCAAATTGCGGAACATGCACGGACGCCATCCGTGTTTTGCGGATCCGCGATTTGCGGACCGCAAAACACACAACGGTCGTGTGCATGTAGCCTAAGCCTCATTCACACATCAGTGTTTTGTCCAGTGATTTGCAGCAGCGATTGGGAGTCAAAACCAGGATTGGAGCCTTCACAGACATAAGGTATAAGGCAAACATCTGCATATCTTTTGTGGAAGACCTGGTTTTGACTCACAATCTCTGATGGAAATCACTGACGTGTGAATGAGGCGTAAGGATATTGGCTACCCAGGACCCAAGTGTGTGTTTGAAGAAATTAGAATGGGTGTTCCAGTGGAAAACCATCAGTGAATGCGATAGGTATAAAGTTCTGTGGCAAACATACAGAAAATAATAAGTAGTTGTAATAAATGAACAAAAACAGTTCCATGTAAAGGCACATTATTTGGCTCATTTCTGTCCCTAGAAGTTCACAGCTTCACTGGTGCAGGATTATTCTTGCTTGAAACACCAATGGTGGATTGACAGATGAGCAGTTTGTGGGTCTGCCCGAGGTTCCAAGTGCTTATGATCTACCACTGCTCTCTTCCAACAGGCAGCATCCTGGTGCTGCCATTGTTAGGCTTGGGCTACACGGTGGCACACGGCTGGACTTCTTGTAACTGCCATGACAATCCCATTCATTTCTATGGGATAACTGCTGCTCTGCGGTCCTGGCCACAACAGCTGTTTCTTGACCAGTATCGCTGTGTAGCCCTAGCCTTAAGACTCATTGTTTGGCAACATATAGAGCTGTCTGCATCTGTATGTCCATTCCGCTGTCCCACAAAAAAAGAACATGTCCTCTTTTTGTCCATTTTGCGGACAAGAATAGGCATTGTTACAATGGGTCTGCAATAAAACGGGGAAGCAGCATGGATGTCACACGTATTTTTTGTGGACCGTAAAATACATACGGTTGTGCGAATATACCCTTAAGTGTAAGTCTGGTCTAGGGCCTCAACATGTTTTACCTCTAGTTTGGGTTCTTACAGTGTACATTCTATATATCTGATATGGATGGCTGCAGTGCATCCAATCAAAAGCAAATATATATTTGAAAGCTGCGCTATTGACCACTGTAGGTTAAAATTCACAATGTAGCCTCCTCAAAATGTTCCCTGACCAGTGTCATCAGGGGAAAGAGGCAAATCCAAGAGTTAGCATTCATTAAACAATATTTATTAGGGCTCATGCATATGGCTGTTGCCCGGCCGTGCACGTATTGCGGCCCGCAATATACTGGTGGCGGCTGTGTGGACCCCGCATCACGTATGCAGACCCATTCCGCAATCAGTTGGATTTCTCTCCGTGCCTCCGCACCACAAAAAAGTAGTGCATGCAGTTGAATGGGTCTGGATCCATCTGCAGAATCTGCACGGATGTTGCCTATGCATTGGGGACCGCAAATTGTGGTCCCCAATGCACGGAACGGCTGTGTGCATGAGCTTTACCTGTGTTGTAATGCCATTAGCTTTATCAACAAGGAATAGCAAATGCAGTTGTCGTTATTAGCAGCCTCATTAAGCCAATCTCCTTGTTCTAATTCATGCAGGGTTATTTTAAATTGGCTCCTATTGATGATTGGATATATCCATCAAAATTTCCTTTCGTCTCATAGCTAAGTATTCTGACATTATGAATGCATTTACTATTCCTGGAATGGCAGGGTGGCAATTGCAAGTTTGGGTAACAGCCCAGGACTACTGTGGAGTACATATAGAGTGTATATGCGATATCCATTTCATCTTAACAGCGTTGTCAAGTATACCGCAGATTTAAGGAAGCTCACCAACCAACGTGGAGCCTGGTTCACTGTACACCTCCCAGCTTAATAATAATAAACTAATAGTTATTTGGCCGGCTCACAACAATTTACTTACATTTTATTCAACAATCATAGCCATACATAAAAACATATAAAAATTACATTAAAACCATTACATGGATTGATTGACCCTAATCCTTCATGCGGAGCTCACGCATATGCAAAAGAAAAAATAAAGAAAAATGGCTGAAATATATAAACAAGGAATTATGGACCCTGCATCGATTTAATAGTGGCTGTGAATCAGGTATACTTTAATGTCTTGGAAAATTAGCAATAGCTATAACATTATGTGGACATCCAAAACGTATGTTGTCTGTCCCCTTTATATATTCGTAGTGTCCGTACTTGGATTATAGAGGATGCTTGTTATAGCGTTATAATGATGTATGTTTAAGTGGAAATTACATTAGCGCATATGCGCAGACACCGATATTAAGGTGCTCAAATGGATCGGCGCTATCAGTTACGAGAGAAAGCGCACGATGCTGTAATGTTCATACTACGACCAGTATGTTGCTCGCAGCTATGGTCTCAAAAGAAGCACGCTTTCTACTACATGGTATGCAACCATATATAGTGCCATTAGAAATTTCAACTTGTCCCGCAAAAAATAATCCCTCAAAAGGCTATGGGCTCATGCACATGAACTTTTTTTGCGTTCCGTATATGGACCATATTTTGATTCTGTATACGGTCCGTATACGGAACCATTCAATTCAATGGGTTCGCAAAAGATGTATGGATATGATTGTTGAAAAAATGGGGGTAAATTGTTGTGAGCCGGCCAAATAACTATTAGTGTGTCCAGTATACCCTCAGTATAGACATCAATATCAGATTGTCGGGATCTGAAACCCCACACCGAACGGCTGTTACCTTGTAGGTCTGGTGCTAGAGGTGGGCACCAAAACTACACAGCACTGTCCATTGTCCCTTGGATGGAGCATGTAAATGCAGCACTGCCCCCGTTCAATTCAGTGGGAGCAGCACTGCATTACCTGCTCTGTCCACTATACACCGGGGCTACAAGATAACTGGGAGCCCCACCGATCTGATATTAATGGCGTATCCTGAGGATCTAGATCAAAATCCTGGAATACCCCTTTAAAGATAACACGTCAGTTTGAGGAACACACTACAAACTCTTCTTTGGGAAACTTGATCTACAGGTGCGGGAGAGAGCAGAAGATTTAAATCAATATGTAAAAGTGTTATTCAAATACATCAGGATTATTGCAGAGTTTATGTGGCTTCTGTCAAGTTGTCATAAAACTGATGATGCAGTTATGTTTATTGGAATTATAATTGGAGTGACTTGACATCAGTAATAGCTACCATCTCACTTATCAGTTCTACTCCTTCTTGAGTTATATTCTGAAAAATGGACAACTCAGAATACCTGAGAAAAGCATGGTAAGCGTCTAACACTAACGCTGGGTTCGGAAACGAGCGCTCTGTATGCGCGATTGTACGGGCGTTTACAATCGCGCATACAGAGATTGGCGCGTATACACACATTGTCGCGCGTTCCCGAATAACTATGTGCGGGAACGTGCGACAAACGCCCAAAAAAAAGCTCAAGCACTTGTTTGAGCGTCGGGCGTTTTACAGCGCGATCGTACGCGCTGTAAAACGCCCAGGTGAGAACCATTCCCATAGGGAATCATTCGTTCTTGCCTGTTGTGCGTTTTACAGCGAGTAGGAACGCGCTGTAAAACGCTCAGGTGTGAACCCAGCGTAAGGCCCCTTGCAGACGAGCGTTCCTCCCGCAGCGAGTCCGCATAGCAGCACCCGGCCTGACCTCACATCGCTGCCGGGAGTCACATAGCATTGTATTGATTTATGATGCTATGTAACCCTTACAGTTCTGAAATGTATTGGAAAAAACTGGCAGCATTATGCCAATGTTATCCAATACATTCCAGAACTGTAAGCGTTACATAGCATCATAAATAAATATAATGCTATGTGACCCCAGGCAGCGCTGGGAGGTCAGGCCAGGTGCTGCGATGCAGACTCGCTGCAGGAGGAACGCTCATCTTCAAGGAGCCTAAGGCTGCAAAGAAATCCAGGAAAAGTTTTTTAAAGGTATAAAGATTTTTCATCCATATTACGGCCTGAGGCTACTTTCACACTTGCGTTCGGGGCTCCGCTTGTGAGTTCCGTTTGAAGGGGCTCACAAGCGGCCCCGAACGGATCCGTCCAGCCCTAATGCATTCTGAGTGGACGCAGGATCCGCTCAGAATGCATCAGTCTGGCACCGTTTGTCCTCCGCTCCGCTCAGCAGGCGGACACCCGAACGCTGCTTGCAGCGTTCGGGTGTCCGCCTGGCCGTGCGGAGGCAAACGGATCCGTCCAGACTTACAATGTAAGTCAATGGGGACGGATCCGTTTGAAGTTGACACAGTATGGCTCAATTTTCAAACAGATCCGTCCCCCATTGACTTTCAATGTAAAGTCCAAACTGATCCGTTTGCACTATCATGAACATAAATTTTTATTTATTTTTTTTGTTCATGGTAATGCAAACGGATCCGTTCTGAACGGATCTAAGCGTTTGCATTATAGGTGCGGATCCGTCTGTGCAGACACCAAACGGATCCGCTCCGAACGCAAGTGTGAAAGTAGCCTGACACAGGTTACAGTCTAAGGCAAGGTAGCTCTAACCGGCCACTCCTTAAAGGCAGTTTTCTCTATGCACTAGAGTGGTCAAAAAATGGATCCCAGTGTACTGCATAGATTCCTGATCATTTATGTGATTTACAAATTTTTATTGTTATACGTTTTGACTATACATTATTTTTGCAGCTGCAGGGTTTTTCTCACTTCAGCAAATGGTATTTATCATGTAGACAAAGTTAATACAGGGCACATATTAATGTTTAATTATTATCCATATTGCTTTCTTTGCTGGCTTGATTAATTTTTCCATCACATTATACACTGCTCGTTTTCATGGTTACGACCACCCTGCAATCCATCAGTGGTGTCCGTGCTTGTACACTATATGAAAAAGCGTCAGCCTCTCTATTGGCCAGGACCTTGAGAGCGCACATAGGCTGGTGCTTTTTCCTATAGTGTGCACCTCTATTCAGTGGGCACATTTGGATCCCCTTATTGCACTGCAAGTATTTGTACTGTTAGTAAATGACCCCCAATAGTTTTACAATGTGTGATTTCGCCCTGCTCACGCCAGGTCTAAAAATTTGCCATTTTCGATGCCGGTTTTAGGCATAGAAAATGGTCTAAATGTAAGATAGGTAGGAAGCTATCTTACATTTAGACTGGCGCTGGATGCGCCAAAGTTATGTAGAGGTCTACGCTTCTTCCTAACTTCAGCGGATCCTCCGCCAGCTATGGGGCTTTATTAAGACCGGCATCTAAAATGCTGGTTTTAATAAATATGCCCTGTTGTGTTTTATTCATACATTTGGTCAATATAATGTAATGTTGTTGGAGGAACAGTTCAATTTATAGTATTATAGAACCCTATGAAGATGTACATTAACCCCTTCAACCCCCGGGCCTGTTTTCACCTTCCTGTCCAGGCCATTTCTTGCAAATCTGACATGTCACTTTATGTGGTAATAACTTTAAAACTCTTTTACTTATACAGCCCATTCTAAGATTGTTTTCTCGTCACATACCGTACTTCATGACAGTGGTAAAAAAAATGTATTAATTGTTGGAGGGCACTCAATTACCTGGAAACATCAATATAGGGTGTCAATAACCTTATTTAATATACATAAAAAACTGACATAAAACTATACATACATTGCACCCAATAGACCCTAAAACCTGTATAATGCAAAAGCACAAATGACTCCAGATGCGGGCTGTGGACCCGATCCCGATTTGGGCAGTCAGAGTCCAGCTACAATATCCTATGCGATAATGTTGGTCCAAATGTGGGACCGCACTCAATCGCCGTATGTGGCGTATAGACAATATGTAGATGATATATAGATGCAGCCCCGTGGGGAAAGAGTATGTTACCCCTCTTGTAAGGCTGGATGGAGATAAGACAGTGTCCTTATTCCGCCGCTTGGATTCACATCGGCGTCCTGTGTGGTCTCAAGGTCTCATACGCGGCGTCCCACGTGACCTGAAAACTGGTGAGTATGTTGGGTCCTAGAGTCCGGACTCTGTGCTCTCAATAACACATAAATCCACTCAGCGTGGTTCCAGGGGGCTGCCTTTAGATGTCGGCACCTCAGGACTTAAGCGGGAGCTTTGCTGTTGTATACCGGACGTGTTTCGGGGATCAAGCCCCTTCCTCAGCGGTTAAAATGACAGTGGTAAAAATAAGTAAAAAAAAAAATCATTTTTATTCAGAAAAAAAATACCAAATTTACCAAAAAGTTTGAAAAATTAGCAAATTTTCAAATTTCAATTTCTCTACTTTTATAATAGATAGTAATACCTCCAAAAATAGTAATTACTTTGCATTCCCCATATGTCTACTTCATGTTTGGATCATTTTGAAAATTGCATTTTATTTTTTGGGACGTTGGAAGGCTTAGAAGTTTGGAAGCAAATCTTGAAATTTTTGGGAAAATTTCCAAAACCCTATTTTTAAGGATCAGTTCAGGTCTGAAGTCACTTTGTGAGGCTTACAGTGCTGCCCATAATTATTCATACCCCTGCCAAATTTTGACTTAAAGTTACTTTTATTCAACCAGCAAGTAATTTTTTGACGTGAAATCACATAGGTGTCTCCCAAAAGATAACAAGACCATGTACAAGAGGCATTATTGTGGAAAAAAACATTTCTCAGCTTTTATTTGTGCAAAAAGTGTCCAGTCCAAAATTATTCATACCCTTCTCAATAATCAATAGAAAAGCCTTTATTAGCTATTACAGCAATCAAACGCTTCCTATAATTGCAGACCATCTTTTTGCATGTCTCCACAGGTATTTTTGCCCATTCATCTTTAGGAATGAGCTCCAAATCTTTCAGGTTGGAGGGTCTTCTTGCCATCACCCTGATCTTTAGCTCCCTCCACAGATTCCCAATTGGATTCAAGTCTGGACTCTGGCTGGGCCACTCCAAAACGTTAATGTTGTTGTCTGCTAACCATTTCTTCACCACTTTTGCTGTGTGTTTTGGGTCATTGTCATGCTGAAATATCCACTGGTGCACAAGGCCAAGTTTCTCTGCAGACTGCCTGATGTTGTCGTTGAGAATCCTCATGTATTGCTCTTTTTTCATGGTGCCGTTTACTGTGATTAAGTTCCCTGGTCCATTGGCTGAAAAACACCCCTAAAGCATTAGGTTCCTACCACCATGTTTGATAGTGGGGATGGTGTTCTTTGGGTTGAAGGCTTCTCTTTTTTTTCGCCAAATGATGGAAACATCATTGTGACCAAACAATTACATTTTGTTTCATCTGACCATAACACAAAAGACCAGAAGTCTTCTCCTTTGTCCAGATGAGCTTTTGCAAAGGTCAAAAAATAACTTGATGGTTGAATAAAAGTAACTTTAACTTAAAAATTGCCAGGGGTATGAATAATTATGGGCAGCACTGTACATAACAGAAACCACCCAAAAATTACCCCATTTTAGAAACTACACCCCTTAAAGGTATACAAAACTGATTTTACAAACTTTGTTAACCCTTTAACAAAAATTAATGGAAAATGTAGATAAAATTTCAGAATTCTCACTTTTTTGGCAGATTTTACATTTTAATCAATTTTTTTCCAGTAGCAAAGCAAGGGTTAACAGTGAAAATAAACCTTAATATTTATTACCATGATTCCACGGTTTACAGAAACACCCCGCATGTGATCATAAACTGCTGTACGGGCACACGGCAGGGCACAGTAGGAAAGGAACGCCATATGGTTTTTGGAAGGCAGATTTAGCTGAACTGGTTTTTAGATGCCATGTCCCATTTGAAGCCCCCCTAATGCACCCCTACAGTAGAAACTCAAAAAAGTGACCACATTTTGGAAACTACGGGAGAAGGTGCCAGTTTTGTTAGTACTATTTTGGGGTACATATGATTTTTAATTGCTCTATATTATGTTTTTTGTGAGGCAAGGTAACCCAAAAATTGATGTTTTGGCACAGTTTTTAGTTTAAATTTTTACAGCGTTTACCTGAGGGATTAGGTCATGTGACTGTTTTATAGAGCAGATCGTTACGGACGTGGCAATACCTAATATGTTTTATTTTTCTTATTTATTTAAGTTTTACACAATAATAGTATTTTTGAAACCTAATAATATATAAGTGTATCCATAGTCTGAGAGCAATAGCTTTTTTCTTTTTTGACCGATTCTCTTAGGTAGGGTCTCATTTTTTGCAGGATGAGATGACGGTCTGATTGGTACTATTTTGGGGGGCATATTCTATTTTGATCACTTGCTTTTGCAATTTTTGTGATGTAATGTGACAAAAATAGCTTTTTTTTTACGGTGTACATCTGAGGGGTTAGGTCATGTGATATTTTTATAGAGCTGGTTGTTACGGACGTGGCGATACCTAATATGTATACTTTTTTATTTCTTTTTTACTTTAGCACAATAATAGCAGATTTGAAGCAAAAAATAATCATATTTTAGTGTCTCCATTGTCTGATAGTGATAGCTTTTTTATTTTTTGACCGATTCTCCTAGGTAGGGTATCCATTTTTGCGGGATGAGGTGACGGTCTGATTGGTACTATTTTCGGGGGCATACGCCTTTTTTAAAAAAACTTGCTGTTGCAATTTTTGTGATGTAATGTGACAAAAATTTCTTTTTTTTAATTTTTTTTAATTTTTTTACGGTGTTCATCTGAGGGGTTAGGTCATGTGATATTTTTATAGAACTGGTTGTTACGGACGTGGCGATACGTAATTATGTATATTTTTGTTTGTTTTCACTTTATCACAATAATAGCAGTTTTGAAGCAAAAAAATTGGTTTTAGTGTCTCCATGTTCTGAGAGCTATAGTTTTTTTAAATTTTTTGGGCGATTGTCTTAGGTAGGGGCTAATTTTTTGCGGAATGAGGTGATGGTTTTATTGATTCCATTTTGTGGGAAATACGACTTTTTGATTGCTTGGTATTGCACTTTTTGTGATGTAAGGTGACAAAAATCGAAATTTTTTTTTACACCGTTTTTATTTTTATTTTTTACGCTGTTTATCGGACAGGGTGGATCATGGAAAATATTTATAGAGCCGTCATTACCGGCACGACAATGCCTAATATGTGTGGGTTTCGTTTTTTTTTTCTGTTTTTTATTATAAAATAAGGGTAAAGGGGTGTTTTTTTTCTTTTTTACTTTATTCATTTTATTACTTTATTAATTTTTATTAAAAACACCATTTTTTTACTTTTTTTCTTTACTTTATTTCTGATGTTCACTTTTGGGGGTCTGATCCCCTCTGCAATGCATTACAATACATCTGTATTGTAATGCATTGCCTGTTAGTGTATGACACTGAGTCACGGCATTGGGCTGCCTTGTGACGCATCGGGTGCCCACAGCAGTGTGGGGACTCGATGCTATCACTCACCCGACACAAACCCCTTCTACGTCGCAGTCAGCGTGGACCGCGGCATAGAAGGGGTTAATCCGCCGGCTTTTACAGCGATGCTGGCGGATTTAGCAGGGGCCCGGCTATCACGGACTTCCAGACCCCTGCAGTGATCGTGCGAGCACTGTCAAATTGCAGGAACGCAGTGGTTCCCATGACGTAGTGGTACGTCAAAGGTCGGGAAGGAGTTAAGCATACTATACAGGGAAAACCATGTTTTGTGCATCTTTACACAACCCCTTGATTTTCCTTGCACTATTAGCACTGTAGTGTTATTTTTAATACTAAAAATTCTTTCTTGTTTGGTTACCTATTTCATAATTATTACGAAATGTGGTTGCACAATTAAAAGTGTCTTTTCTTACCACGTCACGTCATTGGCATGGAACAATTCCTGTAAGAAACATGAGTGCTTCTAAAGTTATCTTTACCCGCTCAGCTGTAGAACGTCTCTTATTAAATATGACAGCTCTGCCATAAGAGCAGTAAACACGTTGCTTTACTGGGAAGTAAGGCTGTGTTGTAATGACAGATACTCCCACAGATATTAGGTATGAAAACGCTGAATACAATGTTTTAAGCCCCACACAGGGTTATGACAGCTTGTTCAAACATACATGAAATGTTGTCATTTTATAGTCAGGAGATGTTACATTTGTCTGTGTAAGCATGATAAATTCCGCAAAACACAACCCAGATGTGTGGTTTTGTAGTAGTCATTAACCACCTCCGGACCGCCTAACGCAGATGTGCGGTCCGGAGGTGGCAGCCCTGCGCAGAGTCACGCATATATGCGTCATCTCGCGAGGGCCGGGATTTCCTGTGAACGCGCGCACACAGGCACGCGCGCACAGGAACGGAAGGTAAGCGAGTGGATCTCCAGCCTGCCAGCGGCGATCGCTCGCTGGCAGGCTGGAGATCCGAATTTTTTAACCCCTAACAGGTATATTAGACGCTGTTTTGATAACAGCGTCTAATATACCTACTACCTGGTCCTCTGGTGGTCCCTTTTGTTAGGATCGATCACCCCCCTGTCATTGATCACCCCCCTGTCAGGCTCCGTTCAGACGTCCGTATGATTTTTACGGATCCACGGATACATGGATCGGATCCGCAAAACACATGCGGACGTCTGAATGGAGCCTTACAGGGGGGTGATCAATGAAAGGGGGTGATCACCCATATACACTCCCTGATCACCCCCTGTCATTGATCACCCCCCTGTCATTGATCACCCCCCTGTAAGGCTCCATTCAGACGTCCGCATGATTTTTACGGATCCATGGATACATGGATCGGATCCGCAAAACACATGCGGACGTCTGAATGGAGCCTTACAGAGGGTGATCAATGACAGGCGGGTGATCACCCATATACACTCCCTGATCACCCCCCTGTCATTGATCACCCCCCTGTAAGGCTCCATTCAGACGTCCGCATGTGTTTTGTGGATCCGATCCATGTATCCATGCATCCGTAAAAATCATGCGGACGTCTGAATGGAGCCTTACAGGGGGGGTGATCAGTGACAGGGGGGTGATCACCCTGATCACCCCCTGTCATTGATAACCCCCCTGTAAGGCTCCATTCAGACGTCCGCATGTGTTTTGCGTATCCGATCCATGTATCTATGGATCCGTAAAAATCATACGGACGTCTGAATGGAGCCTTACAGGGGGGTGATCAATGACTGGGGGGTGATCAGGGAGTCTATATGGGTGATCACCCCCCTGTCATTGATCACCCCCCTGTCATTGATCACCCCCCTGTCATTGATAACCCCCCTGTAAGGCTCCATTCAGACGTCCGCATGTGTTTTGCGGATCCGATCCATGTATCCATGGATCCGTAAAAATCATGCGGACGTCTGAATGGAGCCTTACAGGGGGGGTGATCAGTGATAGGGGGGTGATCACCCTGATCACCCCCTGTCATTGATCACCCCCCTGTAAGGCTCCATTCAGACGTCCGCATGTGTTTTGTGAATCCGATCCATGGATCCGTAAAACACATGCGGACGTCTGAATGGAGCCTTACAGGGGGGGTGATCAGTGACAGGGGGGTGATCACCCTGATCACCCCCTGTCATTGATAACCCCCCTGTAAGGCTCCATTCAGACGTCCGCATGTGTTTTGCGGATCCGATCCATGTATCCATGGATCCGTAAAAATCATACGGACGTCTGAATGGAGCCTTACAGGGGGGTGATCAATGACAGGGGGGTGATCAGGGAGTCTATATGGGTGATCACCCCCCTGTCATTGATCACCCCCCTGTCATTGATCACCCCCCTGTCATTGATCACCCCCCTGTAAGGCTCCATTCAGACGTCCGCATGTGTTTTGCGGATCCGATCCATGGATCCGTAAAAATTATACGGACGTCTGAATGGAGCCTTACCATGGGGGTGATCAATGACAGGGGGGTGATCAGGGAGTCTATATGGGTGATCACCCCCCTGTCATTGATCACCCCCCTGGTAAGGCTCCATTCAGACATTTTTTTTGGCACAAGTTAGCGGAAATTTTTTGTTTGTTTTTGTTTTTTCTTACTAAGTCTCATATTCCACTAACTTGTGTCAAAAAATAAAATCTCACATGAACTCACCATACCCCTCACGGAATCCAAATGCGTAAACATTTTTAGACATTTATATTCCAGACTTCTTCTCACGCTTTAGGGCCCCTAAAAAGCCAGGGCAGTATAAATACCCCACATGTGACCCCATTTCGGAAAGAAGACACCCCAAGGTATTCCGTGAGGGGCATATTGAGTCCATGAAAGATTGAAATTTTTGTCCTAAGTTAGCGGAAAGTGAGACTTTGTGAGAAAAAAACAAAAAAAATCAATATCCGCTAACTTATGCAAAAAAAAATAAAAAATTTCTAGGAACTCGCCAGGCCCCTCATTGAATACCTTGGGGTGTCTTCTTTCCAAAGTGGGGTCACATGTGGGGTATTTATACTGCCCTGGCTTTTTAGGGGCCCGAAAGTGTGAGAAGAAGTCTGGGATCCAAATGTCTAAAAATGCCCTCCTAAAAGGAATTTGGGCCCCTTTGCGCATCTAGGCTGCAAAAAAGTGTCACACATGTGGTATCGCCGTACTCAGGAGAAGTTGGGCAATGTGTTTTGGGGTGTCATTTTACATATACCCATGCTGGGTGAGAAAAATATCTTGGTCAAATGCCAACTTTGTATAAAAAAATGGGAAAGTTATCTTTTGCCAAGATATTTCTCTCACCCAGCATGGTTATATGTAAAATGGCACCCCAAAACACATTCCCCAACTTCTCCTGAGTACGGCGATACCAGATGTGTGACACTTTTTTGCAGCCAAGGTGGGCAAAGGGGTACATATTCCAAAGTGCTCCTTTCGGATTTCACAGGCCATTTTTTACAGATTTTGATTGCAAGGTACTTCTTACACATTTGGGCCCCTAAATAGCCAGGGCAGTATAACTACGCCACAAGTGACCCCATTTTGGAAAGAAGACACCCCAAGGTATTCCGTGAGGGGCACGGCGAGTTCCTAGAATTTTTTATTTTTTGTCACAAGTTAGGGGAAAATGATGATTTTTCTTTTTTCCTTACAAAGTCTCATATTCCACTAGCTTGCGACAAAAAATAAAAAATTCTAGGAACTCGCCGTGCCCCTCACGGAATACCTTGGGGTGTCTTCTTTCCAAAATGGGGTCACTTGTGGCGTATGTTATACTGCCCTGGCAATTTAGGGGCCCAAATGTGTAAGAAGTACCTTGCAATCAAAATGTGTAAAAAATGGCCTGCGAAATCCGAAAGGTGCACTTTGGAATATATGCCCCTTTGCCCACCTTGGCTGCAAAAAAGTGTCACATCTGGTATCGCCGTACTAAGGAGAAGTTGGGGAATGTGTTTTGGGGTGTCATTTTACATATACCCATGCTGGGTGAGAAAAATATCTTGGTCAAATGCCAACTTTGTATAAAAAAATTGGAAAAGTTGTCTTTTGCCAAGATATTTCTCTCACCCAGCATGGGTATATGTAAAATGACACCCCAAAACACATTCCCCAACTTCTCCTGAGTACGGCGATACCAGATGTGTGACACTTTTTTGCAGCCAAGGTGGGCAAAGGGGCACATATTCCAAAGTGCACCTTTCGGATTTCACCGGTCATTTTTTACACATTTCGATTGCAAAGTTCTTCTCACACATTTGGGCCCCTAAATTGCCAGGGCAGTATAACTACGCCACAAGTGACCCCATTTTGGAAAGAAGACACCCCAAGGTATTCCGTGAGGGGCACGGCGAGTTCCTAGAATTTTTTATTTTTTGTCGCAAGTTAGTGGAATATGAGACTTTGTAAGAAAAAAATAAAAATAAAAAATCATCATCATTTTCCGCTAACTTGTGACAAAAATAAATAAAAAGTTCTATGAACTCACTATGCCCATCAGCGAATACCTTAGGGTGTCTACTTTCCGAAATGGGGTCATTTGTGGGGGTTTTCTACTGTTTGGGCATTGTAGAACCTCAGGAAACATGACAGGTGCTCAGAAAATCAGAGCTGTTTCAAAAAGCGGAAATTCACATTTTTGTACCATAGTTTGTAAACGCTATAACTTTTACCCAAACCATTTTTTTTTTGCCCAAACATTTTTTTTTTATCAAAGACATGTAGAACTATAAATTTAGCGAAAAATTTATATATGGATGTCGTTTTTTTGGCAAAATTTTTCAGCTGAAATTGAAAAATGTCATTTTTTTGCAAAAAAATCGTTACATTTCGATTAATAACAAAAAAAGTAAAAATGTCAGCAGCAATGAAATACCACCAAATGAAAGCTCTATTAGGGCCGCTTCACACGAGCGGATGCCGTGCGTGGCATCCGCTCCGTGAAAGAGTGCCAAGACCCGCTGCAGACTGCAGAGGCACGGAGCGGTAACATGACTGTTAATGCTCCGTGCCTCTCTGTGATCTCTTTACTACGAAATCACAGTGACAACTGTGATTTCGTAGTAAAGAGATCACAGAGAGGCACGGAGCATTAACAGTCATGTTACCGCTCCGTGCCTCTGCAGTCTGCAGCGGGTCTTGGCACTCTTTCACGGAGCGGATGCCACGCACGGCATCCGCTCGTGTGAAGCGGCCCTTAGTGAGAAGAAAAGGAGGTAAAATTCATTTGGGTGGTAAGTTGCTTGACCGAGCGATAAACGGTGAAAGTAGTGTAGTGCCGAAGTGTAAAAAGTGCTCTGGTCATGAAGGGGGTTTCAGCTAGCGGGGTTGAAGTGGTTAAAGAAGACCTCTCATCTCTCCTAACATTGACACTTGCAAATTATCGCTTCTCCAGAGGAAAGAAAACTATGGGGGAGATTTATCAAAACTGGTGTAAAGGAAAACTGGCTTAGTTGCCCATCACAACCAATCAGATTCCACCTTTCATTTTGCAGAGCTCCTTTGGAAAATAAAGGGTAGAATCTGATTGGCTGCTATGGACAACTAAGCCAGTTTTCCTTTACACCAGTTTTGATAAATCTCCCCCTATGTCTCTAGTGCCAAGTCAGTGTTCCACCAGACACACACTGTTACAGAGTTTTTGCTCCTTATCATTACTTTTTAAATTGTATTTTTATTTATTTTTACTAAATATGTGTATTCTCCATAAAATAACAATTTTAGAGCATGTGCCTAGAACTATAGTTATTAAAATGTTCTGCGCATGTGCTGATGACATGAGCCTCCACAACTTTCTCTGCAATGCTGATGTCCATCTCTTCTAGATAGAGGTTTGTGTTGTCAGCACATGCACAGTGCACTTGTTTCCCCCCCTGCTGTGCATGGGCCAATATGCAAACCAATGGAGCATGCGCAAGGGTTCAGGGCCAGGCGAGAGTACGTTGCCACTTTCTAGTCCTGCCAATCAAAGCATGTAAGGAGGACTTGTCCACAGACCGGGAACTGAGCCTCAGATCAACAAAAGATAAACAGTGTTTTAATCAGGTGAGCTAAAGCTATGGGTGTATGCTTTTAGTTGGATAGGGAGACTCCCTTTAAAGGGGTTGTCAGATCTCTAGATATTGGTGATCTATCATTACGATAGGTCATCTGTATCAGATCGGTGGGTGTCCAACACTCAGAACCAGTTGTTCTCAGCTTGTGATAGAAATAACACAGTGGATAAAGCCAGAGGCAGGCAACTTTGTCTACTTTGTAGTGGCTGTGTTGGGGTGTTGTAGCTCAGATTCCATTCACTTGCTCCTGTTGCACCAATCTGATATTGATGATCTGTCGTAAGGATAGGTAGTCAGTATATTGAGCAGGGATCAGCAACCTTCCTGTACTCTAGCTGTTCCGAAACTACAATTACCAGCATGCTTCATTCATTTGCATGAGAGTTCTCAGAGGAGCAGAGCAAGTATGCGTGCTGGAAGTTGTAGTTTCACAACAGCTGGAGTGCCGGAGTTTGCCTATCCCCAATCTAGAGATTGCGTGACCCCTGTAAGAGCAGACTGACAAACACAGTAACCTGCTATCTGCAAATCCTGGCAAAGTATATTGCTGTGGTTTACCATGCAGTGGATGCTGCTGGCATAGTTAAACAGCGGGCTCACAAATATGTCCACAAGTTCGGCACAGGTGTTTGGTAGTAAGGGTACATCATTTATATTTCCCAAAAGCTGAGTTTAAGTAACAGTCGACATGCTTTTCATCACTTGGATAGCCAGGCTCCAGAGGGGTGTATAACTTGTATTGAGCAGGACAGCTGTATGGTAAATGGTTGTACTGCAGATGTTGATGATCTTGGTTTGCAAAGATCCTCTTAAAGGGGTTATCCCATCTTAAACAACGGTGGCATATTGCTAGGATATGCCCCCATTATCTGATAGGTGGGGGTCCCACCTCTGGGACCCGCACCTACAAGGAGAACGGAGCCGGGGAGAGTTGTGGCTGGAGGACGCAGGGTTTCCCGAGTCCGTCCACCACCAAGCGCAGCTCCCCACCTCTCCCGTTGAAGTGATTGGGAGCGCACTGTACATGCACTCGGCTATTTTCAGCGGCTCCATAGAAATTAATGGAGGACGGCTGTGCATGCGCAGTGCGCCCTCCTCAACTTTCTTCGCTCTGTTCTCCTTGAAGGGACTGTGGGACTTGCACCTATCAGACAATTGGGGCATATCCTAGTAATATGCCCCCATTGTCTAAGATGGGATAACCCCTTTAAGGCTACATGCACACAACGTTGTATGTTTCCATGTCCGTTCTGTATTTCTTGCGGATAGGATGCGGACCTATTCATTTCAATGGGTCCACCAAAAACACTGTGTGCTGTCTGCATCAGTATGTCTGTTCCATAGCCCCGCAAAAAACTTTTCCTATTCTTGTCTGTTTTAGGCATTGTTACAATGGATCCGCCCGAAAAAAAAATCAGATGGCATACTGATGTCATCCGTTTTTTTTGGGCGGATCCGCAATTTGCAGACCGCAAAACACATATGTTCGTGTTCATGTAGCCTAAAAATGTCAGTAGTGCAAAATGGAGTCTTATTACTGGGAAGGGCAATTCTGCAATTTGAAACCATGAAATCTGGATGCAGTTTGTGTAAGTAGCTGGCTCACTTGGCGTTGACTCATCAATGAATCTGTGAGAATATGAATAAAGGCATCATTTTATTCACATCATTTTCTGGAAGACCTACATCACCGACCGTATTCACTATGAATATTACTAAAACAATTAAGTAAATGGTCCTTTTGCTGTTCTATATCACTTGTTATAGTAGATTCATCTTCTGTGCTGTTTAATGGACCTTGATAGTATATTAAGGGTGCAGTCATATAATAGTGTTTTTGCCACAGTTTTCACATTGCCTCAATATGCTCTTATTTGAAAAGCTTACATATAAGCTTACATATGATACAATACATATCAAGAATTCTCAATGTATACATTGTGTCTTATGGACCTGCTCAAACAGCAGTTTGTTTCAGAATAAAGATTTCTGGAGAGAGATCTTTGTTGCAGCTTTGGCATTTTGTTTATGATACAGAATCAAAGGGTAACTCATGTTTTCATAAAAAAATCAATTTTAGCATATGTTACTGCTGCAGCAGCATTACGCATGAAGCAGTCTTTAGTTTCTTCACATACCACTGTTTTCATTGAGTTTTCCCTTAGTTACGGCTGTTTAAACATTTACAATATGAGGACCTCCTCTGCCAGTTCTCTGAGGCCAAAACTGCTTTCCTTCACTTCCCATACACACTTGCTGTAGCCAGCAGCTTTTTGCCAGCCAATCAGATTAGATTACTGAGAGACACGCCTCCTCACTCTGAAGCCTAATGCAGGCATGCAGTGTGAAAGACCACCCCTCTGTCTTCTGTTTATACTAAAAGGAAGACGGACAAGCCCTAGCAATGTTCTTTTAAGGGAGCAGTGGAAACGGACAAAAGCCATTAATGAAAGCTGTTATTATAAGGTAATTACAGATCTTTTGACAATCATTGACAGGTATACATGCCTAGCTCTAATAAACTGGCAAATAAAAAAAAATATGACAGTTACCCTTTAAGGATAATATATTTTATGCATTTAAAGAGGACCTTTCATCTGGCAAAAAATTCAGAACTAAGTATCATGATATGTACAGCGGCACCCAGGGATCTCACTGCACTTACTATTATCCCTGGGCGCCGCTTCGTTCTCCCGGTATCTTCGGGGACTTGGTTATACTGGGCGGAGACTTCAGGGAGTTGACTATACTGGGCGGAGACTGCTACTGGGCGGAGACTGCCCTTGTTCTCCTGGGCGTCTCCTTCTCCCAGGCTGTAGCGCTGGCCAATCGCAGCGCAGAGCTCACAGCCAGGGAGGTTTATTTCTCCTAGGCTGTGAGCTCTGCGCTGCCATTGGCCAGCACTACAGCCTGGGAGTAGAAGAAGCCCAGGAGAACAAGGGCCCAGTATAACCAAGTCTCTGAAGATACCGGAGGACATATCGGGAGAACGGAGCGGCGCCCAGGGATAATAGTAAGTGCAGTGAGATCCCTGGGCGCCGCTGTATATGTCAGAATACTTAGTTCAGAATTTTTTGCCAGATGAAAGGTCCTGTTTAAAATTTGTTTTACTTGATAAATCAGTTTGTTGTTTTTGATACATGTCATTTTTACACAATTAAAGTATCAACGCTGACGTTCTTACTGTTATCATCTTTGCTTCTCAACAACACCACTGCCACCATAATCACACCCTTACTACTCAATTTTTTTGTGATTACATTTCAACACCTCGAAACATACCCGCCACTCTCATTGCACCTCTGTTTTCCTTCCTCCTGACTATTTTCTTACTGCAGTCCTCACACATATTGTAAAACCGAGCTATAGGCCAGACCGTGTAATATTAGCTGTCATTTGGTACAATCTAGTACAATATAGCTTATATAATCCAAGGGGTTCAGGAGATCGACCTGTAACGAAGAATAGATGACTACTTACCTGACCTCCTCTGCCGCTGCTCCGTTTTTTCTGGATGAATGATATTACGTCAACAAGGCATGACCACTGCAGCCAATCATTGGCCTCAGAGTTCAGTGATTGCCTGCTTTGATCACCTGACTGGTGTGTACTTTTGGACGATGTAAAATGTAGGTTCACTTTCAGACATCATTCTGCAGTTAATAAATAGAATCCAAATGTGTGAAGTTGAGTAACTTTATAAATATATTTGGGAAGATTTATCAAAACTGGTGCCAATGAAGATTGGCTTAGTTGTGCACAGCAACCAATCAGATTGATTTTTTTATTTTGCAAAGGAGTTCTGAAAAATAAAGGGTGGAATGTGATTGGTTGTTATGGGCAACTAAGTCAGTTTTCCTTAGTATCAGTTTTTTAAAATCTCCCTCATTGTATTGTGGGTCTTATACTTATTTTAAGCTACAGGTTGTAATATAGTCCAGAGCTTTATACCAGGCAATTTACAGTAATCTGATTTAGGAAAAACTAAAGGCGCATTTACACATGCCAAAGAGCAGCCAACAGTCGGCTGCTCATTCAGTGGAGGAGAAAGCTGCATTAACAATCACGTCTACAGTATGAGGACGAGGGTATGCTATCGTGATCACACGTCCTTATACGGCTGCATTGTTTCTGGGCAGCAGAACGCTGTTTAGACAGTACAATCTGCTGCTCAGAAATGATAATTTATGTGCCTGTATGAACGACAGGATCACCTGATGTACAAGCATTTCACTCGTTTATCGGGTGATTGGCGGCACCTTTAGACGGGCAGATTGTCAGGAATAAGCCTTCACAGGAACGTTCGTTCAAGATAATCTGCATGTGTATATCCACCTTAACTCTTCCACTGTTAAACTGTTATAGATTAGCCTGATGGCAACCAGAAAAACATTGATCCATATTTACTATTAGTTAGTCAGGGTAGACATGTAGACAAAGATGGGGTCATTTATCAAACTGGTGGAAAGCAGAACTGGCTTAGATGCCCATAGCAACCAATTAGATTCCACCTTCCATTTTCCAAAGGAGCTATCCAAAATGAAAGGTGGAATCTAATTGGCTGCTATGGGCAACTAAGCCAGTTCTACTTTACACCAGTTTGATAAATGACCCCAGAATCTCTGAATGTGCCCGAATTATCACAGTAGCCCAGGGTGAATAAAAAAAATCTGTTGTGTCTTTAGACTGCCTGTCTACAAAGTTGTCTTACCTTTGTTGAGATTTTTACACCATAAATTTTGGCACAAAAAAAGTTTTTTCTTGGGCCTTGTCACCCTTCCCCGCTAAGCCACACTCCTTTGTGCCATATTTTTTGCCAAAATTTTGTCCCAACACAGTAAGCGTGCATTCAAACACAACAGATTTTGTTGCAGAAAATTTCTGCAGCTTCAAATCAGTTACCTCTGAATGGGGCTTGCAGAAACCCCATTGAGATGATCGGAACTAATTTTCAGTCACAGACATTTCTGCAACAAAATCTGCCACGTGTCAAGGCACAAGTATAAATTTAGCCCAGTAGATGCAGCTACATAGGGTTTATAACAAGCTGGAACACAGGCCTAGTAATACATAACTTATACAAGGTATTTATAAAATTACAAAATTTTATGACTATGAAAAATGCATCTTGTTTTCTCACAAAGATGTCATTTTAAAGCAACTAGGGAGTCTGTGTTTCAGGAAACTGTATCTTTCCCGGAGTTGAGTTTTATTCAAGGGGGCCAGTTGCTGTAATAGAGTGAGAAGGACCCCAAGTCTATACATCAAGACAGTTTAGAGTCTCAGCTGATAAAATGGGCTTTATTGCGCACCCTCTGGGCAACAGTACATCAAGGAATGTGACTCAATGATTAACCCCCTTCTAGCTGTTTTCACCAGCCTGTGGCAATAAAGGGCCCTTGGGCTGTCTCTTGCGGTGCCTCCTTACAGATACATGTGCTTATTTCCATGTTCAGGCACAGATTACTATGCTAGTTCAGTGTTCTAAATGTTCGAAGGAGGTCATTGGAATTAAAGCAAAATAAATATAAAATATAAAATAATAAAAAAAATCATGCAATACATATTTCTGGGCAAAACCTTTGTGTGATTATACAATAAAACCAAACGCAATAAGCTCAATTCTAATAGAATATTGTGTAGCAGAACTTCCTGTAAGTACTCAAACAGTGGTCAACAAGAAAGAAAGTCCACAACAACCCATGCAGAACGTACAATTGGAGGGTTCATGAACAGAAATATATATGAAGCCGTGAATGGAAAATAAATGTAGTGGCAAAGTTCCCCCACTTTCTAACGACCAGTATATGGTTCGCCACATGCCACTGAAAGACTGAATGCATTACTTAAAGGGAACCTGTCATCGGGATTTGGGGTATAGAGCTGAGGACATGGGCTGCTAGATGACTGCTAGCACATCCGCAATATCCAGTCCCCATAGCTCTGTGTGCTTTTATTGTGGAAAAAAAACGATTTGATACATATACAAATTAACCGGAGATGAGTCAGAGCTTGAAAATATGACTCTTCTCTGGTCCCACAAGTAAGATATGACTCTTTTATGTTCATTTGCATATGTATCAAGTCATTTTTTTTCCACAATAAAAGCACACAGAGCTATGGGGACTGGGTATTGCGGATCTGCTAGCGGCCATCTAGCAACCCATGTCCTCAGCTCTATACACAAAATCCAGGTGGCAGGTTCCCTTTAAATGTTAAATTTACATTGAAATGATTGTCCTCCGTGTTATTATAGCAGGGAATTATAGAAGCTCTTTTGGCCTATGGTTCGGCTTCAGTATAGTAAATCCATTGAGTATTCCATTTTACACTTTGCATCTGTCAGTCCATGATAACTGGTAGCCTACCTTAAAATAGCCAAGAAGTTTAGCTTACAGTAAAAGTGCAGGACATGATGATTTATGAAGTATTGTTTCCCCGCTTATGTCACAGCAAAGATGTGGCCCCGGAGAGTTAACCGAGCCAACTCTTACTAAACACAATGTCCCCTTGCTGAAATACAATCTGCAATAACTCTCTTTGTCTCGCCCTTTCATCATTGAGGCAATGGTCTTATTTTTCCTAATTGTCAGCAGTGAGTAAAAGCAGGGTTATTTTTAAAGCAAAGTCTGCCAAGATTGATATTAATCTGTAGATGTAATGTCTTTTATGTTAAGGAATGTCAGACTGTATTCTCGCTGCATTCTGCTAAACACATCAAATTATATGGTTTGGTTAGTGAAATGTTTTGTCAGCAGGCTATTGCTATTCCACAGTCTGAGTTCTAATTATGCCCGATATTCAGCGTGCGGGTAAAGGGCATGTTCTGCCCACTGCAAAAAACTGCAGTATGGCTTCTTTAGACATAAAATGGATTAACATTTCTATTACATTGCTATAGCAAGACTTCTAACATACTATTCATAGTACAGTGATGTTCATTCTGCAGGGGAAAAAATATCCTGATCACTTTCATCCTAGTATTTGTTAGAGAGGACCCGTCACCACAAATTGCAATGCAGTCCGGAAGCACCATGTTATAGAGCAGGAGAAGCTGAGCAGATTGATATCTATTTTTTTTTGGGGGGGGGGGGGGGGGGGGGAATTCTGTAAAACCTGTAATTTATACATTTATATCTTTGTTTATTCGCCTCCTGTGAATACCTATCGGAACATGGAGTAGAGGTTATCAGTGACTGATAGCATTGTGTGTATACAGAGATAGCTGTCAGTCACTGATAACACCTCCTCCCTGTACCAATAGTTCTTCACAGGAAGTGGAAAAAACAAAGATATAATTGTATAAATTACAGGTTTTACTGACTTATTTCCTCAAAAAATATATCAATCTGCTCAGCTTCTCCTGATCTATAACATGGTGCTTTCAAATTGCACTGCCTATTGTGGTGATAGGTCCCCTTTAAAGGAGTTATCCAGGAATTTGATATTGATGACTTATCATCAGGATAGGTCAGCAAAACCACATCGGCAGGGATGCCAATGAGCTCTGTGGTGTCTTCACGGTGTACATTGTATAGCGGCTTGGCTGTGCAAGGTATAGCAGCTTAGCCTTATTCGCTTGAATGGGGCGGAGCTGCGCCTAGGCCATGTGACCGATGCATGATGACATCACATAGCCTAGAAAGAGGCCTAAGCAGCCTCTTTGAACAGCAGATCGGCAGGAGTCCCATGAACCAGACCCCCACCGATCTGATATTGATGATCTATCCTGAGGATATTCCTAGATAACACCTTTAAGTTACTTTAATGGTGTATGAGTAATGGTAATACTGTAGTAATGGTAATAACTGTGTCACTGTGAAATAAACCGCTCAGGGTAGAATATGTCAGCCATTTCCAATGTTTACTGACAAAGTGGTTCCCGTTCAGAAACTAGATTTTTATAGAAATATATATTCTTTCAAAATGACTCGTATCAAGCAGTTTCTAAATTAGCAGCATATTTCCTGACAGCTTTGAAAGTAAATGTGGTGCTTCAGATAAGCATGTCAGCTTTCTACCTGCCTAGCAAAGAAAATGCAGATTATGCGTTTGGTAATCCATTTGTTGACTACGGTAGGTTTGGCAAAAGGTTTTAAAGGTATATCACTATTATTACCAGTATTGTACCAGTGTACCTAAATAAGACACCGCGCAGAGAGACTTGTTCTAAGGGCATACATCTATCAATAATATGGTATACGTTCCATAGCTCTACAATTATTGTGCTCTTTATTCATTTTTTAAAACACAGGGGGGAGATTTATCAAAACTGGTGCTAACCAATCAGTAACCAATCAGATTCCACTTTTCATTTTTCACAGCTCCTTTGGAAAATTAAAGGATCAATCTGATTAGTTGCTATGGGCAACTCTTCCAGTTTTCCTTTCTATCAGTTTCGAGGAATCTCCCCTGTGGTATCTATAGCATCTGGTAGAAAGAAGACAGACGTGTACCAAGGTTTTGTGACACACGTCTTGTGTCCAGGGGTTTACTGCTTTAAACTGTACCTGTTGTCCACAAGTTTGATGTCCCAGTGGTACCTTACCTTCTAGTTTGCTTTTATCTTATTTTATATCCTTATCTGCTACTATCAACCAGTAGAGTCCGAGAAAAAACACAGCTGTTCCTTTTGCGTGTTCATTAAAGGAAACCTGTCAGATTGAACATAACGTCCAGTCTGTGGGGCCAGCAGGTTATAGAGCAGGAAGTGCAGACAATCCCTTTAAATACAGCTTATGCATCACTTTAACTCTCATGTTTTCTGTGTCTATGGTATCCCTTACTTACCTTAAGGGGTATTCCCATCACATACAATGGGGGAATATCGCTAGGATATGCCCCCATTGTCTGATAGGTGCGGGTCCCGCACCTAGAATGAGAACGGAGAGGGGAAATTAATGGAGGGCGCACTGCGCATGCGCAGCTGCCCTCCATTCTTTTCTATAGGGCTGCCAAAAATAGCCGAGCGCTGGCTTGGCTATTTCCTTCTGCCCCATAGAAATTAATGTGAGCAGGGGCCGCGCGTGCCCAGTGCGCTCCCATTCACTTGTATGGGAGCAGCGCTTGGTGGTGGACAAACCCCAGGAAACCCGGGGTCCTCCAGCCACAGCTATCTCCGCTCCGTTAATCCTTGTAGGTGCGGGTCCAATATCAGACAATGGGGGCATATCCTAGCAATATGCCCCCATTGTATGTGATGGGAATGCCCCTTTAATGTTTAGAGAAATGTTTTTAAGGTGGTAATGGTAACTCTGAGCAGTGGCCTGCATTGTCCATGTTATACAAGGCCATTATTTGACAGTATGGGTAACCCAGGTCAAGTATTTTTACTAGATGTGATTTTAGAATATAGGTGTATACTTTCTTCATTATTGTTCACAGTGTAGCACTTTAAAAAACAGAAGGGTAACTACAGACTGTGAAATAAGCAGTTTATTTGGCCTCATGCACACTACCGTTTTTTTTTTAAGGTCCGCAAAAACGGGGTCCGTAGGTCCGTGATCCGTGACCGTTTTTTCATCCGTGGGTCTTCCTTGATTTTTGGAGGATCCACGGACATGAAAAATGAAAAAAAAATCTAAGTCAAGTTTGCCATTGAAATGATAGGAAAAAACGGACACGGATCACGGACACGGATCACGGACGCGGATGACAATCTTGTGTGCATCCGTGATTTTCACGGACCCATTGACTTGAATGGGTCCGTGAACCGTTGGCCGTGAAAAAAATAGGACAGGTCATATTTTTTTCACGGCCAGGAAACACGGATCACGGACGCGGCTGCCAAACGGTGCAGCTTCCGCTTTTTCCACGGACCCATTGAAAGTCAATGGGTCCGCGAAAAAAAACGGAAAACGGCACAACGGCCACGGATGCACACAACGGTCGTGTGCATGAGGCCTTTGGCAATTTTTTATAACCTGACAAGGTCTATTTTTGTACGATACAGCATCAATTGGAATTTTAGGACTTGTCACTTTTAATCAAAAGTATACTGCCTCTCTATAGGTACTATATGCATTTGCAAGGGGAATAAATATATCTTTATCTGCAAGAGTCACCTTCATGTTTCTACTGTGAAAACTGCATGTGTAATGGGGGAAAATGACATATTCTTACAACTGCTGATTTCATGGGGCTGACTAATGTGTGTGAAATGTTCGGCCACCATTCATTTGGCATATGTTGGAGGAAAAAAGGATAGGGCATGTTGAATTCCAACATGCCTGATTAATTTTTCTCAAGGAAGATAAGCAGCCGTTAGAGTCTGGTGGTAGATTTTTCCCCTTTCCCGATTTGAAGACTCGTGCATGATCAGATATGTGTATAGGAGAGTTCGGCTGGCAGCTGTTTAAGGTGTATGGCCAGCTTAAAGGTACTCTGTCATTAGATAACCTTAATATAACTCCATCTGCCATGGAGATATGCGCTGGTCACCATATTTTAACCACCTCCCGACCGCTGTACGCGTATATGCGTCCGGGAGGTGGTTGCTTTACTCCTCCTGGACGCATATACGCGTCTTCTCGCGAGACGCGAGATTTCCTGTGAACGCGTGCGCTCACAGGAACAGAAGGTAAGCAAGTGGATCTCCAGCCTGCCAGCGGCGATCGCTCGCTGGCAGGCTGGAGATCCGAATTTTTTAACCCCTAACAGGTATATTAGACGCTGTTTTCATAACAGCGTCTAATATACCTCCTACCTGGTCCTCTGGTGGTCCCTTTTGTTAGGATCGACCACCAGAGGACTCAGGTAGGTCAGTACAGTCCCACCAAACACCACACTACACCCCCCCCCCCCCCCGTCACTTATTAACCCCTTATAGACCCATGATCACCCATGATCACCCCATATAAACTCCCTGATCACCCCCCTGTCATTGATCACCGCCCTGTCATTGATCACCCCCCTGTCAGGCTCCATTCAGACGTCCGTATGATTTTTACGGATCCACGGATACATGGATCGGATCCGCAAAAAGCATACGGACGTCTGAATGGAGCCTTACAGGGGGGTGATCAATGACAGGCGGGTGATCACCCATATACACTCCCTGATCACCCCCTGTCATTGATCACCCCCCTGTCATTGATCACCCCCCTGTAAGGCTCCATTCAGACGTCCGCATGATTTTTACGGATCCGATCCATGTATCCATGGATCCGTAAAAATCATGCGGACGTCTGAATGGAGCCTTACAGGGGGGGTGATCAGTGACAGGGGGGTGATCACCCTGATTACCCTGATCACCCCCTGTCATTGATAACCCCCCTGTAAGGCTCCATTCAGACGTCCGCATGCGTTCTGTGGATCCGATCCATGTATCCATGGATCCGTAAAAATCATGCGGACGTCTGAATGGAGCCTTACAGGGGGGGTGATCAGTGACAGGGGGGTGATCACCCTGATTACCCTGATCACCCCCTGTCATTGATAACCCCCCTGTAAGGCTCCATTCAGACGTCCGCATGCGTTCTGTGGATCCGATCCATGTATCCATGGATCCGTAAAAAATCATGCGGATGTCTGAATGGAGCCTTACAGGGGGGGTGATCAGTGACAGGGGGGTGATCACCCTGATTACCCTGATCACCCCCTGTCATTGATAACCCCCCTGTAAGGCTCCATTCAGACGTCCGCATGCGTTCTGTGGATCCGATCCATGTATCCATGGATCCGTAAAAATCATGCGGACGTCTGAATGGAGCCTTACAGGGGGGGTGATCAGTGACAGGGGGGTGATTACCCTGATCACCCCCTGTCATTGATAACCCCCCTGTAAGGCTCCATTCAGACGTCCGCATGCGTTTTGTGGATCCGATCCATGTATCCATGGATCCGTAAAAAATCATGCGGATGTCTGAATGGAGCCTTACAGGGGGGGTGATCAGTGACAGGGGGGTGATCACCCTGATCACCCCCTGTCATTGATAACCCCCCTGTAAGGCTCCATTCAGACGTCCGCATGCGTTCTGTGGATCCGATCCATGTATCCATGGATCCGTAAAAAATCATGCGGATGTCTGAATGGAGCCTTACAGGGGGGGTGATCAGTGACAGGGGGGTGATCACCCTGATTACCCTGATCACCCCCTGTCATTGATAACCCCCCTGTAAAGCTCCATTCAGACGTCCGCATGCGTTCTGTGGATCCGATCCATGTATCCTTGGATCCGTAAAAAATCATGCGGATGTCTGAATGGAGCCTGACAGGGGGGTGATCAGGGAGTCTATATGGGTGATCACCCCTCTGTCATTGATCACCCCCCCCTGGTAAGGCTCCATTCAGACATTTTTTTTGGCACAAGTTAGCGGAAATTTTTTGTTTGTTTTTGTTTTTGTTTTTTCTTACAAAGTCTCATATTCTACTAACTTGTGTCAAAAAATAAAATCTCACATGGACGCACCATACCCCTCACGGAATCCAAATGCGTAAACATTTTTAGACATTTATATTCCAGACTTCTTCTCACGCTTTAGGGCCCCTAAAAAGCCAGGGCAGTATAAATACCCCACATGTGACCCCATTTCGGAAAGAAGACACCCCAAGGTATTCCGTGAGGGGCATATTGAGTCCATGAAAGATTGAAATTTTTGTCCTAAGTTAGCGGAAAGTGAGACTTTGTGAGAAAAAAAAAAAAAAAAATCAATATCTGCTAACTTATGCAAAAAAATAAAAATTCTAGGAACTCGCCAGGCCCCTCATTGAATACCTTGGGGTGTCTTCTTTCCAAAGTGGGGTCACATGTGGGGTATTTATACTGCCCTGGCTTTTTAGGGGCCCGAAAGTGTGAGAAGAAGTCTGGGATCCAAATGTCTAAAAATGCCCTCCTAAAAGGAATTTGGGCCCCTTTGCGCATCTAGGCTGCAAAAAAGTGTCACACATGTGGTATCGCCGTACTCAGGAGAAGTTGGGGAATGTGTTTTGGGGTGTCATTTTACATATACCCATGCTGGGTGAGAAAAATATCTTGGTCAAATGCCAACTTTGTATAAAAAAATGGGAAAAGTTGTCTTTTGCCAAGATATTTCTCTCACCCAGCATGGGTATATGTAAAATGACCCCCCAAAACACATTGCCCAACTTCTCCTGAGTACGGCGATACCACATGTGTGACACTTTTTTGCAGCCAAGGTGGGCAAAGGGGCACCTTTCGGATTTCGCAGGCCATTTTTTACACATTTTGATTGCAAGGTACTTCTTACACATTTGGGCCCCTAAATTGCCAGGGCAGTATAACTACGCCACAAGTGACCCCATTTTGGAAAGAAGACACCCCAAGGTATTCCGTGGGGGGCACGGCGAGTTCCTAGAATTTTTTATTTTTTGTCACAATTTAGCGGAAAATGATGATTTTTCTTTTTTTTTCTTTTTTCCTTACAAAGTCTCATATTCCACTAACTTGCGACAAAAAATAAAAAATTCTAGGAACTCGCCATGCCCCTCACGGAATACCTTGGGGTGTCTTCTTTCCAAAATGGGGTCACTTGTGGGGTAGTTATACTGCCCTGGCAATTTAGGGGCCCAAATGTGTGAGAAGAACTTTGCAATCAAAATGTGTAAAAAATGCCCTGCAAAATCCGAAAGGTGCACTTTGGAATATGTGCCCCTTTGCCCACCTTGGCAGCAAAAAAGTGTGACACATCTGGTATCGCCGTACTCAGGAGAAGTTGGGCAATGTGTTTTGGGGTGTCATTTTACATATACCCATGCTGGGTGAGAAAAATATCTTGGTCAAATGCCAACTTTGTATAAAAAAATGGGAAAAGTTGTCTTTTGCCAAGATATTTCTCTCACCCAGCATGGGTATATGTAAAATGACACCCCAAATCACATTCCCCAACTTCTCCTGAGTACGGCGATACCAGATGTGTGACACTTTTTTGATGCCAAGGTGGGCAAAGGGGCGCATATTCCAAAGTGCACCTTTCGGATTTCACCGGTCATTTTTTACAGATTTTGATTGCAAAGTACTTCTCACACATATGGGCCCCTAAATTGCCAGGGCAGTATAACTACGCCACAAGTGACCCCATTTTGGAAAGAAGACACCCCAAGGTATTCCGTGAGGGGCATGGCGAGTTCCTAGAATTTTTTATTTTTTGTCGCAAGTTAGTGGAATATGAGACTTTGTAAGGAAAAAAGAGAAAACAAAAAAAATCATCATTTTCCGCTAACTTGTGACAAAAAATAAAAAATTCTAGGAACTCGCCATGCCCCTCACGGAATACCTTGGGGTGTCTTCTTTCCAAAATGGGGTCACTTGTGGCGTAGTTATACTGCCCTGGCAATTTAGGGGCCCAAATGTGTGAGAAGTACCTTGCAATCAAAATGTGTAAAAAATGGCCTGCAAAATCCGAAAGGTGCACTTTGGAATATGTGCCCCTTTGCCCACCTTGGCTGCAAAAAAGTGTGACACATCTGGTATCGCCGTACTCAGGAGAAGTTGGGGAATGTGTTTTGGGGTGTCATTTTACATATACCCATGCTGGATGAGAGAAATATCTTGGCAAAAGACAACTTTTCCCATTTTTTTATACAAAGTTGGCATTTGACCAAGATATTTTTCTCACCCAGCATGGGTATATGTAAAATGACACCCCAAAACACATTGCCCAACTTCTCCTGAGTACAGCGATACCAGATGTGTCACACTTTTTTGCTGCCAAGGTGGGCAAAGGGGCGCATATTCCAAAGTGCACCTTTTGGATTTCACCGGTCATTTTTTACACATTTTGATTGCAAAGTTCTTCTCACACATTTGGGCCCCTAAATTGCCAGGGCAGTATAACTACCCCACAAGTGACCCCATTTTGGAAAGAAGACACCCCAAGGTATTCTGTGAGGGGCATGGTGAGTTCCTAGAATTTTTTATTTTTTGTCGCAAGTTAGTGGAATATGAGACTTTGTAAGAAAAAATAAAAAAAATAAAATCATCATCATTTTCCGCTAACTTGTGACAAAAAATAAAAAGTTCTATGAACTCACTATGCCCATCAGCGAATACCTTAGGGTGTCTACTTTCCGAAATGGGGTCATTTGTGGGGTTTTTCTACTGTCTGGGCATTGTAGAACCTCAGGAAACATGACAGGTGCTCAGAAAGTCAGAGCTGTTTCAAAAAGCGGAAATTCACATTTTTGTACCATAGTTTGTAAATGCTATAACTTTTACCCAAACCATTTTTTTTTTTGCCCAAACATTTTTTTTTTATCAAAGACATGTAGAACAATAAATTTGGCGAAAAATTTATATATGGATGTCGTTTTTTTTGCAAAATTTTACAGCTGAAAGTGAAAAATGTCATTTTTTTGCAAAAAAATCGTTACATTTTGATTAATAACAAAAAAAGTAAAAATGCCAGCAGCAATGAAATACCACCAAATGAAAGCTCCATTAGTGAGAAGAAAAGGAGGTAAAATTCATTTGGGTGGTAAGTTGCATGACCGAGCGATAAACGGTGAAAGTAGTGTAGTGCCGAAGTGTAAAAAGTGCTCTGGTCATGAAGGGGGTTTCACCTAGCGGGGCTGAAGTGGTTAATGGCCCCATCTCCATCTATCTTTTATGGCAGATCAATTTTTATCAAGGTATCTGATGACCGATTCCCTGTAAGGCTTCTTTCACACGAGCATGGCGTGTGAGGGCCCGATAAGATGCGGGTGCGTTACGGTAAAATGCGCAATTTTTCTGCGCAAGTGCAAAGCGTTTTAATGCTTTCACGCGTGTGAGAAAAATTATCATGTTTGGTACCCAGACCCAAACCCGGACTTCATCACTGAAGTTCAGGTTTGGGTTAGGTGTTGTGTAGATTTTATTTTCCCTTATAACATGGTTATAAGGAAAATAATAGCATTCTTAATACAGAATGCAAAGTAAATTAGGGATGGAGGGGTTAAAAAAAAAATATGTTAACTTACCTGCTCCATAGCTGCCGGTCTCTGTTCTATCTTCAGGACCTGGCAAAAGACCTGTGGTGACGTCACTGTGCTCATCACCTGGTCCAATCACATGGTTCATCAGCATGGTGAGGGACCATGTGATTGGACCATGTGATGTAACGTCACCACAGGTCCTTAGCCGGCAGCTCAACATTACAGAAGAAGACCGAGATCCTCAACTACGTGATCAAGTGGACTCGGTGAGTAAATCTTTTTTATTTTTAACCCCTCCATCACTATTTTACTTTGCATTGTGTATTCAGAATGCTATTATTTTCCCTTATAACCATGTTATAAGGGAAAATAATACAGATTGAGTCCCCAGCCTGATCGTCACTTAGCAACCATGCGTGAAAATCGCACCGCATCCGCACTTGCTTGCGGATGCTTGCGATTTTCACGCGGCCCCATTCATATCTATGGTGCCTGCGTTGCGTGAAAAACGCATAATATAGAGCATGCTGTGATTTTCACGCAACGCAAGTGATGCGTGAAAATCACAGCTCATGTGCACAGCCCCATAGAAATGAATAGGTCCGGATTCAGTGCGGGTGCAATGCGCTCACATCACGCATTGCACCCGCACGGAATACTCGCCGTGTGAAAGGGGTCTAAAGGCCATGTACACCTTTGGGGGATTTTTTTATTTTATTATTGCATTGTATTCATTTTCAGCTAAAAAGAATTTTTTCAATTGGTCTGTATTCAAAATAGCTATACATAGCTGATATGCTCTAGTTGCAGCCACTGGATTTTCTTTCTTTTCCATCAGTTGAGGAGCTGACAGGCTCCTTATCTCTGCTCTGTATTTATGACCTCTTAGTAGTTTAGCGATAAGGTTTATTAGATGACCGCAGAAAGTGAAAGTACTAGTCACACAGAAACCCTTTGTGACAGAACGGCTCAATGTTTTTTAAAAAAAGGTCAATTGAAAATATGATTTTTAGCCCAAAATAAGTAAAATGCAATCATAAACAGAAAATTGCCTCCGAAGGTGTACACAGCCTTTAACTCTTGCATATAGATAAGGCAGCACACAATGCAGCTTCTCGTTGGCAGTTTCGTAATATACCGATAATGTTATCGTTAGATTCTCTTCCATTAACTGCAGGACCGCCTGAAAGATCTTCTTCAGAATTAGAAGTCTTGTTATCTTTCCTTCCTAACAAACTGATTGCTGACTACTAAATCATAAGGGCAGTTTGAATTCTTATATGGAAAATACCACACCAATGGCTCTGTTATTTTTATGCTATAATTTACCCAGGTAGCAACTGCAAAGCCAACATGACCGTATATAAACAGGTTACCAACATGTTTCCTTCTGTGCTTCTTCTAGCAGATTTATTTTAGAAATGTCAAAAAAAAAATGTAAATCAAACATGGAGCGGAGTGTTTTTTTTATTCATGTCACTGAGCCGCTTTTATGTTGTTGTCAGTTGGACAGGAAAATTCTTTTAATTTATGACACTGTGATTAAGATTGTTTAACAGAAACAAAGAGAAGCAGAAATCTCCCTGGCCGCTCATTTCTTTAATGTTGCTGGAAAGCTGAGGTAATAAATTATATATCTGGATTGGACTTGTTCCATCCATACAAATCCTGCTTCATTGTGCCCTTGAAATTGGACATGCCGGAGCTTTCTCAGCTGTGCATCTGATATTCATCTCAATCTTTGTCACAGCGGAGAAATAGACTGTATTTCTGAATAGCCTGTGTATGTAAAAGTCAGTGGATATTGAAAATGAGTTTCTATGTATAGGATAAATTGTGTCATGCATTCCATGTCTGTGTATCGTTACAAGTTCATTACCAGTGTCCACCATGGGAAAAACAATTATTATTCACCACAGTACTTTAGAAATGGAAGAGTTTTATCCAGGGACAAAAACTGCAAAAATTACAAGCTTGATTAGAGGGGTGCAACATCTATTGTTTGCCACTTACAATGCTGTTCTAACACCTCTCCTGAGGCAGTTTAATCACACCTTATAGCTTCAGTCATGTAAATTCCAATCAGCATTTTACCTCCATAAGGTCCTTGACCTTGTGTTGGATATGCAGATGCAATCAATTATGCTGACTTAAGCATTAGTCAAGTCAGATTTCTTGTCCAAGTCATTCTAATTGAGAAAGCCAGTCAGATGACTAATAACGTCTTCAATAGAAAATACAAGTTCAGTTGCTCTGACTTATTAATACTGATATACCATGACCTGGGTGAATGAGAACCTTCACAGAAATACAGCATACGGTTACATTTTCCAAGAACATTTATTTTTTTCTCTGTTATAATGACAAACATTTTCTAAAATGACTAATGTCCATATATACTGTATGCAATTTAGTAAGAACCTGCAAGTCCAAGGTATTGTTCATTCTACAATGTCAAACTGTCCCTCTAGTGCCACTTATTGGATTGCTATCTTATAAGTCAATGTCTGGCTCTTTAAACATGCCTTAGATCATGTTTTGGGATATAAGCCAAAATCTCCTGCCACAAGAAAGACAGTTGTTTGAAGGTCGTTGCTCCTCATCAGTGCAATGCAGGGTTCTGGGTGGTTTGTTGAGAGCAGTGATCGCCAGTTTGCATTGTTCGCCCGCGAACATATGCGGGATGCCATCTTTTTTCACAAGTCCGGCGAGGCACAGGGTAAGCCCTTACCTGTGCCTGTGTGCGAGCCGGTCTGAAAACAAGTGCGGTCAGCGGGAGCAGGCAGTTCCAAGAACAGCCACCGTGGGCCTTCATCGGGCTGTCCTCGGAACTGCCTGCTCCCGCTGAACGCATTTGTTTTCAGACCGGCTCGCATACAGGCACAGGGTGAGGGCTTACCTGTGCCTCGCTGTACTTGTGAAAAAAGATGGCAGCCCGCATATGTTCGCGGGCGAACAATACGAACTGGCCATCACTGGTTGAGAGGCCTCTGTCGGTCTTTTAAAGTTTCTCTTTGTGGATACTGCTAAGTTGGTATAGGGAGTCTTATAGGCCAGAGAATGCTCCTTGGGAAAAGGGAATGATGGGTGTCTTTTTCTTATGGAAAAGATTCTGGTTTTGGTTTATATCCCAAGTCATGATCCAAAGCCTGTTTAATGGACAGGACATTGACTTATAGGGTACCTATCCAATAGGTGGCACTGGAGAGCCAGATTTTATCCTCCTGGATGAGAGCTTATTTACATTCAGCTAAAGAGTTGGACGGCACTCCTCTTCAGTAAAGGTGGTGCTCAGTGGTAAATTTGGTGATCATGAAATTAAAAAGTACACAGCACTCGGATTTCAAGTGTATAGATTGCTTATTTATTTTAATCCATCCAAATAAAGTTATAGCCACTGGCCAACGTTTCGGTCTATAGACAGACCTTGTTCACAGCCTTAGTCATAGTAGCACATGGTTAAAGTGGATGGCGCCATCCACTTTAACCATGTGCTACTATGACTAAGGCCGTGAACAAGGTCTGTCTATAGACCAAAACGTTGGCCTTATTTACATTCAGTCTTCAACGGCAACATTTGGGAATTGTAGACTGTAGCAAAGGAAATCTCTAGGTTGGATTTCTTATGATAGTCTTTACAGCTGACCAGTAGACAGACTTGAAAGCCGGCAGGGCAGTTAACAGTACCCTGGCTGATTTGTAGTTGGTCATAGCAGAAGGTTGACACTTTCTGCTTTCATTCACAGATGGGTAACACAAAGGAAAATAATGAACATTACTACTTAAACACCTTGGGGGTCATTTATTATACTGAAATACGCCTATATTACAATAGCCCGCTCATCCCAGGTCTAAAATTGTGGGCGTGAAGTTATGGAGAGGCCAGTGCTTCTTCATAAATTTGGCGGACCCATCGCCAGCTATGGGGCTTTATTAAGACCAGCATCTAAAACGCCCCCACTTGTCTTGAACCGTGCTTTGATCCACATTGTAAGTCCCTACATTTCATTCATGGCCAGTGCATCTATAAGTCTAGTTTGCTCCTTAAGCCTCATTCACACGTTAGTGTTTCGCGTTCTCCACGGACCGCACACGTCCCCATTAATTTGAATGTGTGCATTCACACATCAGTGTTTTAGCATGGTCCGTGGATCCGTGTTTTCAGCACGAATGCATGTCCTATCTTGGTTTGTGTTCCCAGGTCCCTCACGCCCATTATAGTCTATGGGTCCGTGAAAACCACGGATGCAACATGGATATTGTCCGTGTTGCATCCGTGTTTCACGGATCATTAAGAAGAGATGCTTTGAAAATAATTTTTCAGCTGTTCAGTGTCAGTGAAACAGCAAAAAACGGACACACGGACCCAACACGGATCCTTCACAGACAGCTTCACGGATGCACCACTGACCACCTGCTCACGGATTTGAGCATGGACACGGACGTGTGAATGAGACATACGGTCTGTAAGCGGGTCATATGTCTCGGAGCGGCATTGATCGTGCGCACGGGAGCGCACAGCATCATAGATTACAATGATGCTGTGGACGTCTGGCCGCCCGCGGGACTATTGTCCTGCACTCATATGATCTTATGAGTGCAGGACAATAGCCCAGCAGGCCACGCGATGTGCACAGCATCATTGTAATCTATGATGCTGTGCGCACGATCAATGCCGCTCCGGGACATATGGCCTGCTCATGGACCGTATATCTCGGAGGGCATAGGGTCGTCTGCAAGGGCCCTTAGAGGGTAGAGTCCTGACCAAGTTTTCACCTCCAGTAGAAGAGGAGATAATCCCAACTAAGACTGGGCCCCCTCTTGCCCTGGGTCCTATAGCAGTCGCATGGTCTGCCGCTATGGTAGTTACACCCTTGGTAGAACGTCTTTATGACATCTGTAAAACGATAAATATATTGTTTTGTTTGACACTACACTACATGCTTAAATGACATAAATAGCATTTTTATGTTCTAATATATTCTGTTATAATAATTTTGATGTAAAATGTATTTATAGAATCATAAATGAAATTCGTACATATTATAATACTACATGCCAACATAATTTTTTCCATTTAGCAGATTTTGTGGATATTATTTCCCTTGATACACAAATCTGTTGGAAGTCTTATCTGCTGTATTTTATGTGTGTGATATCATTCTAATCTGATGTTTATGCTGTTTACATATAGCAGAACAGATTTATGTATGATATATTTCTGCAATGTTACTCCCAGATAACTGCATGCTGAGTTCTTAAATGAAGTCAACTTAGACTTGTATCAGTTGTGGTCAAAAAGAGAACCTAGTGGAAATGTGTAGGCCCTGGAAAATTAGGGTACGGGCCGACGGAGGAAGTGGCTGCCTGCCGCTGAGCTATATCCTCATACAGCAACCAGTGGCCACGTGATTTTACTGCAGAGTTTATAGTCCTCCAAAATAGGAGTAGCTTCCTGGAGGGAGTTGTTAAGTAGGACCTTCCTTTATGACCTCCATATGTCCAGGGCATATGGAGAAAGGTTCCCTGGAATGGGATCAGTTTCCTTTGAATCAGATTGTGGGGACAGGGACCGTCTGTACACAGGGCTGTGGAATTTCTAAGCAGCAGGAAATAGATAAAACGACACAGTACATAGCGCTGTGACTACGTGTTGTAGCCTGGTAAATCCTTTCCTCAATCTGTCAATGTTTGCTTTGTGTGATGCATTTGACGGTGTTAAAAGAATCCTGAAACTTGGTAATAGCCCTGCGTACAGGAGACACTTCATTTACTACCACAAAGATCCCTTTTCTCTAAAGTAGTGAACTCATTTCCAGTTAACCTTTATTGCCTCATCGCACTGTGATATTTGCCTTCAGCAGAATTGCATGCTGTTCCCATAAGATAAAGCTGTTGTGTAATAGTTTTGTAACTGTTTGTCAGTTGTTTTTTTCACTACTTATAGAAATATGAAAGCAGAAAGTTATGTAATACCATGTAGTTCACACAGTGCATTTCAGATTTCTTCAGGTCGACAGTCATTTTAAAGGGATAGTGTTGGTAATGTAATAAAAATGTTAAACAATAAACTCAATAAATGTGGGGGATAGGGTACTTAATCTTTCTTGCCAATTATTGCACTTCTGGGATCTGAAGCTGTAAGTGCCTTCTAGACAGAAATTGTCATCTTTAAAGGGAATGCGCCATCAGAAAATGACCTATGGTTTAAATCACGTTTTTATGTTTAACATATTTTAAAATAATTTTTGATTGTTATTTTTTGTTTTTCATGTCTATATTTATATCTATATCTAGTTTTTACACTGGAAACTAAGAATGATAATAGGCGCCATTTCTTGGTCTGTACAGATCACTTTACTGCAGCTCCCTGCTTATCTATACACAGAGGTGATATTATTACAGGCAGGATTAGAATGACAGATAACACTGGATCCACCATTCACAATAGGTGATTGCCAAAGCTTATACATTCCTTCCTTGTACAATGACCTCTGCACAGGTCACAGAACATGCCTAGAAAACTCTTCATAGACGTCAATGAGGTCCTCTTGACCATTGTGTCTATGGACCATAGGGCTGCTGTAAAGAAATTCTCTTAATGCTTTCTAAATGCTGTTAAGAACAGCTCAGACAAGATGGCCATCCCTATAACCATATTCAGAAAAGAGAATAAAATAATCTGCAAGCAGAAAATATAAAGAGATTTCAAAAAAGGATATGTGTTGCTATCTGGTTTTAAGTGGCAGAAACCATTTTGGGTGACACATTTCCTTTAAAGGGAACCTCTCACTGTGATTTTGTGTATAGAGCTGAGGACATGGGTTGCTAGATGGCTGCTAGCACATCCGCAATACCCAGTCCCCATAGCTCTGTGTGCTTTTATTGTGTAAAAATAACCGATTTGATACATATGCAAACCTGAGATGAGTCCTGTCCCGAAATGAGTCCAGCGTGAAGGAGCCCAGCACCGCCCCGCATTCTCAGAATCTCCTCCTTGCTCCCCGACGTCAGAAAGCTACAGCGCCGTAATCTCGTGATGTGCGAGCTAGCGCATGCGCAGTGTTGTCATAGTGTTCCTTCCCTGTGCTGGCATCAGCCTCAGGGAACTACCTGTGCATGCGCATCGCGAGGTTAATTTGCATATGTATCAAATTTTTTTTTTTTTTTACACTATAAAACCACACCAAGCTATGGGGACTGGGTATTGCGGATTTGCTAGCGGCCATCTAGCAAACCATGTCCTCAGCTCTATACCCAAAATCCAGGTGACAGGTTCCCTTTATTGGGGAAAAGTGGGATCTATAAGTTTGGCTGGCCACTGACTTTTTTCTTCCCATGTGCAGCAGCAGACCTGTGACCAGTGTGTTCCAAAGGTACACAGTTCACCTGACAGCCTACATGCTAGGAATAAACTTTGGGATCTCAATATTATCTAATGTTTTATCTAACCCGATTTTTAACTGATTTACTTATATACCTGTATATATTTTTTAGCTTGAGTGTTTTTATTAAGTATAGTATTTTTATATATCACTGGGGCAGATGCTGTACTAATCCTGTCTAAGATGTAGACAGCATATACTTTGATGCATTTGGTGTATGGCTAGACTATTGTATGATTTTACACTGCTTATTGGTTGGCTTTAGAGATGAGCAAATTAATTTGTATAAATTGAATTTGTTCAAAAATTAGCCTCCCTAGCATCTAGGGCCGGAGGTGCTGCCGTCCAAGGGACTCGCCCCTCCCCTTGATTGACAGGACCATCTGACCCTGTCAATCTTGCACCTTCACCATTGCTCTGAGTAGTTGCTCAAGCACAGAGGACTCTGCTGCAGCTACCTGAGCAAGCCGGATGCTTACTGTGCATGTGCCGCTAGACTTCCGGGGGTACCCAGACATGAGTGGTGCATGCACATTTGGCATTTGCGCTACCCAGCTAGCAGCCGTAGAGCCTCTGCACTTGCATGGCTACTTAGAGCAACAGCACAGGTGCGAGATACACAGGGCCAGCCCCTCTAAACATGATTTGGTTCAAGTGAATGAAATCACTCCCCTCTAATTGGCTTACTTTGCACCAAAATATGCCACAATTTTTATGCATGTTGTCAAAGGAAAAACGAATGTCCGCACAGTTCTACCTGGTTGATGCCTGAAGAGATTCCTTAGAGCTTGATCCATACAAACTAAAGCAATCTGCCAGTACACAGGGATAAAACGAGACGTCAGGACTTTATAGTATTTTTATAATAAAGCCCATTTAGTTTGTGTTGACACCTCTTAAGCCACGCCCTTTCCCACTAAGCCACGCCCCTAGTTGAGAAGGCATAGTGGATTATTCTTTTTTGCTTCCTAAATATGTGTGCCAGAAATGTGTCCGATTTTGCCACCTCTAAGCGCAATACTAAATTTCAATCTTAATTCAGACTCCACCACTCCAAATGTCTACCTATAATATTCACAGTACATTTGGTAGATGAATGTATTCCGCCTCATTAATGCTTAGGTTTAACATTATTAACCACTGGAAGGTATTTGACATCTACAAGAGAAGCTTATGCCACCCAGCTGTCTACAAGGAAGTATTTCTCAGTAACACTGTGTGTTGCAACTCACTTTCTAATGAGGTCAAGGAGAATACTGAGGGAAAAGTCTAGGTACTTTCCACATTGCTGACTGTTTATTTGCACTTGTCAAAATCTTCGGTTGAGGACATAGGCCTCCCCTATTTTCTAGTCAGCTATAGCTGGTTGCACATGGCAGCATTTGGTAACATTCAGTTACACTATATTTAACCATGGACTGTGGCACTATGTTAGTTGGAGAATATTTTAAGGGTGGCAGTGGCATACTTCAAGCTATGTCAGCCGTCAGGGGGCAGACCCCTGTCCTGACTGTTATCATTACGTCATGCAGCATAAGCAGACATTATGGGGAAGACTTTTCCCTGCTGCTTGTGACCGGAGTTAAGACATGTGATATGCTGACCTGCAGGACGAGGCGATGTTGGTCGTTGATACCCCTGCATAGCTAAGGCCTCTTTCACACTTGCGGCAGAGTGATCCAGCAAGGGATCTGGCAAAACGTATGCCAACTGATGGCATTAGTAAGACTGATAGCTAGGGGGAGCTATCTATTTAATTGATGACTTAATCACCAGAAATTCAAATGTTTGTATAAGGAGGTGTGAATGGTGATTTTAATTTTTAAAACTTAACTTTTATTTAGATATTATATAGAATATAGTCCCTAAGTGTTCCTTTATGAAAAGAAAAAAAAGAGTGTATGATGACACCAGGGATATAGGAAGGTGCGCTGCTACGCCTTTGATATACACAAGAAAAAATGTACACAGCGACACTCTACAGGCAACCAATGGTCCTACCATGTAAGTAAGGATCCTCTTGTCACCTTGAATGTTCGATAGCTTGAATAAGCTGAAATGAAGAGCGGTTAAGCCTGGACGAGGGATATTGGTTAGTATATGGACCCTAGACAGCCCTAGTATAGCGGTGCTGGCTCAGCCCTAGCATCCTAACACGGAGCACCCGTTCTGATAAGAACGACCCCGTCCGGAACCTTGCCATTATTTGCTACTTGGCCCTATTGTGCCCTAGTGTAGCTAATCCCCAGGATCCTGATCCGTCTTACAAATGCATTGAAATGCCGGATCTGTCTTTCCGGTGTCATCCGGAAAAACGGATTCGGCATTTATTTTTTTCACATTTTTTTTTTCTGTCTGCCCATAGGCAGACCGGAAGGACGGATCCGGCATTCCAGTATTTTGAATGCCGGATCCGGCACTAATACATTCCTATGGAAAAGAAATGCCGGATCCGGCCGACTGGGGTGGGGGGGCCCTATGCGCCACCACTGCTTAATACTGGGGGGAGGGGGGGCGCACTGCGCCACCAATGCTTAATACTGGGGGGGCTTGGGGGGAGGCGCACTGCGCCACCAATGAAGCTTAATCTCTAATTTATTCATATACAGGAGGCGGAAGCTGGCTGCGCAGTATCACATAGCCGGCTCCCGACCTCTATGAGCAGTAGCTGCGATCCGCGGCACCTGAGGAGTTAACTACCGCAGATCGCAGCTACAGCTCATAGAGGTTTGAGAGCCGGCTATGTGATCCTGCAGCTCCCGCCTCCTGTATATGAATAAATGAGAGATTAAGCTTCATTGGTGGCGCAGTGGCCATAGCTCCTCCCCTCCTCTTGTCCCCTGTCCTCCTATTGGCGGCAGCAGCACAGGGGGAGGAGACACTGCTCCTTCTCCCCTGTGCTGCTGCTGAGGGAACACGGAGAGCGCTGACAACAGCGCGATCTGTGTTCCCCATACGCTATCGGAATATCGGCAAAATAAATGCCGATACTGATAGCGTTCAAAATCCTGAATATCGGTAAATCCGATAATCGGTCGATCCCTAATAGAAACAATCCTGGTGGTCTATGTTAATAAAAACAAGTTTAGTGCACTGTGGATCAATCCAATAGTTACTACCTCACTGGCATCCAGCTAGCTTTAGGCGTATCATCTCCAGCTTCCTCTGTCCTGTATTGATCATATAGATTAGTGCAGGCGAGGAGCTGGAGGACTGTAGCTCTCCTTGAACAGCTGCACACTTAGGCCTCACGCACACGAACGTTGTTTTGGTCCGCATTCGAACCGCAGTTTTTGTGACTTGGATGCGGACCCGTTCACTTCAATGGGGCTGCAAAAGATGCGACAGGACTCATCTCAGGTTAATTTGCATATGGATCAAATCATTTTTTTTACACAATAAAAGCACAAAGAGCTATGGGGACTGGGTATTGCGGATGTTCTAGCGGCCATCTAGCAACCCATGTCCTCAGCTCTATACACAAAATCCCGGTGACAGGTTCCCTTTAATTACCCAGTTATGCTGCAATCCTGCTCATCACACCAAGTATCATAATTGCCCCAAGAGAACATTTTAATTTCTTTGTGTTTTCTGCCAAGATGCAATATTTGTTGTAATGGAAACTTACAAATGTTATACTGTGTCCAAATGGAAAGAAGGATTTGGAGATTTCAAGAAGGGTTAAACCATCACAATAATCAGTTATTTGGTTTCATTGCATAACTCCTGGTTCATAAGGCAACATGCACACGACAGTGAAAATGTTGAAAATGGATAAACTGTCAATTTTTAACTGACTTTTTCTTCACTGATGCCTTTCTCAGAAATGGACGTTAAAAACAGATCCATTCAATTGTATGGGAGCAGTTGGTCAGTGAAAAATGGACAAGATAGAACATGTTCTATTTTATGACGTCTGTTTTTCACTGACCGTCAAAAAAACGGTCGTGTGAATAACCCCATAGACTACTATTGGTCTTAAAACGGACGTAAGATGGCCGTTAAAAAAAACCCATCACATGTCCGTTTTTCACTGTCGTGTGCCTGTAGCCTAACACATGAAGTTCTCTTATAGATACCGGTAGTTAATGTAACATATCTTTACCTACTTCCACCAACGTCCTGCAGATGGCTGTTCTTCATTTGAAATATTAGCATTTCCCTATTGCTTTTTGTAATTCTAAATGAGTCAATTTGTAACTAGATTTGATATTTCCCCTATCTGCATAGTTATCAGGAAATGAGCAATTTCAGTATATAATCCACTTTTGATAAAAATATAAATAAATACATGTACATGTTTTGCTTTTTAAGGTGGAACACAACGGTTTCCACGTGCGGTTGGAGTTGCATTGGCGAAGGAGCTTATATTCTCTGCACGTGTCATAGATGGTGATGAAGCTAAATCCATTGGTTTGGTCAGCCATGTTGTGGAACAAAATGAGGAAGGAGACGCCGCCTACCGAAGGGCTGTTGCGTTAGCTAGGGAATTCATACCTCAGGTAATGGCATTAAATGACTGGACCTAGCGATGTATTTATTATATGTATGTATGTTATTAGGGCATATGGACATTATAATACACCCTGTAACAGCCAGACTAGAGAACTGCTCCCATTTGGGCGGTCAAGCTATCTCTGAAGAGGCAGCCCCTTAACCCAGTGTTATCTGACAACCCCTTTGTGCAGAATGACATACATGTGCGTAATCATCACATATCCTGTAAAATAAAATGCCATACATATGTGTCAGGATGTTCATGCAGGAGGGCTGCTGTGATTGACAACCATACTTCTGCTGCTAAAAATTTGAATGGGACAAAACTCGATCATTCATTGATCGCCGCTCTGCTCATAGGAGAGGGTTTCCCTTTGTATGGCACCTAACATTCATATAATGAGGGATGTCTCATTTGCGCGGACAGCCCGGGGCTAAACCACTTAAGTACCGCGCATTTTAGTTTTTTCCTCCCCACGTTCCAATAGCCATAACGTTTTACATTTTTCTAAGGGCAACATTTAATTTACCATGTATGTTATTGGAAAATGGGAAAAAAGTTATTTGGGTTAAATTGGAAAAAAAAAACACAATTCCACCAAGTTTTTTGGGGTTTTGACATCACGGCGTTCACTGTGCACTAAAAATTACAGGATGTTCTTATTCTGCGGCTCTATATGAATACAGTGATACCATACTTGTATAGGGTTTATTTTTATTTTATTTTTTTACTGCATTTAAAAAATATAAACCTTTGAAAAAAATAAAAATTTTCTTTGCATCACCATATTCTGACAGCCATAACTTTTTTATATTTCTATCCATACAGCTGTATGAGGGCTTGTTTTTTGCAGGGCGAACTGTAGTTTTTATTGGTACCTTTTTTGTCGTGCATACGACTTTTTGATCACTGTTATTCCATTTTTACACTACACAGAATTTAAAAAAATTATGTAATAGTTCAAACATTTTGGGACGTGGCAATACCAGATATGTTTATTGTCTTGTTGTTAATATATTTTTATATGTAAAATATGGAAAGGGGATTATTTAAACTTTTAATATTTTAATGTTTATTTTTTTTTAGTGGGCTACAACCTGGGATCTTATGATCCC